>NW_027256881.1:307328887-308018054 GCF_029215685.1 Pituophis catenifer annectens
TCCATTTGCCTTGCTGTTTGGTTTCCTCTTTTTCTTTCCTTCCATCTTTCCCAGCATTAGAGCCTTCTCTTGGGTCTTTACATAATTTGTCCTAAGTAAGATAATGTGTGCCTGATCATTTATGCTTCCAGTGAGAATGCTGAATTGATTTGTTCAATAATCCATTTTTGAGGGGGGTTTTTTAGCCTTTTCCTTTCTTTCACTCCTTAAATGTGTGCGTGTGTGTCACTATTTATCTCTCACAATCCTTTCCTAATTAACTAAAGGGCCACCATCAGTGACCTGCTGGACAGTATTACTTGGTCTGTTGTTTGGATGTTTGGGTGATTTAGGGGTGGAGAACTGTGGTGGGTGGGAGTGTGTTTGGGGATTGTTATGTGTGTTGGACCTGGTCTTTGGGTGTTAAGTGAATTTCGTTGTAGGGGTATACTGTGTATACGCATACAATGACAAGTTTGTTATTATTATTAAAACATAAATGTTCCCATTTCTGCTGTCTGTTTCTTCTTTTTAGGGGAAAAATATTAGCTTCTTGAAAGAAGAAATGCTTTAAAAATCAGGAAACTCAATTTTATGTAGTAAAACACCAAAATTCAAACCAAAACCCATTTTTAAGAGAGACTAAAAGTTTTCAGACAGTGTCCTCTGCTGGATGAAAACTAAAATTCCATCATTAGCTTCCATCATTAGGCCAACATTCAAATCTAAAAATTAAGTTGTCTAATTAAACTCACAACTCCCCATATTTTCCTATTTCAAAGATGACTCCATTATCTTAGTCATTTTATTATTTTATGGAGATTATATGGAGAATAAACATAAATAAGTATTCTTCCTAGTAAGGTAAATTATGTTAAGGTATATACCTCCCAAGATATTTTAACACAATAAAAGTCCTGTGTTCTAATTTAAAGGTTTTCCATAATCAGGCAATTGCAGTGATAGCTGTAAAATATATTACATAGATGTTTATATTACTATGTGTATAATATCTAAACATAAATCAAGCCTAACAATTACACTGAATTCTCTATAGAGATGTGATTGTATAATAAGCAGCATGTTGCATATATTCAAAGCACACTTCTGTTATTTGTATTAATCACATTTGTTACTAATAAAAGCAAAATACCTCTTGAAAGAAAAGGATGCCTTGGAAATACTATCTGAAACTGCATAATGGTTGAAACTAACTCTCCTAAAGCTACTACTATTGTCATCCAATTTTGGCTGAGCTCAGAAAGGCAAGCAAGGTTGGAACGGGATAGTTCTTGGATGGGAGAGCACCAGGAAATTATAAAACTAGTCTGAATGGTGAAATAGATAATATGTAAACATTCTGGAAACTGCAGCAGCAAATCCTTTGCATTGACGCGGGAAAAAAAATCGGACGTGTCCATGAAATCACCGAAAAGTAATGTAAAGATTTTGTTAAACGTAAATTGGTATATAGTGCAACATTTTAGATCGGTGATTCCCACCTTGGGACATTTAAAAGTGTATGGACTTCAACTCCCAGAATTCCTACGCCACCAATGCCGGCAGCAGAATTCTGGGAATTGAAGTCCACACACACCTCAAAGTTGTCAAGAACGGAAAAACACCGTTCTACGTAGGAACCTGGATTGCAGCGCACATCTTCGTCACGAATGTGTAGTCAGTATCACCTCGGCGTTTCCAGTCAAAAACGTAATCCTTTTCCCTTTCTTCCTTTCAACGCAAAGCAAAAAACAAAAACAAAAACCCTCTTATTCCTACTACCCCTTTCCTCCCTCCCTCCCCCTCCCCCTCCCCTTGCAGCGCCCCAGTCGTTCACGAGAAGCGCGCGGAATCGGGCATGCGTGTTTGCGTCACTTCCCGGCAGGTATTGTCCGCGCCGGCGCCTTGCAAACCTCGTAGGAGAGAAGTTCCGTTGGGTCCTTGTGCTCGCCTGCCGGTGGCCACGTCTCCCGGAAGGTTTATCCGGATGCCTCTGCGGGCTGACGGCAACCCGTTTGCCTCCTTTTCATCCTGTCTCGGGATTCCGGGTCCGCTTTGGGCTCCTGATTGAAGGGACCGTGGCGGAATCGGTGGCGAAAGAAACCCGGGGTAAGCAGAGGCCTAAGAGACCGGAGGTGTGTGTGTATATACGTGGGGGTCGTCTGAATAGGTGGAGATCGGAGGGGCGGGAAGAGGAATCAAGACCCCGAGAGTTCTTTAGAGCGCCTTGGACTCCAGGCTGGTCGTGTCTTTCGCCCCTTTCCCCCTTCCTGCTCTTGTTGTGGCAGGAATCCCCGCCAATTGCAGGGTAGGTTGAGCCAATGCAGGTTTTGCTAGCGTCATCGGTCAGAAGTAGCAGAGAGATCTTTCTTTACCTGTTGAAAGGCTGCCGTGAATCTGGGAAAGACAAGAGAGACCCAGCCGAATAAAAGGTGCTTACTGATGGTGTGAAAAAATGTAGTGTCCTTCTCATGGAGAAAAAAGAAAGAAAAATCAAAGTTAACGGCAGTTAAGAGGGCAAGGGAGAGCATCTGGCCCAAAGTGAGGATATTAGATAGTAAGAAGGAGAAAACCTTTAGCAGAATAAGATTGAATTCATGGATTGGATTTTTTTTTTTTTTTGAGTAAATAGAAAGAATTGGCAAATTTGAGTACAGTAGACTAATGGCAAAGATACCAAATGCATGACTCTGGAGTGCTGCACTATTGTTCCATTTTCTTAGCAATTTGGCCTAGCTTAGTAAGGGGTGGCATCAAACAATATACAGTATTTGTAAATATTATATGGCCATATAGCCATTTACATGGTTACCAAAAAGTCTGTTTTCACATATTTTTTTTCTTTAAAGGAGAATATTTGTGACTCAGGGTTGAAATGAGGGTTCCTTGGTTCTCTCTGAGCTTGCTTGTTATCTTGCAGATGTTTCATTACCCAAAGTAGGTGACATCATCAGTAGTGTACTAGCATACAAAAGAATATTGAGGCTAGAGTACCCTAAAGTTTTTCTTTTGTATGCAAAATACAAGTGTTTTCACGTATGCGTTTACTGTATGTGATCAATTGTAAAATGTAATTTATTTGATGGCAGAAGTCGATAAAGCCTTAATCTGAGGATTTCTGTGCTGCACGTATTTATAATTTCTTCCAAGAGGATGATAAAAAAAAAAGGAAGATCACTACACTCCCATTCTCTACATATTGAGTTCCAAAGAACCTGGGACTGTAGAACAGAAGGAAACATACTGTATTTTGAACTCGGACATTGACTAGAAATAAACCTTTCAGAGATGATGTACCTCTGGCTCCCAGGAATAACATAACAAGGAGTAGTCTAGTTTGACCTAATACATTAATCAGAAAAATGTAGCAGCTGCAAGGAACTTACTTGTTTTTGGCAGAAAGATCACTGTGTTCTGATTTTGTAGAGGAAGGAGTGGCAGAACCTGAGGGGATGGAGTTGAAAGAGGGATCAACTTAGAATCTCTACATAGCCATAAGTCCAACCCCCCCCCATTCCTTTGATCCTTATCTAACTCCTAGCAGGTGCTAACCATTAGGTGAGACTATTCTTCTGCATCAACATGAATACAGTAAATCAGTTTTAATTGAATCTTCAGCCTGGACATGATCTTTTACACCTGATTGATTTTATGCTTAGGAAATATTATGCATTTTGGGCTTGCTGATGAGAATTAATAACTATAACAATGTAACATGGGTAGATTACCCATATAGTAATAATGCAGATAAGAATCAGAAAGGAAAATCACAATTGTTTTAATAGTTTAAATGGTCTCCCGGGGATGATAGAGGATAGGAAGGCCTGGAGGAAAGTTGTCCATGGGGTCGCGATGAGTCGGACACAACTTTACAACTAACAACAAATGTATGGATGTTACATAATTTCCTGCATTATGTTTGAAGCTAAAGCAAATGAACTTTTTAATATTTTTGACAGATTTCTATTCATATTTCTGGCCATTTATTCCAGTGGTAAGATATATAAATTTGTCAGGTACATATATGTCACCAGTATTATTTTATACATATTTTCTTGATGTAACTGTTTGGAAATGAACCATCTGAATCCAGCTTTCTCCCTATATTTAACAAATTAGAAACATCCACTTTTGTTTCTTGTGTAGCTTGGGGAAATTGCAGAGAAAATTTTCCAAGTGGATTGTGTTCTGCATGTCTCATAGTAGTTGCCTGCTACTAGCCAATTGCCTACTACTGTACCCCAAGTCAACCTCCAGCAAGTCATTTGTACTACCAAAACAACTTATTCCTGTTTAAGGCAAGTTATACCTTATAGAGATGCCACAATCTCTTAGAAATCCGAGGGAAAGAGTTCTAATTTATGAGCAAAAAATAAATGTAATGTGAATTGAACCTTTCCATCTGACAGCTGCCTATTCCACAGTCTATTGTAACAGACTATTCTTCTGAAATATAAAGAAAAAAATGCATTTCTTATCAGCTTGAACTTATGTTTTTCATCTTCCTTTTGACATCCTACTTTTGTTTCCAGGGATGGTGTACTAATACATCTTACCTCATTTTGAGTTGCCTGTAAAAATGAGGAAACACATATAATGCAGAATGGGAAAGGCAAACTATATTAATTGCATCATTACATTTCAAAGAACAGAAGATATATTGTGCTAATGTTTTTTGACATTTAGTCTGTGACTGTGTGGATGTAACTTTTCTGTTCTTTGCATTTTTTCCCCCCAGGTTGAATGTTGGATGATAAAATTCCATAGACTCTTTGATTTGCATTATGTCTTGGTTTGCCGACCTGGCTGGCAAGGCAGAGGACCTTCTCAATAGAGTAGACCAAGGAGCTGCATCTGCTTTAAGCAAGAAAGAAAATGCAAGCGGTATAAACTATGTTGGTAGCCAGGTGGATGATGTCGATGTGTATCCCAATCCATATAAAACCAGAGAGCAGCAGGCTCATGTGTCATCTACATCAAGCTTTATTTCATCAGCAGCGGAGAACATTAAACATCAGAAGGCAACAATTTTAGCAGGAACTGCCAATATTAAGGTAGCGTCCAGGGCCTCTATGGAAGGATCTCCATCCACAGAAACAGCTTCTGTGTCCAGACCCTCTTTCCAATATGTGAAAAGGAAAAAATCTGAACCAAACGATGAACTCCTGTTTGACTTCCTGAATAGTTCTGAAAAAGAACCTAATGGGAAAAAGGACCTGAAAAGGGAGAAGAGCAAAGCAGCCACTGTTCAAAACCATTCTCGGACTTCAAGTATTAGCTCTGTGTCAGCAAGTTCACACAGCATCAAAACAGGGGAAGATCCTTCCATTCGAAGTCAAGGCAATGGTAGTTAAGCATAACTACAGATGTTAAGGAATGTTTTAAGGATTCTTTTGAAGGGTATTAATGGTGACAGGATCCTGCTCTGATATTGATGATCAGAACATTCTGATTCTGTTGGCTAAAGTAAGATTATATAAGCATATGGGTCACAGATAAGGATGTCTCCTAAATTCTAATCAAAGCATCTGGATAGTTTGTTGAAAACATTGGTATAGATTCATACCAAGCTCATTCATACCAAACTTCTTTTGTAAATTAGAAATCGTTGTCTGATTTCCTAATCCTTGTTTCATAAGCAGCATTCACATAAATTGCAAAGGGGTGGAGATTGCCCTCCATGTAAATGATTTTCAAGGATCAAAGCAAGTGATGTAATCTTAGTAAATATAATAATGAGGTTAGTCCATTGGGAGCAAATGTAGAAATATCAGTTTTCTATTTCCTTGGTACAGGTTCACTGAATGTACTATTTCTATAATTTTCCAGCAATCCCTGCTCCTTGAGAGGATGATGATGCAAGTTTAAATATTTAAATAAATTAAATATTTAATCATTCAAGTCCATAATGAGTATGTATAGACAAGTCAGTGTTGCATTATTAATTCTAAAGGCTTTGTTTTGTTTTTTTTTTCCCTCTAAAATTATTGCTACAAATTGTAAATTGCACAATGCACTTCTGAAACTCGTTTAAATTTGAGGCCTTACTTGCCTCTTGCAAACAGAGGTATGGGTACTTAAAATAGCAATCCAAATGTATCTGTTTATTAATATGGATGGCCCGCAATACTACAAAACATATAACAGCTTTTTAAATCTTCCCTGAGAATAGGTTCTCATTTTACTACATTTCATTATTTCCTGTAGGTGGCCATCTTCCCTTATGATAAGAATGCATGATATTTCTAAGTAGTTTTCAACCTTGCTGAACTTTTGTTTATCCCTCCAAAGTCACTCTTTGCTAGATGAAATAAATAATACCGTGGGAACTGAACTAGTGAAGCAAACAATCAGGGTTGCTTATTTTAGTAACTCTTTTAATTACCTATGAAACTACATAGTTTTTTTTTTTTATTGGTGTACTGATAAAAATGATGTGACAGCAATAGGCAGATGGGTACTCTTGAGAGGGTTTTGGATTTCAGCCCCCATCGGCCTTAGCCAGCATGGAAATTGGCCCTGAATTGTGAGAATTATAATCCAAAATATCCGGAAGGTATCTTTTTTTTTTCCCCATTTCTAGTTGTAAGATATACTTTGTTTATTACCTTTATTATTGCAAGGTTGGTTTTGTTAGGCAGAGTAAGACCCAGCCAACAGCAGGGGTTCTTGGCTTTCAGCATGCTGAAATGAACACAGTTCATTCAGTTGTGTTTTGAGGTTTACCATTTTGCACGCAAGTGCATATATAGGCACTTGTATGTAACCTGCAGTTTTTGCCTGCATTTGCAAGATGGGAGACCTATCCAGCATTTGAACATCTTTAATTTTGTGGGTCATAAACGAACAAGTCTTAATGTATTATCTCCTATTTTTAAAATGTCAGATGTTTGGTTTGTTTATAGCACATGTGAAGTAAGGGTGTATCATGTTTATAGTAGTCCTATAATTATTTTGATAATACTTTTTTTTATGTTCCTGGTTATAAGCTAATGTACAATTATTTATTGTAGCAATCCCGTTAAACTCAATAAGACTTTCAATAGCTATATAATTTGAACAGAGAAAGAAAGGTTAAATACGAATCTCTTTGTATAGAGACATCTGATAGTTCCAGTTCTGGATTGGAGACTGACGTGGATATTAAAAAGGATTCATTGCAAACCCCAGAAATTAATCCCAACCTTACTCTTAATGACGGTAAATCACATGAACTGTCCAATCTTCGCCTTGAAAATCAACTACTGCGTAACGAAGTGCAATCTTTAAATCAAGAAATGGCATCATTAATTCAGCGAGCCAAAGAAACCCAAACAGGTAGAGTGCGGGTTTGCACATTTTAAAAGATCCTTTGGTGGGCTGCTAGTTAAAGAAATCTTTTCAATCTGTTCAATCCAAGTGGGAGCTATCTTTAAAAAAAAAAAAAGTAATGTTCAACAAAACAATGTGTTTTGTGTTCTGTAGCAACGTTAAATGCTAAATAATGGCTTTGAAGTACACCAAATTACATATATTTCCTTGTTGGGATGATGTTGGGATGAACATATAGAAATGTGTTAAATCAGAGATTTATAAAAGTATTTTTTTTTCCTTTGGATGAGCTTTTTTCATTTTTATTTTCTCCTGTATAGCCAAATGTATATGTCTCATTTAATAATTTACTTCCACCTGTCTAGTGGTTTACTGTTTTATATGTACCTGGTAAACCTTCTGCCCATCCCTGATAATGCTATTGCTTCCTTCTGCCCCTCTTAGGGAGATTAGTCTTTTTCTCCATCCTTAACTGGAAATGCAAAAGGAGAGAGCCAAGTGTTTCAAGCACATAAAGCATGAGCAATCAGCATTCCATGTTAGACTTAAAATGTAATATTCCTTCTAATTAGGATTTGAGATAGAAAGTGCACCATGTTTCATCTACTTCTGTGTGAATTCTTCCTTTGTTTCCATTGCTTGCTTTGCTTCAATACAAACAGGATTGTCTGTATAAGCAGGATCTGAAGCTGATCAAAGATTACTGTCATTGAAAACCGAGTGATCAAATTCAGGAGAAAAATGGAAGAACTCCATTTTTCTTCCAGGTTTGTGGAAGAATAAAAGGAGTAATGATTGCTTCCAATATGATTTAATATCCCAAATGTAGTTGTTTTATATTGTATATTTTGTGCATTCAAGTCCATCTTGACTCCAATTCCATGCGATTTCCATAGCAACCTTTTTTGAAAGTGGTTTGCCTTCTTCCTAGAATTAAGAGAGAGTGATTGGCCCAAAGTAATCCAGACATTTTCATGCCTAAAGCAGGATTAGAACTCACATTCTTCCATTCATGGGCTAATTCCTTTAACCATACACCAAACTGGTTTTCGTACCATAGTTACATAACTGGAAACATGACTGAGTTTATATATTATGCTAAGCCATAATTAAAATTTCTTTCTGGATTTGTTGGATATGTAAATCCAGACATGGTTTAAGCATTATGGTTGAACCAGGACATATAGTCTAAGTAACAAAATATGATTTTAAAAAATCCTGGCGTAGTGGGTCAATGTATGAACCAAATAACTTTTTCTGATCACTGACAGAATCACATTGCATACATAATAATATGAACTATAAACTTACTGATATTTACTGACTTCAACTTTATAGAATTAACCAATGCCCGGGCAAGAGTTGAAAAATGGAATGCTGACAATTCAAGTAATGACAGACTTGTTCGGGAACTTCAAGCTCGAGCTGATGATCTGACTGAAGCTGCTGCTGCCAAGGATTCCCAATTGGCTGTCCTCAAAGTCAGATTACAGGAGGCTGATCAACTTCTGAGTTCACGTAATAAAGCCCTGGAAACATTACAGAATGAAAAATCCAGGTATTCAGCATCCATCATGTCACTGTATTATTGGAGAGATCAGGCTGTTTAGGTTTAAGTGTATTGGCTTCTTGTTTGTTAAAATTATTTTTGCATCTCTCTATTGATTTATTTATTTATTTATTTATTTATTTATTTATTTATTTATTTAAACTCAGTGCCCAAATAGAGGTGTGTGTCTGTATGCTGATCTTAATTCTTTATATTAAGGAACATTTGCTTTAAATAATATGTTAATAGCAAAGGTATGTGTTGACATCTGGAAAACTGGATCCACTAGAAGATTCCTCTTTAGGCGAAAGCAAAAGGGGAAGGAGTTAATTGTTTATTATTTTTTTCATTTGGTGGAAGTTATTGCTTTGGGGGGGGGTTGTGGATACTTTGCTTACGTTCTGAAAAAGAGTGTAGGCTTTGTTCAGATAAATATACGATAAATATATATCAAAGCAGCAAAACTACTCAGTTTAAATATAATCCCAGGCATGATTTAAGTATTTTCATTTCTTCCTATATTCTTGTTTACTGCACCACTGACTTTAAATAGGAAAAATTATGTTAACATATCATGCCATGACAATAGAAGGGAAAGAAAGCATTTTAGAGATTGAGGTGATGTCTGTATTCTGACGAGATGGTAAGCAAGACTGGTCCCTTATTTTGTTTCACATCCTTACAAATAATTGAAAAGGAGTTTGCAAGGGTTTTTTTTAAATGGCCAGCCAACTTAAACCAAACTCTGGACACCCTTATAATCGTATCCTTATAACCCAAGGATAAAAACAATATATAAAACAAAAGCTATAAGCCAATGCCAACACAGATGTTGGGAATGGCAAGAAGCTGTGAAGTGATGGAGAGTGAGCATTGCAGAATACAAAGAAGTAATATATACAGGAGGCCACCGAACATGGATATGTATGTTAAAAGATGTTTCCTTAAATCTTTGTCCTCTACCTATACAGAATAATAAAGGATAATAGCGAAGGCAACAGCCTGCACAATCAAGCCCTTCAGACTCTTCAGGAACGGTTGCATGAAGCGGAGTCCACTCTTAGGCGGGAACAAGACAACTACAAGCAGATGCAGGTTAGATAGCAGACCTGAGGAATGCTGTTTATTTATTTTTTTTTCACCGATTGAAGAACTATATCTCAGTTATAGAGACAGAGACACTTCAGATTTATTAGATCAACATTGTTTCTGACCAGATTCCCAAGGCCCACCATCCGGAGCCAAGTTCGTATTTTATGTGCTTAGAATGAAAGCTCAAATATCTTTCAATGCATTCAGTGCCTGAGTCACGATCTACTTCAAAGGTATCCACTCCTGTGCAAATTTACTAAGCTTCAGTAACACCTAGTATTAGACTTAACATGCAGTGCTTTGTTACTGTTGAGACACTTGGCTAGTCATATCATCCAGAAGGCTGCCTTTCTATCAACGGCTCAACTAACTTTGTGCAATGCAGAAATTTTGCTGAATTTAAGTGAGGTTTGGACTGAGAGTTTTTAGGGCCTTCTCTTTTCTCACATAAAGGGAGATAACAAAACCCTCTCTTCTTCCAATCCATGCATTTGGTGCCTGGAGGGTGGGGGGGAAAGGGGGCTCTCACTTCTCATCTCCGCCCTATGCTTTTCTATATAATTGGGCCAAAGATCAATTCCTGTTGCAGCTCCAAATGGGCTTTTTTGCTGATTAGGAACATGCTTGTAAACCAGGACAGACCAAATGTATGCAGACCCAAAGCAAAATCTCATATTTAATATTTATAAATATTAATAAATATTGAATATTTATTTTCAAATTATTGGAACTATTAAAAATATGGTTTTAGAGGTGTAATAAAGGTTATCCTGGAAAAGAAACAAAATTCATTTGTACCCTTATATTCAGGATGTATCTGATGTGGAAAATCAGAATTGAGCCTACTTATCCCATCCTTCATATCAGGGTCGTCGTACACACACAGACACACACACAAACAAACACAAACAAAAGAATGCCTTCAATTCAGATACCTAGATTTTAATTCCCAAAATTTCCAGCCGGTCATTGCTATAGAAGTCTGGAAGTCGACATCCACTCATTTAGATTGGAAAAGGCTGCTCCATGTGGGTGGATGGTAGTCCAGCAAGCTAGCAGACTTCAAACAGTATGTCTTAATCTGCCGCATCAATATGAAATGTTGAACATCAGTATTAAGTAAGGGTCAGTCTGGGCAATCTGTTTTCCTCCCTTTCCCTGTGCATCCATTCACATCCATTTAGGCTTATAAGCCATTTCAACTAAAGATAACCCTTAAGTGTTACTTGCAAGGACAGTAAGCAAGAAAAATTAAAGCAATAAATAACAATAGCACTTAGACTTATATACCACTTCACATTGCTTTACAGCCCTCTCAAAAGCATTTACAAAGTCAGCATATTGGCCCCAACCATCTGACTCCTCATTTTACCCACCTTGAAAGGATGGAAGGCTGAATCAATCTTGAACCAGTGAGACTCGAACTGCTGACAGCTGGCAGAAGTAGCCTGCAGTACTGCATTCTAACCACTGCTGCCACCACGGCTCTTATAAACACAACAAACATTAAAAACACAGTGAATAGCTAATAATGACTAATAAACTAATAATAACTGATAATAAAATCAGAGTCCTGTGGCATTCCAGAGTAGAAAGCCTTAGGGATTAACCTATCTATCCACTCCCTAAAAGAAGGAAAAGAATCACTCCCAAATGTACTTCCTTCAGTCCTCAGAGATGGTCCAGAAGGAAGCCATGATTGATGGTATCAAAAGCAACTGAGACATCTCTCTCAGTTTATTTATTTCTTTATTTGTTTTGTTTTATTGAGATTTTAATCATTATCTGCATATGTTTGGAATTTAACCTTTCCTTTATATAAACTGCTATCCCTTTTTTTTGTTTGTTTGTTTGTTTGTTTCTGCCAATGCTACAAATAATTTCCCTAGTTTGGGGGTTTCCAAAAAACCACTTTTCCCTTTTGGAATGTGCACTTCTTGTAGGCATACTATTTCCATGTTCAATTTTATTATTTATTTCTTTTGTACTAAAACCAAACCAAACTTCCTCCATCAGAATGAATTTGCAACTCGCCTGAGTAAAATGGAAGCTGAACGTCAGAACTTGGCTGAAGCCATAACTGCATCTGAGAGGAAATATGTGGAAGAGAAGCGGAAATCAGAGGAATTTCAACAGCAAATTAAAGTAGCCAAAGCTAGCTTGGAATCTGCTAAGCAAGAGTTGGTGGACTACAAGCAGAAAGCCACCCGCATACTCCAGGTAACACTCACCATAGTAATCCAGTTCAGCAATGTCCTCCTGACATCGCTAAACAAGCAAATGGGGCAGGCTGTCCTACAACCTGAAGTAACAAACAAATCAGTGGTGGGATTCAAATTTTTTTTACTACCGGTTCTGTGGGTGTGGCTTGGTGGGCATGGCAGGGGAAGGATACTGTAAAATCTCCATTCCAACCCCACTTCAGGGGAAGGTTACTGCAAAATCCACATTTCCTCCCAATCAGCTGGGACTCAGGAGGCAAAGAATAGATGGAGGCAGGGCCAGTCAGATGGCATTTACCGGTTCTCTGAACTACTTAAAATTTCCGTTACTGGTTCTCCAGAACTGGTCAGAACCTGCTGAATACCACCTCTGAAACAGATGCAATTTGTTAATAAAATATAAAATCGTTGTTAGTTAGGTTTGTGTTTTAGCATGTTTTGAAAGGACTAAAAAATATTAATAGAAACCACTCATCACCAAAAAAAATCCTTGTTAAGGAAGTTTTGCATTTGATAAAATTTCATATTCAATTTGGAAAGTTTCATTAAACTTTTATTACATAATGTTTTCCGGCAACCTGATGTCATATATTTTTGCTCACATTTGCCATATATTTGATTTGAGATAGGGATCCTATGTCCCACTCAAATGGGGGTTCAACTCCAATTCCCATCAATTTTATTCTCCACAAGCAGTAGTAGTGAGTGGTGTGAGATTAAAATTCCAATTACTGCTAGAGGTCCATAAATTCCTCACCTTGACATTTAGGTGATTACTAATGTTAGATATGGAAACTTTGTGTTCCAAAGCAAAGTATTGACGCTGAGCACAAATAGGGTTCCATTACTGTATTTACATTCTGCCTTTTGGTTACAGTTAACAAACTAAGGATTGTAATGCAATTTCACTTATCCTTAATTTTGTCTTTGCATCTCAGTCTAAGGAGAAGTTGATAAACAGTCTGAAAGAAGGCTCCGGTATTGAAGGTCTGGATAGTCAAACAGCAAGCATTATGGAGTTAGAGGAACTGAGGCATGAACGGGATACGCAAAAGGAAGAAGTACAGAAGCTGTGGGGCCAAATGCAACAATTGAGAATTGAACTGCAGGATATGGAAGCACAGCAGATAAGTGAAGCTGAGTCCACAAGAGAGCAAATTCAAGATTTACAGGATCAAATTGCAGCACACAAAACAACCAAACAAGAAGTAGAGGCTGAACTAGAGAGGCAGAAACAGGTAAATATTGGGAAGGGTTGAAATGGCTTGCTGAGTGGTATTTCAGGAGCTCTCAGTATGTACTGATATATTTGGGGGGCTCATATATGGGGAAGATAAATATTGGAATTACATAATTAAAAGAAAAGCCATATGTGTGTAATGATGGGTATCAACATTGTTAGTATTCTTATTGACCAAATACCGGATGATGGACATATGTACCCTTCCTTAATCAGTGCTTCTGTGCATCCTTTGACCCCCAAATGTATTTTTTCTAATGCAGTGTGCTACACAAAGGATAAATACATCTCTTAGACCAAAAGGAATTACTCCTAAAGCAGGGCTTTATTTTTTTTAAAAAAAAGGAAAGTATAAATGAGCTCTTGGCTTAAGGGGGAGACAGATATAGGATTCCGTTTTAAGTGACAAATTTTCTTAGCATCAGTACAATTTAGAAAGTTAACAATAAAGGTAAAAGTTCTGTCAAGTCAGCTTCAGTGTTGGTGACTTAGATTCATCAGTGCAGGTTTTTTTATACCAGTATAGAAATTGTTTGCCTTTGTAAAAAAACTTTCCAGTCTCGGCTAGTGTTTTTCACACATGACAAGTTTATGATGCACAGATTTTAACTCCCGTCATTCTCCAGCCAGCATTCATTCAACTCCCAATTCGGTGATTTGAAATCCAGACATGTTAAAAGTCACCAAGTTTGAAAAAAAAACATAGCTATAGATGGTAGCTCTTGGCTTCTCTGCTAGTCCAACCACAATTCCCTTTTGAGATCAGTAAAGTCCAGCGAAATTTGTCACCCCCTATGACAGTATAATAGTCTACAAATGTTCGAAATCCTCTTCTAAAGTTGAAATTTCAAAACATCTGTAGCCATATGCTAAATAAATGAAAACATCTATATAGTTAGAAACTTACTTGTGAGCAAGCAAAATTGTTTATGCAGCTATTTTGATATTTTGTGTTTAGCAGTATTGCGTGATTCTGAACACAATTTTATCTACATCTTTTTGAAATAAACTTGTATCTAACTCAATAGATGACTGGATTTAAGAGCAATTCTTACTCAAGTATTTCTTCTGTTCACCAAAAGAATTTTGCAAATGCCTAGTTAAAAGTTGCCCCTAGGCATCCTTGTATCCAGTCAGCTCAGGATAATGTGCAGATTAGAAATGAATTATCATTGTTTTGTTAAGGATTGTGTTATGGAGCTCCTAATACACATAACTGCTTATTTGGGCAAATTAAATCCCAGTTTTTTCACTTGGGTGCAGCTAATGAAAAATTAGCTGACAAAACTGGTCTCTAGAAATTGTAACAATTGGATTTTCACACAAATGTCTGTAAATTCTATTTGACTGAAAATAGGTCTCTTTTCACAGTGGTTTTATTGTTACTGTGAACAGTTGCCGTAGATGAAACCATCAAAGGCAAGGTGCTTAATTTGCTTTTCCTGATTATTTATCTTAGAGGATTACCTGTTTCACTCCATATTAATTGGACAGGGTTGAACTGAACTAATGAAAAAGCAAAAGATCCGTGCTTGCTTTCAAAAGATAATATTAATTCTGTATCTTGAAGCCATATGGTGGTGTTTTATTATAGCTCTTCATGTTTAACTCATTTTGTTCCGGGATAAAAATACTTTGAAATGAACTGAATCTCATCTGTTTTGTTTGTATTGGCATATAAGCACCAGATCTAATTCCCTCAAGTATTCTTGTTTTATTCATCTTCTGGAGCTAAGTAACACTTCGGATAAATGATACAAGAACGAATATATTCATGCTGAAACAGTGCTAAAATTAAGATCAAGAGAGGTTTGAGACAAAAACAATATTCTGTCTCTGAGGAAACCCCTTGCTTATTCTTCTACAGCAGTGTTTCTCAACCTTGGAAGCTTGAAGATGGGTGGACTTAATCTCCCAGAATCCCCCAGCCAGCAGCGCTGGCTGGGGGATTCTGGGAGTTGAAGTCCACCCATCTTCAAGCTACCAAGGTTGAGAAACACTGTTCTACAGATTTGTAGAAGAAGCTGAACTGTAGCACCTGGTCTATAAAAATCATCACGGTTGCAATATTTTTGCCCAGTCCTAAGCATTAATGTCATGTGGGATTGTCCTTTGTTTACTGTAGCTCTGCCATCACTCTTCCTTAAATCTTAGTTTTTTTGCAATTATTCAGGTTGTATTTCTAGTTTTTGAAAGAATGATATACTAAAAGAGTAGCTTTTTTTCTCCTCCCATGGTTATGTAGAAACCGCTTTGCAGTAAGTAGATAGGGGTTGTGCTCACTCAGGTGCACTAGGTTTTTGTTCATTTTACATATGTAATTACTTTGTGTCCTCCATTCTATTCTGGAAAAGCAAAAAAAAATGTTTCTGGCCTATCTAAATAGAAGTGCTGTCTGTTAAGTCATTTGAGAATGTGGTTTTACATTTGGTGAACTCACAGCATCCATCACCATTAGTCACTCTGGCTGGGATGAAGGAAGTTGCAGTTCAGTATCCACACTTTTCTTATCCCTTTGCTAAAGTCAAAGCCATTATAAATACGGTCTCATCTCTGAAATACCAGAATTATGTCCGTGTTTTGTGCTCGTTGTTACGTAGGTCACCACATGATCATTCCCCATTTAATGACCTTTTTGTGGCGGTTGTTAAATGAATCAGCATAGTTGTTAAATGATCCCATTGTATCTAATGGGCGCCTTTTCGCGGAAAGCAGAAATAAATGCTGATTTGCAGCAAAAAAACATTGTAAGTCGCAATTATGTGACCGTGGGACGCTGCAAAGACCGGTAGCAATAAATGCAGGCTGGTTGTTGAGTATCCAAAAGGCAGCCACATGACTGCAGGGGGACACCATCAGAACTCCAAATCCGGGTCGTAAGTAGTCCTAGGGAGATCTGTCATAAATTCAAAAGACCATTAATTAACCAATTGTAAGTTGAGGACTACCTATACAATTCTGAATGTTTTCTTGTTGTCATAGAGATCACTAGTCATATAACACCTTTATGAAAGAAATACAGGTACGGTAATCCTCAATTTACAACAGTTCATTGAGTGATCATTCAGAGTTACAACAATACTGAAAAAAAAGGACTTGTGACCGATTTTCACAGGACCGTTGCATCATCCCCGTGGTCACATGATCAGAATTCAGATGCTTGGCAACTGACTCATGATGGCTGCAGTGTCCCTGGGTCATGGGATCATCTTTTGTGACCTTCTTCCAAGCAAAGTCGATGGGGAAGTCAGATTCACATAACAACCGTGTTACTAACTTAACAACTTAACTGCAGTGATTCACTTAACAATTGTTGCAAGAAAGGTCACAAAATGGAGCAAAATTCACTTAAGAACTGTCTTGCTTAGCAACTGAAATTGTGGATTCCATTGTAGTCCTAAATTGAGGACTACCTATAGAAACAAAGCCAAGGAATATCTATACACTGTCAGCTTTTTACATTTCAAATAAATGTTCAAACTGGTCCCCACTAGTAATACCGCTTTTTGCAATTACTTGCCTGTATCTAGGAATTTCTAAATATTCATTATGGTCTTAATATAGTGTTTCACTGCTTCGGCAATGCCTTTTCAATTGCAGAAAAGAAAGCAAGTTTCTAGTTGTAACCACAAATAGGTCACAGTAGTACCATCATGTTTTGCTTTTATTGTGACGTTTAATATATTAATTGCTGCTGGACATGCTTATTTTCCAGGAATTACGCTACACTGAGGAAGAATTGTACAGGACAAAAAATTCTCTGCAAAGCCGAATAACAGATAGAGAGGAGGAGATTCAGAAACTAAGAAATCAGGTAATGGATTAGCTTAACAATTTTGCAGTCAACATACATTTCTGAACAACCAAAATTTTTAACCATGCCCCTGCTACATCGCACCAGCTAACCTTGAAGTGAAATTGGCTCGACTATTGGATTTCTTTTAAATCATTATATTTATCTTTTCTTAATAAAAATAATTAAAAAGAAAAATCTTAAAATAAGGGTACCAAGACAGTCAAAGGGCAATCACTTCCTTTCAAAGTTATGCTGTCTCAGGGAGATCATTCTTTGGAAGCAAAGCTAAATGGAATCTATGTCCAACATTTGGATTTATGCTTCTGGATTGACAAAGTTTTAAGAAAAAAATGAATGTGTTCACTTCTCTTTCTTCTGCTAAGCCTGACCTCTCATATTTAGGTTGGTGGTGGAAATGCTGGGTAGAGCCTCCTGTGTGGAATCTATTCACCTTTATGCAGTCCCGTGCCACTTCTCTGCCAAGTTTTTTCCAAAAATGGAAGGGTGGGGGAATGAGACCTGTCAAATTCTGCTGCCTAATAGCAATTTGTGCTTATTTGGTAGCAAGTCCTATCCTTCCCCCGCTCCCAGGTTTTCCAAGGGAAAGAATGCTGGGCTTTGTGCTTTACTATAAAGGAGGGGTCCTCAAACTTTTTAACAGGGAGCCAATTCACGGTCCCTCAGACTGTTGGGAGGTGGGGGGGAGGGGTATGGCAGGGGAAGGGGTGTGACCAGGCTGGTCATGACTGACTGGGTGTGGCCAGGGGTGTGGCCCACTTGACATCGCTTGTTGAGGTGCTGCCGGAGGCAGAGAGCGCCATTTTCCCCTCCTGGGGCCTCCGTGCAGCCAATTTTTGGCCTCCTGGCCCCCAGTAGCACGCTGCGGTCCAAAAACAAACTCATTTTTGGCCTCCCAGGGCGTCTGCGCACCCCTTTTTTACCTCCCCCACCTCCAGTAGCACTCTGCAGTCCAAAAATGGGCCCGTTTTTGGCCTCTAGTAGTACTCTGCCAGCAAAAAATGTTGGCCTTACACGGCCTTAGTTCCAGCCTGCAGGGCTCGCGAAGGTAAATCCTGCGTTCAGCCAAAGGGGGAACGGCGGGGGGACAATGGGGACGGGGAAGCCTAGTGTTCCTGTGTGGGCCAGATTAATGGCTTCGGCAGGCCATATCCAGCCCGCGAGCTGCAGTTTGAGGACCCCTGCTATAAAGCAAGAGCGTAGAACAAAATACAAGTAAAGGGATTTAGTTCAGTCCACACTTGTTCCAGTGAAGGTGCTTACTCGTTTCCTCTTCCAATGGTACTTTGTTCACTCCACAGCTAACGAACAAAACACTGAGCAGCAGTAGCCAAACAGAGTTAGAAAATCGGCTGCATCAATTGACAGAGACACTAATTCAGAAACAAACCATGCTGGAGAATCTCAGCACAGAAAAAAATGCTTTAGTCTATCAGCTGGAACGACTGGAGCAGCAGCTGAAGACTGTCCAGGGAGCTTCAGCAAATGGCTCCTCCATTAATATGGCAGGAATTGACAACAGCGAAGGTAAAATGAGGAATGAACTGTTTACTGTGAGTGAATGTATATCTTGATAGATTGGAAAGCTTAAAACAGTGTTTCTCAACCTTGACAAGTTTAAGATGGATGGACTTCAACTCCCAGAATTCCCCAGCCAACTGCTCTGGGGAATTCTGGGAGCTGAAGTCCACCCATCTTAAACTTGCCAAGGTGGAGAAACGCTGGTTTAACACATTAATGTTGATGTTCCTGCCATGACACCAATCAGTCCTTCCAATCGACCTTCCTCCATTCCATTCCTTTATTCATAGTTTCCATTATTTTTTTCTTTCAACAGCCTCTGAGCTTCTCAGTCTTTGCGTGGTTTCCCTTCCCTTTTCCCTTTTCCCTTCTGCCTTCCCAATATTTTCTGATTTTTTTTCATCTAATGTCTTCCTCTCATGCATATAGATGAGCCATTTCGTTACATAAGAAAAGCCGCCCAGAATCACTTTATAGGGGAGATAGGCAGCATAAAAATGTAACAAATAAAATGAAACAACATAAGCAGTGGATTTCACATCTGAAAACCTGCGAAATAGAGACAGTAAGGGGCTCCATGTTACAATGAAAAAGTTTTACCTCAAATAGCTTCATTTTATAGCACAGAGAGAGTTTTCCCAAACGATTTTTGCTATGACATGATTCTTAATAGGCCGCTGTAATTCTGATAATAGCTTTGCAACCTGTGTTCTGCAGTGAGGATGTTTACAGACGTAGATTGCCTGACTTGTGGAGTATTTCAATAAAATAAAATAGAAATGAATGCAAAATCCTCAGAGACTCATACAAAGTCCTTTTAAATATGTTTGAAATTTCTATTCTGTCAAAGGGGTCGGGATAAAATGCAAAACATTATAAAATCACACATCTAATTTGGTACTGCTTCTACTTTGCTTTCTCATAATATCGTCATACCTTATTGTAATGAATATTTATTGTAGCTTATGAATCATTTTTACTGCTGCTAATTGCTTTTGAAATTATTATTCTTCCTCTAGGCACTCGCATGAGAAATGTTCCTGTCCTTTTTGGTGATCTCGATGTGAATGCTGCAGGAATGTATGGCAAGGTTCGCAAAGCTGCAAGTACTATAGACCAGTTCAGGTGAGGAGAAGGCAGAGAATAGAAAGATTGCTTGGAAGAAGGAATTATGTCCACGGAGAAGATCTTTGAAAGAAATCTTGATATTGCAGTGGATATCCTAATTAAAATGTTGAACCAATATCTGGGTCCTGTGAAAAATCTGAATTATTGAGATGTTTGGAAAATGAATGGTCAATAAAACTTGCAATGTAATAATGTCTTTATGCAAATCTCTGGTGCTACATATATGCTAGGGTATCTTCTAATATTTTTATTGTAATTGGTTACAGCATTCGACTTGGAATCTTTCTGCGTCGATATCCTATTGCAAGGGTATTTGTAATCATTTACATGGTGAGTCTGCTTAATGTAGTCATAATGCAAAATATGCAGTTTTCATTATATATTATTTCATCTTGATCTGATATGCAATGAATGAAATGTACAAAACAGGTCAAATATAGTTAATTGTAATCATTTGCTATAAATCTAAGTAACATGAAAGCCAGCTGGGCGACTTTGGGCATGCCATCCTCTCACAATCCCACCCACCTCACAGGGTTGATGTGGGGGAAAGAGGAGGAGGAAGCTGTGTTGGATATGTTTGCCACCTTGAGTTATTTTTACAAATAAGGATGAGATAAAAATAAATAAGAACTTACACAATTTACTTCTTGTAACTGTGCAGCAGGATGCAAACTAATGCAAATTTGAAATCTTTTTTAAAAGATTTTGTCTTTTTGTCTTTTACTATCATTTCAAGCAATAAAGTCTTTAAAATTCTGTAGCTCATTATCCCAAAGGTGCTTTTTCAAGAAGACGTTTTGCTTCTCATCCAAGAAGCTTCTTCAGTTCTGAACTGAAGAAGCTTCTTGGATAAGCGAAATATCTTCAACAAAAAAGCAGAAAGTCCAGTTGTTTTTTGAAAAAGCACCTTCGGGACAACCAGGACCTGGATGACAGAGAATCTCCATAGACACCATAGCTCATTACTTTCAAAGTGTAACCGATGGCAGTCATGGTTACTGTAGATATTTAGTCTTACTTGTGAAAGAGCAATACAGACAGCCTTCTCCTTACAAACACATTAAATTCCACGAGGCTGTTTCATTCAATTATGAAAAATATGCACAATACAATTTTTACCTTACACAAAGGAAGAATACTGTAAACTAAACCCTACAAAATCAGCGAGCAGACAGGAGAGGACAGTGTCCCGGGGGCCTCTCAATGCATGATAGTGCTGCCAAGTGTACATATGCGGCACACTGTAAATTCACTCTTCCGCTTTCTTCTGCCTTCCGGAACATTCTAGGTTGGAGTTTCAGACAGGTTTGTTTATATGAGTGAATGTTTGTAACACGAAAATTCAGAAGTAGATGACTTTTATTCAGGGTAGTTTCAGCACACAGCATGTGTGGGTCATCTGGCTCTCGGTGTGAGTGCTTTTCTACAGGGCAGCACAGCAAGAAATAGGGCACAACAATGAAGGCAGCAGGCAGCCTTTTGGATAATGATCCATATTTAGGTCCTTGTTAAATGTAAAGCTTTTTTTGCTTTATACTTAACAGAGCCTGTTTCCAAGTATATGTCAACACACAAAAGGGGTAGAGGTTACATCATGATGCCACTTCCACCATTCTGACTCTCTTGAATTCCACTAATCCCAGCTGATGCATTTGGTTCTTGTATAAAAAAGTTAAAGTTACTATCAAATCCAATACAATTCCTGATACATGGACACTTCTATGCAGATTTCTAGACATGAAATGGAAAATTTGTTTGCCACTGCCTTTTTAAAATAGCATTTATTTGGCTTCCCAATCTAATCTGCCAAAGTTTAGCTATGGATTTCTCAGATGGTTCTCCATTCAAGTAGTAGCCAGGGGTTGACCCTCTTAATTCTCTAACTCAGTCAAGGTGCTTAGCTTTTTAGATCAGTCATATTGCTTGCAACTAATGTGCACATCAGACTGTTTGGTTTATTTTGATTTAAAGTGCCATGCATTATTCCTATTTTTCTTTTGTCAGGTCCTGCTTCATCTTTGGGTCATGATTGTTCTACTCACATACACACCAGAAATGCATCATGATCATCCAAGTGGGAATTAGACCAGTCTGGAAGAAACTCCTTCATGCAATATATACTGAATTTGAAAAAGAATCCAATAAAGACTCTTTGAAGAGAAAAGCTTTTGTCAATATTTGAACAATATATGAACCAACCATTACATCTTTTCTTTAGCTGCTTGAGAAAAATTAAATAACATGAGGGGATCTAAGCTTAGTAACTGTAAAAACACGCAACTTCTTCAGGAAAAGCAACTAAGTGAACTGCTGCTGCCACCTTTCTTCATCCCTCTTTTTGTGGTACATTCATGTCAAAACATATATATATATGCATATATTCTATGCATATATATATATGCATAGAAGCCTGGTTTTAAGACTATAGATGTATATGTAACATAATGTATTTTTGATTCTACAGGAAATGGGGCTATCGTCCAAAAAATAAATGAACTTAAAAGCTGAGAAGAAGCTTTTTATTCTTTTTTTTTTTTGCCTTTAGTGTACCTTTTAACTTTGTAAATATTATAAATTAGTGTAAATTTTTCCATATATTATGGATTTGACAGCTGCTTTGCAGAATGCTTTCCTTTAAAAAGCATTAAAGAAGAGAATAGAGATGATGCGGTCCTTAAAATATGGTCCTTCAGCATATCAGAAATTTATTTTCCATGGTAATGCAGAAAACCTGTTAATGCTTATTTTAATTATCATGTACAATAGAGCACATAAAGAATTGTACAATTTAGTGCCTTTTGATCTTTGCTTTTTTCACATTGTTATTAGCTATCTTATTAAAACTTATTTTTTCTTCAGATTTTCATAGCATTAATCTTAATACGTATTTATTTATTAACTGCAGAATAGAATTATTATTTTATTATTATCTTTATTCATTAAATATGAAACTCAATCAACTGAACATTCAAAAATGCATCACAAATATCATTGACTAGTGCTAATGGTTGATACGGGTTGCTGCCAGCATCCTAGGTATCAACCAAGTACCTTCTTCAGATGTATGACGACCCAAGTAGCACAGTTTTTTGCAGTTGCGCTGGTGTTATTTATTGCAGGAAGCTACAATTTGCTGATGTATCTTATAAAATTCTTGGACATAGTACCAAGTGCCCTGATGACAATGGGTATCACTGTTATATGTTTCATCTATAGCCATGTAGTTTCAATGGCCAGGTCACGATATCTCATGATTTTTTCCAATTCTTTTTCTTTGACTCTGGCATCTCCTGGTACCGCAATGTCAATAAATTGTATGGTTTGGTTTTCGACAGCTGTGATATCTGGCATGTTGCGTTCCAAGTGATGATCCGTCTGTATTTGAAAGTCCCACAAGATCTTCACCTTCACCTTCTCATTTTTATTTTATATTATTATTATTATTATTATTATTATTATTATTATTATTATTATTGATTTAATCTTCAATTCGATTCACAGTCTGGGACTGGTAAAAACTTAACAGTTCAAGTCCTAACCAAGGACCTAAGAGCTCTTTAAGGTAACGTCTGAGTTGCTAGGCAGTTCCGAGTAAAGTGGGTTTTTACAAAGTCAGAATATTCAGGTCTAATAAGTTCAACATTTCAATGTATCTAGACAGCCCTTTTTGGTATTGCTCCAAGGGCTCCTATTATTATTGGTACAACCATTGATTTCTTTCTACACAACTTCAATTTGCAAATCAAATTTCATTTTATTTTCTACTACTACTACTATTACTACTACTATTAGTATTAGTATTGTATGGCATTGTTACATTAGCCAGGAGATTGCAATATTAATGCAGAGCAGTAGTTTGGCTGCCAATTTACTAGCTCTGTTGTGGTACACGCTTGCACGCTTCTCAAGGTGCGCCTCAGGAGGGTGAGCTAGCTTTGCGCCAGAAAGAAAGATGAACTTCTTGCCTCTTCCATCCACCCAAACCGCCTCATAAATGAACGTCGCAATCAGGAAAGTTCAGAGCCTGCAGGCATCTGACCGCCTGCAAAAAGCACAACCCATGTCAAGGATGTCACGATGTTAATAGTTAATTGGCTTAAAAGTGGCTCTGAAATGTACTTTCAGCAGGATCTCGTGTAGGTGTGGTTTCAGTCCTGTTCAAAATCCTATTCTGTGTAATAGCCAAGCATGTTGAAGCATCTTAGCCAAAGGGAGGGAATTAAAGAGGCTTTTCAGACTAATGCTAAAGTTGAGAGCAGAGCTGTGCCATTCATCATATGAGGACACATGAATGGTATTCTCAGAAAAAGACAAGAAAGCAGCAGCTCAGCATTTCTGACTCACCAGACTTTGGTATTTAATTTAAAAAAACCACTGGTTTAAAACCCGGTTCATCAGTTAAAACAAGCACATATTTATTTATTATTTATTTATTGGTTTGATTTATATGCTGCCCTTCTCTGGAGACTCAGGGCGGCTTACAATGCGTTAAGCAATAGCCTTCATACTTTTGTATATACCTGCTTAGTAGGGCTTTCGGGGGGCCCCAAGCAGTGTTCTTTTTTTATACAAAGTCAGCTTATTGCCCCCATTAAAACTAAGTATCTCAAATAATTATCATTAATCAATATTAAAATGTTTTTTTAAAAACTATTAAAAACAACTAAATAAAATTAATAGGCAAAAGGTGGATAATAGTAATGGAGCCACTTGACCATTTCAGCCATCCGCTGGAGTCCCCAAGCTTGCCAGCATATCTAGGTTCCCCCAAAAGCTTAGAAGCAATGAAGCCATCCTCACCTCAGGAAGTGGGGAGAATATTCCACAGCACAGACTCCACAGGCCCTTAGTTTATATCAAAGGACAAATCATAAAATCAGAGGCCGTTCTAGTTCTATGGTTGTCCTTAGATATTGTTTTTAGTTTAAAAGTTTACTTTGTACTTCAGGATTTTTTTACATATTACAATTGCCATACGACACCTACGAAGTATCGGTGTCAAAGGTGTAACTTCAAAATTTCTGTCCCTCATTTGCTGAGAATCTTAAGTAGGTTAGATTCTGTCAGGCACGAGCAACCAAAATCACTCATGAATAACACTTTGAACTTTATTGTTTAGCACCTATGTTACAAGAATCTCACCAAACTGTCTTCCCCTGGGAATGACCAGATAAAGCTTTATGGATTCTGGGGGGGAGGTCATGCTTAAACCATTTTCAACTGCGCAATAACACCAAGCTCGGCTCTTGCTTGACCCTTCTCTTCAGCCTAGCTGCCAATTCCCCCACAGATTCCCACAGATCTAAATACAGGTGTCTTAATTATGAATACATACTTCTATATTGTTCATACTAGTGGTGGGTTGCCCCCAGTTCGCACCAGTTCTATAGAACCGGTAGTAAAATCGGCGGGAGGCTCTGCCCACTGAACCTGACGTCATCAAAATGCTTCTGCGCTTGTGCAGAAGAGCACGCATGCAAGCGAAGCGAGCGTGCGCGAGGCCCCATTGCAAACCGGTAGTAAAGGTAAGTAGAACCCACCCCTGGTTCATATGTTATGCTACTGCTACATAAAATATATGTCTTTTTCCTACGGCATTCATCAAGTTAACGCAGGATATAAGTAACACTCTTTTTCTCTGTAGTAATAAATAATTCATTCAAAGTTGTTTCTGTATCCATTAAATACCAGGCTGGAGAATGGGGAAAAACTTTGATCAGATGTGGGAAAATAGTGGTATTAATGTTTTCTGTTATATGCAAAACATTCTCGATGTACCAGCAGCCCGTACTCGAAAATAGCACAATTCTTATCAGAGCAGAAAGTTCAGTAACGCTTCTGCACCTAATGAGGGTGGTCTCTTTTCCACTGGAGGGCATCCTTGTCACATATTCCCCTTTCCTGTGCACAGTTTCAACATGAAATTAGAGCAGATACAGCGGCTGAAATCATCAAAATTTACAATATTGTACATTTCATTGTAAATACAGTATTTACAATATTGTAAATCTATTCTTCCAAGAAATGTCTGTCTACCTTGTTTAGTAACAAGCACCACAACCACAGCCATTTGGAAAGACAAGGCTTTTAAATGCAAAAATGCTACTCTACAGGCCACACAACCTATAACTGTTATGTTATTCTGCCTTTCTTGAAGAAAAAGCCAGAGCACCATGAAAAATAATGATTAAACTTTTTAATGGAGATAAATTTCACTTTAAAAACCAGAATTGAAACTTTCAGGTGCAAATTTGCTCTGATGTTGACTATATAATCCTATTATTCAACTTGCTGCCATGGTGACCACATAGGCTTTTAAATCCATAATTTATCATTATTACAATAAATCTTCCTCATTATGTCTCACAGCAGCCTTTCCAAAGACACCTGTTTTTTCCCCTAAGAATAACGTGACGAATGTCTAGAAATACACAGTGACAAATATATGGTTTAGAAAAGCAGAGGAGAAATGCTAGCAAAATACTTGATTTTACTTTAAATGGAAGGGGGGAATGAAGAAATTGTTATTAATTCATAATCTATAGAAACCCAAGGGACAGGATACTTGTATGTAGCTATCAGTGCATCTTGTAAACAGTCATAGTTTTCTCTCCAAGGGCTACACATTAAATGTATTCACTCTACTGTCTGAATATTAGTATAGACTTGAAAAAAGACAACAAAGGAATATTCCAATTTGATTTCCAAAGTGGATTGTTGGGCATATAATCTGTTTGGGCAAACTGAAAATATGGTGGTCCGAAAAATCTATATATTATCTGCCAACTTTAAATCTGCTCAATCTGTTCATGACACGCAAGGAGGCAGAATGCAACTAGCCTATTCAATGCTAACCAAAATGGAATCATATTATGATTCAGTATTATGTGTGAATAGCTGTTTGGTTATTTTATCAAGAATAAAGATAAAATTCATACTTCTGAGTATTTCCTTCATTCCAGATCAACCTTATTCATAATTTCATTTTCAATGAACTCATTATTTTTAGTAAATCTGGACTGGGTGATTAGAAATGTCCATTCTATGTCATAACTTCTTAAATATCATTTTTAACGTAATGCCTCAAAGACTGAAAATATTAAGAAGCCAAGTTGGGCAAGCTGCAATTGTTATTTTTATATATGTACATGTATATATGTATGTGTGTATATTTATATTTTAGATTTTTATGAAGTGCCCATAAATCTGCTAAATGTGAAGGAGATTTGCCCTGTTTTCACAGCAGAACTCTGTCTTTACAGATTACATACCCATTAATTAATTTGGATTAAAGAAATTCTTGTGAATATTTGCTGAGCTAAACAAATTATCTTCAATTGAATCAGAAAATAAATATGGCACTATTAGCATAACTGATGTACCATTGAATAAGGAGGTTACAGCACAAATCTACACTGACTTTTCTTGCAGTTAGCATTTAACAATAGGAATATTTAAAATAGAGTCTAAGTCATGTTAAGAACTTTAGTAAATTCATGGTCAAAAGAGTTTTACTGAACGTATTTTTCTGTTGCTTTTTAATGAACCTGTGTTTCTTTTCAATTATTTATACATGTTCAGCGAAGTAAGGATCTATGAACTGATATTTCATAACATTTAATATTAGTACTAGTAGTATTAGTACTCAATAGTCCTAGAGAAGCGTTATTTAACACACCCCTCAAAAACTACTCATGTAGGAACCCCATAAGAACTTTGAACCTGAGCAAAATCTTCCTAATCTTCTGGTGACTGAGCCTCATCTGGATTTGATGTTTTATTCTTTGTTGAAGAACGCTGTAGGATTTCTGCTAGTGGCTTTTTTTCCCAAATGAGACTTGTTTGATTGAAATTGCTTCTAACTTCCTTGCCTGTCTTCTGGCTAATCCAAACACCACCTTCCTCAGCAGTTATTTGCTGCAACCGGGGAGGTTTTTTCTCCTGCACCGGCTCCTCAAATTTTATCCGCAGTCCTTCTGGGCATGAACTTTCTGGGCCATAATAGTATTCTCCTGGTGTTGGGATGCTCTTCGTACTGTCCTGAGATAGCTTCGTTTCTCTAGGCTGATTGCTAAGTGTCGATTCCTCTTCTTTTGACAGCTGATCATCATTTTTAGATTCCTCTCCCTCCACAGATTGGGAGATCTCAAAGGAAGCCTGTTTATTTTCTATGTCCCCAGCAGAAGGTGGTACATGATCTTCAGCATCTGTATGTTTGTCGGTATCTCCTCCTATTGGAGGTATTTTAGGATGTAGAATTTCTGCAAGGGGCTTTTTCTCCCAAATGAGACTTGTCTGGTTAAAATTGTTGCACAGTGGTTTGCCAGTTCTTCGGCTTACCAATGGTGGACTAAACTCACTATCTATTTCCTTTCCATGTTTTACTGACGCTGTATTGCTGCGAAGAGAGTACTGACCAACAGAAGGATGACTTTTTGGCTGGCTTGAAGTTTTATGACTGCTGTGATGGCACTCTTCTGACATTTTTTCCATGTCACTGCTGGAAATAATATGCTGATCATGCTGTTCTTCCGGGTGTTCATCATTTATTCCTTTAAAGATAGTTGAACTTTCTACTTCGCTATTTTGTTCATCGGTTTCTGAAATATCCTTAATTTCTTCATTTGTTTTATTGCTTGCAGCATCCTCGGTATTTTCCATTCTTTTTTCTTTTCCTTTTTTTGTTTGCTGAATTTATCTCTCCTTGTATGTTGTCTTCTGAAAACTATTGGTCAAGAATACTTGAGATATACTTGTCTTTTTATTTTATTCCCGTAAAAGTTCTTTCCTCCCCTTCTTCCCATCTGAAATCCATTTGTATGGATGTTGCATAATCACAGACTAATCCAGAGGGGAAATAGAAATATGGAATATATACCAAAACACAGAATCCTAACTATGCTGGAAAGAGCTTCCTAGGGTATTTTCACATGTTTACTGTTCTAGAATGTAGGGTTTTCTATGACATCATAGATTTTTTTTTCCTATTCAGTCTAATCATTTAATGTGTCAGTACATTCATATATGGCAGTTTCCTTTTATGCTCATCTTTACATCTGAGAGCCTGGTTTGCATAGAATAATGTGAATATGCTTGCAGTGGATGGTTCTGTTTGTGGCATACTGGTCAAAATATGCCAAAAGAAAGTGCTGTGTTTATTATAAGTAGGGAGTCTTCATGTGGCATAGCTATTTAATCTGATGTTTCTTTTGCTTACTAAGAAGCATTCAATGAAAGTCAAGGGAGGGAGGGAGGGAGGGAGGGAGGGAGGGAAGGAAGGAAGGAAGGAAGGAAGGAAGGAAGGAAGGAAGGAAGGAAGGAAGGAAGGAAGGAAGGAAGGAAGGAAGGAAGGAAGTCTCTGAAACTATTTCCTCCTTGGTAGTTTCCCAAATAAATTGGTTTTGTTCTATGTTTTCTTATATGGATTCAGGAACACTGACGTAAAAAAATGCCTGCATAACCTTTGTCATTCCTCTCTGTGGCTCTGAGAATATTTTATACCTTGATCTTGAGGTGATCTTTATTTCAAGAATGCCTACGTTCACCAGGCAAACAGCTTCTCCCAAGTGATATCTAATTTTGGAAGGCATCCACATTTTTCATGCAGAGGATGTATGCAGCCATTTGCACTCCACCCATTTATTTGTTTGTATGTGCTCTTCTGTGTGTTCTATTTTCTTCTCAACAAACCCTCGGTTCACAAATGGAGGAGCAGGAATTTTGTTCCTATCTGGTAAATATAGAGGAGATTCCTTGTACCATTTCTAATATTGAACCATAATTTGAATAGAGCATTCTCCCTTTCGGGGCTCAGAATAATTGTCTCACCCCCCCCCAAAAAAAACCCTTTTCCTTGGTTGGCAGGGGTGGGCTGCTGGGGATTTGCAAGGGTTTGGGAGAACCTCTAGCTAAGATTCTGTGCAGTTTGGAGAATTCCCAAATCCCACTCCTGGCTGGCCCCGCCCCACCCACCCCGCCCCTCCCAGGAGTCCCCACATGGCCTGTTTTGGATGCAGGTAAGTGTAGGGCGCGCACGGAGGCTCAGTGAGGGTGAAAAACAGGCTTACTGGAAGTTTGGGAAGGCCAGAAACAGAGGGACTTCGGAGCCTGGGGAGACCGTTTTCACCCTCCTGGAGGCTTGAGGAAAGCCTCCGGAACCTGGGGAGGGCAAAATGTCCCCCCACACCATGGTGCAGGAGGCCAACTAGGCCATAGCTCCATGGCAACGCCCACCCAGCAACCGGACAGAGAACCCCTTGCTAAAATTTTTGAAGCCCACCCCTGTTGGTTGGGATAGATTGGCTGGTTTCTAATTGTTCTTTAAGAGTCTGAATGGGCCCAACTCTCTATTTTAAACTCAATAACTACATCAGCATAGATCAATAACTGGAAAAGCACACTTAAGGTGAGGGATTATTGTCAGTCATGCTGAAGTACCATAGGTGGAACCTGGTTTTTTAGGCCTGTTCTGTGCGATGTAACTGGCCACCAGGTAAGTGTTGTTTTTCTCTTTTGCTCATTGTATCAACTATATTTATTCTGGTGATAGAGCTAATGTAGTTACCATAGTCTTCTTTGCCTTTGTACCCTGTCAATAGGGCCATGTGGCAAAACAATCAGGTCTTTATGAAACTGTTCTATTTGCTAGCAATCAGGGTAGGAAAAATAATAAGGAAACGGACACCGTATTTTCAGACTAATATCTTGTTTTATTATTATCGCTGTTAATATGCTGAGAGCTGAAATTATCTATTATTAACCATTTCTCTGTTATCTTTCATTAGAAAACCTGTTAAATATACAAAGAGGAAAGGCAGCTGGAAAATTCTGTGAACTCAAAGGACACGCATGTTTTTCTTTTACTGAGCGGGCAAATATAATGAGACCTTTCTCTTTATTTTTAACTTAGCTTCTGTCTTTTTCTTCCTTGGATTAAAATATGACTCCAGCTAAAGCTTTTGAGGAATTGTTTTTTTATAGAGGGCTTAAGGCAAATTTTGGATTCAGATTCCTCCCCACCCCCCCCACCCCCAAAGTGAGACAGAAGCGTTCTCTTTTACTGTCATTAGCTATATTAGAAAATAAACATTATTTAAAATAGCACAATGCTCTAGGCATATCCCAGTGCTGGCTCACTCATCTGCAAATGCAGAAAGATAGAATGACAAGTGATTTTGTGATTGCGGTTTATGCATTACTTGTGGTCAACATTCAAACAAGCTGAAAGTGTTTCAGAGAATGGCAATGTGAATGGTTAGACGACAGGAAACCATAGGGAATAAAGGATGTGGATATGGTTAGTTGAGAAAGAAAAAGACAGAGAATATGACAACAATCTTCAAATATCTGAAAAGGACAAGGCATCTATGTCATTCAGGACATAAGGCAGAGAAAAGGATTTAGATAAAAGGTTTAGATCACAAGAAACAGATTTCAGCTGAATGTTAGAGAATTATTTTTGAAAAAAATAATAAGAGCAGGTTGATTTTGGAGCAATTCCTAGGAGCGATGGTGGATTCCTCTTTGCTGGATGTATCTAAGCAGAGACCAAGCAGCCATTTGCATTCCAGAACTAAACAGAGAGGGGGATAGTGGCTGATGAACTTCTGATTTTAAAATCGGGGGGGGGGATGTTTTGATGGTTTACAAATGTATGAAAAGGCCACAGACTTTTTCCATAGGTATCATAGGCTTCAAATAAAGATCTGAGCAGATAAAGGCAGTAGACAGGAAAAAAATTTTAAAAACTGATGCTTCCAAAGAATCCAGAGCAAAAAGATATACAAAATGCAAAATGACTGCAAGAGAGCCACTTCTCTAGAATGGCATTTGGTTAGAACCAAGTTCTGGGATTTCTGTAAAAAAGTAAAATGTACAGGAATTAATTTGCATGTAAGATCTAGGTATAATTAAACTCTTATTTTAAATAAAACAGTAAAGCAATTTTACTGCTTTAAAATAAGTTCTTTATATTGGCGTGTAGATAATTCTCATATACTGCTTTAAACTTCCTCTTACCCCTAAGAGAGAAGCTCAGTTGAAACAAGGGACTGGCCTGCAATCAGCCCTTACTTTCTCCATGGCCAAAAGGAGACTAAACTTTGGGCATTCCTGAACCAAATCCACAACCGCTTATCTTTTCAGAATATCAAGCCTGGACCACCAGTCTGTCTATAACTAAATTTGTATCAAAATGCTGAGTTAGAATTTGTCAGGTTTTATTATTCATGATGGAACAATCTACTACAGGTTATCAACTGCTCCCATTTGACACTTCTGCAAGCCGAAATATACATCTGAACTACCACGAACTTAGCAAAATATGGAGTGGGGGGAGGAGAATAATTTTATTCAAACCTGTATGAAGTTAGCACTCACTCCTCTCCTAGAAGAATGAAATATTTTAGGAAATATTAAAAAGGCAGAATATTATATTTCCCTGGATGTGAAATGGAGAAACATGTTTTAAAGACAAAGCACCTTCCTGCCTCCCCCCACCTTTGTCAATGGGCCATTAAGGCCTCAGCCAAGCTCACTCATTCCCCCCACCTTTGTCAATGGACCATCATCTGCAACACAATAGGACCCATCTAGCAACAGAAACTCACCACATGGCACCTGGGAAGATTACATCAGCCAGCAAGGCTAGCTAAGACACCCACCCCCTGGGAATCTAAACCAATCAGGATACCCTTCCTGTGCCCAAGGAAGTTCAAAGCTCAGAGAGGGCATAAAACTCAGGGACTCCCAGCATCTCTGCCCTTTTTCTGCTCAGGAACTCAAACCATGTGATCCTGTCCACCATTAAACCATCTTTCCAAGCAGTCTCCATGTTTCCAGTGTTTTTCCCCATTTAGAGCTGAACCCAGAAGGATATTTTTTTCAACAAACCAATACTGGCTTTTAGGTTTCATATTGTTAGAAGAGTGAGAATTTGATTCAGACATTATTTTCTGCTTCAGTAAGTTTTGTGGAAGCAGCCAAGTGGGAACAACTGATTCATTGATCCAATCTAGCAACATCTCACAATTCTGAATTTTTCTAGTCATTGATTGCCTTAACTCTTATGCAAAATGGGATTAAATGAAAATATAAAACATGGGTGTTTAAAATGGTAGATGTGAAAAGATGCCTGCAGCATAATAATTGTTTAAAAAGCAACAGTTCAAAATGTTTGGAAATAGCAAAGTATTAATTTTATTTCTATATTTCCAAAATGAGGAGCCAAGAAATTTAGTACCCTAGAAGGCTGCATTTTGCCTGTGCAACTTTCCTATATTAGTTAGTTAACATAGTGATGCAGAATCTCTGAAAGAAATGAATTAACAGGGACATTTTATTATTTCAGAAACTGAACACTATAGGGAACTAAAGATTTTAAACAGAGGAAAGATTTGCAAGCTTGTAAAAATATTGCAAAGCATTAAAGTAATCTGCTGGCACTAGAACTGAAAAGATAATGCTTTGTGGATTTGTTTATAGTTAAGAGATGGGGTATGCAATGAAAAGATAAATGTTTGTAATCATGCAGGAGGTGAAGAGTCACTAATTTTTTATACCTGTGATAAATGTTAGAAGTTACTTCTTTATATTTCTTTTTCTTTATTCTTGCTTTTTTTCTTGTACATTTTACTCTTTTCTGTTCTCTTTTTTAAATCTTATTGTATTAGATTATATTTGTATAATTAGAATTTGTAATTAAATTTATAAATATTAAAAAAAGTAAGTTTTCAGTGGTGGCATTCTGTATCCTTCACAGCATGTGGCAATATGTAAACTAACCATGGTTGATCTTGAAAGGGCTAAGCAGAATTTGACTTGGTTAGTATTAGAGAGTTTGACTCGATTAGAGACTAATCCATAGCTGTAGGCTAGACTGGTGAATTAAAAACAAAAATGTCCCAGAAGGCATTGGCAAACCACTTCCATATTATTGCTAAGTAAATTATTGAGATTTGAGATCAGTTTAAAAGACTTTAATTGTTTATTCTTCAAAAATAATTCCCAGGTTTGTAGAATTTTTCCTGTTTGGGTGATTTCTTGAGTAACTGGAGAGAATTTGTTCAATTTTTGAGTATCCAAAAGCTGGCAGGGGGCTGGGAATTAATCTTTTTTTTTTAAAGGAGAAAAATATAAATATATTTAAAGAAACAGAGATTAAACCAAACTGGTTTGAGAACATTCAATTCTTCTGCAGGCTAATTAGCAAGAAAAAACAGGCAGTCTATTTTTTAAGTTGTAGAGTATAATGATGATAATTATGGGCTTAAAATCTTGCTTAGCTTATTCAAATAATTTTCAATTGTCTGTTGGCATGTTAGACTATGCCTGGGGAAAGCTGGTTTCAATCTAACCGGCTTCACAGAAAATAATAATAAGAGATAATTTGAATTGCTTTAAGTTCCTTTGAAAAAATAAAGTGGGGATATACATTTTTAGTAGAGAAAAATGCATTATTGATCATTATGACCAATGTGCAAACAAATTAAATACTATCATCTGACAAGGGAGACCTGTAATAAAATAATATTTTAAAAAATTATTTAAGGCTCTGGCAAGAAGCTTGGTGAGGAACCAACAGTGTATAATAATAAAATAAGAAACACTAAGCTACAAACACTGAGCTGCAAAGACAAACAGAATCCACAACCGCCCAGAAGCACAAAGGAAATGGGGGGGGGGGGAAGCGTTTAATAAATCTACTTCTACCTAAATGGCAGAAATCATAAAGACAGTTGGAAAAGGCTGAATTGTCTGAGTTACATTGTATCATCAGATTTAAATCACTGAGTCAAACATAGGAAAAGGGTTATTCCAGGGCTGTCAAAATCACGGCCTGTGGGCTGGATGCACCACGCATTGGCCACGCCCATGCCCAGTTTAGCGAAGGGGGGAAAAGTCCCAATATGACACATGACGACGCCATGACAACGCAAGTTTGACACCCCTGGGTTATTCTAATGCAGAAGCTGCATTTTGCTAAGCAAAATCTATTAGAGTCAGCACCAAGTTCTCATTCAATATATATGTTTTCTTCAAGAATCCCACATCCATGCAACCCTACAGATTACAACCAATTAGGTTGCCATTCAAGGAGGATAACCAGCATGCTGGCCCGGTGGGATTGTGGCTGGCCCGTTATGTTCCTCTGGACCATTTCCATGTTCATTGCCATAGAAATGGATAGAGACTCATTTAACTGCCCAAATAGATATTCTTTGAGACCCTGGAATTCAAAATGCATGATAAACATTTCTAGGCAGAGTTCAATTGGTCACTCCTGATCATTAGAAATTTGTTCCCTTCTCAGGCCTTTCCTTGGTTTCTCCTTCTCTTCCTCCCCCTTCCCCTTCCCCTTCTTCTTCTCCTTCTTAAAAAAATCAATGAAGGCAGACAAATTTTGGGAAGAACGTAATATAAATTAGTGTTAAAAATTAAATAAATAAACCCTTTAAATCAAACTCAATACCTGATACCTATAGCTCCAAGTAACTTTTTATAATAATACATCCTAAAAAAATACTTTTCTTGTATACTTGGGGAAATGTTCAAGCAATTGTTGCATACACACACAGAGACATCTCCTCTGGATAATCTTTGTTTTGTCCACTGAAATTGGCTGTGAATTTCAAAAGCTTGATGTACAAGCTAATCTTCTGTATCTTGTTGCACAAAACCTCTCCCATTACAGATTTAGTTTATTTGGTTAGATTCCGAGTATATAATTTAGAAGGAATAATTTGTTATGATCCAGAGATCCAGAGATGATCAAGGACCCCAGGAAGCCTCATAGAAATTATGGTTAATGTTACATACATCAGATTTAACTCTGAGAGATGCCTCCTGCCCATTGTGTTAGTAGTGTCCCTGTCCATATTTTTTCCTGGATTGTTTGCTCACCACAAACTAGAGCAAATCCTTACAATAAAAATCATATTATTCTGGATAGGCTTACTCAGTAAACCTTTCTTGATTAAAGCCTCAGTTCAAACAGCTAAGGTTACTTTGCCAACTTATTAAAACTCATAGTCTTCATGTTATTTTTCACATAAATCAATTAATTTTATGCATGTTTATAAAGCAAGAAGCAAAGACAATTTAATTGGATGTTCCCTTTGTTTAGTCATCATATCTCATTTATATGCTGTACCAGGATATTAAAAACAGATGTGTTGCTGACAAGAATCTCACTTCATGGTCCAGGAAATAATAAAAAATACCCATTAAGGAATATCCACTGTTGCACAACTCCTTTAAAATATAATAAGAAAGGAATTAAAACTTTTGATTAACAGAAACAAAATAGATTTGAACACAAAGAATTTTAGATCTGTCATACTTATGGAAAGAACAGAGTTAAAAAAACACCTATTCATGTTTATTTAAAATGAGAATTATATGCTTGAGTTGTCCTCAAGTTGCTTGAAAGGCAAGATACTGGAAACTGTGCCTTAAGGCATATAATGTGAATGCCTTGCTAAAGATACGTTTGTGATGCATAGAGGCGAAACTACCTGGGAATCCAATATATTCCATGAGTAATTGCATGGTAGAAGATACGAAAAACAAGACATAAATCTAGTAAGCATGGTCTGATAATTTGCTTATCATTTAAACCATATTACATAGTTTGATTCCATGTATGTTTACATAGAAGTGAACACTATATTGTAAATTGCTATAGAACACTGAATTGGGATGATCCACATTTTAAGAATTTCAGCACTGGACTCACACCAGTATAGTATACCTTGGCAACTTTAAGATGTGTGGATTTCAACTTCTGGGGAAAATTACATGCATGAAATTCAATTTCTGAATTCTGAGGATTGAAGTCTACACATCTTAAATTTACTTTAAAAACCACCAATATAGTAGTTTGTTAGTCATAGGAACCATCCACATTCAGATTCCTCAACAGCCTGATGCTCCATCAGGGAAATGTTGAATGAAAGATTGAACCAGGACATGTTTTAAAAACATTGTAATTAACATATTTAATCAACAATATGGTGCAGTCCTAGGTTCCAGATTGTAATGAAATATCCAGGAAAGATGGGACAGGGAAAACCAGGACTTCATTCGTGGAAAATCTGAAAGGAGAGTAGGGTTCTAACAGATGCCTAGAAGATGCATCAGTGGGCACTTTACAAAGTTCAGGGAGGAGGAGGGTTTACAGGTCTGTCTGTGCCTAACCACAAGATCAGGGGTGAAATCCAGCAGGTTCTGACAGGTTCTGGAGAACCGGTAACGGAAATATTGAGTAGTTCGGAGAACCGGTAAAGACCACCTCTGGCTGGCCCCAGAGTGGGGTGGGAATGGAGATTTTGCAATATCCTTCCCCCAGGAGTGGGGAGGAATCGAGATTTTGCAGTATGCTTCCCCTGGAGAGGGATGGGAATGGAGATTTTGCAGTATCCTTCCCCTGCCACGCCCACCAAGCCACACCCACCAAGCCACACCATGCCCACCAAATCACACCCACAGAACCGGTAGTAAAAAAATGTGGATTTCACCACTGCACAAGATGACATCTACTTACAACACAAAGAAACCATACTTTTTCTGATTACCTTAGAATACTACCAAGTTTGTAACAGCAAAGGCAAAGCATCAAGTATTCTCGTTGGTGGTCTTTGACAAAAGCAATGGCTTGAAGTTGATTCAAGAGTTAATTGGTAAGTCATGCAGCTGCTTCGGGTGTAGAGCGTCACAGAAATGGCTTTAGAGAAACTACACTGTTTCTCTCTACACCAATCACCAATCTCTACACAATCACCAATCAGCTACAACAGACACAAAGAAAACATTAAGAAGAAACTCAGTGTCAGCATTCCAAGTAACACACCCATTGAAAGCAGAACTCCGAGGCAGGTAGATTCCTCAAAGAACATGTTTATTGGATACATCATATTGGCACAGCCAGTGAAAACCAACTCTAAACCTGGGCTATCTACTTCCTCCCCTCCCTTCCCTCTCTCAGGCTTCATGGCAACTATGAGGCAGCACAAGTAGGCTTCAGCCAGGTTTGCTTCAGAGTTCACTCAGAGTTGCATATACCTGCCCTATATGATATTGGTTCCATAGTCTGGTTCTCACCTAACACTCAGAAGTTGATTTGGGATGTACACAGCATCCTCCACTGAAATGACCCTGTTGGATTTATGGGGAGCATTAACTATGGTCCCTTCTTTGCACTGTTTTTTCTAGACAGCCTCAAAGAAGCAGCTTTTACAGTTACCTTCATCCTGCTCTTTTTCTTTCTCAAGCACACATTCCTGGTGTTTTATTCATGTTACGATGCCAGGATGCTTTTAAAAATATGTATTTTGCTTCTCTATTGTCATTAGTTTGTCAATTTTCATTTGTGCTAATGTCATCTCTCAGTAACACTGATCCCCCCAACATCCCTCATTTGGCTTGGTTTTGGCAAGGCTAGCCAATTTATCTAATGACATCAGGCATATCTGATTTATCAGACATGTTACTTAAAGGAAATTACGTGCCTCCTCAGAACAAATACCTTATTCAAAACATCTACTGCACCCCATATCACTTCAGGCAATGGTAAGAGATCACAAGAGCTAGTGCCAAAATCAGTTTTTTGGGAAGAAATGGCAAACTGAAGATGGTGCTGCTAAAAGGAAAATTGACAACTCTAGCAAAATGAAAAGCTGGCAAATAGTTCTTTGTAATTCCTCTCTGGACAAGAAGAGAACTTGAGATTCCCCACAAGTGCTCCATATAGTTGCTTCTCGCAAGAAGACCACAAGACAATAATCTCTGGTGGGTTTAAAGCAGGGGTGAAATCCAGCAGGTTCTGACAGGTTCTGGAGAACCAGTAGTGGAAATTTTGAGCAGTTCGGAGAACCGGTAGTGGAAATTTTGAGTAGTTCAGAGAACCAGCAAATACCACCTCTGGCTGGACCCAAAGTGGTGTGGGAATGGAGATTTTGCAATATCCTTCCCCCAGGAATGGGGAGGGAATTGGGTTTTTGCAGTATCCTTCCCTGCCACGCCCACCAAGCCACGTCCATCAAGCCACACCATGCCCACCAAGACACACCTACAGAATCGATAGTAAAAAAAATTGGATTTCACCACTGGTTTAAAGCTCTGGGAGATACCAATAGCACTTAGACTTATATACCACTTCACAGTGCTTTACAGCCCTCTCTAAGTGGTTTACAGAGTCAACATATTGCCCCCAACAATATTTGAGGACCTTTACCTGGGTCCTCAGATAAAGAAAAGTCATTCTTGCCTAAGCCACAGTTGGTGCCTTCAAAAGTATAAAGGGTTTACATCCTTCCTTTTGTGATCACTTCTGGAAATTGTTTGTTAATTGCTTTTTAGCTTTTAGAAATCTTTAGATCACGGGTGTCAAACCTGCGGCATCATGTTGCCATCACGTGACATACCGTGATGTTTTTTCCCTTCATGGAGCTATGAAGCTGGGGTGAGCATGGCCTGCGCATGATGCATCTAACCTGTGGGCTGCCAGTTTGACACCCCTGCTTTAGATCAACAGGTTTTACAACAATAAGTGAGCTTCCTTCAATCTTTAGCAAAAATTAAATTCAAGTTTAATCAATTTGTACAGGTTGTTCCTTAGGAACTTAGTTATTATATCAAAATCTATGAAAAAATACTTCAGACAATTGTCAGTCAATTCACCTTTGGGGTCAGTATTCTGATGAAGAAGAATTAGATATCATTTTATTGTCCTATTCTTTTCATTTCCAAATAATGAATTGCATTAAACTGTTTCTGTTTTTACTGTAAAAGCTAGTCAAAGATTGTAATAAACATATTTGATTTGAAGGGATATTCAAACAACAAACCAAAACAATAATCTGGATAATTTCCCTATATTGGATTTACAAAAGAAGTTTGTAAAGAAATTCTTTACAAAAGAAATTCTTCAAGTTTGTTAAAAATTGAAGAATTTTATGAAAAGGGATAAAGAAAAAAATGAAAAGAAATCAAGTTCTTTTACTTACCTTCTTTGAAGAGCCTAAAGATCAAGATTATTAAAAGTACAAATTTAAAGTTGGTTTATTTGATCAAGATTAAAATGGATTTATTGTTCTCTCTGATAATCCTTAGTGGACTTTTGCAGATCAGGACTGAAATGGTGAGATTTTAAGGATCTGTTTATAGATAAGAGATGAGATATGGGAAGAAGAGATCATTTATTGATTTTAAGAGAAGGCGATAAATTACTAAAATTGTTTATATGAGTTGTCATTTATTTATATATTTCTTTTCCTTTTTTTTTTGAATAACCATGAAAACTGACTTGCATCATAGCTCCTTTTAGCAACGTTTAGCTAAGATGTCTGCATGTTCAGTCATTTTGCCTCCACTGATATTTACAAATGAGGCTACAAATTGCACACATTTGCATTGTAAAAGAGACATCCACTTCCCTTGGTCAAGTCTATGTGAAATGTGACCGTCAACAGTTTGCAATCACAATAGTTATCATTAGACAGACTGTTTAAAATATTTCTCATCCATTAGCACAGTAATCAAAACAGTTGGTAAATTAGATAAATAGTAGAATCACCATCCTCCTTGGAAACAAAACAAAAAAAATCTGAGCTATACCCTTTTGCTACTTTGTTATACCACAAAAAACAGTGACTATGGCTGTTTTATGGTCAGGGGATGTAAGCGCTTGCAGGTACCTCTTTTTAACATTTCAAAAACTGTAGCAATCTTTTAAAAGTAGGCCTAGGGTGGAAGTGTTTTTCTATATATTGGCTGTTTAATGGTGCTAATATAGTGGTAGCTGAAAGAAGCATCCCATTTATAAGGCCTCCAAAGAAAATGGATCCAATTAATTAGACTCAGAGGAGGATGGAAGGGTTTCAGAATGGATAAGTGTATTATTAGATTCTGCTTCATCCTCCCACTGGAATACATCTTTATAACACAGGCAGAGAAGGTGCCTAGCTACAATGGGAGAAAAAATAAGATAGTTCCAAGGTAGTGTGTCATGTTCTTCTCTTCTGCATAATCTTCTGAATTTTCCAATCTTTCTACTTTCACTTAATCTTCGTCAGGTACCCAATTAGGATCATACACAGAAGGAGAGTTGGATGCATGATTAGCAAGTTACATCACTGTCCTGTCCAATACTACAATTTCATTTCTTCATTCTTAACTCCCTAAACTTGGTCTTCAATGCTGCCAAATTGCCTTGTTCTGTACTTCAAATGAATTTTTCTATGTTAAGTAAAGTGCTGCTAAATTTTCATTCCTCGAGAGATGACTTCACCTTGCATGCTAAAGCACATATTTATTTGGTTTTGCCAAATGCATATCAATTATTTCATATTTTTGCATTATTAGATACCTTGGGAATTCTAACTGAAAAGTGGAATATAAATACTTTACATAACAAATTCATACCCTAATAAGATATAAAGTGAGTACAGATTAAGACTGATTTTCAGGATTTCTTCTGGTGCTTTATTTATGAAGTTGGATAATTATGCAGGATTTTTACCAACAAGATGAGGCTATCGTTGCTAGTGCAAACAAGCCTGGGGAAATTTATGCTAATAGGATTGATCTGGAGTTGGCTTTCCTATATCCAGCTGGATAAAATACATTGAGTACAAGCCTGTGACTGCAAAGGTCTCCTCTGACTTTCTACCCACTCCAGTGAGTGTGGCATACAAACATTTATTCAAAGATAGTTGGGTCCCAGCTTCATTAGAAAGAGGAACCCTGAGCAAAGGAAGGTATGGACTTTTGTAGAAAGCATAGATTGTGAGCCAGAAAGTCCTTGGGCTCTGATTCACTTGCAGCTGTTGGGAAACAGCAGACACGTTCTTGTCCCAATGTTCCATGTAAATGAGCAAAAAATGAAAGCAGTTGCTAAAGAGGTGGGAAGCTGAAATACTTGAGTGCATGTTCTTTGCTGGGAGTGGGATACCTGCAGATTTTGCTTGGTTGCTATCTTGCAATTTCTTTATTTACAGGTTACACTACAGCATGAGGGGGAGAAGGAGGCATCTTCTTTTTTTGGCTTGGGAGCTTTGTCCTTTCTGAGGCTGATGGGAGGGAGAAGATGGATTTTGCATAGGTCATATCTGGAAGGAAGGAAGATGGAGACAGTCTCTTAGCCTCCATTTTGATCCTTTAATTAATTTTTCCATCAAGGAAGTTCCACCCTTTTCTTAAATGTCTCATATGCAACATGTGTAAAAATAGTCTATGACAACTTGCCAGAGCCAACTCACCATGGCCAACTCGCCACAGCCAACTGACCACAGGACAATTCACCATGGCCAACTCGCCACTGACCAAGAGTTACACTAATATTGAAGAAATAGTAGAATAGAATCATTAAAGAAAGGATGCCAAAGGAGGGACAAAATGAAATCTGAATGACAAAACTAAAATATTCTGTCAGGGTATGTAGATTTAATAGCTGTAAGATAATGGAAGGTTGTAAGCGGAAGCAACTGAAAGTTGATGCAATGGGAATGAGGCAGCAGGGTTACTGCCATTTTAAGAAGCTGGGCAGAAGCTGCCTATATAAGGGAAGCCATTAGAGGGTGTTCTCTTCTTCTCCTCATGTTCTCTCTCGTCGTGTTAGTAGCTGTATGATAAGGTATTTACCACGTATAAGTCTGTATATATTTAGCTGTAGATAAAATCACTGTTAATTATCTAAAGGCTCTGTGTGCTGAGTGCTGTGTTTTGCTCCTGGGTTTATCTCATAATACTAGTCACGCTGCCTAAACTCTGACATATTCTTTAAACTATTTTAAATAATTAAATTGAATTGTTGATTGTCCCGCAGTGAGTTGTCCTGTGGCAGGTTGGCCATGGCAAGTTGCCCTGCGGTGAGTTGGCCATGATGAATTAGCCATGGTGAGCTGGCTGTGGAAAGTTGTCCCATTCCAATCTAAAAAAGATTGCCACCATCTTGACCGTTTTATCCATACACCTTTGCAGATTCCTATCTGCATGACCTTTCAACTCTTCCCTACCCTGATATATAGCAACATTTGTCTCTTGTTTGTTTATTGACCACTCTTTCTCCTGTTTCTTTCCAGATCCAGATATCTGTAGTGCAGGTAAGGTTGGAACAAGAGGACTGGAGAAAAATAATGGAATATCTCTTGTCCTTAGGCCCTGAGGGATGGAAACATGTGAGGCAATTCCCTTAGCAGTATTAATATTTCTGCCTTTAAAACCGAGGTAGGAAACATTATGACTCTCCAGATATTGGTGGATCCCAGTTTCCATCTGCAATTATGGTTGTAAGCTGCCCAGAGTTACCCTATGGTAAGATGGACGGCCAATACATTTTATAAATAAATAAATAGCCAATATGTATATGGGGATTATGGAGTTAAAGGCTAATAAAATCTGGCATGGCAGTCTAAAAACTTTCTGTTCACCATTCTTTCTGCTCATGATTGTGGTCCTTAGAAAAATGAAATCTAGCTAAGTGGGCTTTATGCTCTTTGAGCTTGATAGTTTGCTTGCAGGTATTTTGTTATCAGGTTAAGTAATATCTTCAGTCTAGAAGGGAGTGAGGTTTGCGCCCTGTTTTACATACAGTATCTTGCCCTGTCAGTGTGGTGGGGATGTTATTTTCTTCCATATTCTCTATGGAATATAGTCTATATGCTGCTCTATTTGGCCAACACGAATTGGGCTTCATTTTGGCCAAATAATAAATCATGTCCTTAAGCTATGGTTAAGAATAAACCTTTGCTCACATTGTGCCATCAGGTTGGAGAGTAGCGTGCAAACTTCATCACAGAAGCTACAAAACCTTTTCCTGTCAAACAAACACACCTTCATTCATCCAAACATATCCTCTAAACCACTTTGATAAATTAAATTGTAGAGCATCTGGCATTTTTAATACCGATTTTATCATGCATCAAAGATATAAAACCTCTCATGGTCCTTTTTTTATTTGTTTATTTAACAAAGGGATATAAATATTCTTCCTCATCCTTGGTTGGATTAAAGATAACAGTCTCATTAGATTGACTGCTGAATGTTATTTCTTCTGAGCATGGATATCATGTACCTTCAATAGCTTCCTTAACCATTACATCAACACTTACTGTAATTAAAGTGAACTGAGGGCCCCTCTTACAAGGACAAACAAGGTTACTGCTCACCATAATTTAACAGCATTGCTCTATTTTGGGCACAATTTCAAATGGTAAGATTTATGGCAGGGACTGCTGTATTTAGCTGCTCATTCCAATCTGCCTGCAAGTTTTCTCCTAGGCCATTTTCTTCAAGAATACAAGGCACACATTTCAGGACTCATTGCCAAAAGATCAATGAGGTGGGCTCAACTTGTGATTTGACAAACTTATTCTACAGTACTGCATATGAAAAGGACAGTTTTTCAGTGGAGGTACATCACATGGGTGACAGACCTCTAGTTCCATTATTATTGCAAATGCTTTTGTAGGTGTGGTGACCAAGATTGAGATCATCAATATGTGAAGGAAAAAAAGCCCTCCAAGTTTATATGATAGCAATCAGTAAAGTAGTTTAAATGTGCTTAAAACAGGGATGAAATGTAAAATCTGTTACTACCGGTTTTGTGGGCGTGGCTTGGTGGTGGTGGTAATGTGACTGGATGGGCGTGGCCAACTTTTAAAAAAAAAAACTTTTCAAAGCATTTTTTCTAATGCTTTGAAAAGCCTCTCTGCCGATCAGGGAACTCAGCTGGGATCGTCAGAGACTTTTCAAAGCAAATTTTTTACCACCTCTTCAGCCAAGAGGTTGCAGAAAAAAATGCTTTGAAAAGCCTCTGATGATCCCAGCTGAGCCGCGTGATCATCAGAGGCTTTTTTTTTTACTTTTAAAAGCATTTTTTCATCGGAAGAGGTTGTAGAAAAAATGCTTTTAAAAGTAAAAAAAAAAGCCTCTGATGATCATGCGGCTCAGCTGAGCATGGTGGGGGTGCTGGGGCACAGGGATTTTTGCTACCGGTTCTCCGAACCACCTGCCGCCATCGCTACCAGATCGGGAGATCCGGTCCGAACTGGGAGCATTTGACCCCTGTCTTAAAACATCTGTTTATAAAGACTATAGCTGTAAGAGCATATGTCTTCCCCAAATTTACAATTCCAGAAGAAGAAGAAGAAGGAGGAGGAGGAGGAGGAGGAGGAGGAGGAGGAGGAGGAGGAGGAGGAGGAGGAGGAGGAGAAGGAGAAGGAGAAGGAGAAGAAGAAGAAGAAGAAGAAGAAGAAGAAGAAGAAGAAGAAGAAGAAGAAGAAGAAGAAGAAGAAGAAGAAGAAGAAGAAGAAGAAGAAGTTGTTTTGCTATAGCCACTATTTATTAGTTGCATTTTTATGCCGCCCAACTCCCGAGGGACTCTGGGCGGCTAACAACAAAAAATAAAACAATGCGAACAATATCCCATACAAAAGTTTTAAAAAACATTAAAACCTATACATTCCAATTTGTGGCCAGGTCTCACAAGATCACCATAGCAAGATCAACGGCCCCAGGCCTGCTGGCCGCTACACTGTGAGAGACTGAGAATTGGAATGCCAAGATATGTAGCTCTCACATATCTGTAAGAGCTGACATAGAGTAAACCAACAGAATTACTTTCTCATAGCGGATTACATTATGGTGATATGTGCACTATTGGAAGACCTGAAGGACCAGATTGGGGATAGATTTTCCTAGAGAGAATCTTTGTAATTGCTAAGAGTTGACATGAGCTTGATAGCATATACTGTATGCTTCAGACTATAAGACGCACCTGACTATAAGACACACCTAAATTTAGAAGAGGAAATCAACAAAAAAAAGTTTTTGGCCTCTACGCGCCTCATTTTTGGGCTTTTTTCGGGCCTTTTCCAGCCTTTTTTTGCCTCATTTTCAAGGCTTTTTGGGGGCCCGTTTTTGAGGCTTTTTTCAGCCCATTTTTGAGGCTTTTTTCAGCCCATTTTTGAGGCTTTTTTGGCCCATTTTCAAGGTTTTTTTCAGCCTTTTTTTTGGCTTTTTTTTTTTTTGGCCATTTTCAAGGCTTTTTTCAGGCCATTTTTTCCTAAACAGTTGGCAAACACAAATCTGGTACTTGCATTAATACTTGTTAGTGTGGCAAGTTGCAACCAGGCATGGCTTGCTAATGTTCAACTCTATCAGTCTTTTTAGCATTTCGTGTTTGGAACAAGAACAAAAATCAAACTCAACCTCAGTTTGGGCCACATATTAAAGTGGTGCAGCGCTTCAGATTTAAAGGTGTAAAGATGTAACATTTCACTTAGTAATAGTACTAACTGACCCTTTATTCAGCTACGGTTTAGTTGCATTTTTCTTTGACAGCCTCCTAATGCTGGTAACAATTGTTAATTAAGTAAAGCCTAAAGTTTGTAAATAATTCTATTCTGACAAATGGAAATACATTCAAACCTCTAGAGTGCTTGATATCACTTTGATAGATTTATAAGAACTAAAATTTTCTTTCATTATTAGTTGGAGAAATATAACATTGTATGAGAGGCACCATAGCCTGATTTTCATTCACTTACAGACCTCTCAAGTAATTGACATGATCTCATTCTCATAATTTTTAAGTAAGCAGATATGAAGATAAAAGATATGGAATCCTAGGAGATAGTTCTTGCACATAAATGAAGTCTGAAAATTTTCTCTCAGTACGTGTGTGTGTGCATAAGTTTTTATGTAACATAATTAAAAACTGGGTTTTGGATATGTAATAAGACCAAATGTGTAGCTTTCTTCATATAAAACATATGTACCCCTCTGAGTTATTGTCCTTTCCAACAGCAATCCCTGATGATTTTTAATATCATCTGAAATATGAACAAAAGTCTGCAATTTTATAATAAAATAATATTTATGTTAACCACCCTGACTTTCCTATATAATACTTCATTTTTTTAAAATCAAATTCATATTTTAAATAAGTAAGCTACCTTAATTTACTAGCCCATTGACTAGCTCTTGATTGAATTGTAAGGAACACTTATTTTAATTAAAAATCTCAGGTTTTGTTTGCTTACAGATCAAGAACAATACAGCATGACAGCTGTTGCAACAACATCAGATTTCACACACCTGAATTTCCAACAGAACTGTGCAAAGATAAGCACATTAAATACTGTATATGTGGGAACAAGATATCCGAGCCATGATTGTTTGAACAACAGATTACTTTTCAGGTTAGTTAAAATGAACTCCTACTTAATAAAATGAATATAATAGTAATAGTAGTAAATCACCATAGCCAGTTGGAAGAATACTGTAATTGGTTTATTTAAGCATTGTTAAAGATTGTTCAGTTGGGTGATTTAACAAAACTCCCAGGTTTTATACATGTTTGATACATATTTTTTATACAATAAGGGATTTATCACATTCATGGACAAGACAGGACAGGGAGCAGCAAGAGGACAATTTCAAGACTGAAAATGCACTTAAAAGCTGGACATTGGGTAGAAAATAAAAGATGAATTTGATCTGGGACAAAATCAGAATACTGATTATTATTTTTATTATTGCTTGATTGGTTTTTTTTAATCGGATTCTCATTATTGTTTTATTTGTTTTTTTATATAACGTAAAAATTCAATTTCAATCAAATAGTGTGTTGTCTGGGTACAATTATTTTTAGGCAATTATAATCAAGATATTTACAATAATATTCATCACAATAATATTAATACTATAATAACAATAATATTTAACTTATTTACTTTAACAAGTCTCCTTTATAACATTTATCCTTTTTATATCCCCATACTTCTAACTTCTGTTTTTATTATCTAACCATTGGTAAAATAGGTCCCATATCAAGAAATATTCTTTTTCCTTAATTGTAAGCGTTAATTTATCCATCTCTGCACATTCTAACATTTTTTAGCTTTTGGGTATGTCCACCACAAATTATAATAGGAACCAGGTATCTGGTTGCACTTTCAACATTTAGTGGATCTATGTTTAAACATTTTTGCCAGTCTTGTTGGTGCAAAATGCCATCTATAAAACACTTTATACAAATTTTCTTTATATGCAGTTGACATAGCTAATTTGACATTTCTATCCCACAATTTCTGCCATTTATCCAGTTCTATTGCATATCCAAAATCTTCAGCCCAAACTATCATTGTCTCCTTTACCTGCTCACTTTCCAGTTTGATACTTAATAAGTAGCTATATATTTTCTTTATTGGTTTTTCATCCTTTCCAGTTAATATCTGGTCCAGTCCTGTTAATTCTTTATTAAAATCATACATTTTAGCATCTTTCTCATATCAAGATTGTATCTGCATTTGTGGTCACCATGCTATGTCCATCCCTTGACTACTAAGTTCTTGCTTAATTTTTAGTTCCCCCTTTTCATTCAGAATATCTTTTATCTTACAATTTTTCTATGTTAATAACATTAGGATGTAGCCATGCTTCATTGTGGAAAGCCAGACTGGTACTTTCAAATAATGTTGTTCTTTAATTTTAACCCAGACTGATAACAATGCGTTTCTAATATAGTGTCTTTAAAAATAGCTATGTATCTTATTCTTCCCATACCATAAAAAAAAGTGTGCCAACCTAATTGAAGGCGGTGTTCTTCTAAGGTCTTTTGTGCCTCAAATTAATCCATTCTTTAACCCATGTAAGTACTGTATTGTTGCTTGATTTTTAAGGGGGGGGGAGACAGTGCACATAATGGTTGAAAAGAAATCAAGAATAACCCAATAAGCATACTTGTCTGAACTATTCTTCAGCAAGATGCTGCTCCAATAGATATTTTCCATGTTCTGTTGTCTTTCTTATTTTGTGGCTCTAATGGCAGAATTGTGCAGAATTAAAGTTTGGGATCTACTTTGCTAAGTGACTGATATTATTGCGTTATCTAAGTAATGATAAACTAAATTAAACCTGAGCAATAATGATGCTTCAATTGAATGTTCTTTGAGGAGGAACTTTATGGGGTTCAGAAGAAGCAATTATACAAGAAACAAGAGCCCAAATTAGTTTCAGACCACTGCTTCCTGAACCAGTCAAGATAAAATGCCTATTGGATTAGTAATTACATTTGAACTGATTATTTCTATAAATGACTGGCACAATTATTACCACAACGATCAAAAGCTCCCATATATTTAGATGAGAAGGGGCCTCCTTCACAGTTTGGGAAGACAGCTCTCCCACCCCTGGGTCAACCCTTCACCACGCCAAAATGCCGTCCTAAAAAGTATCAAGCGCAAGATCCTAAAGATGCTTCAGAAGACCTCCTGTCTTCCCTGACGTGTTTCCCAGAGTGATGGGCTGAGCTTTCATCTCAGATCTTATCCAGCACCAGAGATGATCCGCATGGGAAGAAACACCTGCGCGCTTTTTACAGCGCGGAAAAATAGCGGTTGTCGAACTTGCTGTTGGTTGCCTCTTTCTTCCAGATGCGAGTCGCTGCTAGCTGCCAGGCCCCGCCTTGTCCTTTGCTTAGTTAGGTGATCAGGCGAAGGGACAGCTTCACCTCGCCCTGGCTCTGCAATCCCCCGCAGAGGAGCGATTGGACGGGGCCTTCCTGGGAGGGGGAGTGAGCTTCCTCCTGACGCCGTTTCCGGAGGAGAGGGGGCCGAATATATAAGCCTGGTTGCTGCTGCAGTGTTCGGTCGGGGATTGTCGGCAACCGCTTTGGAGAAGGCAGAGGATCTTGGGACGGGCAAGAAGGACAGTGGATAATCTATTTCGCGACTTCGGCGCACGCTCAAGGTCAGCGCCTCTCGCTTCTGACAAGCCAGGGCCCCACGCCCATCTTTTTGCCCCGCCGACCAAGCCGAGAAGCGCAGCCGGACGGGCCCCACCCTTCACCCCGCAGTCTCTACGGCCGGCAGAATGACTCGCGCGGCGTTTTTCGCAGCCTTCCTCCTCGTATCGCCAGGTAAGCTCACGAGGTAGGTGGGAGAAGTTGCGCGGAGGCGCTGTCCTCTTTAGGCTGCCCTTTTCAGCACCAAGGACAGAGCCGCTGAGGCCATTGCCCCGAACAGCCGATGCGCTGGCCGGCGCGACGTGGTGCCGTTCGGGCGCTTATTCGAACAAGAAGGCCTGCTTGATGATGATGAGGATGATGATGATGATGATGAAGTCAGCGGTAGGAAATCTAGCGACTTCATTCGACTATTGCCAGTGACGGCAGGATCATCATTGAATGTCAAGTTCCTTTTTACTCGTCCAAAAGGTGCTTTTTCAAGAGGCAACTTGGACTTTCTGGTTTTTCTTTGTAGACGTTTCACTTCTCATCCAAGAAGCTTCAGAGCTCTGAAGAAGAACCTTCTTGGATGAGAAGCGAAATGTCTACAAAGAAAAACCAGAAAGTCCAAGTTGCCTCTTGAAAAAGCACCTTTGGGACAACCATGACCTGGATGACTGAGGATCTCCATAGACATCCTTTTTATTCAAACTTTTTAATGTTCCAAAACAGCAAAGCACTGTTAGCAAAGAGTTTTATTTTAAAAACCAGAAGAAATTGCAATTCTAATCTTCAGTCTTATGAAATGTCCACTCTTCTCAGTTACTCCTCTACTTGCGTCTTTGAATGCCATGTAGTGCAGTTACGAACAATGGTTCCATTCACTAGTCAGAATCCTCAACTGATTGCAGATTGAGTCCTCCATAAAATCATCAGCTCAGTTCACCCATTCTTTTTTTTAGTAGCAACTATTTTTAAATGCAAAAGGTGAACAAATTTCTGATGCTCATTTTATATACTATTGGTCTGGTTTACAGTCTCCTGTGTACCTTTCTACTGATTTTCTTCACACTCCTTCTGATTGGAACTGTCATAGAGAATGTGAAATATTAAAGTCATTCTTTCTTTTCTCTCTTTCTTAGTCATTTCACTTCCAGTAACAAATCCAACAACTCAAGATGACACCAAGGTGAGTTGAAAAAGGAGAAAAAAAAAGATTTGAAGCACGAATATTGTTATATATTATTTCTATGTATGTACAAATCTATAAATGTACGATCTATCGTTTTTAAAACTTCTTGAAATAATGGGATTGCTAAGTCTTTTCACACATTAATTTTTTAAGTGTACATAGAACTTTTGTAGATCTATCTATGAAGAGTAACTGCAATAAATACTTTAAACTCCATGTATAATTGCAAGTGCATCCATGAAGAAATAAAGAATCTATGCAAATATACAGTTATAAAATCAGGGTTGTGCTATAGAGTGTCTGAAATGAAACTACAGATAAATGCTTTATTTGCTATATTTTTTGGGTCCTGTTAAGGTGCATGGCCAAATAATACAATGGGGAAATTTGTTTAGTTTTCAGGAACAGTTATAGATGCTTTTCTTAAAAGTATGAAAGTTTAATGGATTAGCTTTTCATATATATCCTGTGTAAGTTTGTTGTCAGCTAGACCTAACCTGTTGCTTTTAAAAAACTCAAGAGTTGCTGACAGCATATTGAAATAGACATTAAGTGGCACTAAATACAGAGGAGGCAATATAAATCAAAAGGAAGAACCAAAGAAAAAATATACATATTTCTATTATTCAGGTGGCATAAAGGAACAGTAAACTCCCGATAGCTGAAAGCATACATAGTATATGCACAATGGTGATGAGGCATAATTACTGAATCTGAATTTAAAGAATTATTTGGATAAATGGTATGTTTGGATAAAAGGAAAAAGAGTTGCCTCTGAACTCAAGTTGGTACTAACATCTTTGGAATGTATTCATTCTTCATGTCAAGTTATCCATAACATTTCTTATTCATGCAGTTGAAGAAGGGGCACATATTAATATACCTTTGATTGAGAAAGCTGTGCATTATATGTGATACACATACAGTATATCAGGCTTGTGTGCATTGAATGACATGGTGCCGACTGAGTGGAATGTTTTGTTTTTTGGTTTGGTATCTTTAAATAAGTATGAATTAGATGTCCCATTTCATGCTTTTAAACTTTCTGGACAGATGGGTTGAGTTCAGATATAGCACGAAACTATAATGTGATGGTTTGGTACAGTTTACCATGATTAACCCAGACACTGTATTTTGTGTAAGCCATGTTTTATATCTTAACACAATGTGTCAACTCATCCACAGTGCTATACACATACTGTATAACATATATACAATTAGAATCTGGAATATGTTTTTCCATTGTGTGGCAAATTGGATGAACAGTATTCTTCTATCATATATGAGATTCAGATATAAATACATAGGATATTTCACATATGCATATCAGAGTGCATACGGACAAGTAAATCCACTCATGAAAATGAATCCATACATTTTTAAATATAGGTTGCCAATGCTTGATCTGAGCATTGGCTGATTTTTATTGAATGGACACAGGGGCAAGTTGATAAGCACATGGCTGGCTCTATGCATATTGTATTGGGAAAGCTCTTCCCAGGTTAACACCTTCCAGATAGGGCTAAAATTGGCCAAAAATCCTGAGACCTGTAGAGACTAGCAAAGCTTCCAATGCTGGGTCTGATATCTACTTCTGGCTTGTGTATGTGTGTGGCTTCCATAAACAAACCAGAGTTTACAGTCAGAATAGCCAATTATTTTATTTAATATGCTGGATTTTCAAAATTGCTGCCCTCTTCTAATTTTCCTAAACAGAAAATGTAGTTCTTTCCCCCATTTTTTATGTAATTAATGACAAGGGATTTCTCAATTTTCCCGTGATGGAAATAAAACCAGGAAACATTTTCCAGCTTCTTTGCCGTATTAATTATCCTTAATCTCTACAAACATACTATAATTTCCAGTACTGTTAAAACTCTGCACTCTGCAATTCTATCCCGTTTCTGCCAGCTGGGAGCCTGAGGGGCTGTTTGGTTTAGAAGTCAGCATGTCCAACCAGCAGTTTTTGGAAGATTTCAAACATCTTGATTACTGTCTTACTTGGAAGCTCAAAATGTTACATTTTCCTTCATTAAGAGTAGATCAGTGCTTTCCATGGCACTGTATTATGCAGATTGCATAATAATTTGTTGTTATTGTGCCATTTTGAGTTTCCTAAAATGCCCATAAATTCCCCTCTCTATATATATACAGTATATGCTTCAATATCCAATTGAATCTGTGCTGCATTTTCTTTTGTCTTAATGATGCCATCTGCAGCATAGCTATTGTCCATGGCTTGAATTCAAGTGTTGCACTATAAAAAGACATGCTGTGCTATAGAATTCAGTAATAGAAAATAGAAAAATACTAGAAAAAGCACATGACAGCATGTGCTGTTGCTAAAGATAAAAGAATATGGCACCTGAATAATATTTGTATAAAAGTTCACTATATGATATGACATATAATGTCAGATATACTGTATGCAGACTAGCCATGAATGGGTTTAAGCAGGTTTTTGCTGGATTATGGGCCAAATATAAGTGACCCTTTGCCTCATACAAGGAAAGCACTAGAAATAGATTGTTGCTAGTTGCACAATCTTGTATAGGTTCGGTCAAATGGAAATTATCTGAAAAAGCAAAAAATTGAGAGAGAAGAATAGCATAAGGTACACACAGAAAAAGAAAACTCTTGTTGCTGGTAGAAAAATGGATTTTCTTACTGCTGTATATATTTTGGATACAAATCTACAGCACAGAGAAGAAAATAGCACACGAGCCAGAAAACCTATTAAAATAAAGAGATTGAACTTGGAAGTAAGGATTTTTTTTTCTGACAGTGAGAACAATGAATGGAACAGCTGGAATTATGGATGATCCATTGCTGGAGGTTTTCAATAAAAGTTTGGACAACAATTTGTCTGGAATAGCATAAGGTTTCCTGCCTTGGGCAAGGGGATGGACTAGAAGACCTCCAAAGTCCCTTCCAACCCTATGATTCCATGATTTTATATAAAATTAATATTTGTACAATCTATTGGATATTTTTCTATAATGTCCAAATATAATCAAATGACTTCTAAAAACAATTATAATCCAAGAAATCCAATGAATTATATGGAAATGAGAATGTAATAGACTATTACATGCAAATACTGGGAATCTGAAACCATGCAATCCAATAGATTGTTACATGGGGGAAAGTCCTAGTGAAGCTCACAGGAATAAACAGCTATAGGACAGTACCATTGGAAAACACTCTGCTCGTATACTGTACCACAAGTTACTTTCTAATAACACTATTTCTCATTTAAAAGCACTTGAAGATCAGTGCGTTTCCTTGTAAAAAATAAAGGAAAAGATTCCCTCAAGTTGAGTTCTACTTCTGTGAGTGTGTGGCCCCAGAGAGAAATTATTTGCCACCTAGGATGTTTTGCGTTCTCTGCTTGGAAGTCCTTGGTGATCACATTTCCAAGTATTAAACAGGCCCCATCCAGCTTAGGTTCTAAATCCAGACAAGGTCAGCCATATGCTGCCCTTTGCTGAGCCAAATTCTAATCCAAGGTTGACTTCTATAAGCAGCCCTTCCAGCAACTGTTATTCATCTAGCATAGCTGACAATGTAAGAAGGTCAAATATATGATTATACATTCACCCCACTTCCACAGCAAAAAAATTACCAGCACCATCCTCACTAAATTCTCAAGTAATACAGCAAACTGCAGCTCTACAAATGAAGTTTCTATGGCATAAGTATCCAACCTTTTGGCTTGCCTGAGCTTCACTGAGTGAAGATCAATTATCTTGGGCCACACATAAAATATATAATATAGTCAATGTATATAAATAACAAATGTCCTTTTAAAATATATTTTATTATATCTTGTGAGGCTGCATTACTAACTGTTCAGGGCTACATGCAAGCTACAGAGCATGGGTTGGACATGCCTGTTCAATGGGGTGGAAGTTGAGGTGTTGGGATGCAACTGGGGGGACCACGTTCAGCTGCATCCTCTACTATGGAAACACCAGGGTGACTTTATTTCACTTTTCTCTCAGCTCAACCAACTTCCCTTAGTTGTCATGCAGGAAAAAAATGAAAAAGGTATTCTCACGCAAGTTTTTGAGGAATACTGGGATATAGATTATAGATAGGTGAAGATAGGGATAGGTAGATGATAGATAGGAGAGAGATAGATAGACAGACAGACAGACAGACAGACAGACAGACAGACAGAAAGAAAGAAAGAAAGAAAGAAAGAAAGAATAAGGAGTTATTTACTCAGTAATTCTCAAATAAAGTTCTATTACCCTTACCTTGCCTTCAAATCAGTTAAGAAACTCAGCAAAAGACACAAATGAACCATTTCTGTAAGTAGGAAAAAGTACAAAGCTGGTCCCCCAGAATTTGGCACTACAATGTGTTTTACTTCACATTGGTTGTTGTGGAATAATTTGAAAGATTCTCACTTCTTTTTGTTGGTGTTGAAACTACAAGACAAATTTAGGGCAATAATTCTAATGTTGTTTGCTACAGAAAAATTCCCCCCTTGATAGCTTTCTGATTCCTTTTGTTCTTTTCTTATGACTGCACACTGTTTACCTGAAATTAAGGCTTTTGAAATCCTGACATTCATGTTTATTTGATGGAATGGGGGTTAATTTCTAAAAATATTTTTTTTTGCTTATGTAATATGAATTAGCATTTCTTGGTGCTTGCTATTTTAATGTTTTATGTCAGTTCTACTGTTGTGTATTCCACATGCACTTAATATCTATGCATAATAATGAAAGACAATTCATCTGAATAATCAATTGTTTAAACACCTACTTCTTCAGATATTCATTTGTTCCTTTAATTTGATGCAGTCTTCGAAAGACAATCAAAACCTACATATTTTCTCTCACATACTTGTGCACTCTGTTGTCATGTGCAGTTCTTTGATGAAGTTTTAACACATGCTTAGCAATGAAAGGCTTGCCAGTTCCAAATCAGAACAAAATGGCCTAAATCTTCAGCATAGTGAAAGACAGAAGTAGATATAGCTTTGACAAGAGAAAGAAAGGAAAGTTTCCCTCATTATTTGCACAATATGGTTGGATGACATTAGGACACCTTAAAAATATTAATGTGAAACTTGCCAAAAAAAATCAGATACGGGATTAGTAATATTCAAGGATATCAACCAATAATATCCAAAAGTGCCTTTCTAAAATGAGTTTGATAGGTAGGGAGATGTAGTAGTTGTAATTGTTGAGTGGATTGTTCAGAGGTTTGAATGTGATGTTAGTTATAGGATAAAAATATCTATCTGTTTATAACTCCCAGATAGGCTATATTCTTCTTGAATGAGATTTTGTAGAGAGTCATGGAGATGGCTTTGAGGGAAATATTCAGAAACTGTTACAAAAATAAAAAAGGGCAGTAGGAATCTTTAAACCCTGGGAAGGGAGACATTATTAGGAAGAAATTCAGGATGGCTTCTCTTTGACTCACTCAGGTATAAGAGAAAGAGAAAAAACAATTAGACTTGCAAGATTCCAATGTAGAACTCAGTTCTAATCTTCTTGTGAAATCTGTTTCCTGATCTGGACAGCTACGAAGGGCTGGCAGTTTTAGAAAGAGCTTTTGATGGATGAAAGCAAATAAATTGAATCATTCCAGACAAGATGGAGATGTTGTACATAGAAAAAACCCAGTACCTGTATTTTTTGGAGTATAAGACGCACTGGAGTATAAGACACAGCTTAGTTTTTGGGGAGGAAAATAGGGGAAAAAATTTGCCTACCAGGTATTCATCTGGCTAGCATCCTTAGTCTGGTAAGCTTCAGCACATTAGTTTGTTGGTTTTGAGCAAGAGCGCTTTTTATCCCTTGTTTGGGGATTAAAAAAGCTTCTAAAGCACAGCTGAGAGTCGGAGGGAGTTAGGGCTGAAAAAAAGCTTTTTCTTGATGCAGATGCGTGGTACATGAAAATCAAGAATAATACTTTTCCCCAATTGAAAACCAGGTGGAAGATTCTACTAAAAAGTCTCACAACATAGATATACATTTCATAGGTCTTTTTGTTCAATGTATTTAAAATAAAGCCTTAAATCCATGATAAAAGGGATTTTAAAAAACAGATGAATATCTTTTTACAACTCTGCGTGTGCATTTATCTAATTTCTAATCCCACTGATACCATTTGCTGACTGATGACCCAGACTTGTTTATTCAGTGACCTGAATAGATCATATGAATAATATATTTGTTATTTTAAAAAGCCACAGTTGTGCTTTATAAAGGTTAGTTCTTTCTAAAGAGTTCTCTATTTCTATCATATCTTTCTGTTTGTTGATATCCTTTATTAAAAGCCTCCTCAATTCAAATTTAGTACAAACGTAAGTATATGGGAAGAATACAGGAAACAGAAAGCAACATGAAAAGGAACAGCATAAGGTAAAAGGAAACAAAACATAATTTTAATGCCAATTCCGACTATGAAAAAATAGCAAAAATGATGCAGAGAAGTTTGCACTGCATTTAATTGAAATCACACACAGATTTTTTTATTCGAATGGGATAATATTACGTTAATGATGGATTAGGATTCAGCATGGCAGAAAGGAAGACCAGGTTCAAAACCTTCTGAGCTTTGAAGCTTTATGGCTAACCATAGCCAGGTGGCTCCCAGTCTATGCTATTTCACAAGGTTGTTGCAAGGATAAAACAGGACAGGAGTGGTGAAGGGAGAATTACACATATTAAACAAAACACCATGAAGGAAAATTTAAATATAAAATCCATACAAATATATTGTATTTTTCTAGGTGATGACATGCATCGCTGAGGTTATTTCTAATACAGTAGCGAAGCCAAAACCACTCTCAATCAGCCAAGAATGCCTAGAAACTCTCCAAGGAGGTACATTTGCTTTCCAATTCTCTTTTAAACAATTTAGAAGTTAACATGATTGAATATTAAAGTTTTAAGAACATGTATGTCAAAAGTCACTTTTAAATTTAAAAAAAATGGGTAGATAAGTTGAACTCAAGTAACTGGTCTGCCAATGAAACTATGATGAACAAAACCATTGTGTGCCAACTCAATTTGTTACTACTAAAATAATAAGACCTTCTGTTCTTTCAGATGAAAGAATTCGTTCCATCCTTCGCCATCAAAATTTACTAAGGGAGCTTCAAGAGATTGCAGTTCAAGGTACAATTCTGTTGGAATTTTGTGCCTTTTGTGGGTTGGGGCTATCTACTATTATGGGAATTTTTTTTAAATGTAATACAGATAGGATTATGTCTACACATAATGTGAGAATGCCACAAAATATTTTCCCTATTTTCCAAAAGGGGGAAATAGAAAATGCAGCAAATGACAGACCAATCAAGTTGGCATCAATGCCTGATAAAATTGTAAGGCAGATCACAAGGAGATTGTAAACACTTCGAGAAAATGTAGTAATTAACAGATCAGCATGGATTTGTTAAGAACAAATCTTGTCAGACTAACCTCAGGTCATGCTCAGAGAACTATTTTAATGGATGTTGGGAATGCTGTAGACATAATGTACTTTGATTTCAGGAAAATATTTGATAGTACATTTTGAAATGCTGTCTGACATAAATAATTAAGTAAATACTTATAACTATGAGCTGGATGTCATGATAAAACGGATAATAGCTGCCTCAAAAATCAGTCATTGGGGAAGTCAGCAGGGAAGTTGCAAGTTGCTCTGTAAGGCTCTCCCATTCCTGTCACTTTTTGTACGAAGAAGTCATGCTAAACAGTACAAGATTCTGGCAATCTTGTATTCTATTGTATCCACCTGCCTGCAGCACTCCTCCATCTGCAATCAGTAGTACTCATCTGCCCAGTTGCACTCAAGTCAGGCTGTAGCATCCACCTCCAACCCACCCACACTTGCACTGTGCCACGGAACCTACTGCCCACTTGCCCTTCTGCACTTGGTAGCATTTACCTGCCTACCAGCCTACTTGCGAGCCATCTAAGAAAAGACTTGCTGTGACTGGGACTTGCAACTTCCTGTTGGCTTCCCCATTGACTTCCCGTTGGAATCTGGCAGAAAGTGGCAAACTGCACTCACATAAACTTCTCCCCTAACCATCTGTGATCCTTGCTTAACGACAACAACAATTGGGACTAACTGGATTGCCATCACTAAGCAATCACATGACAGTGCATTTTATGACCAAATTGTTTAACAACAGAAACTCCAGTCCCAACTATCGATGTTAAGTGAGGATTGCCTGTATATCTATTGACTTTAAGGGAACATACTCCCAGGAAGCTTGATCAAAAATTGCAGTGCTATCTTCATCATGCTTAAAGGAGAATTGTTAGTGAAAGAAGTATGAATTAACTCCACAGTTAGTATTAATGGTGACTGTAGTTGAAGTCATAGTTAAGTTAGCTGGCCATGTGGCATTCTGTGCACATGTTTTAATAGTATACATCATAGTTATCGTCTAGTTGCAATTATTCTTTCTCCTGCTCCCCTGTCACTAAATAGGAAAGATTTAACAGAATAACAGGAAACCCTACACCATTTCAGACAAATGGTAGTCCAATCTCTTCTTAAAAACTTCCAGTGTTGAAACACCCACAACTTCTGGAGGCAAGTTGTTCCACTGATTAACTGTTCTAATTGTCAGGAAATTTCTCCTTCATTCTAGGTTGCTTCTCTCTTTGATTACCGTAGTTTCCATCCATTACTTCTTGTTCCGCCTTCAGGTGCTTTGGAGAATAGGTTGATCCCCTCTTCTTTGTGGCTGCCTCTTAGAAATTGAAATATTGGATATTGGAACCCTTAGATTTGACTTTTAGTATACTATGCACTTGTAACGATGAGGGGACACATATTGATGATGACGACAACAACAAAAGAAGTGCTGAAAAAATGTTTATATTCTTATTTTCCATTTCTGAAACAGGAGCAAGTGAAAGAACAGAGCAGCAGAAGAAAAACAGTGGATTTGAAGACGAGCTTTCTGAAGTCCTTGAAAGCCAGGGCAATGGGAACACGGAAAGAGGTTGATGTCAGCATAACCTCTACATAATCCTTTCCAAGCAATGTAAATGTGGATGTTATTTCAAATGGCCTTGGGACACACACCTACTTCACAGCCAAACTGGTTTCTGTGACAACTGTGACCAGGTCATCTCCGCACTGCTTGGTTCACAGCAAGGAAAAATTTTGATAATATCTAAAAAACCTTCTGCAGTGCTGATCTAAACCAATAAGGAAAATTATGTTACAAACAGCTACAAACACCATATTGCTTAAACGCCTTCTTCTTTGTCTCTTTGTTGAGCAAAAATTACTTCAAATATTGACAACACACACATGTTAAGAGCCAAGTGTAAATTTCTCCTTCCTGAATTGCACTGTACAACAATTCTTTTTGGGGCAGCTAAAGAAAAGCCACACTTCTTTATAGATTCCAAATAGTAGGAATATAACCATTGATGTGCTGGTACATGTTTAATATTCAGCTCTGCTGGCTCTTTTACTCCTCTGCTTTGCTCTCAACCAGCTCAGAAAATTCCAGGAATCAGAATAGAATAGAGTTGGAAGGGACTTTGGAGATCTTCTAGTCCAACCCCCTGCTCAAGCAGGAGATTCTGTACCATTTCAGACAAGTGGCTGTCCGGTCTCTTCTTTAACACCTCCAGTGATGAAGCACCCACAACTTCTGAGGGCAAAGCTGTTCCACTAGTTAACTGTTTTCACTGTTAGGAAGTTTCTCCTTAATTCCAGGTTGGTTCTCTCCTTGATTAGTTTCTATCCATTGTTTCTTTGTCTTGCCTTCTAATGCTTTGGAAATTAGGAAAAAAGGGAAATAGAAAAAAAAAAAGAAATTTAACAATTGGCTTTTTCAAGGTGGTATATGCCAGCTCCCCACATTACTGGATATAACCAAGAACATATGCAATATTAACATAGAGTACAGCAGTCATTTTAAAATTACTGTTCATGTTTATTTATTTATTATTATTATATTGTCAACAAAAAGAAAGAAATATGATAAAATATAGCCAGCAGTGTGCTGCAGCAGCCAAACAAGCTAATGCAATCCTAGGCTGCATTAACAGAAGGATAGAATCACAACCATGTGAAGTCTTAGTACCTTTTTATTACGACTTGGAATTTGGAATTTGGATCCAGTTTTGATCACCAAAGTATAAAAAAGATGTTGAGATTCTGGAAAGAGTGCCGAGAAGAGCAACAAAGATGGTTAGGGGGCTGAAGGCTAAAACATATGAAGTGTCAGCACTTCAACCTGCATTTACTCTAGTGCTGACATAAGAAGGAGAAGCGAAGGCGTCTGGAAAGGGACGTTTGCCTTTTCACCTACTTATTTTCCCTGGAGATAATATCCCCTAGGAGATGAGATGGGAGGGGGGAATTCCTTTGAGCTGGAGTAGATTAGGGGTAGAATGACTTGGAAGATGGCCAATGAGTGCAGGGGAGTGGGGAACGGAAAGGGAGGGTTTTGGGGCTGGAAGTCAGTGTTGGCTTCGTTTGGAGTCAGGTTAGAATGTCGTGCTTAATAAATAGGAGTTTTTTCTTCAAAGACTTTGTTTGAAATGCAATTTATTCGAGACGACCTTGAAACTTGACATGAAGAACAGTTACAGGAATTGGGCATGTCTAATTTAGTGAAAAGAAGGACTAGGGACGACATGATAGCAGTGTTCCAATATTTGAGGAGTTGTCACAAAAAGAAAGGCTCAACCTATTTTCTAAAGCACCAGAAATCAGGACAAGAAGCAATGGATGGAAACTAATCAAGAAGAGAAGCAACCTAGAATTAAGGAGAAATTTCCTAACAGTGAGAACAATTAATCAGTGGAACGGGCTGCCTTCAGAAGCTGTGGGTGCTCCATCACCGGAGGCTTTTAAGAACAGACTGGACAGCTGCTTGTCTGAAATGGTATAGGATCTCCTGCCTGAGCAGGGGGTTGGACTAGAAGGCTTCCAAGTTCCTTCCAACTCTGTTATTCTGTTCTGTTAGAAAAAGGAAGTGCAAATACCTGAGCTATTCTACCTTCCTGAGTTACATTTCAAACAGTAATCCTCTGATTGGTTAGATAGCATCATTGATTCAATGAACATGAATTTGGGCAAACTCTGGGAGTCAGCAGAGGATTGGGGGGGGGGGGTTGGGTGTCCATGGGGTTGCAAAGAGTCGGACATGATTTAGCAACTAAACAACAAATTCTCTGATGTGTTAATGCACATGAAGATTTCTGGGGTTGGTGGGAATTAATCTAGTTTTACGTTTGTAACAAACTAATCACTTTATTTAAAGAAATTATAGGATCAGAGCCACATTAGTTTGTGGTAGCAAAAAAATCCAGAGTTCCAGGATACTTTTGGCAGACTGAAAGTGACAGTTTTGGAAAAGTGAGACTTTAAGACTTCATTTCAGTCATATTTATCTTATCCCATATTCTAAAAGCAATTCTACCTAGACATTCTTTTCTTTGCATCAGAACAGGGAATAATTTTTAATGTACCCTTTGAAAAATATTCTTGGGAGTCCTTAACCAAGATAAAACAAAGAACAAAGAATAAACTAGATCTTATACTTTTCTATATTATGGCTAAAACCCAATGATACCGAGTCTCATTTACTCCAATTTATAGATAGAATATTAGAATAATAAATTCATATATTAATGGAATAGAATTAGAAATAGAACAGTCTGATTTACCTTTAAAGCATGAAATACAATCTTGAAATAGTAGATTGGGAAAAAATATGCAGCATTTTTTCCCAATCTCTAGTTAAATAAAAGCAAGTAAGAAATATATAATGTCCAAAAGAACATGTGGAATTGATTTACTTTGAGTTTGCAGTTCTGTTTTAATATGGCTTTCTTTCCATCTTCTGTTTGTTTCTCCTATTTTTGACCTTCAGATCCATCAGAGGGGACCCACAATGAGAAGCCAACGGCCTCTTTGGCTGAGCTGGAATCAGAAAAGTCTTTTCAGAATAAAGAGGATGTTTTGAAAGAGGAGGAGAGAAATAGCTTGGAAGAGAGAGAGCCAAGGATTCGAGATGTTGATCTTGATGATGAAAAGGAGAATATAGCAGGATTTGAGGGCAATGAGGTTGATGAAATGGAAGGATTGCCTTGGAGTGATACAATAGACAATCACATCAGTGACATCAGGGAAGATGATGTACTTAAGCAGACACACCAGGAAGTTGAAGAAGTTGCAAGGACAGAGGGATCTGAAGATGAGAAGGAACATGTTTTCAAAGAGAGTCAGGAGGAAAGGAAGGAGGAAGAGGTTGGCAAGGTCAGAGAGCAAGTTGAGGAGGAAGAAGAGGAAGAAGAAAAGGATGAAGAAGAAGAGAAAGAGAAAGAGAGGAATGCTTCTGAAGAGGAACATCCTACCAGTTCAGATAATGTGGATGATCAAAGGGAAGATGGTATGTCTATTAGTTTGGGCTCAAACTCAACATTTAATATGTGGGGCAGACCCATATTTCCCATCTTTTAGATTATGATTGAAGCAAGTCTATTGGGGAACTTCCTTGCTAGATAGCTTCTCCTTATTGCTAAAATGACAGATTAATGATTACTTGGCATTTTGCAATCTTATGCTGCCAGCGCTACTAGCTTTGGGATTAACTAAAGCAGAGGATCTGGATATAGATATCCAAAATGAGAGTCAACGTTCCCCATCACTTTTACAGCATAATTTCCCCTTCTCCCAGGACTGTTCCTAAGTATATTTTATATATTCCTCATAGTAAACTGTTTTCTTTGGCCCATATTGAGGCACTACCTATTAAGACAACATCTGGTAGATAGAGCCCTGGTGTAGTATTGCAGGCAAACTCTGCCCACAGCCTGAAGTTTGATGCTGACTGGCTTAAGGTTGACTCAACCTTTTATCTTTTTGAAGTCGGTAAAATGAGGACCCAGATTGTTGGAGGCAATATGCAAATAATGCTTTTGCATTATAAACTACCTAGAGAATGCTGTAGTATGGGGCAGTATATAAGCTTAAATGCTATGGTTATTGCCACATGAATCCCTGGGGTTGGTTGGTGGCTTGAGGGTGCTCCCTCTGCCTTTTAAAGTTTTTAACTTACAGTATTTATACGCCATTTTTAACTTTGTTTTTATCTATATTTTTATATGGCTGTATGACTTTTATTTGTAAACCATCTAGAGCACTTAGGTGAAATGGATGGTGTATAAATTTGATAAATAACATACATAAAAATAAATATAAAGTCTCCTTTGTGAAAACCAATCTTGTTTTTGGTCAAATTTGGAGCTAGAATCTGTCTCACATATGCTATTAAAATGTCTACTTTACAGTCAATGATTATTGAATTTAATACATGTACACAACTCTAATTGTCATTGCAACCTGGAGGCCATTACCCTTCTTCTGAGTGATCACACTTGAGAAACCTCAAAAAAGATTGCAAATTTTTTATAAATAGCCCTGATTATTGCAAACCATCTGGTTCCTCCCTCATGCTACTGAATAGCAACTGTTAATTATTTCAGCATTTATCTCACAATTTTTATTCCTTTTTATAGATTGTTAGTCTTTTTTCTTACATTTGACCTTGGGCCATAAATCAATATTGATTGATTGCATGAATATGTTGGACATCAATTTTTGTGAATTTTGTAAAACAAACAAACAAACATGCTCCCTACATACATTTATTTCTCGCTTCAACAAGTAAGACTGTCACCTTAGATATTCTCCAATCTTCTCCAAATAATAATTCAGCCTTTCATAATATAGTGCCTCCAGTTGTGTAGGATTTCAATTTTCAGCAAATGGATATGACAACCGGGAAATTATAAGAATTACAATCCAGCATTTCTGCAGGAAATAAATTGGAGAAGACACAGGTTCTTATTTGAGAAGCACATTTGAGCCCTGCAGGAAACAGCTTTCCTAAGTACTGGGGTGAGAAGATGTTGTTTCTTATATGTAAGCTCTTAATTGTAAATGACAGGAGCTGGTGACAAAGGAATGGAAATAGTTTCTTGTGTTAAATAGGTCTCATTAGGAATTTAAAAGTTAATATCAGTAATTAACTGGTAACCAGTGGTTACAACACATCACGTGGAGTAAAAGTATATTAAAATATGTTGTATCAACTACAATTCCAAGCATCAAGTAGATATTATAATACTGTAGTCATTTCTGTAATATACTAAAGTCTAAATTACAGTGGTTAAATCTCCAATCCTGGGCAAACAAATGAAACAATTCAAAGCTGATAGAAGGCTCACAGAGTTGTAGTCCAGGGTACTCAAATATGTATGATTGGGGACAGTTGCCACATGGTAACTATGCAATCCTTAGAGAAAATATTGTGATGGCGCAATGGTTAGAATGCTGTATTGCAGGCTAATTCTGCCAAGTGCCAGTAGTTCGATTTTCACCGGCTCAACTTTGACTCAGCCTTCCAATCTTCTGAGGTTGGTAAAGGACCCCGATTGTTGGGGAAAATATGCTGACTCTGTAAACCACTTAGAGAGGGCTGTAAAGCACTGTGAAGTGGTATACAAGTCTAAATGCTATTGCTATTGTGATGGCTAATTGAAATAACCACCTGTGCATACTCTGAGATCCTAATTGATTTTACAACAACTATGTATAACAAAGTAAGTTACACAGAAGATGGTTAGGATTCAGCATAATTTTCTGCCCCACTGAAAGAGTAATTAATTTGGTACTCTGGGCTCATTGCAGTAAATCTCATTCCTTATCCAGGTTAAGAAATAAATATATATTTATGGAAAATGGCTTCTCTTCTTACACAGCACCAGATGATTGATCAATTTTATGATAAAGGACCATTTCATGTACTCTGCAAAGGTGATTTCACATCCTAATACACTCAGATATCTTGTATTTTAGATGGCCATTTGACAAGGTTTTAAATCAGCTTTCTTCATCCTATTGATAGCACCAAACTATAACTTCTGAAGGAAAAGAAAAATGATTTACATCTAGTTCTATTTTCCTTATAGATAATCAAGATGATGACAAAAATATCTCAGAAGATACAGATAAATATCATAGTGTGAAAAGTAGAGGGCATCGTTTTCTAGAGGGAACAAGGCAGGATGATGACTCCTCCCATGACAGCAATTCCAAAAGTGAAGAGATGGAACAAAACTCTTTCCAAGATGTAGAAGATGCTAAGAGATGGAACAAGATGGATGAACTGGCCAAACAACTGACTACTACAAAGCGTGCAGAGGAGAATGAAAGTGATGAAGATCCAGATAGATCCATGAAAATGGCTTTCAAATCCCGCAACACAGGTGACTTCCGTAATTCTCCAGAAGATGAAGCAAGGCGGCTGCAGAAGCATCATTCAAAAGAGGACAGTGAACAAGGTTTTCCACTTCTTCCCATACCTGAAGAAAAAAAGGATGAAGAAGGAAGTGCAAACAGGAGGACAGAGGTAGGTTGACAAATTCTTGTAGAAACCATGTTTTGAATAAAGTGTCAAAAGCCGGAAGAATGCTTGAGAATTTATCTTGGTGGAAATGTTCAGCTTATTTTTTAGTCAGAGATAGCAGATAATACCGGTAGAAGATGGGAAAACCAGAGAGGCTGCAGGCTGCTGCAGAAATGCTGGCAGCAAAAGACCGGCCACTTCACATACCACACTTGACCACTTCTTAAGTAAATCAGGGCAAGAACATTGTACCTCTTCTATAAGAAATTCACAGAATTCACAGAAATTTATTTCTCCTCTGAAAGAAGTTATAAAGCAAATCATATGAGAATTGACAGGGAAAAATGCAAGGCACCCTTTCTGCACTATCTCGAGTTATATCAGGGTTTCCTCTTTTCTTCTGTCTTTTCCAAATTGTACGGTTGTGTTTCATAAGCTTTTTACAGTGATGTCCATTGGAGGTTACAAAATAGGCAAGATGGAGGTTGTCTCATGACACCCCATTTATACATGCATACAATTCAGTGGTGGGTTTCTACTGGTGAACCGGTAGTGGCAGCAGCAGCAGGCTCTGCCCACCTGCCTGGACGTCATAATGGACGCTCTGCGCATGCGCAGAAGTACCGCGTGCATGCACACAGTTCCGAACTGGTAGTGAAGGTAAGTGGAACCCATTACTGATACAATTGTCATCTTGTGATTGCTACTCAGCTCATTATGTGAGCTGAGATGGGTATAAGCTTGTATGCTTAGAGGTACATGTTATCTAATATAATTCTTTTATATGAAATATCCTGAATGTTTTAAGTGTTTTACTATGCCTAGAGAGTGACTGTAATGTGACATAATGATCCCCAGACTCAAGTTCACATTTCTTATAATAGTTCAAGCCTGTAATAAAGGAGATAAATTGTAATAAAAGTCACCCCAGCATGTATTCCTTATACTGTCAAGAATACGTCCTAAATTTCAGTGATTACATAGGATACTACAAAAGCTGCTCTGGTCAAAGTTCCAGATTCAAAAGCTAGAAATCTTTGAGATCATTCCATTAAAATGCTCTGAATCTGAATAATCTTCAAATATATTTCCAAAGCCCTTGTAGGTGGTGACCAGGCTGTGCTTGAGGGAGGGGTCAAATGTGTCATAAATCATGAGTTCCTGTGCACCCACAAGAGATCTAAGTCCAGCCCACCTTGAATTCCTTGCTTAATTCTTAATTCCTTGCTTAACTTGGCCAGATTCTTGTAGAGTTAAGCTTGAAATAAATCTGTATACTCATTTGAACTGCCTGAATCTCCTGATTTTCCCAGTGCTGGATAGCCCTTTGCCTTTTGATTGCAGCTTCAACCCAAGGACTGAAATAAATAATATCCCTAAACTTTTGGCAAAATTGTTATGGCCTCGGGTTCTCGTAAGTGTTTTTAGGGAGTGAACTAGAATTACTCATCCCTGTTGACAGGTCAACTGCTGAAATACTATAATCTGCATAAGGCTGACCCAAGGTAGCTTGCTGCCTTAAAGAAAGCAGGAGATGCTCCCCCACTCTTCCCCTTTTATTACATAGAAGTCAACAAAATTAGCATTTGATTCTTATTGCAAAACTGAGCATCATGTCACTTAATGCAGTGGCCCCCAACCTTTTGGGCATCAGGGACTGGTTCTGTGGAGGCAGGTTTTTCTGTGGACCGGAGGGGGCATGATTTTGCATGCTGCCTGCATCCCGCAGATGGGGCTTCGCTTGTTTGTACAGCTTAGTTGCTGGCATGCCGCTGGTCCACAGATTGGAGGTTGGGAGCCCAACTTAATGGCAGTAGGCCAATTAGGTGATTTGTATCAGAATATACATCTCTCTTTCCCCCCCATCAAACTGGCGGCCCGTGGGTCGGATGTGTCATGCACAGGCCATGCCCATCCCAGTGCCGCGAATGGGAAAAATGTCATGAAACATCATGTGATGGCAATGTGATGCAGCGAGTTTGACACCCATGCTCTAGCATCTTCCAGTTTGTTCAGTTCTCTATTTAATACCAACTCCTTCACACAAATACTACAGTGTGGTAGGGCTGATGTGCATTGTATGAGCTGAACAGTGGCTTCATATGTATCACCATCTTGGATCCCTATCTCTTGATGAAGAGAATCTTCAAGTGATTCCACCTGTTATATAATTTAGTGAAAATTATTAAGTAAGATATCCAGCTTGCTCTAGTCAGTAACAAAGTAGCCTCACCATCACTAGGATGCTGTTACTTAGAGGTGGAAAGGAAACAGGTGACAGCCCAAGGCAGTTATTTCATTTGGCCACACAATGGAGTTAATTTTACTCAAGGTGATATATAAAGGACTACTCCACAGACACGCCTCTTTTCTCCTTTGGTGCTCGGTAGCTGCAAAGCTTTGTATCCAAAACAAAATAAGCCCACTGAATGAATCACAAAAACAGGTGATTATTTCTTTTCTTCTATTCTAACTATTTTGGCTTGTTTTCACCGTTCTAGCCTAGGTTTTCATGGAATTGCAATAACAATGCATCAGGGAATCAACAAGAGAACCTTGGCAACAGTTGCTCAGGTACTTGTAGGAGAAGAAAACTCTTTGCCATCAGCTGAGTACAAGGAGAAAAAGGAAGAGGGAAATATTTTTTTCTTTTTGTCTCATTGCTCCATACTTGTTTGGATACCCATGGGAGGAAAAAGAAATATGACAGGGGTGCATCCATTCAGACATGTACATCCATTCATGCAAGAACAATAGTTGGGCTACTAAAGATAGTAACCATCAATTGTAATTATTCATGAACTACTGTATTTCACAAGCATGAATTCTTTTTGGCATCAGGAAAATCTAAATTGGCTTTTTCTTATAGTTTTATCTTATGGACTGAATTCAGCAAACAGGATCTTGTGAATATTCTTGTGCTTGGCTCCATGGAATCATTTTGTGCTGCAGGCTGTGCCTTTCCAATATCCAGAATGGTATAATATCCTAAGAATGAAGCCAGAGAAGAATCATAGTAGACACTGAAAGTTGAGGTTTGGTCTTTAGCTATTTTAGGTTAGGCTGATAGATGGGAATTTGTAGAACTATTGCCAAATAGTACAGATCACTCTTCCATAAACTAGAACCTGTATCAGATATAACCCCTCTCCTGGCATTTGATACAGGCTAATGGATATAGGAAGTGAATTTGACTGTTGAGTTATGAAAATTACATTCCAAAACATCTGGAGTACTAAATTGGAGGAAGATAGATCCTTAGTCCAACTTGATAGAAATCAAACTTTATAAATGCACCTAGCCAACACTGGCTGAATTCCTAAAAGTTAAACACTTTTGAATCCATTGGTTAGTACATGGATAGAGATGGACAGTAAAGTGAATACATCATTTTGCTTTAATGATTTGCATCATTAAACTTTTTTTTTCTCTTTTAGGACCAAGAACTGGAAAGCTTGGCTGCAATTGAAGCGGAACTGGAGAAAGTTGCTCGCAAGCTCCACGCCCTGAGAAGAGGTTAATGCACAACAACATGGGAGCAAGACACCAGAAATGTTGAATCCCTGTTTTAAACACTGCATTTTATTTTAAAACAATAAAGTAATAATGGAGGAGGTGATTTTTTTTATTTTTTTTGCAGAAGCCTGTATTGCAACAAAAAATCAACCATTTCTCTTTTTTTCTAGTTGCGATGCTTTCTTGCTTTTTGTCATTATTTGCTTATTTGCTTTCTGCTTGCTTTAGTAATCATTTTATTTTGAAATGTTTGGATTACTGTATAACAAGCAGTATGACTTAACTCATGTATTCTCTATTGCGCAAAAAAAAGGGGCGGGATTAATTTATAATTTCCTCTCCTGTTATTTCTTTTCCCCTCCTCTTTTTCCTTCATTATCAGATTTCTAGAATTATTTCTCCCATTAGATTTCCTGGATAAAATTACTTGCAATAACTTGTTAACCTTCTGATTTAAAGATAGCACTCTTGACTGCAATATATTCTATATAAAAACTAAGGAGAAAAATAATGACACAATCTTGTCTCCCTTCTTTGCCTATTTCAGCTGCAATCTAATATACTTTTGCGTAACATTTTTGCAAAGGCCCAAGATAGTGCAGTGATTAAAGTGCTGATTCTGGATTCTGTGTATAGATATAGATTCACACACAATTCCCCTGGTTTGTTGAATAAATCTAATATTTTTGTAAGGTAAGTTTTTTAAAAGTAGCTCAGTGAATAAACCTGGCCTATATACAGGGTAAAGGAAAGTTGTACTTTCTAAAGCAGGATGGGCAATTTGCAGCCATTGGCTTAACTTCAATAAGCACCAATAACTTTTCAAATAGCCTCTTTGAATGCTATACAAAGTGAAGCTTTTCTTTTAGCAGTCCTGAATTGAGAGGAAGAAACAGAAAGACAAAAATAAAATCCCATGCCTATTCCTAAAATGTAACTATTTTTAATGAACTATTTTTGCCCTCCGCAGATCAACTATGCCAGCTAAGTAAAGGAGTATAAGGCCCAGTGGTGAAATCCAAAATTTTTTACTACCGGTTCTGTGGGCATGGCTTGGTGGGCGTGGCAGGGGAAGGATACTGCAAAATCTCCATTCCCACCCCACTCCAGGGGAAGGATACTTCAAAATCCTCATTCCCATCCCACTCTGGGGCCAGCCAGAGGTGGTATTTGCTGGTTCTTGGAACTACTCAAAATTTCCGCTACTGGTTCTTCGAACTGCTCAAAGTTTCTGCTACTGGTTCTCCAGAACCTGCTGGATTTCACTCCGATAAGGTCACAGTATTCATCAGCTGGATAGGTCATTTTGATAGTACTGTAAATCAGCTGTCCCAGTGTCTGGAGGCCGAGGGTCTGGATGGGGTAGTAACACTAAATGGCTATGGATATTTGGGTCTCCTAGAATTGGTGAATGGGGATTTAGATTTCTTAAGTTTCCCCTTCAGATAGATTCTGAGGCAGCTCATAACATCCAAAATACAGTTGCAAACATAACCACCACCTAGGGAGGGTTGTATTACCTCACTTAGGGTTAGTGAGCAATTTAAGGGTTCTTTGAACCTGCAACTTCTGTTTGAAAAACAGGCAATAGCTCTGGTTAAAAAGGTATTTACATAGATCCACCTTTATTCTAATTGTACTCTTTTTGGCCACAAGTCCTTTGGTCACTTCACATATGGACTTGTAACATATTTTTATACCTCAGATCTTGAATACCTCAGACATTGCAGCTGATCTGGAATGCAGCAACCTGGGCAGTTACCTGTATGCTTCAGTATATCCAGCTAACATCTTTTGATTTAGGAGATGCACTGGGGCTAACAAAAGGCTTTCAAGTGTAATTCAAGGAGCCGGTTATTACTTTTAACCCCCCCCCCCACAGCATTAGGCCTAGCTATTAACTACTTGAAGGATTATCTCCCAGTGTTAATCCTTTCCATCTGATTTGATGGAATTGGCATGCCCAAGTCCTGTTGATAAAATGTCAACCAATGGGACCCTGGAACTCTGCTTTCTCTGGCACTGATGCCACCCTCAAAAACCTCTCAAAACTTGGGTTTTCTCCCAGGATTTTAATTAGCTTTATGGGTGGGGTCTTCAAGTGTATTCATGTAGTTGTGGAGGTACCCCAAGCCATTTTTGATCATTTTCATTCATTGTTAATATGGTACATTGCCCAGAACTGATTTGAATTGGGTCTCCCTACAAATCTAATAAATTATATTGTCATGCAAAGAAGTTGGAGACTGCATTCCTGGTATCCCTGGTAAAAATAAACTAGCAGAGGAGGAAGACAACTTTTCTGGTGTAAGATTTCTGAAATGCATAAAGTGGAGACTATAGGGTTAGAAAGCCTGATCTCACTGAAATGGAAATAAGTGCTTGGTGCCAAAGTTGAACAAATTCATGCCATGTTACAATCTCTCAGAATATACATAATTTAGGTATACAAAGGTGTATCAACAAATTCAGATATACAATATTTCAGTCATTAACCAGAACACAGAATGAGGTTTTGTATAAGGCATTTATTTTAATCATGTTTTTGGAAAATGGAGTTTTCTCCCTGAAGCAGACATTGAAACAACAGAGGAGATTTAAGTGCATTTTAACTCTATGGTTAAAATAGTAAAATATTTGTCACAAGTGTTTGGCAAATAAGGATGAAATGAAGAAAAAAGATTATGGAAATCAATGATTTAAGCAAGAGAAGCACCATGTGATTATTGAGAAGGACGTCAGTCATGCACTACAAGTAAACAGCCAAGGTACTAATATTTTTGGTTTTATATAGGGCTATTTTTTAAAAAATGAAATCATATATATTTATATGCATGTGTGTATCGTTGTGTACACACAGACACTCTAAATACGAAAAAATTTAATTTTATGAAAGTAATTTTGTGAACAGGGCCAAAGCGAATCACAACACTCACACTTGCTTTAACACTATCTAAAATAGCAGAAGACAGCATTGATATCCTTAATTCAAACGTGACATAATAAAGAAATGGTCCAAGATAACTTCAACTTTGAACTGATAAAATGCTTAAGCATGCCTTAAGTTTTTGTAAAACTTTCCACAAATTCTGTCCCATCCAAAAAATAAAAAGGAGATGGGAAGAGGTGAAGGGGTAAAAAGAAAAAGAGATGTACAATCCATATTAGCATAGAGATGAGTCCAATTCACTGGGACATTGACTGGAATTGAACACAGAAGAAGACATATGAACTATACGAAAACACCAAGGAAGAATTCTAAAGAACTGGAAAAAAAATACATCCCATATTTTTACTGCACTTTTTTTTCATGAAAGAATCCCTATTATTTAAGGGTGCACACAAACTGAAATATAGATGTCACTATTTTTATACTTACATATTTGCATTTTATAAATATGAGTCCTTTCACATACTAAACAATACACTAAGATGTTGCTGTGTAAATGGTGAAAGATACAAGTGCCAATGGGCCATAAACTACTTGCAAACAAGTCTCCTTCTCCACCCAATATCCTTATCATTACAACATATAATATTTTGGCAGTGTCTTCTAAAGTAAAATCTAACAGCGCATTGAGAATTTATGTCTCAATTTTTCATTATAAGCAAATTGTTGCATTATGTCCTGTGAAAATAAGATTAAACAAAACAATAGATCACAAGGAAAATAGATGCAATTTACAAAAGTGGGTTTGACTAAAGGAAACTTGTTACAAAACACCTGTTGGTTCTTTGAACCTAGCAAATAAATATGTTTCTTGACCATACTAATTCAGACTGCAGGTGAGGTTGTACTAATTGAATTCTTCACTATCACACAGCAATTTTAATTCTGAAAACTTGAATTGAATGGAAACTGAATTCAGTATTCCATAATCCAGGAACAACTTTTTCCTCTTCTTATATATTCTTAGTCCCAACTGCATACAGAGTAATATTTTTATAAAGCCATTCTTAAATAAAATGTGTTAGCTAACTTTATTGAGATACTGAGGAAGGAATGCTCTGTTATTGAAAACTGGATTGGTTTGTACTGATTTGCCATTTTGAAACACAATTCAAACATTAAAGAAGACAATATTTAGTAAAGAAATGTAAAGAGCCTCTGAAAAAGTTAGCACTCAGTTTCTTTGACACAATCATAGGTAATTCTTGCCCTCATGAGGACCACATTTATCAGGAAATTTGATTTTTTTATATTACTAAGATTGAACTGAATCAGTGGTCAATTACATATTCTGACAGACTTAAATATTATTCGCAAATTACATCAGGAAAAATTTAATTTTGATACACTTAAAAAAGTGTATCAAGTACTTATAAAAATGGAAGATTACACTGTCTCAAAAGAGGAAGTGCTTTTATAAAGGAAGTGTATTTCTTCTTGAACACCACCAACTTTACATATGATGGGTTCAAAAAGGAAACATTCTGCAGACAACAAATCAAGTAACTCATTCATATTTATATAGATGGAAACAGGAGGGAGAAACTAAGAATAGAAGGGAGTAAACAGTTATATGAAGACAGCAAAAAAAAAAAAAAATCAGTATCTTGGTATTGTAGGTATGTCCAACATTCTTTCTTCATATGTATAGCTCAGTGCCATGAATAATTTTCTTAAGACAGGCTACCATAGCATATTTTGAGAATAAAAAGTAAGGAATGTCTATTCCCTTTGAATACCACTGGGACACCAATAGTTACTGCATTACATTCCCAATAAAAATGGCTCAAGACCCTTTTCTACAAAAAAAGGGGATTTAAAAACTGATGTCAAAACACCAACCTGGCGTTTCTGAAAACAGCATTACTTTATTCTTTAATAATGTTTGGGAGACCAAATTCGATCCACAGGTGTCTGCCACGTCACGTACCTGTTTGCTCTTGCCAGCTCACACAATGGTGTCAATCAAGAACAGGCTAGCAGTAGAACTGAGCATGATATAAACATTCTGGGAAAATATCTTATAAAATGCTCAGAACAACCTACAGTTATCTGCACTTTTGAGTTATCAGGCATGGAAAGGAAGCTGCCAACTAGGAGAGCCCTTGCTGATAAGAGGTTTGCTGATTCAAAAAAATCTTGATCTGCTTATCCAAATGCAGATGGAAGAAAAAGCCCAAGATATATTTGTCTAAGAGTGGAGAATTTTATACTGTGTCTAAAAAATAATTATGTTACTCAAACAGAGCACATGTTTTGTTCTGATGTTATGTAATTAATAATTCTAGTTAATCATTTCTTAGCTTAAATTCATTTTTTTAAAAAGTAGATTTCCAGTATTTATTAAATGAATTACCATTTATAACTGATTATATAAAGCAAAGGAACAACAGCCTATATAAAATGTAATCAATTACCATATTTTGAAATTAACCTGAAAAGATTTAAACTTTCTTAATATGATCTTTAGCTTATTTATGATATAAAAAGTATATTTGTTGTAGAGTAAAAATTTTAAGTTTTAACCATTTTTAGTACCAACTAGTTCTCATTTATTAGTTTGGGTAATCTAGCCATGGAGCAGATATTATTCACTCACATAAATCTAACATGTAATCTTCCTCAGATTTTGAACAGAATGTGATAAGTCAGGTCTACTGAGGTTTTACATTTTTAGCTGTTTTTAATCACATTAAGATTTTTCTGGAATTTTACATCCAAACACTTATTTCTCTAATAAGGAACATGGACTGATTTTCTGGTAGAGATTTAAAGTATAGTACTGAAAATTAGCTTTATACAAAGAAACATTCTAATGAGAGGCACAAAAGATTATTTGTAATGTATATATACTGAAAAGTGAAAAAAAATGTTTACAAAGTTACTTCTTATTTTCCTGCCACGAGTAGAGATGCAGTTATGGATAGTTACACTTCCTTAAACAAATCAAACATGGATGCTATTTGTGTACATTTAAGTCTGTCTACTTTAATTGTCCTTCAATATTTAACAACACCAGTAATGCTTCTTTTGGGACCTACATGCATTGGCAACATTTTTGCTATTACTCAACAGACCCTCAAAAGTAGAGCTTGGCCTTTCAGGTTGAAAAAAAATTGGAATCATACAACCAAACTACAACCCTCCTCTCCCAGGGCTTTCCAGAAGGGAAAAAAAAGACACATTTATCTTCAATCTCTATGACAAACGGGAGGCTGTAAAGCACATTTCAGTTCTCACATAAAATCGCCCTTGGGGAGGAACACATGGCAGTGTTTTTAGATTGAAAAAGAGTTCAAGAAATTTGCTGCAACCAAACAGAGATGAAATAATTGATTTTGCACTCATTTTTTTAGTACCATATGCTCAGCGCTCTGTAATGTAATAGCACACTGTGCTCTCTCTGGAACCTGACAATATTATTCATATTTTATCCCACACAAAATAGTCTGATACGAAAAAACCACAGAAAGGATTACAAACTGTCTGCCGGCCAGCCCTCTTGCAATACATTCTTATTAAACTAAATGCAAGGTATGAACAACTTTATCATTGTTTAAATAAGCAGCAGTTACATCAAGGGGTGAACGAAGCCGACAACCTATTTGGCTACAGAATTAAATTAGATTCTAGCTAAAGTCAAGATATGAACTGCACTTTTATCAGATATACTTTGTATTAAGACTTTGGAGAATTTATGAAATATATCATTTGTAAATAAATATAAAATGTACAATTATGTATCAGTAGTTTATTTTGGAGAAATAAAACAGTGCAAAATAGGCTAACCAAAATTTAGAAGGCAGCCATTAAAAGAAATTCTTACTCATTATTAAAAATAGGAAATAGCAGAAATATATTTAAACTGGATCAAATAGTCCAGGCTGATCAACAATTTTGAAATGTCTTCTAACTAAACCAGATGGAACATTCTTTTTTCCAGCTTGCTCACCTAAGAACTGAAATTTATTATATAAATGATGATGATGTGGGGGAGGTTTTTTTTCTTAAAATTAAAAATATTGTCATAATAACCCTCTGAATCAGATAATATTGCTTGTTCCCTGAAGAAGAACTAACTTATTATGCCTCTTCCCTTGGCTCTCCCACAAGCTGAAGAACAAGATGGTTTGAACCCTGTTGCAAATTGTTAGTTTCTTGATCCATGCAAGCAGCAGTCAAGGAGATAGTATTTGGGGTGGGTGGGGGTGGCAATGCTCAGTACAGCAATGAAATACTCTTGCCTTAATTAAAATTACAGGGAAGGGGGAGACTCAGCTATGTTCAAAGGTGCCTTTCATCAGGACAATTTTGGCTTGTATTGTGTGTGTGTGTGTGTTTGTGTGTGCGCGTAATGTTAAAATCCAATCTTTTTTAAAAAATATCAATAACCTTTAATAGTGTTGCTATATTGAAAAAAAGTTTTATGAAAATATTTCTGACCTATTTTTCACTCCCACCAAAGGCATGTAAAATATGCATGGAGAAATATCAATAATTTATTGGGAAATTGCAGTAACTGTTATTATTGAGATAGACAATAATTCAGGATCATCATATGACTCAAATTTGAATTAGAAATAAACAAAATGACTGTATAGTGTCATATAAGAAACCTATCTACAAATATTGTTGTCTCTTCAGCTATTTATAGTCAATACCTATTGCAGAATTATGAAGAACTTTAGAAACAAAACCACAAAGGAACATAGCAATTCTCCTTCCTATTAATTCTTGAACAGTTTCCTGCACTTACATCATAGTTGGAATCATTTCTGGTCCTCCCTTTTTAACCTCCCTTTCATATTTCATCAGATATTTCCATTTTTCCCCTTACTCTAAAAACAAAGAAACGAATAAAAAGCTGCCATCAGCAGAGGAAAATATATTAATATCAGTTCATACATATTAAGAAATGGGTTATCTTTATAGGAACTGAGAGAATCTGAGAATTCAAACTTTCTTTAATCCATCAAAAAACACATAATGTTGCCTGTATGCAATTACCAATATATTATCCTTTTAAAAATTGGGATTCATGTGTACAACTTGTAGCATGTATGTCGTATATATTCACACTATTACCTGAGTGTGAATTAGTCCATAGATCCCTAATTCATGATGATCAATCTTTCCAAATGTATCTAATATGTAAAATACTTTAACAATGTTTCCTGAGACAGATTGTCTCAAATTAAGAGTCCCCAAACTCATTCACAGTACCTTTTCAAATTAATGACCAGTTCAAAGCTGCACAAAGATGATGTTGTGTTGAAAGAAACAGAGTTAAAGATGCACTGTTGTTTTGTTACTTGTTCTTAAAATATAACCAGACTGAATTACAGGTTGGATAAATATTACCCTTATACTGTATCTCAATTGTTCAACCCCACAAATGATAGACCAGAAATGGAGACAAATTGCTGCTGATTTGCTTCAACAAACTTACTTTTACTTCTACCCACCACTAAGGAAAAATACTTGTGCAGAGTAGTGCTTACAAACAGGCCCCTAAATCACATGTAATGCTAATCCACAATTTGAGTTTTTTGTTTAATATGATGCACAAGCCCACCCTAACAAAGAAACTATGAATTATAAATCACAGTGAATGGATCTGTGCATCATACAAAGCTAAAAATAAGCCACCCTATCAGTTAATAAATACGTGAAAGTGAGGTGCTTTAGTCTCAGGATCAGTAAAGCAGCAGAAAAAGCCAAACTCCCTAGCTTGTTCTTATGTTAGATGTGGTAATCCTCCAACAATTAGGACGTCCTCTGCCCCCAAATGAGATTAAGGGCAGTATTACATCAACCTATAGTTTTTCACAACAGCAAACAAATACCCAGGCATTATTCTTCTTTAGGGAAATGGGAAACTATCTGAAGCACTTTCTAACTTCGAAGTTTTCCACGAAGAAGTAAAATGCTGATCCTGGGTATGCAGGTTTCCTCTGGATTTAGGTGTACAATCAATGCATGTTTTACTCTTTGGAATGGGCTGGAAAAAAGATGGAAGGGTGTTGAATCCCAGTGTGCAAATTTTCAACACAAATTCTTATCAATCCGGGACGATTCATCACCCAACTCTGGTCAATGATTACAAGAAAAGGAAAAGGCATAGGGAAAAAAAACACAAATCCATCCTCCCACATTTAAGATATAGTGTTTAAGATACATGCACACAACAGGCACCCATACATGGATGGATAAACTCACTATAGAACTATAAGAGGAATCTGTTAAAGTGGACCCATATCACTAATTTCACTTTCTTTCAAAAAATTACACTGAATTCACAGCCCAGGGGCTGACTGCTTTCTTTCTCAGTCTGTGGCACAGATAGGGATCATTGAGAGGAAGCTTTTGTGGCCAACGTGGCCACACAATGCTGCTGAAAGCTCGGTGACATGGATGAGTTACAGCCCAGCCTCTGGTGCTGCAGCTTGACTGAGCTGTTGGTCTCGTTCTCCACAATCCAGGGGTCTTGGCTTGCCATGCTCCGGCAGCTAGTGTTAGCACAGCATGTCCGCTCCCCCACGAGGCTGCTGCTCTGCTCTGCCAGGAATTTGTTATGGTTCAGCTGGGACAATTCTGGAGTTTGCTCCTGCAGGGTGGTAGCTATGTGGTTCAGGAGATCAGTGAAAAACTCTGAGACACCTTCATATCCTGAAAGTAATGAAGAAGTCAGGCGATAAAACATTAGCTATGGCTACCGTTTTCTTGTTAAAGTTCTCTTCCCCCTTCATACGCAAGAAGATGGCACATCACTTTTAACGATAATTCACCAACTTGTGTGCTCTACTTCCTGGAAATATCACTTTTTTTTCTTTTAAAAATGTCTTTAAAACGTCTCCCATATTTTATTTCTCTGCCCCCCAAAACTGTTAAGTGCTCTTTTTAAAAGTACAAAAGTTTTGAACAAAGGAAGCTCTAAGAGACTGTTTCCTTTCTCCTGATCAATGTCATTGATATTAATTGGTGCATGACTGCTACAGAGATAGGCACAGAACTCAGATTAGATGGAAAGATTCACTGGGGGATTAAAAACCTTGCTTCTCCAAAGGTGATGCTACAATATAGTGATATAAACCACATTGCCAGATTCCTGCAATGCTTTTAAGAGATATTCTTATTTTTTTTCCAGAGAAATGATAATTCCTCTTGACACAGTAGGATAAACATACTATGGAGAGAAACCTGGACATTTTTAGACACAATGGCAAGAAATGTTAATCTAAATACAGGAGAGACGTATCCTGAACTTTTTGTTGTTATTAGTTAGTTTAATTCAAAGAACTAACTTTCCATTTTCAATCAAAGTCTTATGCTGCCCTTCAATTTAGCATTATATATTGTCCCATTCCACCTCTTATTCTCAGGAACAGCTCTTCTCAGGAGGAAGTACATTGTATGTAAAATGAAATTTGTTGTACATAAGTGCTTCTTGTAAAATCGTTTAATGTAATGAATATCTTATTGCGTCATGCTTGTTAGAAATATATTTGCTGTTGTAAAAGGTGTACATGAGCCCTGTACACACAGTGCAATGCGATCATTTGGAATTTATTGGGATGCTGCAATGCAACAGAAGTCATTTTAAGTGCCTTGTGAAGCCAATTTCAATGGAAGGACCACTTAGCTTTGGGGCAGTAACATTTTTGTATGCAAGAGGCCACCAGGTTGAGACTTAATGTCTCAGAAGCTGAATCATTCCCCAATCCTTTTTAAAAGCAAGGAAAATGATAGTATTAGCAGATGTCTCCTGTGAGAAAATAGATGATTTAATTTTCTGAAGAAAATTAGAATGAATTTGCTCTGCAGAATTTTGAGCGAACACTCAGTGAAAATAGGAAAGAACAGCTTGGAAGCCCAAGACCAAATAGTACCTCTAATGAATGCATTTCTACTGACACTAAAATCAAACTGAAACCACACCGATTTGGGAGAATAGGCTGGGTTTGTTTTTGTGAAACACATCTCAAGAATCTAACATTCTTGTTCATATCTTAAACAGATTAACAGCAGAGCTCTTCTGAAATGTTCTTGAACTTCAATATATACTTTTTAAAAAGATATGTTTTTAAAAACCTAGCATTTCTTTTGCTTCCGTTCATAGTTTGGTATAATTCAGTTTTTTAATGTGATAAATAAATAAAAAAGAGCCTTGGTAGTACAAGGGTTTAAGGCACCCTGTTATTAAGCTGCTTAAGACCAGCTGCCTGCAATTACTGCAGGGTTCGAATCTCGCCAAGGCTCAAGGTTGACTCAGCCTTCCATCCTTTCTAAGGTAGGTGAAATGAGGACCCAGTTTGTGGGGGCAATAAGCTGACTTTGTATAAATATACAAAAGGATGAAGGCTATTGCTGAGCACATTGTAAGCCGCCCTGAGTCTTCGGAGAAGGGCGGCATATAAATCAAATTAAAAATAAATAAATAAATAAATAAATAAATAAATTAAATAGTTTTGCAGCCTGTATTTCTTAGAGTACCAATTTATTTGTAGACCAAATGAAATCTATAGAAAAGTAGCTGGTTTTCGACTGATGAAAAGTCGCCCAAGATCTGGGAGTGCCCAACTTAATGTTACTAGAGAAACCAAATGGATCTAAATTGGATAGTAATTGATCATATCTAGAGGCAGCCAGTTAGCTGAAAGGAGGAAAAAAGCTATTGTTAATTACATTACTAATGAAATCAGCTACAGGGTTGAAGACAATAAAAATATACTGTAGCAGTGAATAAAAGCAAAGTCTGCTTTCTGCATTAATTTACAGTTTCATAAGTACACTTTATGCAATCTTTCCACATCTTAAGTGTGCCTCAGATACACAGTTGGACACAGATGTCCTTAATGACAACCATGCTACTGCAGCATTATGAAAGTTGAGATCCACACCACTGTTAGGCACTCAGGTTGGAGAAAGTTAAACAATTTGTGATAACATATTACATCTGAATATGTGTTTTACCAAGTTACTATTACCTTATTAACTTTCCAATGTCAGCTTTACCTAGCATGATCAAAAACAAACCACAGAATTGCAGTCCAAAACATTCAAAAAACACAATTTGCCTGCAGTGTGTGTATATATACAGTTACCTTAAATGTACAAGTAGTCTTCAACTTACAACCACAATTGAGCCCAAAATTTCTGTGCTCAGCGATACATTTATTGAGTTTTGCCCCATTTTATGACCTTTCTTGCCACAGTTGTTAAGTGAATCGCTGCAGTTAAGTTAGTACACAGTTTTAAGTGAATTTGCTTCCCCATTGATTTTGCTTATCAGAACTGCTTATCAGAATGCAACTGTCATACATACGAATCAGAATTTTGATCTTGTGACCATGAATAGAATAGAATAGAATAGAATAACAGAGTTGGAAGGGATCTTGGAGGTCTTCTAGTCCAACCCTCTGCTTAGGCAGGAAACTCTAAACTACTTCAGACAAATGGTTACTTGATTAGTTTCCACCCATTGCTTCTTGTTCTGTCCTCAGGTGCTTTGGAGAATAGCTTGACTCCCTCTTCTTTGTGGCAGCCCCTGAGATATTGGAACACTGCTATCATGCCTCCCCTAGTCCTTTTTTTCATTAAGCTAGACATACCCAGTTCCTGCAACCGTTCTTCGTATGTTTTAGCCTCCAGTCCCCTAATTATCTTTGTTGCTCTTCTTTGCACTCTTTCTAGAGTCTCAACATCTTTTTTACAGTGTGGCCGTACCAAGGCATTACAAAGTCGTATTAACACTTCACGTGATGCTGCAAAGGTCATAAGTGTGGAAAATGGGCATAAGTCACTTTTTTCAGTGCTGCTGTAACTTTGAATGATCACTGAATGAACTGTTGTAAGTCGAGGACTACCTGTACTTAGAAGTGTAAGAGATCCATTGCATAATTTGAGCTTCTAACTCAATGGAGGATCTTACTCATGTAGATTACCTGTCTGCTCTTGAACTTGTTGAGGCAAGGATAAAATTCTGACAGAAGTGTTGATGCTGAACCTAGATCCAAAAACATGGTTCTGCTACTTTCTTCATCCATGTCTTGAGAATGAGTATATTTTAAAATTTTTAAAGGGGGAAGCCAGAGTTTGGAATCCTCAGGGTATCTCAAAAATACTTTTTATTATGATAGAAGTGGATGAAATCCTATTATTTGTATTTAATCTGATTTGATTTAATCTGATTTACATAATATATATAATGTATATTATGAAAGGACAATTCTGGGGCTTTGTCTGGGAAAAATATTCTGCACTCTTGCTTAAAATGAATGTTAACTTTGAAGTATGATATTTGTATTTTGGTGTATTGTATATATCAGTTTGCTCTCACCTGGAAATGCATTTATATCAATGACTGCATGCTGACCAGTCTGATTGTTAATGATAATGTCAATGCCAAAGAGAGAAATCCCCAAAGTCTGCCTTAGTGTCTTTGAGATTGCTCGGATAACGTCATCATTTGGTCTCTCGAACACCCCTTCTATTTTATCAAGCTGCAAAAGAAAGACAGAGAATGAAATTGTAGAGGGATATTAAATAAAAAACAGGTATCCTCGCATTTCCTCCAGACATGAAACACAGCATCTGCAGATACCACAGTTCAATATTTTAAAATGTCTGAAATCTTTCCAGAATGACAAAATCCCATAACTCTGGGGACAAAATGTCAACTCTAAGGTGGCAGGGCTAGCGGAGGCAGTAGACTGCATGGCAGCCAAAAAGGCAGCGATGCGGAGGGGCAAAGAAATGGGTGGGTGGGTGGGAGAGCTGAAGGCCCCCCTGTGGTCCTAAGTGCAGAGCTGCAAGAGCCCCAACTTTGGGGACTGGGCATAAGGACCATTCACCTAGAGACTGTGTAATTTTGATTGGTCACTGAATGAATGGTTCTTAACCAAGTATTATAATTCCTATGTTTCAAGGAAAAAAAAAACATTTTCAGATATGTTTGTGAAAGATTTTGGATGATTCTGAGCTTTTGCTTTCCTACAATAATTCCTAAAAATAAACCTGAGAAGAACAGTGTTAAATTGAGAGGCTTCTATTGGTAGAATCAGTGTTTGAAGAAAGAAGTCTAGAATACTTACTGCTGTTAAGATGGAAGAGGATTCTGGTTTTGATACATTGTGGCTGTTGAAAAATATTGACTCTCTATCTATAGATTGGAAATTAAAGGGAAAAAAATATAAGTTACAAACAAATCTGTAGAATTAAAAAAATTACATGCAAGTAACCAAAAATTGTTCTTAAAAGTTACATTCAAAATCACTACTTAAATCTTAAAAATATGTTAATCTACAAGCACTAGAGGGCACTATAAACCAGCAACTTTATCCATATTTTCAACAAATAAAATCCTTGATATTGACACCATTCCTATTTGTACTGAGCTCTAATCAATTGCCATAATGCAATGTCCTGGCTTCCATAATTGACGAGGAAATTTGTATAAAGGAGCAGAGCTTTTATCAGGCTTTTTATTTATTTATTTGAAACAATAACAAAACAAATTTTAAAAAATGGAAAAAATGGCAGGAGTTGCTGGAGAAGGGAAAAGATACCTGTGTTGATGCTTGCTTGCTTCAAAATAATAATAATAATAATTCAACAATGAAATAAGAAGAAGCATTGCCTTTTAAGAGATTGTGCTGCTTATGCCCAGTCACTGTAGACAGGTTGTTTGTGATCAGCGAAGAACATCTTGTACATCTACTTGGTCAGGGATGTCTGTAAGATAATTCAGCAGCCTACTGTTTGGGCTAATTTTTGTAAAGCTATTTTTCTGCTGCCACTTTGCCAATATATTTGCCTAGAACTCTGATTAACACTCCCCATGTTGACTTCCATCTCTTGGTCTGTGACTTACTATTTGTCCTATTCTCCTGGTATATATCTCCATTCCAAGCCCATTGGGAGATGCTGTGGAAGACATGACCCGGTGTCTGGAGGCTGTCACGGTCTGGATGGGGAGAAACAGGCTCAGACTTAACCCAAACCAGATGGAGTGGCTGTTGCTCCAGAGGCCAACTTCTCCATCTTTGACTTTATGGGGTTTTGCTTTGCTATGCACTCATGCCCCGGTCATTTCCAAATTAGGATACTGTAATTCATTCTACATAGGGAAACCCTTGAAGACCATCCAGAAATTTCGGGTGATCAAGAATGTATGTATTACAGCACGTATACCCAGAGGCCAGTTACAATATTGGCATATGACAGCTCTGCACTGGTTACTAGAAGGCTTGTCAGTGCAATTCAAAGGGCCAGTCACTGTAAAGCTGTATCCTCTGGACCATACTATACAGACCATTTCCCTCCCCCATATGGTTTTGGACTGTCCCATCTGAACTAGGGAGCACCTAAGGATCCCTGTGTATCACAAAATACAATGGGAGGTGACCTGACAAGGGATGTTCTCTGCAGCACACCTCCTTTGGAATTGATTGCCCCCTGAAACAAGGATGGCACCCATCCTTATGGTTTTTCAGAAGCAGGTGACTACATGGCTCTTCCAGAAGACCTCGAGGGATTATAGTCAGTGGCGCCAAACCAAATGTCAAATTAATTTGTAGTTATTATGTAAGAACTCTAATTTGGAGAATTAGATTATGAGTTTTATTATATAATTGATTTTAATATTAATTTTGCACGGTGTTTATGCAAGAAATCCTGTAAGCCACCTAGAGTCTGTTAGATTTCAAGTAGTAGATCAATCACATAGACAAATCAAGAAATCAAGAGTTTCTGATACTGCAGCCTATTTGCCCATGTAAATAATTAGTCATATCATTGATTCATTAGAAATAAGCAGAAGATGAATCATTTTCTAGCCATTGAATTCATGGTCCCAAGTTTCATTTCAGGTGATAACTGAAACATTAAAAAAATAAAGGTGTAATTTTTGGCTAAAGCGAAGTGTGCATTGGCACTAAAACTTATATGTATTTAAACTGAAAACTTGGATAAGGTTATAGGGTTTAACGAACCACTCTAAATAGTATTTGTTGATTAACAATATGAAACTACTTCCAATGTTTTCTATTACATTGCATAAGCTAAAAGAATACAAAAAAGGAAAGCATAAAGATACAAAAGGCAAGAGGAAAAGTAGATCACAAGTAAACACATCGTGAAAGGTAATTTTGGTAACATATTCACTCTTTCCTTCCATTCTCTTCCCCAATAATTATACACAATTTTAATATTTATGCTATGGTTTTATTACTTAATATTAAATATTTGAGATTTTTGCTAATGTCGCTTCGGAATTTTGTTTGTTGTTTTAAATTAGTCTCTTTTTCTAAAAGCCATATTCCAAATGTCTGAATATGCCTTGCTGGGAAATGCACTGTATATAAGCCTTTCTTGCTTAAATTTGATTAAATTTTTATTATGAATATATATTGTCAGTTTTGTTATTGCTGCCCCAATCTTGCATTGTTGGCACAATGGGACTTTTCCAATGCTGTCATTGTTGCTATTGTCAGCATACAAGTAAAAAAGTATCAAACTTATTAAATTATATTTTCTGGAATTATTCCCAAAATTGTAGGAAATTCAAAACATCCCAATTGAGTGCACCTGACAGCCTTATTATTTCTGAATTTGGGTAAGATTCTTTAAAAGTCACTGATATTAATGGGTATTGCTACAATGTAGAAAACAGAAGTCAAAAATTAATTATGCATTGTATGAAGAAAAAAATCTAAAATAAATATTCATCTTGCTAAAATCTATCGTTGTAACTTCAAACGGTCACTAAATGAACTGTTGTAAGTCAAGAACTATCATACATCTATTTTGAATGTGACCATTCCACAATGGAACTTTTTGAAAGTACTGAAGGAATGTAGGAATAATTTTATTATTAAAAAGCTATCATTCAATTAATGGAAGAAACAGTTTTTAAATATATTATTCAGTAGATAATCCCTCTGTTTATCTACCACATTTAAATTTTAGTTGAATAATGTACTGAACTGAAGAATATTTTAAGTGCTACATGCATGCTGAATATCTAAACAAAAAACAAAAGCAGGATTATTTGTTTGAACAGGAGACTACTAGGAATAATCACAACTGTAGTCTATGATAAAGTAAAAAAATTACCCTGCAGCATTTAGTGACAAACCTTAAGAAAATACATGTACACTAGGAATTGAACTGAACTCAAAGAAAACTAAACTTTTCATACCAATTTTAATCATTTTTCATATTATGGTTTGTTATCTTGATGTGTATTTATTTTTAGAATTTGTGACTTTGGCAAATATCTTTTTAAAAATATTTCATCTTGTTATTTTGCATAATTGGCTTTGGATAAAATATTTATAAATCAACACAGTGATTCAACATAAACAGTTAAATAAAAAGCAGACCTATTACAGTTTCAAAAATGTTTTGTTCATAGGGAGTAAAGAAAATAAATAAATGAAATCACAGAACATTTTAACTCAGGGCATTTATCTTAAAAAATATATCATAATCAGACCATCTAGATATTATGAACCAATGTAATAATTTCATTAGTATGATTCCAAGCAAATAGCATATGAATAAAATATCAAAGCCTTCAAGAAAGATCATAATATGGTCAATCAATCAATCAATCAATCATATTTATATAACTGCCCTTTTCATAAATTGTGATTCTGGGCCAGGGGTGGGTTCTACTTACCTTTACTACCAGTTCGCATCGCGCCCGCTCGTGCTCTTCTGCACATGCGCAGAAGCTTCTGCGCATGCCCAGATCACCTATGATGATGTCTGGGTCAGTGGACGGAGCCTCCCGCCGGTTTTACTACCAGTTCTTGTGAACTGGTCTGAACCAGGGGCAACCCACCACTGCTCTGGGCGCTTACAATAAAGTTCAGGTAGAATGTACATATCATGCAGAGAAGAATTTTCCAAATTTCTTAAGAGGAAGAGTTCAGTGGAGATGGTCAGGGTCAAGTATCAAATAGAACTTGAAACCAACTGCATCTAGCAAAAGATTTATGATGCCATAATCTTAAAACCTCTGTGGAAGCTAGACAGAATTAAAAACATGTAGGAGTTCCTAGTCAAAACAATCTCTTCTGCTTGCATCTTGACTTGCTTCTTTTAGGAAGAAGTCTGTGATGTCCTCCCCTTTTTCTCCAGTTTGAGATTAGTACTTTCGTACGTAAATCTGAATGTACATAGCAGCTGTTGGCAAGAACAGTTGCTATCTCCCAATGAAATTAGTGCTACAAGGGTTTGGGAGGATAAGGGTCAAATTAAAAAAATATCAAAAAATCCAAAAAGTCAGGGAAACACTGAGTTCAATCTTCTTCAACCTGATGTCCTCTACATGTTTTGGATCAGGTTTCACCAAAATGGAAAATGGTGTTCTTCAGATTTTCCCATTAGTACATCGTGTTGAATTACTATTCCCAAAGCTTACCAGAAATGCCTGCTGAGAAGTTCTTCACAGAGGGCCTCTTCACCACAGTATATGACTCCCCAACCACAAAGACTTTGTACAGGACAGCATTGTGGTTGATGAAACTTTGAATCACACATGGAGGTTGGATGGCTTTCAGGCCTTCCCGGTTGAATATGATAGCCATCTGAAAAATAAAGATATGACTTGCAATTACAGTCGTACAGATGAAAAATACATGTTTCACATAAACAAGCATTGTATTTGGTGGTTCCAGTAGCAGTATGCATAGCATGCATACATACATACAATTATTCGCTGCTGCCAGCATTAGTATACATTCAGATGGTTTTAAAAGGGATTGAACAAACTGATAAAAGATTGGGTTATTGGTGTTTATTATTCTTGATTAGAGACAGCAAAACTTAAATACAAGCTAATATAGGGAGCAGGAATGGAAGAACATTATTGCCTTCCTTTCTTTTTGTTGTGAGCCTCTTGAATGCAGTTGCTTGATCACTATAAAACACATAATGTTGAAGTGTTTAAGATACTGGCTTGGTCCAGCTGCATAAAAGCCAAGTATTCAGATAAACAGAAGATGCAGAACTGTGCTATCCAGTTGGAAACACTTGGCAATCTGTCTCTCCAACTTGCAGCTGATTTCTTATTTAGCCTTTCCTCCAAATTTAATTATGCTTGTCTACTGCTTCATTACGCCAAAGCATCTCAAAATGGTTTACAATAAAATACAGAATAAAGCAATTATGAAATGGGATGGAAATGGTAGTCATCATTCTACATGACCTTCACAGATCCTTTATTGGATCAGGATATTTCTCTTGGTCTTGTGAGAACTTTTGGCAGCATTTAGAAACATTGTCCATGTAATCTGTAGGGTCACCTATGTGGTGACCCTACACCACCTACGTTGGATGTAGAATAGTAAAGAATAGAATTTTTTATTGGCCAAGTGTGATTGGACACACAAGGAATTTGTCTTGGTGCATATGCTCTCAGTGTACATAAAAGAAAAGATATGTTCATCAAGAATGTACTCCACTTCAGTGCTCTCAGTGAGAATACAGGTAGTCTTCGACTTACAACCAAAATTGAGCCCGAATTTATGTTGTAAAGTGAGGCATTTGTTAAGTGAGTTTTATTTATTTATTTATTTATTTATTTAATTTTATTAGGCTTATATGCCGCCCTATCTCCAACGGACTCAGGGCGGCTCACAACAATAAAACCACAATCCATAATGCAAGTTAAAATGCCTAATTGAATCAGATACAATTAAAAACCCATAAAAAGCCCCATCAGTCCAGGCCGGGGGACTTGAATAACCAAGTTTTTAATTCGCGGCGAAAGGTGCGAAGGTCAGGGGCCAGCCGAAGCCCCAAGGGAAGTTGATTCCAGAGGGTGGGTGTGCCCAGAGAAGGCTCTACCCCTGGGGGCCGCCAGCCGACATTGTCTCGCTGACGGCACACTGAGCAGGCCCTCCCTATGGGCGCAAACCCATAGGCAGTTTTGCCACAGTTGTTAAGTGAATCCCTGTAGTTGTTAAATTAGTAACACAGTTGTTAAGTGAATCTGGCTTCCCCATTGACTTTGCTTGTCAGAAGGTTGCAAAAGAGGATCACATGACCCCGGGACATTGTAACCGTCATAAATGTGAATCAGTTGTCAAACATCCAAATATAAATCACGTGATCGTGGGGATGCTGCAATGGTCATAAGTGTGAAAGATGGTCATAAGTAACTTTTTTCAGTGCCATTGTAACTTCAAACAGTCACTAAATAAAGTGTTGTAAGTCAAGGACTATCTGTATCCAGTTTGGATCACTGGGGCGAGGAAGTTGACAATTCTATAGTTTCTCCAATGAAAACTTCACAGGGTTTGGTGCTCTCCCCTATGTTATTTAACATGTCTGTGAAACTACTGAGATCATCTACCAAATTGAGATGAGATGCCTTTGTAGATGACCCAGAAGTTGCAGCTAGTTCATAAGTGGCAGTTGAACCAATGACAGAGTAACTCATCACTGCAGGTTGGCACCATTGTCAAAGTCTTCCCACTAGTTGCCAGTAGGCTTCTGGTCTCAACTCAAAGTGCGGATGATAAACTATAAAGTCCTATGTAGCATTGCACTATGTTAGAGAAGGCATTTCTTTGCCATACTTAAACCCATTCATGAAGTAGAAACATTGTGAGAAGATCCCTGAGACTACCTTCCCCCTGCCCCTGCACCCTCTTTAAGAAGACTAAGTGACAGGACTTTTCTGTTATAGTTCCCATATTTTCAAATGCCTTTTAAAAATATTCAAATGCTGCCTGGAGGCTGTGCGGGTCTGGATGGGGAGGAACAGGCTCAGACTCAACCCGTCCAAGACCGAGTGGCTGTGGCTGCCGGCGTCCCGATATAGTCAGCAGGTGCCATCGCTGACTATTGGGGGTGAATCTTTGCCCCCCACAGAGAGGGCTCGCAATCTGGGTGTCCTCCTGGACGCACGGCTGTCTTTAGAAGAGCATATGACGGCCGTGGCCAGGGGGGCCTTTTATCAGGTTCGCCTGATCCGCCAGTTGCAGTCCTTTCTGGACCGGGATGCCTTGCGCATGGTCACTCATGCCCTTGTCACCTCCCGGCTGGACTATTGTAATGCTCTCTACATGGGGCTCCCCTTGAAGAGCACCCGGAGGCTCCAACTGGTCCAGAATGCGGCCGCGCGGGTGGTTATGGGCGCAACTCGTTGTGCCCGCATGACACCCCTCCTGCGTGAGCTGCACTGGCTCCCAGTGGTCTTCCGGGTGCGATTCAAGGTGTTGGTTACCACCTTTAAAGCGCTCCATGGCATAGGACCCGGGTACCTTCGAGACCATCTTCTGCCACCAATAGCCTCCCACCGACCAGTCCGTTCCCACAGAGAGGGTCTCCTCAGGGTGCCATCAGCCAAGTTATGTCGGCTGGCGACACCCAGGGGGAGGGCCTTCTCTGTGGGAGCCCCAGCCCTGTGGAATGAACTGCCCCCGGAAATATGTAAGATCTCCGACCTCCGGGTGTTTCGCTGCACACTGAAAACGCTGTTGTTCCGCCAGGCAGGGCTATCAATATAATAATTTTAAATTGGGGTTTTTTAATTTTTGGGGTTTTAAATCGGCCAAATTTATTTAATTATTTTAATTTTTAATCATTGTTGTGTCCTGCTTTTAAATTGGCTGTACACCGCCCTGAGTCCTTCGGGAGAAGGGCGGTATAGAAATAAAATTATTATTATTATTATTATTATTATTATTATTATTATTATTATTATTGTTGTTGTTGTTGTTGTTGTTGTTGTTGTTGTTATTATTATTATTATTATTATTATTATTATTATTATTATTATTTTCTTCATAGGCTTTTGTAACCCCCTCCCCTCTCCCCCTGCCATTTTGTAAAGCTGTCAATATCCTATTCCATTTTTTTTTTTTACCCAAGTCGTCATTATTTAATGGCAATCATCTTGGGGTATTTATTCATTCTATGTCTTTCTCTTTTATGTTCTATTTTGACAAATGCTACCTAAAACCTGTGCATTAGGATGGATTATAAAACTGCAAATAAATAAACAAATGATAGACAGATGGGTATGAGTATGTATAAACTGGCCTTCAAAAAGAGAGAAAAACAGATTTGCAATATTAATGAAGCCATAAGGCTATGAAGAATGACTTCTATGTATGCATGAGAGACAACAAGAATAAAACCTCCTTACTTTTCCTTGAAGTTTATGAATCAAACTCACAGATAGACTACTATAGTTTTTTTCTTAATTCCCAGCCAAAGCAGTTTTTCTAAATACACATTATGTGAAATCTTGTACAAATACTTACCTCATGAGAGTTGGTTCCATGGGCGACTCTTGTCTTACAAACTTCAGTAATAAAAAAAGTAAACCGTGAGTCAGTACAAAAGAATATACACAGAGCACTTCAGTACCATTTGTAACAACTAACTCTATTGATTTTGCTAATCTACCCAACTGAATGATATTCGCCCTATGGCTGCCCTTCCCTTGAAACCAGCATTCTCTTATCTGGTGCTGATACTTCAACTCTTGGATTATCCAGGATGGCATCAAAGAGGACAAGCAAGTTCTCAAAAGGAATGGATAATCTAGGGTCCATTGATGGAGTCTGGCACCAGCACTTTCCATTATTATCTATTCAATTGTATTTATATTCCTGTCTTTCCTCTAAGACAGTGTTTTTCAAATGTACATTAAATTTAAGAAGTGTGAATTTCAAGCATGCTAGTTAGGGAATTCTGAGAGTTGAAGACCACAAACTTTTTAATATAAAACAAGTTGAGAAACGCTGCTCTCAGAGATGGAGGCAGTTTACACAGGGATCTTCTCTAATCTTATTCCCACAATTACCTTGTCAGATTGACTTGTCTGAGAAACGGAAACTGACCAGAAGTAATACAGTAAATGTCTTAGTTAAGCTGGGGACTTGAATTTGGATGTTCCCAATTAGTTCATCACTTTAGCTGCTACACTACACTGTATTATATGCAGCCACTGTATCTTCTTCAAGAACTTGTCACTATAATTCAGTGACAAACTGTTGAAGTTCTTGAACTTTTTAAATGAATAGATGGGTTAAGTCTTTGATAGCTGTGCTAATTCTATTGGAATTAATACACCTGTTATTTATTTAAAAAGATCTTTCCAAATAAAACAAAATGAAAAGGGATGGCTTTTTGGGGAGTGGCATCTGAAATATAGAAGAGCACTGCTAGAGGAATTTGCCTTATTTAATCATTATTATTATTATTATTATTATTATTATTATTATTATTATTATTATTATTATTATTATTTATTAGATTTTTATACCGCCCCCTCTCCCGAAGGACTCGGGGCGGTGCACAGCCAAAGTTAAAAACATACAATATAAACAATTAAAATACGTTTAAAACAGAATTAAATCTAAAATGGCTCCCCAATTTAAAATGCCTTACCCATACCCCTATAAAAAGACGAATTTAAAATTTAAAAATTTAAAATTTCCATATTTAAAAAGGGGGAAGATTTAGGCCAGGCCAGCTTGATAAAATAGAAAAGTCTTAAGCGCGCGGCGGAAGGTGCGCAGATCCGGGATCCTACGTATCTCCGGGGGGAGCTCGTTCCAAATCGTAGGTGCCCCCACAGAGAAGGCTCTCCCCCTAGGGGCCGACAGCCGACATTGTTTGGCCGACGGCACCCGGAGGAGCCCCTCTCTATGGGAGCGTACTGGCCGGTGGGAGGCTATTGGTGGTAGCAGGCGGTCCCGTAAATAACCAGGTCCTAAGCCATGGAGCGCTTTAAAGGTGATAACCAGAACCTTGAAGCGCACTCGGAAGACCACCGGGAGCCAGTGCAGCTCGCGCAGGAGAGGTGTCACATGGGAACTCCATGTCGCTCCCATCACCACCCGCGCGGCCGCACTCTGCGCCAGTTGGAGCCTCCGAGTGCACCTCAAGGGGAGCCCCATGTAGAGAGCGTTGCAGTAATCCAGACGAGAAGTAACGAGGGCATGAGTGACTGTGTGTAGGGAGTCCCGATCTAGATAGGGACGCAACTGGCGGATCAGGCGAACCTGATGAAAAATCCTCCCGGACACGGCCGTCACATGCTCTTCTAACGACAGCCGTGAATCCAGGAGGACACCCAAGTTGCGAGCCCTATCCGTGGGGGCCAATGATTCGCCCCCAATAGTCAGCGATGGCATTAGCTGACTATATCGGGACGTCGGAAACCACAGCCACTCGGTCTTGGATGGGTTGAGCCTGAGCCTGTTCCTCCCCATCCAGATCCGTACGGCCTCCAGGCACTGGGACATCACTTCAAGGGCATCGTTGGGGTGATCCGGGGTGGAGATGTACAGCTGGGTGTCGTCAGCGTACTGATGGTACTCCACCCCAAAACCACGGATGATCTCGCCCAGCGGCTTTACATAAATGTTGAACAAAAGGGGCGAGAGGACCGATCCCTGCGGCACCCCACATATGAGGGGCCTCGGGGTCGACCTCTGCCCCCCTGTCAACACAGACTGCGACCGGTCGGAGAGAAAGGAGGAGAACCACCTTAGTACGGTGCCTCCCACCCCCAACTCTTCCAACCGGTGCAGCATGATACCATGGTCGATGGTATCAAAAGCCGCTGAGAGATCTAACAGGACCAGGACAGAGGAGCAGCCCCTGTCCCGAGCCCTCCAGAGATCATCAACCAACGCGACCAATGCCGTTTCCGTGCTGTATCCAGGCCTGAAACCCGACTGGAACGGATCCAGATACGACGCTTCATCCAGATACTGGGGAAGCTGTCCCGCAACCACACTCTCAACAACCTTCGCCACAAAACGAAGGTTGGAGACTGGACGATAATTAGCCAATATTGCCGGGTCCAGGGAAGGCTTCTTGAGGAGGGGCCTCACCACCGCCTCCTTAAGGGCGGCGGGGAAGACACCCTCACCCAATGAAGCATTTATAATCCCCTGGAGCCAGCCTCGCGTCACCTCCCGGGAAGCCAGCACTAACCAGGAGGGACACGGGTCCAACAAACATGTGGTCGCGTTCAATCTACCCAGAATCCTGTCCACGTCATCTGGGGTCACAGGATCAAACTCATCCCAGATAACAGTCTCAAGACCTGCCTCCGTCACTCTCGCTGGATCTACCCAGTCAGAGTCCAGACCTTCCCGAATCTGAGTGATTTTGTCATACAGATACTGAACAAAGTCCTCGGCTCTTCCCTCCAAGGGGTCCTCCCGCGCTTCCTGGTGGAGCAGGGAGCGGGTCACCCTAAACAGGGTGGCCGGGCGATTATCTGATGACGCAATAAGAGCAGCAAAATGCGTACATTTTGCTGCTTTTATCGTCACTAGGTAAGTCCTAATATGGGATCTAACCAGTGTCCGGTCCGATTCAGAAAGACTAGCTCTCCAACTACTCTCTAGGCGTCTTTTCCGGCGCTTCATCTCCCTCAGCTCCTCGGTAAACCAAGGAGCAAGGCGAGATCCGCGCCGGGTCAGAGGCCGCAAAGGCACGACTCGATCCAGGGCCCCAGCGGCCGCCCTATCCCAGGCGGCCACTAGGTCTCCAGTCGAGGCGTGAGCCAGAACCTCAGGAATTGGCCCAAGCTCCGTCTGGAACCTATCGGGTTCCATCAGGCGCCTGGGGCGGTACCATCTTATCGGTTCCGCCTCCCTGCAGCGGGGTGCCGCGGTACGAAGGTCAAGGCGAAGGAGAGAGTGATCCGACCATGACAAGGGCTCGATGACTACATCCCCTATCTCAAGATCACTCAACCACTGTCCAGAGACAAAAAGCAAGTCCAGTGTGTTTCCCCCAGTGTGCGTAGGGCCATGAATTAGTTGGGTCAGATCCATGGCCGTCATGGAAGCCATGAACTCCCGAGCCACCTCAGACGTCTCGCCCACGGACGGCAGGTTGAAATCCCCCATGACCATAAGTCTGGGGGTATCAACCGCCACCGCAGCAATAACGTTGAGTAGCTCAGGCAGGGTTGCTGCCACGCGGCAGGGAGCCAGGTACGTGATCAGCAAGCCCATCTGAACCCCATGGCCCCACTTCACAAGGAGGGACTCACAACCAGCTGTCTGAGGTACAGTGGTCTCCCTGGGCCTAAGGCCTTCTCTAATAATAACCGCTACTCCCCCGCCCCTCCCTTGTGACCTCGGCTGATGGAATGCGCGGAAGCCTGATGGGCACATTTCTACCAGAGGGACCCCTCTGGTAATCTATTGACATTATTAGAGCCATTTAAATGATTGATAGTGTGCGATTCTCAATTTAAAATGAATACTTTCATTGTTCTATAGTTTAATATATTGATGTTGCATATTATTAACTTTCCCAGATAATTTATATTTACATTAATGTACAGTAGTACATTTAATATACTATAATAGATATACTATAATAGGATAGGGTAGGGTAGGGTAGGGTAGGGTAGGATTGGGATAGGGATTGAATACTTTATTGGCCAAGTGTGATTGGACATATAAGGAATTTGACTCTGGTGCATAAGCTCTCAGTATACATACAAACAACTATAAGATAATAGTACATCTAAGATTCATGTTAGTATAGCATACTTAAAATGCAAAAAATAGTTCTCAATGTGACAAAACATTACTCTGTAGTTTTTTTTTTTTTAATTTGATTTATATGCCACCCTTCTCCGGAGACTCAGGGCGGCTTACAATGCGCTAAGCAATAGCCGTCATCCTTTTTGTATATTTATTCAAAGTCAGCTTATTGCCCCCACAACTGGATCCTCAATTTACCTACCTTAGAAAGGATGGAAGGCTGAGTCAACCTTGAGCCTGGCGAGATTTGAACCTGCAGTAATTGCAGACAGCTGGTCTTAATAACAGGGTGCTTTAGACCACTGTACTACCAAGGCTCTATTTTAAATGGGCATTAGGGCCTTTTTCTAGTAAACCAACACCAACATTATACATATTGAAATAAAGGCAGACACTTCCAAAATAACTCTGATAATTCATCTGCAAAATAGCAGAGACAGAGAAAATGAAAAAGAGAAAATAACAGAAAGAAGGACTTTATGCACGATATGCACATATAGCCTTTACAGATTTTTATTTTAGCTATCTCCTGTGCAAGTCCTCTCCGTCCCCTCAAGAGTACTTAGCTAAATTGCATTGATTTCAGCAGTAGTGGAGGAAATGCTTTACAACTTTACTATTAAGTAAAATATAAAAACTGTTCACATACTGAATGGGAATGCAATTCCATTTTTTTCTATTTGCTTCAAGGTGTCTTCTCCACATGCATTTGTTAATTCCATAAATGGCGGAGAACAGATTCTGTCATCTGAAGAAAAGAGATAGAAAAAACAGTCCAAACAGTTTATAGATGTTTTCAGTTTATCCCAGTTCTTGCTTTCTATACTGTAAATATTCCTCAATTTTACTCTGCTCCTTTCAGCATTTTCTATAATACTGCCATCTGAGAAAGATATTTTGTGCATCCGGTTCATGAAAGCTTTGTATCTGTTAGTCCTTCTAACAAAACATTGTTGCTCATGTCCTTGCTCACACATAGTGCAATGGTTGTGTATACAAATCTAACTGAAAACTGTATCCAAGCAAAGTGACAAAAATTAATGAAAATTATCCCTAAAACCAATATTTAAGTCATATCAATTTTATCTTGTAACAATATTTGTTCCAAACACACAAGAAAAATGCTTAATATATCATTTCTGGAGAATCTACTGCAAACTGATGCCAGATATACAAGGACGTTATCATACAATGATACACTTATTTGCATCCAATTTTCTAATGCAAGTACATAAGTCATAGCATTTGTATAATGTCATCACACACATTATCATTTGCCTTGTGGATACGAGTGATAAGTTTAAACAACAAATCCATTAATTAGAATGGAAATAAGAAAACTCTCTATAAAAGTAGTTGGATCATCTGATTCAATAGCTTAAATATATACAGGTTGTACTAAAAGTCAGGCCCCATAGAAATTAAATTATTATATATACCGTGTTTCTCCAAAAAGATGACCCACCTTGAAAAGAAGCCCTATCACATTTTTGAGCGCATGCAATCAAATTAAGCCCCACCTACAAAATTAGCTCTAATTAAGAACCCACCCACCCCAGGGTGCAGGAGGTGGGCCAAGGCACAGAGGTAAAAAATAAGCTGGGGTGGGGATGGGAGGGGTGGATCTGCCCTACTTACCAGACCTCGCATACCCAGACATCTGCCTTGCCTTCTTCCACTTGCCGCCACTCACATGCATTGCCTTGGCCTCCGTTTCGCCTTCAGATGCCTTCCAGCAAGCATCTGAAAGCAAAACGGAGGCCGGAGCGATGCGTGTGAGTGGCAGCAAACGGCCACAGAAGAAGTGGGCCAGCAGCGGGCTCCTGTTGGGCAGGGCTGTTGGTGCCACCGCCACGAAGTGAGTCAATAATCAGAACCATCCAAAAAGAAGGCCTAGCCATTTTTTCGGGGGTCAAAAGAAAATAAGACCCGGCCTTCTTTTTGGAGAAACATCGTACTATATTACAATAAATGAGTTGCTTGCCACTTTATTCTAGCATACTGCTTTGATGCATCACATACTGCTTTGATGCATCACATTTGAATATTCCTAGTGTATTCCTAGTACATTTTCTCTGGAAAACAATATTTATATTAATGAATAAAATATTGTGATTGGTCTATGGGACCTTGGTATACTCTGTATATATTTAAAATATAAAAATAAACCCAAACTCAGCCGATTGGACCAGGAAGTTTTAGGTAACTTTCTTTCTTCAGAAATTGTAGAGAATCACAGATATAATCTTGGAAAAATTATGTGACTGCAGTTGAAAAAACATGATTTAAATCCAGGACAGGAAGAAAGTATTAGAAGGAAATTCAGATCAGTTCCGCCTGAGTAAGAGAAGGGAGGGAGGAAAGATGCTGTCAAGGCTTTCAAGATTTGGTAATTCTATCCTGTAAAAATAAAGTCCCAGTAATTCTGTGGAGTCTGTTTCCTGATCTGGCCTATATAGATAGTCCTCAATTTACAAGGGCAATTGGGACCAGAATTTCTGTTGCTAAGCAATGTGGTCATGGAGCACAATTGCATTGCTCAGTGATGGCAATCCCTGCAATCTTAGTTGCCAGTGAAGAAGTCAGTGCTTTTATGCTATTAAAATGATTAAAAATGAACTGCAGATCTAAATGTATTAAAGTTTCAGGCCTGCAGGCAGGTGCATCCAGATGGCGGAGTGAGGGTGAGGGTTCATTGGGGTGCAGGGGGGCTGCACTAGGGAGGGTGCACAAGAAGTGCAGCAACAGTGTATCAGTGAGGGTAAGGTAGGGCGCACAAGGCTGAAAGAGAATGCACAAGAGGCACTGCAGAGATTGAGGCAGCAAGGGACTGCATGAGAAACATCGCATGGAATGGGAAGGATGCATGAAGGTGTGTGCCAGAGGCATCATGCACACTGGCGAGGGCTGGAGAGGGTGTGAGGATGTACACAAGAGGTGCTGTGGGGGTTCGTGTGCATGAGGGTACAGTGCAGGTTGGGGAGGATGTGTAAAGAAGCATGGGGAGTGTCATGGAGGGTGCCTGAGGATGTGCAATGACATGGCATGAGCGCCAAGAATGGGGGAGACATACCTAAGTGACTTATGACCTTCCTTGCCCACTACCCAAATGACTTTCTGGGGAAGCCAGCAGGGAAGTTTGCAAATGGCAATCACATGATCATGAAATGCTTGAAAACCAGTCATAAGTGTGAACGGGTTGCCAATTACCCAGATTGTGATCTGGGTGCTGGGACAGGTGGAAATCAAAGGACAAGATCATTGTAGATGTCTGAATGTAAGTAGAAAGGAGAGAGATCATTTTATGGTTTTATTGTGGAGTTCTTAGACAGAGAGTCAAATATTGCACTTTGCATTTGATCTTCCCCCATTCAACTCTTTGGTTTATAGAATATCAACTAAAGGAATTCAAATGGATCCTGAAAGCTACAGTTCCTGACTACATAGAAATGTAAAGGATGTAGAACATTTCTGGGCTTTGCTTATTTTTATTTTAATCTATTAAAATGATTAAAAATGAACTGCGGATCTAATTGTATTGCAACTTTCAGGCCTGAGTTGCTTCTATAAGGTATGGAACTATGATACTGTTAATATAATTATATAATACATTAGAGAACCAGTTTTGTGCAATAGTTAAAATGTTGGTTTAGAAACAAGGAAACTGAGTTCCAGTCCTGCCTTAGGCATGAAAAACCAGCTGGGCTAGTCACTTTCTCAGCCCAGCTTATCACACAGGAATGTTATGGGAAACTAGGAGGAAGGAATATTGGTATGTTCACTGCTTTGAGTTGTATATGAAAAAAAAAATCTAAAACAAAAAAATGCTTGCAGAAAAGCCAACATTCCACTAATTGAGGCACTTCCAAGAAGGAAGCAGAGTTATCCATAGATACCTGTGGAATTTGGAAGTTCTGCAGAAAACACTATCTCTCACATCCTAGCAAGTCAAATGGGCACAATTTTTCTCTCATTTCAGTTTTCATATCATATATGTACTCCTGGTTCACAGAAAAAGCTTCCAGATGCTCAATCATGCAAACTTGAATATGACTTTTCCTACTCAATTTCTCCTTCCACAATACTGCAGCCAAGCAACTTGTCCTTTCTCCAGTGTTAGACCTTTCTGAGAGATCTGGAGCAGGGAGACAGATTGTAGACCAGATTAGAGTTCAACAGAAACGGTTGCATATGTCAGGGCTTGTATGGATGACCTCCAGGGAGATCAGACTGATTCTTCACCTTTTATTTTAAATGTTGGCAATCTGTTTCACAATGACCGTTTATATGATGCCCTTCTTTAAGGGAAGAAGTGTTGCGACTGTGCCATGACAACAGAGCTGCTGGACACAGAGGCACATTTAATACTCTGTGTTAGGTGGCAGAGTTCTGGAGGCTCAGGGTGACAGTAGATGTCAAAGATCAGTTTTCATCAAGAATGCTGCAAATATATATGCCACTTATACTCATAAAAGTTTGTATGTGAGTTACAGAGCTATGGGAACGGCATTAAACCAACTCTGTGATTAACCAATGGCTATTGCAACACTGATCTTCGTAGAGTAGGTGTATTTTATATCTACTTTGCATATGATGCCTTTGGGAACCAGCATTTCCCATCAGATCAGAACAGATGGAAAAGGTCAGCCTGGAAGACAGGCTGTTGCAAGTTCACAGAAAGGAATCCTTTCATGAAAAGTGGTTAACAACAAGGCCCCTTTCAACTACCACCTCATTTTGGCATGAACTCTGAGGAATGTACAATACCTGTAACACAGGCACACACACACATGGACACACCCCATCCCCCACAAGCCACTGTCTGAAGCAAGGCGATTGTTGCTTCGTGTGGCATAACTAGCTGTCAGTATTCAAATGAATGCTCATGGAAGAGGTAGCAATGGAAAGGGGCTTTTTTGGAGTGGGGGAGCATCTTTTAGCTCTCTCTTTTGGAACTATTTAACATTTAATGAGACTCAATTAAGTTTAAGGGGATTGAAGCTGGTGAGGCAGGATCCTCCAATTCTCATTTCACAGCCACACCAGAGAAAGCCATTTTGTAAACAAGGCATGATGGCGATAACCTTCAGTCCAGGAAATGTGTAGCCTGAAAGCTACTGTCTTAGAATGGCAGGAGGGATTGAAACTTTGGGGCTAACATGGAAGGTAGGATTAGTGCATGTTGTTAGAAGAAAGCTTGTATGTATGGTTTCTTAATTCGGTACAATAAATCTACTAATGTAACCTTCTTGAGTTTGCTTTAGGAAAGCAGAACAGGAAGAAACTCTTAAGTGCCATAGCTGATATAAAGCCTTGATAAATGCACTGTATGCTTTATGAGTTGATTTATGACTGGAAAATTGTAAGAGTACAGGAAGTTGCTTTTAACCAGTTCAGACTATTAGCTCGTCAACCCAATATTGTCTATTCTGACTGACAGATCTCTACATTCTTAATGAGATAAGCAATTGAAGCTGAAAAACTTCTAACTTCTGAAACAGATAGTCCACCACTGAATTAGTGTTAACTGAGTGCATTTAAAGAATGGTACTAGGTTTTAAGAGGCTTCTAGGCCCATGGGCTTGGTAAGCGAAAGCTCCAAATCCCTTGTGCCTTTTAGAGTAACATTCTGAGGGCCATTCTTTCATTAAGGCCATGTGACAATGAGATTGCTGTTGACCTAACTTGACATTTTCCCCAAGTGAGATATTTACTTATTAGTTGATGATACTGTTGAAATCACCAACATGAAAAAACAGCAGTAAATAGTCACCAACAAATCACTGATTAGTGATTTGCCCAATAAAATTGGGCAATCAATGAAATTAAATAATAAAATAAAGAAAGACAAACCCAAGCTGCACAAGCTCCAAATGCTCTCAGAAAAAGCTATTTTTTTTTTACCAACTTCCAGAATATCATTAGGGTGAGTGCCCCAATGGTTCTTGGCTACTAATGAGGCAACAATAATTGCCCTGAATCATAAATGACTATTAGCCATGATTCTATTAGTATACTAGAATACTCTAAAATACTAGACTATTAGTATGTGTTTGGCTGTCTGAAGTGTTTTATACAAAGATAGATAGTTCTTTGTAAACCTCAATGTGAATAGGTATAAACAAAAAATCTTGTTGCATAGGGTTACCAAACATTATAAACAATCTCCTCAACTCAATGACCACGAAAAGCACTATGTATGGAGTTTAATTTGACAATTTATATATTTAGATGCCTCAAGGGATTGAGGAGGAAAATTTTTGTATTGCTATAACCAGCAATCTACTGCAAAACTGCAAAAGAATTTACTTCATGTGGATTTATGCTGCCTAACAGAGAATCTGAAGTGTAATATTTTGTAACAAAAGAGAAAGTGCTGGCTATTTTTCAAAGAAACACAGCTAAATTCAACAAACAGGATACTTCTTACCATAGTCCAATATGGTTTTGTGTAAAGTAGGATTTGATTTATTAGACAATCTATTTCCTTTCTGTCTAAGTTATTTAATATCATTCTCTACACTCCAATTTATTTTCCTTTTGAACTGTTTACAGATTCAAATCTGCTCTACAGCCCACTTCCAACTATAGTTGGATGAAATCAAAGACATCTCTCAACATGATCATTCCAGAGGGGGAAAGTGAGCAAATGAGCTAATGTCTGTATTTCTGTACACATTACTAAAATCCCTTGCATTTTTAAAATTAGAATACCAGAACGATCTTAATTTATAAGGAATAAAGGAGTCAAAATATTGTCATTAGATTATAACATGAAAGATAAATGGATACTATGATCTAACACTGGACTGAAACCAAGGAAAGATATTATACATTTTAAATCATGTAACAGCAAAGTTTGGCATTTCTGGGTCAAACTGTTTAGATGGCTTGGTCGATTTGGCAAAGTACTATAAATGTATTCAAACATTCAGCTTTTAGAAAAGACTACATCTTACTGAGTAATATATTTGAAGATTGTTCTGTTTCAAATTGCAAATAAGAGGTCACTCACTAAATGCATCTCATTGAAAAAAACAAAACAAACCACCATAATTATATTGCTAATCAGAAAATAGGCTATACTTTTTGTATGGGATTTAAATTTATTTCTTATCAGGGAACATTCATTTATCAGATACTCTACCTGTATTCTGTTAGAAGCTGACACGTGTAATGAAGACAGCTCATTTTAATAAGCTAAATGTTCTCTTTCTTACATAGTTCTGATGCTGAATGTGGGGATTGACTCATTAATTAATAAGTTATTGGGACAGAATCTTAAATTGAATCATGATTTACTGTATGTCCCCCACCATTGTTCCAATAAAAAGGGCATTATTAAATAATGATTCTTTTGTTTCAGTGGAATTTCTGAGGGCAAGGAATATTCAAGTTTGCAATTACATAAATACATTAAGAGGAAAATAATTGTGAGAGAGAGAGAGAGAGAGAGAGAGAGAGAGAGAGAGAGAGAGAGAGAGAGAGAGAGAGAGAGAGGGAGAGAGAGAGAGAGAGAGAGTGATTTGATAGTTCTAAAATGCCAGTTGGGAGAGGGGAGAGAAGTTACATGGATTTTAGTAACAGCAATAAGAAAATTAACCAGGTTTCATTCACTGGCCAGGGAAATAGCAGCTGCAAGGAGCTAGTTAACCTTGCCAAGAAGGAACATTTTGCTCCATTCACGCCCATTGTCCTGGGACTTCAGCCTCGGCCACCAGCCAGGAAAAAAGGTCACTGCAAAATCTCTGTCAAAGAAAGACCACCAGCAAGCAATGATCAGCTTAGCCCCACTAGATAGGCATGTTTATTTACAACTCACCATTGTATTTTGGTACTGTCAAATGATCTTTTTTCTCTCTAACTTCCCTGCTCATTTGTCCCTTGTATGTGCTTGGTTTTTAAAGCTTTATTTTTAACTGGTGTGGGCCACTTAAGAATAAAATATTTGTCTTAAAAGTAAAATCATAACATAATCTGATTAGGATTATAAACAGTAAAATAATAGCAATATAAATGTTCCTAATTTATAAGCAAACCCATGCACGAATTAAAAATTATAACATGTACTGGTGTGTTGCATAAGCATTACGACATGAATGTTACTACAATAGAAAACCAGTAATTTAACACTGGTTATAAAGAAAATACTATGTTTGCCTAAGATATTGTGTCTTATTCTGAAGCTATAATTTGCACAACAGTGTTCTAATATCATGACTGCAGTATTTACTTGATTATTTTAAACTGGTTAGATTAAATTAAATCCCATAATCTTGTGCCAATTAAAATAATCTTGATAAAAATTCAATATATGTGGATGCAATAAACTGAGGAAGATCGTATTAAATCTATCCAAATGGCTCAATCAATTGGAAAGATATAACCAATGAAACAACTGAAAAACCTTCTACTCCTTCTGAATTCCTGGAAACCCTAATAAAAAAGTGGAATAGTCTACTTCAATATGTAGGACAGAATACTTTTCTAAAACGGACCCAGCCACAATATGGAATATTTGTTTATTTATTTATTTATTTTATTGAAAATCCCGAAGGACTCAGGGCGGTGAACAGCCATAGAATAAAACATATAAATACAAAATTTAAAATAGACTAAAACGAATTAAATAATTTGGCTGAACAAATTTAAAACCCCAATAATTTAAAACCAAATTTAAAATTTCCATTTAAAAAGGGGAAAGACTTAGGTCAGGCCGGCTTGATGAAATAGGAAAGTCTTGAGCGCGCGACGGAAGGTACGCAGATCCGGGATCCTCCGTATCTCCGGGGGGGAGCTCGTTCCAGAATATTGTTCAGTTAATCTATCTATCCCAGTACTGTCTGCTATAACAGGCAGCAGCTCTCCAAGGATCTCATCCAGAGGGCTCTTGTATCATCCCTTAAGAGAGACTAAACCATTATGGCTGTTACTCATTTATGGCTTCTGAACACAAAGAGTCCACTCTTAACCCAAATAGGATTTATTTTTTTTAACCTTCAGAATCATCTACTAACATGCAAATATAAAGATTTAATCCTCACAGAAATTGTAGGTTATTTAGCATATGGTTTTAAGCAAATGATATACTTAATATATATGCCTTTGGAAATAAAGGAATCTACCTTCCCTTCCCTACTAATCCTCACTTATATAATAGGATGAATTTATTTCTAAGTAATTATTTTGTTGTCACTGAAAGAACATCCGGTTCCCAGCACCTGTTTCTTTGATCACCACAGCTATAATTCATTGCAAAAAACGTCTTTCAATAAACATGCTTATAGATCTGTCCCTCTCTCTCTCTCTGTTCTTTTTAACACAATGATCATTTGACTTTTTTTGTTTTAAAAATGGAGAAATATATTCTTTTCATACCAAAATATAAAAAGCTTTTCAGCCAATACCCAATGAAAGCTGTATTACCTTCTTTCATTTCCAAAAATCTATACTCATGATTTTCTTTTTCCCTTGTAGCACATCTGTAATCTAACACAATGAACAGGTAAAACTGCCAAGAGTTACCGGAGACTCTTTGGAACTGGAGAGACTTTTTAAAAAATATTGGGTTTTAGTTTTCTCGATTTAAGCTTTTAGGTTCCCATTGATTAAAAAAGGAAGACAAGAAACATAAAGCCTACCATTGGGAAAGGTTTTTAGTGCAAGTTTTCAGCCCCAGCACATGTAAAACAAGACAATAAGGTATATCATTCTTTGTATCAACTTTCCTCAACCAATACTCCCCAATTCCCACCTAGGGGATCACAGTTGGGAAAGACAATTTATTTGCATAAAACACTCTCCCTCCCTCTCTATACATACATACATACATACATACATACATACATACATACATATATATATATATATATATATATATATATATTCATGTATATATTGCTTGACATACGAGCACAATTGAAATTTCTGTTGCTAAGCGAGACATTTGTTAAGTGAGTTTTGCCCCATTTTACAACCTTTCTTGCCACAGTTCCCATTGACTTTGCTTGTCAAAGATCGCAAAAGGTGATGACATGACCCTGGGACACTGCAACAGTCATAAATACATGCCAGTTGACAAGCACTCAGATTTTGATCATGTGACCACGGGGATGCTGCAAGAGTCATGTGAAAAATGGTCATAAGTCACTTTTTTCAGTGCTGTTGTAACTTCAAACAGTCACTTAATGAATATTTGTAAGGCAAGGACTACCTGTATAGTGGGTGTTAATTAGAAACAATATTAAATGGTAACTGATATGAAACGCTATAATATGAAACGGCTATGGAAAAATATATATGAATGGTGCAAGCTCCCTTCTAACCTGTAATAAAGAGTGGACATTTTTTGACTTCAGTGGCAATTTATGTCATAAAAAACTTTTTCAAAGAAGGAAGTTGAATAGATGACAAAAGTACAACCATAGCTCAGACTTTATGATACCTATATAACATGTTGGTTTAGATATTCTTAAATAAAGAACCATCCAATTAAAAACCTTGAATCTAGATGGAAAACCAAAGCAGATTATTTTCTGCAATTAGATACTGGAGCCATTTCCAGTCACATCAAGGAAATAAGGGCATGGGCCATGACAGTGAATTCTGGCACCAGCAAATCAGAAGGACATCAGGCTGATAAAGAATGGTTTGAACTAGAAAACTGCATCTTTTTTGTTATGGGTCATAGCCAAGGAGGACAAACTGGTTTCCAGTTTGCATTGCTTTCATCTTGATACTGCTCTAGTCATACTTCCAAGATACATTTCATTACTCTCAGCACAAGCCAAAATACAAATAAACAAAGCCCATTCCCCAAAATGACGCTGATTGGTAATATTTTGGACCAAAGGAGTCCAATTTTTGCAAAATTGTTGGTGTGAGTGTTCTATTTCTCATGTATCTCTGTATAAAACTTACGATGCCATAAGTACTGTCTTTTCTTCCACCTTCTGTTGCTGGGCATTATATTTGGGTAAGGAACAGGAACACTGAAGTGTCATTACTGCATTTGAGAAATCTAAAAGACATTTCTTTTATTGACAAAGGGACAAAACTTGCCATAATTGTGGCCAATTGTACAATGCCTTGAATCAAACTAAACCATAGTTTGAATCCTTCAAAAATCTGTATCTTGCATTTCTATAACAAAAATAAAAGACACTGAAACACAACTGAATACTGAAAAGCTGTAAAATCAAAGGGAGAGTGAGGTAGTCTTCAAAATTTTAGTATTTAAGAAAGAACTAAAAAAAGGACTATGGTATCCCACTTTTAGTTAAAGTTAATAAGAAAAATGGCATAAAACAATGATAAATGTAATTGAACAATAACCACTTTATAATGCCTTGGTAAGGCCACATTTGGAATATTGCATTCAGTTTTGGTCACCACGATGTAAAAAAGATGTTGAAACTCTAGAAAGAGTGCAAAGAAAAGCAACAAAGATGATTAGGGGACTGGAGGCTAAAACATATGAAGAACGGTTGCAGGAACTGGGTATGTTTAGTTTAATGAAAAGAAGGACTAGAGGTGATATGATAGCAGTGTTTCGATATCTCAGGGGCTGCCACAAAGAAGAGAGAGTCAGGCTGTTCTCCACAGCATCTGAGAGTAGGACAAGAAGCAATGGGTGGAAACTAATCAAGGAGAGAAGCAACTAAAGAGAAATTTCCTGACAATTAGAACAATTAATCAGTGGAACAAATTGCCTCCAGAAGTTGTGAATGCTCCAACACTGGAAGTTTTTAAGAAGATGTTGGATAACCGTTTGTCTGAAGTGGTGTAGGGTTTTCTGCCTAAGCAGGGGGTTGGAGTAGAAGACCTTCAAGGTCCCTTCCAACTCTGTTATTCTAGTCTAATGATGCCAAGAGAGCAATTTAAGAAATTAAGCCCTTTACAGTTTTTACTGAGCACCTCAATCATTGTAGCACATCTACATAGACTTTATATCAATTTCCATTTTTTAACCTATGTATTATTTCAGGAACATATGAAAATTTACTGAAAAACCTGGGATAAGAATACTTTTGGATTCTGTGCTATAAATAATTTCAGGAGAATTTAGGGGGAGGAAGTAAAAGGAACAAAGTGTAAAAAAGAAAGGCCATAAATATAGAGAAAACAACTGCCTTGACATTATCTAGTCAGTCCATCTACAAAAGCTGTATGCATATGGAAACTTTTGGAGTTAGTAAATAAATCAGGAATAAGTAGCAAAACTAAAAACAACTCTTCTTGTTTTGGAAACAGACATGACCTTTCTGGGACAGTTGAGTCAGTAAAGATCTAGCCCCATAAATTTTGAAATCATTAAGAAATTTACAATTGAGAAAGATGAATAAATTATGTTTCATGATAAATTCTGGTCTCAGAATCTGAAGCAGAGAGGGAGGAAGGGATTGGGGGGGGGGGGGTGGAGGGAACCCAAGGTCTGTTTCAGCCCTATGATATTCAGTGTTTCCCAAACAGCCATGCACAGGAGCTATAACTTCAACTGTTGACAGACAAGCAAATTCCAAAAAGCCACAATTTACAGTTTGCTTTTTACCCACTTCCAGATGTTTAGTCAGGCCAAAAAGCATTTCATGAAATCAAAAGGGGGACTTGGATTACTCTGCAAATCTGTATGTTAGACATGGGTGTTTCTATGGGGAAAACATAAACATTTTGATAATTATTCATCTTCCAAAGGTATACAGTGACTTTCTCCTTGCAAGTGGTGAAAATCAAAATCAGCATTGGAAGAGAGAAAAAACATGACTTTTTGGATGAAACCAGGAGCACAACTACAACTAGATCTCATAGAATACACGCACACTTCTGATTGAGAACACTGAGCTTCAGATTGCCAAAAAATAAAATAAACAAAACAGCCTTCTTCAACTGTCATTCTCTAGATGTGTTCCCAGGAAAGTGTCAGGCTTAGGCAATAAGCAGATGCCTATAAACAATGCCTATAAAGCATTGCATATTTTTATTGGTTGACCCTTTTCTGCAGGCTAATTCACTTGTGGATGGCTAAATCAAAACTCAAATGAAAAAAGCTCGCCCCAAAATCCAAGCAGGATTTTGGCACAAAGCATTTGCAGCATGGGCTTTTGCAGCCAGCCCACCAAAACCAGAGGGAGTCCTCTTATCTCTGGGGGCTGGCTGCAAATGCTATGTGCTGTAAATGTTCCATGCCAAAATCCTTCTTATATTTGAAGATGGATATTTTTACCCAGTCCCCAGAAACCAGAGGGAGTCCTCTTAGCAGGTGGCAGAGACTTATGACCTTCTCTGCTGGCTTCACCATTAAACCAGCAAGGAAGATTGCAAATGGTAATCACATGCATGCCGAGCGCCCAGATCACAATCACAGAACCATGGGGCTTTTTCACTGGCTATAACTTCAAGCATGAGTAATTAAGTCCCTTTGTTCATTGCCATTATAATTTCAAATGGTTGCTGAATGAATGATTGTTCAGTGAGGATTACCTGTAGCAGTGAGGGACAGGTAGCCACAAAGTGGCTGCTGTAAGTGACCAATTTAATATCCGCTGAAATTACTGAAGAACCTGAACCCAAAGCAGGCACCTCCCTTCCTGTTGCCTATATTTAGCTTTCCCCAACTCAACATATAACACTTACTTTGCTGCTTTAGCAGACTGCCCTTTCGTCAAAGTGAAGTAATTTCTTCCCAAACATTTCTGTATTATTTTATTTTTCACTCTTCCATATTAATGGGATTATCCAAGTCCAAGTATTTTCCTCTGTCTTCCATGCTGTTTTTTTGGGGGGGGAGGGGAGGGGAGAGTGCCTTTAAATCAATGTTGACTCCTGATGACTACCTGGGGAAGTCCTGCAGTTTTCTCAGGAAGGTTTTTTGGAAGTGGTTTGCCAATGCCTCCTTCCTTGGGCTGAGAGTGACTGGTCCAATGTCATCCAGTGGCTTTCTGACTCAGGAAAGATTACATTTTGGAGATTATTGCTCTCTAAACTTGATGCCTTAATCACTATACCAAACTGGCCTTCTTCTTCCGTGCATTTCATAACCCCAAACATATGACATGCTCCCTTTTTTTTGGAAAATAGGAAAAGTACACATAATCCTTCTGGACTATTATAAATTATTTCCTCTGATCTGCTTGCTTTTAGGTATCCACCCACTCCCATTACGTCTCTCTTCTGTATTCCATCTCCCCCACTTCTCCTTCACATTTTATGCATTTTCAAAGTCATGGTGCACTCTCCCCTGATCTTTCTCTGGGACATAGCTGTCCCTCCAAGTGCCTCCTATTTATCAGCTCTCTCTCCTATTAGTCAAGAGTTTAGAAAAATATTTAATCTGCAATCAATAGCAGGGACCCATTTTAGTGGGAAAGCATTGATGGCAGGAATGGCCCATAAAGCAAAATACAAATATTTCAGCTGCTCTTTCTCTAAAAATGCCTCTAATGCCATAGTAGCTCAAGGAAAATGCAACTATATGCAGCCATATCTTGTGTTCCAATGTGATAGGTATCTTATTCCAATCTGAAACATAGACAGATCACAATAAACATTTCAAGAGAATACTTGGCCCTTACCTTCAAAGTACATCGTCACCAAACGGTTAATATTACATGTGAGATTTTCCAAAATTACACTGAATATTTATTTAGAATATGTGGTATTGGAAGCTGAAATCCGAGGATAAAATGTTTCTGTACATGGAACAATATTTCTCAAAATATTCCCATGACACAATTCACTTTCAATTCTATTATTCTGATGGGATTAATTCTTATCAAAGCTGCAAAATTTAAGGTCCAAGTTTCAACACAACTGCCTGAATGCTGACATGTGGCCTTCAGGTCCCTCCAAAAGTTGTCCCCACATCTTATCTTTTAGTATGATAGAAATTAATGTTGAATATGTGTGGGATTAATTATTGTAAATCATAATTAAGTTAAAATAAATGAAATCAATTTTTCCTGTAATAACAGCTACTTTTTGGATTGTAGTTGCTAGTATTTAAAGGTCAAATGGGAATCCTGGCCAAGAAAACAACTGCATTTATAGCTTATTTATAGGGCAATCAGAACTTGCTAACAAGGAATAAATGTAGTTTAAAAAAAAATAATTGGTCAGCTGCAGCAGGTGGCAGCACTTCTCTGAATTTGGCTGATCTCAAAATAGCTAAGAAGGGTCAGACCCAGTTATTACTTGTATACTTAGAACATCAGGAAATGCGAGGATTATAGGATACAGCGGGAAGATGAAGAAATGTCTCAGAGGAAGGCAAATGCAAACCGCCGTTGCTGAGATAAAATATATAAAAGCATTTGTGTAGCCATCAAGAGATAAGATATTTGATGGTATCTTTAACATGACATGAACTGAAAAACTTGGTGGGAAGGTAAGAGTCATCGTCATAAAACATAAGTAATCCTTGACTTACAACAATTGAGCCCAAAATTTCTGCTGTAAGTGGGACATTTGTTAAGTGAGTTTTGCCCCATTTTATTACCTTTCTTGCCACAGTTGTTAAGGGAATAGCTGCAGTTATTAAGTTAGTAATACAGTTGTTAAATGAATCCAGTTTTCCTATTGATTTTACTTGTCAGATTACAAAAGCTGATGACCCTGGGATACTGCAACTGACATAAATATGAGCCAACTGCCAAGCATCTGAATTTTGATCAAGTGAGCATGAGGATGCTGCAATGGTAGTAAATGTGAAAAATTGTCAGTAAGTCACTTTTTTCAGTGCTGTTGTAACTTTGAACAGTCACCAAATGGACTGTTATATGTCTAGGGCTACCTGTATTAAGATAAAAGCTAACTTAACTTAAAGCGTACAAATTCATTAATGTGTTCATCACAGCAGGAAGAATGGCACCAGCATTAATATAATTAGGGAGGTTTTTTTAAAAAGTAATGCTGTTTAAAAAAATGATGGTATTACAATACATTTAAATGATTTAAGAGAGTATGGATAAATAAGGGAAATATACAAAGTAGAGGAAGGTATTAATTGCTGTGCACATGCAGGGGCAACCATTCTTTTCTATATCATCCCTCTGCATCACAAAGCAGTAATCCTTTCTCAGAGATTTTCAAAAACACTACTTTAAAATATTGATGAAACAGTTATAGGTAAAATGCAGCGTTCTGATAATTCCATTCAACCTGTTTTTTTCTTTTCATCCTAACATCAGAATGCCATCTAATCACAGCTCAAACCAATGACAGGATTATCTAAGAATGTACTCAATTCATAACCTGATCAAAAAAACAACTCATCAACAGAAGAACAGGATACAACTGAATGTAAATTCTATGATCTTCTGGCATTTAGCTGTACAATACATAGAAGCAAACTAGCTGGCGTTAACTACAAAATATGATAAGTAACTAAGAGCAGCTATTGCATGTAAGGAACAATTGTATAGATATTTACAAAATTTCTACAAATTTTCTTTCCACCATTAAATATATTTGAAGTTAATGTGTAAGCATAAATTTGTCATCCTGTGTTTAGCATTTTAACAGCCTTCTGAAACATGGACTCCTAACCAAATCAGTGTGGAAGAAATAGGAAATGTAAACATTACTGAATTTCAACACTGAGTTAGTAAAGAGAGAAGCACAAAATAGTTGTGCTCCCATTTAAGGTATATAGCAAAAGTGTAATTTTCTTAGGAGAAAATAATGACTGGAGACATTATGTGATACAGAATGAAAGAATAGTGCCATGTCATAAACTGAGATTAAGAGTTAATTCTAGATCTAATCAGGCTGAACTTTAGACAGCCAGACCAGCGTTTTCATAAACGCTGAATATGTAAGATTTCAGTAATTCTTAGCCAGTATGAAAAGACTGAATTAAAGAATTCCATGTTAATAGATTTTCAAATTTATCATTCAAATAAGCCTTTATTAATGGTGCACACAAAGTGGAAAAGGAAAAGAAGTAAGAACTAGGAAAACATAGCAACCATACACAAACTCGTAATTAACACACATTTACAATAGATTTATAAAAAAAAATGGTTATCAAAGCAAGAGGACAGAGTACTTCAACACAGGGGAGTTGGTCTCTGGAAATCTGATGCTGGCATTTGAATAGTCAAGTTAATTCTAATTCTATAGTTTATAAATGGACAAAGAAGAGTACAGTTCAGAAACTTTTGAATGTAAAAGGTCACAGATAAAATTCATGGTATATTAATGTTGGAGTTTTGTCACAAATAATTGTAATCCCAACACAGGTGACTGGGCCAGATCTTTATTTCAGAGCAGATGGGACAGGATCTGAAGACACTGACATTTGTTCTTTCTCTTAAGTCAAACTATTTCCTTATCAGACACTGGATCATTGACACCCTACATCTTTGTGTGGACCCTTTAAAATGATTAGTCATGTAGTTCCAGAGTTTCTAGAGCAACGTTCCCCAATCTTTCTGGCTTTAGGGACCGGCAGGGGGAGACGGAATGGTTACACATGCACAGGTCCATTTGTGTGAGTGATGGGCACACGTACCTACCGCTCACACAAACAGAACTGGGTGCACACACCCACTGTTTTTGCAAGTGGAGCTGCGCACATGCATGTGCTCACCTGTTGCGTCTGTTACTCGATTCCAAATGGGCCAAGGCCCAGTAGTAGGCCACAGCCCAGGAGTTGGGGACCCCTGTTCTAGTGAATGCTTGAGAGTTTTGTTGAGAATTTGATGTACGGTATGTATCATGTCAAGGTCATTTCTGGAATCTAGAGAAGGCTAGAGACGTGGAAAAGATTGCACTTGTAAAATCTGCCCTTGCCAAGAGAGTATTCCTGCAAGTGGCTCCTTGGTTTATCAAAGACCTAGACAATGAAGGAACTGAAAGTATCTTCCTTAGAGATAAGATGGTGGAAAACCAAAAACAGATCTGAACAAGTACTGATAGAACTTGAAGCTTACACAGCAAGCCCCTCCTGAGACTCCCATTCTTACCAATGTGGGACACAGCCTCACCCACTTTTCATTGCTACTTTTCCCCACTCTATCTCCCTTCTGAAGACATTACATATGGCCCACAATTACCAAAAAGGGTAATGATATGATTCAACCAATCATATTTTCTTATTTCTTTTTCTGTCTTTGAGCAGTGATTTGTCGTTTCCAGTTCTGTAAGGCTGGATAACTTGACTGAAGAGCCTTCTGTTGCCTTAGATTAGTTTAGGTATTATGTGCATGAATTACTCAATGACAACAACCTACCATAAGCAACTATCATACCACAAAAATTAGCAATGTCAAGACTTAAAACATCTAATGCTAACTTTGCATACAGCTGTTACAAGTTAATTATCTTCTGGTGGATGCATTTAATCATTACTTGGCAGAGGGATGTATGTGTGTGTGTGTGTGCATGTGCTTTTGAAATGGTAGGAAAAATGTTAAATTGAACCAGAGATTATGATATAAAAGAACCCAGTAATACCCTGCAGTTAGAGGCTTTAGCTCTTTAATCATGCAGTACAATTTTTAAGATTGTGTTTTGGCAGGTGGAAAAGAATTCTTGTGACAGCTTGTTTCTACAGTAGCCACATTCCAAAGAATATAATCTTCAACATAATCAGAAGTATTTTGACTATGGCATAGATTTCAACATACTCTCCTTTCATAAAATACAAACATTTTTAAGGTCCCCTCCCCCGTTATCTGTTACTTATTTTAAGCAGCAGAAGATGTTGCATATATTTGATTATATGCAATTATAAATTATATGCAATTATATTTAATTATAAATTTGAGGAGGAAAATATATTTTAATGTACATCCATGCGCTTTCCATGCTCAACTTACCATAAATTCCCCTGCAAAGCAACAATATGTGTAAAAATACGTATTTTCTACAAACATTTATTCTGACTTTGATAATAAGAAATTGCTTGGAAAAAATACAAACAAGTTGATAGTTGGGGAAGTATATAGCAATAGGAGCTAGCTGATAATACTCAATGAGTTTCCAATATATTTAAGAAAGAGACACATGGAAGATAGTGTGAAACTTTTTTAAAGACTGTTGTCAGTGATTAGCAAGTAAAAAAGAGCATATGTCATAAAGTGTAAAATTAGAAAGAGAGAAGTTTGTATTAAATTTGTTTTTTATGATAAAAAAATCAAGAAAAGCTCATGTTTTCATCAGCCCCAGCCAGCATAGTGATTACTTATGTACTGTAAGAAATACTGCGTTGTAGTGCAGCAACATCATGAGAGTCACATGTTCCTCATTCCTACACTAGAAGATAGAGTGTATTTGAGATGGTGTTTTTCAATATAGTTGTCAGTTTTGGAAGCCATTTTTTTCTTTTAGCTTCCTGACTGTCACATTTTTTAGCCTGGGAGAGGGTATTTTGTTGAAACAGTGGAAATTTAGCCACAACAACATTCCTTACTCTGGGAGTCAAGGACATATGCCTGCACCTGGATGGGAGTGGCTGGGGATTGTCTCCAGTTGCATTCGAAGAATGGATTGGACCATGTGATGATTTTTTGGGTTGTGAACTTTCAACTGGGTGGGGAAAACCTGGACGCTTTCAGATTCGGGTTTTCCCAGATGTGCCAACATGACATCTCTAATAAAGTGGAACTTTGAGGAATTTCTAGTCTCAGAGTCTTCTTTCGTTGGGGGTGTTACTCAGAAACCTGACATTAACCCAAATCTGACAATAGTTTTAGCATTAAAAATACATAATAGTACACATATTTTCAGTAATAAAGATATAGATTGGAAAATGTATACAAAAATACCATGTTTTCCCGAAAATAAGACCCTATCTTATATTTTTTTGAACCCTGAAATAAGCGCTTGGCCTTATTTTCAGGGAGGTCTTATTATTTTGGGGTGCGTGGAGCAAGATGGGGCTCCTCTTGCCGTCTTACCTGATTTCCAGCTCTGCGCTTAAATATTTTTGGGGAGGGCGTATTTTTGGGGAGATGCTTATTTTAGTGTGTGCGCTCAAAAGCCCGATTGGGCTTATTATCGGGGATGTCTCATTTTCGGGGAAACAGAGTATCATTCTTCATTATTTCTTAAAATGAAAACAGAATGATAACATCTTGAAACTGAACAAATATGAAAACTGATGTAGATTATTTTGTTGGCTTCTAGTAATGAAATAGACGGGAATCTGATGTGGCAGAGTCTATTCTTATTAAACTCATCTTAGAAGACTTTAAAAGTTTTAAATAAACTCATTGTACTGCTTTCCATTCATTGCAAAAGCACTGCTATCTTAGTCATTCATCCTCCAATTTGTGAATGGACAGAACACCAGACTGCCAGCATACCTGTCCTTTAAGTCTTTCTAAAGAAGTTAAAAACTAATTCTAATTATTAACATTGTGAGCATACTTCTAAAATTAGCTGAGTAAATTTACCCATAAAATAAATATGCAAGATTACAGCATTTAAAAGTAAATTACCTGTAAATTACCTGTAATTATATATATAATCACAGAAGTTTCCATATTTCAAAAATATCTAATGTATTAGGGCTCTCCACGACCAAGCTGAAGAGGTACTCTGAGAATTGTAGACCCAACAGTCCAAGGTGGAAAATGTTGTATTAGGGGTTTTATAATACTACTTTTATTTTGTTATTATACATATTCTTATTCATCTTTATAATTGTTTTTCTGATATCTGTGTGTTTATTTTATTTTATTTTATTTTATTTTATTTTATTTTATTTTATTTTATTATTTATTATTTATTTATTTATTTATTTATTTATTTATTTATTTATTTATTTATTTATTTATTTATTTATTTGATTTTTATACCGCCCTTCTCCAGCAGGACTCAGGGTGGTGGACAGCCAAAGTAAAAACACAGCATACAAAAATTAAAACAATTTAAAAGATATTAAATAATGTACACATAAATTTATGTGTACGCATATATGGAACAGTTGTACTATTGGATATTTTACTGTATCTGGCCTTACAACTCTGAACAAATAATCCTCTTGGTCGTATAGTCAGCCAGATATTTAGATTGGATTTGGCATTTTTGTCTTTCCCAACACCCTGGGATGTGTGTGTGTGTGTGTGTGTATCACAACTCTGTAATCCCTTGCATCGGGGTGAAGTCATGGCAACTGAATGGAGTGGAGCATTTACTGGCCAGATCCCCTTCCTGATGCCTATGTGGAGCTCACAGCAGATATTTTCTCTTTGCGCTCAGAGAGAGAAATATCTGCCACTAACTAGGATTGAACTCACTGCCTCTTTATTGTGAGGGGAGAGCTCCACCACTAGGCCACCATGCTGTTCGGATAGATAGATCTTATTTAATAATACTAAAATTATCATCACAGGATGTAACTGGTTTCAAATAAAATTACCTTTTGCAATTGACTGTTGGTGATTTTGTCAATGCTAATTGTGTTCAGGAGGTGCTCTAGTTGTTTTGGAATTGCAACCAAGGCACCTATTATTATAGATGCTATCTTTTGCCATAATTGTTCTACTTATATTTGCATATTTTGTGATTTTATCCAGTTCTATTTTTTTCTGCTGTCTCTAGGTATTGCAATGTCCACTATCCATACTTTGTCTTTCTGATTAAAAAAGTCTGAAGTGTTATATGGCAGACACTTATCTGTGGCTATTTTGGGGTCTCATCAGTTGTTGCTACTTTGTTATGCTACTATTTGTAATCTGTCTGTGTGATTTTCTTCCAGCAGTTAACCAGATGTTCCACTGTTTCTGTTTTCTCAATTCTAGCTTTATGCTCATTTATTCTTAAGGCTTGGTCTCATGCATCCAGAATTAGCCTCTCTGCCTCTTTCTTCAACTTTCCGGCTCTTAGCCATTGCCAGGATGATCTTGTTCTCTGCTTTGTCTGCTAGTTTTTTTTATGTACTAGTCATGTAATAATTTTTGTTGCCATGACACTTCCTATTATATAAGAGCGGTGGTGGCACAGTGGTTAGAATGCAGTACTGCAGGCTAACTCTGCTCACATTGCCAGGTGTTCAATTCCTTCGATCCTGACCGGCTCAAGATTGACTCAGCCTTCCATCCTTCTGACGTCAATAAAATTAGGGCCCAGATCATTGGGGACAATAGGCTGATTCTGTAACCGCTTAGAAAGGGCTGTAAAGCAGTCTAAGGTCCATTTGTGTGAGTCTAAGTGCTATTGCTATTCACTGTTTGGTTATTTCTTGTAGTTTGGTCTTCCCACTACTCAGTAACCCCTTCTGGTATTCTAACTTCGGGATGTTTTCTGTCCTGAATGTTATGTCCTTCAGATATTCTTTTTCTAGCCTTTTTTCTTCTTCAACTGACTGATGTAGCTGCAACACTCCATATCCACCTATGCTTCTTGGTAAATAGTCTCTGACAACATCTCTGCATGGATGAAAGGCATGATTCATTGTCACTATTTTTCTGGTCTTGTTATCCAGAGCTTTTAGTTCTGCTTGAGTCAAGTTCACTTTCCAGCTGTTATCTAATGACTGGAATTGAATGACATTTCTGCCACTGACTTTGGACTTTAAGATCTTCATTCTTCTGTTGTATTAACTACTAATGTTCTTCTTGACTTTGTTGTCAGCCTGAAGGAGACTCAGGTATTTGGAATTATCTTCTTCATTCAAACTCTTGATGTTATTTGCACAGAACATTTTGATTCCTGCAATTTTCACTGATAGCAAGGGTGGCATATTTGTCCAGTCCAAAGTCTATTGCAATATCTTACTTACTATTTGGACAATATTGAGCAGTGATGCCATTTTAGATGGAATTTATTTTATGTTATTATCTATGTTCTTATTTATTTTTATATCTTATTATACTCAGTTTTTTTTCTGGTATGCATGCATGCATGTATGTATGCATATATGTATGCAAAAAATCTACTATTGGATATGCTTTATCTATTTTATAGTCCCACCAGTTGTGGTATTTCTTGCAGATATAAACAATTTCCTTTTAGTAGGAATGTATTTCTCCATATGCAAACACAAATGTAAAGTAGTTAAGTTTTACCAACCCACCACTAGCTTTTAGTTTCCCAATAAAAAGGTTAGAGGCTTACCTTTCATATACAGTTCTATCTGTCTAATAAGTTCGTAAGACTTTGATCGGTCCAGTAATGTCCTGATAGCAGGAAGAGGATCCAGAATTATAGTTTCAGGATGAGCATCAATATATTCCTAGGGAAATGAAGACATGGCATGTGATATTCTTCAGAGAAGAATTACTGTTGGAAACTTAGTACATGATAGAAAGTTACTTCCAGTTCAGCATATCTTCAATTAACAATAATTGGATTTCAAGTAGTATCATATCAATCATTTAAGTAATAGATGGTGTGATTCTCAGCCATATCCCAAAATTAAAGTGACACAGAATATGGTGAATGTATAGTATGTGTAAACATGTTGGATGACAACTCATGAAATTCCCACTAAAGATGGTATGAATTGCAATTTCAAACAATTGGAAGACATCAAGCTGGGACAGTTGATTTATAATTCCTCTCATTCCTCCTATGTTTGTATACAAAATTTTCTTAACAATAAATACACTAAAAAGCCTTATTTGAACCTTTCATTGCAATGAACACTAGCCTAATAATAGCAGAAATTAAAACAATTTAGGTATAACTAAATTTAAAATAATTTATATTTTTTTCTATAGCTGTAATCATGATGGATAGCCATAACACTTCCCAAGCTAGACAGCCAAATACTGAATATCCGTTACTGGAGCAATAAGTGATGGATTGACATTGTGATTATGAGTTCCCCAGAAGTACATGACCAGACGCTGTGAGAACAGAATGGATGTTGCTTACCTGAACATCCTTTCTGGGCGCGCTGCTGAAGAATCCAAGAGCGTGGGTAATACCCCTCAGGTAGCCTGAAAACACTGAGTGCATATCACTTTAAATTAACTGTTGACTCCTCCCCTAGGGACTGGCTGAGGCTCAGTTTCTTTCACGAAGGATGTCCTAACCAAGAGTCACGTCCCTCCGGGATCCGGAAGCAGAAGCCGTAACGGGCGGGTTGGATTCTTCAGCAGCGCGCCCAGAAAGGATGTTCAGGTAAGCAACATCCATTCTCTGGCGCGCTGCTGGGAAGAATCCAAGAGCGTGGGATGTACCCAAGCAAGTACTAGATGGGAGGGAAGGCTGAGTGCTCTCGGTTGGCCGGTGCAGAGATGACTGATTGCAAAACTCGCCGTCCGAAGGACGCCTCAGCCGAGGCAAAGGAGTCAACTTTATAATGTCGCACAAAGGGAGTGAGAGATGTCCAGGTGGCTGCACGACAAATGTCCAGGATGGATGCCTGTGTAGCCCATGCCGCTGAAGTCGAGGCGCTTCTGGTTGAGTGCGGCAAGATTCGTCCAGGCGGGGACTTGCTCCGAAGGGTGTATGCCGTAGAGATGCAAGCCTTGAGCCAGCGTCCAATGGTGGCCGAAGAGACCTTGTGTCCCATCGAAGCTGGCAGGAAGGACACGAATAGCGCTTCCGATTTCCGAAACTGGGAAGTCCGCTTAATGTAGTGCCGGAGAGCGCGCCGGACATCGAGGTTATGCCATTGGACTTCTTTGTGATGCCGAGGTTGCGGGCAAAAATCCGGCAGAACTAACTCTTGAGCTCGATGGAAGAGCGAATTAATTTTGGGGACGAAGGCGGGGTCGAGCCGGAGGATCACCCTGTCTGGATGGAAGACGCAAAGGTCTGATCGAACAGACAGAGCTGCGAGTTCAGAGACCCTTCTTGCTGACGTGATCGCCACTAGAAAAACAACTTTAAGTGTCAGAAATCGCAGAGAAATAGAGGACAAGGGCTCAAACGGTGGAGACATGAGGACCTGGAGCACCAGCGACAGGTCCCAGGATGGATATCTATGAACTACTGGCGGACGCAGGTTGGTGGCCCCTCGAAGGAAGGTTCGGATTCTCCGATCCAAGGACAGTGGGCGATTCGCTGACTTAGACAAAACCGAGTTCAAGGCAGCTACCTGTCGTCTCAGGGTATTCGGGGCTAGACCGTCGTCCAATCCATCCTGGAGGAATTCGAGGAGGACAGGGACCGAAGCTTTGGCCGAGTCTACATTGTTCCTGCGACACCAGCGGCGAAAGGCTTGCCAGGTAGCCTCATAGATCCGTACAGTGGAAGCCCGGCGCGAGGCTTGCATGGTGGTAATGACGCGCTCTGACAGGTTGTCCTTTTTCAGGAGGGCCCTCTCAAATGCCAGACAGCCAGTTGGAGCCACTCCGGTTCCGGGTGTAGGATGGCCCCCTGGCTGAGAGAGACCCTGTCCTGGGGAATTCTCCATGGCCGGGATATGGACAGTTCTAGTAGATCCGCATACCATGGTTGTCGTGGCCAGTGCGGAGCGACCAGGAGGACTTCCGCGGCCTCTGACAGGATTTTGCGCACTACCCTCGGAATGAGAGGGATAGGAGGGAAGGCGTACAACAGGCCCCGGGGCCATGGGCATCTCAGGGCGTCCGTCCCTTCGGACCCCAGGCTGGGAAACCTGGAGAAATATCGAGGAAGCTGTGTGTTGCGGGGACTCGCAAACAGGTCTAGGACGGGACGGCCGAATCTGGTCGATAGCATCTGGAAGAGAGCTGGGTCCAGTCGCCACTCTGAATGGTCGAGCTGAGTGCGGCTCAACCAATCCGCCCGAGTATTGTCCCTCCCGGAAATGTGTTGAGCTGAAATGGAGAGTACGATCCCCTCCGCCCAGGAAAGAAGGGAGATCGCCTCGTCCAGCAGTGGTTTGGAATGCGTGCCGCCCTCTCGATTTAGGTGTGCCTTGGCCGTGGTGTTGTCGGTCAAGACCAGCACGTGCCGACCTTGGATGTCGAGTTGGAAATGCCGGAGGGCTAAGTGGACGGCTCTCAGCTCCAGCCAATTGATATCGTGCTGTATGTCCGAGGTTGACCAAAGACCTTGGGCTACCTTGGCTTGCAGATGTGCTCCCCACCCCAGTAGACTGGCATCTGTTGTCACCGTCACTCTTTCTGGGTCCTGAAAGAAACACCCCTTGGAGATTGCTGGGGAGATCCACCAACGTAGGGATCGGAGAATGGGAACAGGGAGCCTGACCTTCGAAGTGGAATTGCTGCCTCGGGACTTTTGAAGGGGCAGAAGGAACCATTGGAGGGGGCGAGAATGGAGGCGAGCCCACGGTACGATGTTGATGCATGAAATAAACTTCCCGAGGAGCTGTGACAATTGGAGAATGGACACTGTCCGGGAAGACTGGATCTGAGAAATTGCCCTGGCAATGCTGTGAGAACGATCCGGGGCCAGAAAAACATGGCAGGATGCCGAATCTATGATGGCTCCCAGGTGCTGAATACGATCGGTGGGCTGAAGGTGGCTTTTCTCCACATTCAGGGAAAAACCATGCCGTTGGAGGGATTCTCGAACTGCCTCCAGGTCTCTGAGGGCCCTGTGGTGAGAGTCGGACAGGATGAGAATATCGTCCAAGTAGCAGAGGACTCTGATGGGAATGAGACGAAGCGAAGCTGCCACTACTGCGAGGATCTTTGTGAATGTCCTGGGGGCGGACGAGACACCGAACGGCATGGCCCTGTATTGGAAGTCCTGGTTGTCGTAGGAGAAACGCAGGAATCGGCGATGTGAGGGCCTGACCGGCACGTGGAGGTAGGCCTCCTTGAGATCGATGGAAGTCATGTAGTCGGCTTGTCTGATGGCGGCTAAGATTGAATGAAGGGACTGCATTTTGAATTTGTGATAGGTAATCAATTTGTTCAATTCTTTTAAGTCCAGGATCCCCCTCCAGCCCCCGGAGCTCTTTGGAACCAGGAAAAATATTGAATAGAAACCTGTCCCACGATGTTCTATGGGAACGGGCTCTATAGCGTGAATGTCCAAGAGGTGACGTATTTCCAAGGACATCAGACGCCTCTTTTCGGGGTTCCTGGAGACCGGGCATCGAATAAAACGATGAGGAGGGCAGGAGGAGAATTCCAGGGTGAGTCCTAGACGAATGGTTTGCAGGACCCATTCGTCCGTTGTAGTTCGAGACCATTGTTGGAAGAAATGATGCAGGCGGCCGATAGGGTATGGAGCGGAGCAGTCATTTTCCTCTCCGGAAAGATCGGGAGGCACCTCCGCGAAAGGGACGTCTGGAAGGCTGTTGCCGTCGGGAGCGGTCCCGAAAGGACTGTCTGTCAGACGGACGATCATAGGAGAAGGAGGAAGGACGATAGGTGGAAGCGGTGCTGGGGCCAGGATCAGCCCGAAAGGAAGGACGCTGATTGTATGGTAAGTAGCGTCGATCAGCTCTGCGATAGGAAGAGGGCATGATCTTCCTTTTGTCCTTATCCTCTATGAGGATAGGATCGAGTGCCTCCCCGAATAACCGGGATCCCTTGTATGGAGCTGAGGCAAGCTTCCATTTGGATTTTACATCCGCACGCCAATGCCGGAGCCACAGGAGGCGGCGGGAGGTAACAGTCGATGCCAGAGATCGCGAGGCAAACCTGGTCGCTGCAAGAGCCGCATCCGCGGAATATTCTGTGGCTGCCACCAACTTATTCACATCCTGGTGGAGGCGGCGATCATCAGGTGGGAGACGCTCCTGAAGCTGGCGGAGCCAGATCAGGGAGGCTCGATTGAAGAAGGAGGCCGAGGTGGCGGCGCGTATGGCCCAAGCCGCAGTTTGATGGGCCTTACGGAAGACCAGTTCGGCTCTCCTGTCCTCAGAACGCAGGCCGTCCGCGATGTCGTTGGATAAGACTGCAGAGGAAGTCAAGGCTGCGATGGGAGGGTCTACGGATGGTAGCTCAAGTAAATCTTGCAAGCTGGGCGCTGAACAGAACAGCTTTTTGTCAATCCCATTGGGTGCCGCAAGCGCTCCCGGCTGGGCCCAGGGCCGTTGGACGGTTTCAGAAAACAGTTGTGGGCAGGGAATGAATTCCTGGTCCGGTTGAGGAATGGCGAAAAGAGCGTCATGAGGATTAGAAGTCTTCTCTGGGTCAGGCAAGGACTTAGGAGATGCCAGCTGCGTAGTAGCAATGGCCTTGCGGAGAAGTGCCTTGAAGAGGGAAGACCGAAAGAGACCCGTAGACGAGGGCTTCTCAGGTGGCTCCTCCTCATCTTCCGAAAGTTCCATGGTACCCGCCTCATCACCATCAGATTGAGAGTCGTCACTGTGGTCGGACTCCTGTAGTGAGTAGTCCACTAGATGAACATCAGGGCAATGAGCTGCTGGTCTGGGAGGTTCCATAAGGTATGATTGTGAAACCCCTTGAGGGTAAGGGGCCTGAGGTAGGCCACCCGCCATCATTCGAGACACAGTGGCTGTAATCATCGCTTGAATGTCGTAATAAGAAGGAGAGGGACCCTCTGGCGGGCGGAGGCCTGCCGCGGTGGGGGTGAATGTAGCCTCAGGTGCCCTTCCAGGATGTGAAGACTGGTAAACTGCCGTGGAAGTCGAAGGGAGCACAGGCGGTTCAACCTGATGGGGATAGACGAATCCTTGAGTAGTAGGTTCGGCCCCTGGTGGTAGTTCCTGAGAAAGGTCTGGATGAGGCAAGGGGCCAACGAGAGAAGAGGAAGCAGATTCACCCCCCGGACAGCTGGCAGATAGTACGGGAGTGGGGGCCTTGCGTTGAGCCATTTGAAATTGACGCTCAAGAGCATCGTGGCGACGCTTAGCGGCCTTATCCTCAGCCGAGGATGATTTGTGGCCTTTTGAGGAGGCAGACTTGGACGGGCGTGATGACTTCTTTGAAGTCTTCTTTGAAGCCTTCCCCGACGAGCGGTTAGATTCCTTGGGACGAGGTGGAGATTGGTCTTGTTCCATGTCGGAAGAAAGGTCTGGATTCGCCATGAGAATTGAAATTTGGCCTCTCGTCTCTCTCTCTCTCTTTTTTTTTTTTTTTTTTTGGGGGGGGGGGGGTTAGGTGGAGCACACACCCCCCAGCAGGGAAGAACCTTTAAGGGCAGAGAGCCACCTGGGCGAGGCAGTAATGTTCCAAATATTCAGGAATGTCCCTGAGGCCTGGCTCCGATGCTGTCAAAATGGCGGCAAACACAAAATGGCGGCTGCGCAGGAAATAGCGTCCTACGGGCGTCGCCTCCTGATTCGCAGCAAGGAGGCCTCTCTGAAACGATGATGAAGGGCCGCCGGGCTGCTGAAGTGCCTCCGCAGTCGAAGGAGATGGCCAGCTGCGCGCGAGCGCTAAAGAGCGCTCCAAACGCCTCCAAATGGGCCTGCAAGGTGTTCGGGAGCAGGCAGAGCTGGAGCGCTATGGCGGCCAAAGGATCGGGCCGTGGGACAGTCTGCTGTGAGCCTGCACTGACGAGCACACCCAATGGCTCTTTATGGTGGGTGTGCGATGGCGGCCGATGGATCAGGCCGCGAAACCGACCCCAGCAGCGTGCGAGCGCTAACGAGCGCTCCCAACACCTCTTTGTTGCCGTCCAAGCCGCTTGTAATTCGGCGAAGCTGGGGTGCGTGGGCGGCAGGAGAAAAGGGCCGCGGCAAGATAAAGAGGGCCTCCCGATCGCCCAGTGACTATAGCACGCAAAGATGCCGTATGGAGGCAGAGCTCAGCGGCGAGGGCAAAATAAAGGGCACACAGGGGGCTCGCAGGGATGGCAAGGTGGGATGCAGAGCCCTGCGGCAGATGTAAGCCCAGGAGGGGCGTCTGAAGGTTCGCGCCTTCAGAACGCCGTTGCCCTTCGATCTAGGAGGCTTGAGGCAATAATTCAAAGACTTACAGTAATGAAGACAGGAAAAAAAACAATAAATTAAAATAATAAAATGTACATAAGGATTGAAATGTAGGGAGAGATGTCAAAAAGCACTGGTTCAGGCTGCACTGAGTGAAAGGAACTGAGCCTCAGCCAGTCCCTAGGGGAGGAGTCAACAGTTAATTTAAAGTGATATGCACTCAGTGTTTTCAGGCTACCTGAGGGGTATTACCCACGCTCTTGGATTCTTCCAAGCAGCGCGCCAGAGAATACTGGATGATCTAAATCTTCTTAAATTCATACAACAACTATGAAATCTTGATAGCAATGGCACCATTAACATCTGATGAAGTTAGACTCATGCCTGAACGAAAAAAATTATAGTAATGATGCCTAGAGACTTAAGACTGTATGCAAAATATAATCACTTATGTAATATCTCAAGTTCAGCAGAGTTACCAATATGTCACATCTTTAATCTGATTAATCTAGATCTATATTCTAAAAAGCAAATTCAAAAATATTTTTAAAACTCTTCAATAAAAAAAAAGCCCACTAACAATCTCCTGACTCCAAAATACAAATCAATTCTGAACCTTCAACTGTTTTATTTCTGTCTTTAATCTGTTTAGTGCTATTTATGCCAGAAGCGCAAGGATACAGATTCTATTTATATGCAACTCCATGTTAAAACATTTAAAGGGCAGTAGGATCAAATTAGTCTGAATACTGTGTGTGTGTACTCCTTCTATAACATTTTTAATACCATATAGCGGTAATCTAGACAAAAAGAAATAAAGATATTTGGGAAAATGAACCTTTGCTTGGATTTCAGGACAGATATTTATTAAGATATCATAGAAAATCAACAAGTAATTCCTTCATTTGTGAATCATCAGAACTGCTTGCCAAAGAACAGTGACAGTAAACTTAGTGAAGAGGTGAATTTCCATAATTTTGTTTTTTAAAACATGTGCTGCAAAAGGGAATGAACAATTTATAACTCTACTTTTAAAAATGTAACCTGTATGTCAAACTGCTTATCTTCAAGTCTTTTTTTTGTGGAAATCTTACTAAAACCTGAAAGACAATTATTTTTAAGAAAAATATCCTGATGTCATCTAAACTGTAAGTGCATATGAAAGTAGGAATCCAGACTCATGATTCTTTATTATTTAATAATATATGCTGCTCCAATTAAAAATTACTCTGAATAACTTGTAATTCCATATCTAAAGATTTTTTTAAAAAATGACAACAACAAATATAACAAAACATTACAAATTGTAACAAAGATATAACAAACCTACAACCATTGCTACCAGCATTCTTCAGGATTGACCAGACCATATCTTTAAAAGGTCCTCTCAAAAGAGCCAAGTTGTAATGCCTTTCTGAAATTATATCAGAATTGGGGATGACCTAGAGCAGGGATGTCAAACTCAATTTCATTGAGGGCCGCATCAAGATTGTGTTGGACCTTGGGGGGCTGGGGAGGGTGTGGCCAGGGTGGGTATGGCCAGCTCGACATCCCTCGTATTGAGGCCACCTGTGGTGGCCTGAGCGCTCTGCCAGTGAAACTACCTTCTGAGCTCCATTTTGGCTGTGATGGCCTCCTGCAACCTTCTGCCAACTAAAATGGAGCTCGAGAGGGCTGCATGCAGCCTATAATTGTTTAGGCTTCTTTATCGAGATCCCAAACAACTTTTGTAGAATGTAATGTAGAAAAAAATGATGAAAAGGAAGTAAGAGGTGTTGTGAGAATATTGAACAATTCAGAAATTGCCAGGTGTAGATAATTAAGAAATATTGAAAAATGGGAATGCTTATGGAGTAGCTGTATGATTTTTTCAGTCTCTCTCTCTCTTTTTTCCCAGAAGACAGAAGAAAAGAAAACTGGAGAAAATAACAAAGATGAAACAAAGAAGTAGAATGATTGTGGCAAACAAAAGTAAGGATAGTACTGATAGTAATAGATGCCTTGGGTGCAATTCCAAAACAACTGACCATCACTTGAACACCATTAGCATTGACAAAATCACCATCAGTCAATTTCAAAAGATAGCTTTGCTTGGAACAGCTTATATCTTGTGATGATACCTTTAATATTTTTAAACAGCAACATCTGTCTATTCCAGGTCCTTGGGAAGGACTCAATAGGTGGACAAAAATGCCAAATTCAGTCTAAACCTCTGACTGTGCAACCATCCATAATAATTTATTAAATGTATATGCTGTCTGACTCCCAGAGAGTCTTCCCAGTTTGTTTTACATAAGTTAAAGTTGAGTTTGTTAGCAAAAGAATAAAAATAAGCTGGATGCAGCAGGAACATAGGGTAATTAGGAAATGTGTATCTTAAAGCAAGAAAAGATATGGACAGGAATGAAAAGACCCTGGATGAATTTGGATTGGATAAAAAAAAAATGAATGACCAATGTGAAAGAAATACAATGAGGTGACTTGGTCATAGGAGAACAAATGAGGATCGAATCACAAAATAAATATATAAAGGAATGAATGGGTGGAGTGAAAGAGGAAGACCAGCAGGTTGCCGATGTGACACTCAGAAAAGAGGCAAGTGAAAATTGTAAAGAACAAAAGGTATTGTATAAAGCAGAGTATGGGCGTAACAAAAGGAAGTATGATTAATAAAGATAGTAAGCCATTAAGAAATATTGTGAATGATTATTGTATAAGCTACATTTAGCTATGTTTCTTTTTCTGTTTATGTCATGCTTTTATTATGTTACCTTATTTCCCCCCCCCCCCCATTTTTGCACTCTCCATAACTTTGTTCTTACTTTGAAAGTAAACAGCATGACAGATATATTTGTATGGACGTATACTGGTATGTAGGCATATAAGCAACAGTACTGATTAAACTCATTAATTCTTTTTGTGATGGAATGATAATGAATGCATGTAAGCAGGACTATAAAGAACATTTGAAAGAGGAGATTTAAAAATGTGTTAGTGGAACATTTGTCCCTGAAATGTTAAAGCATCCGTGACCTTTGCAAGGCTGGTGGGGCCACTTTGTGGCCTCCAGGTGACAGACTGTACAAATATATGTGTATGTACAGTTTCTTTGATGACAGCCCTAATGGATGCATTGTCTCTGCCTGCACAGACAAGGAAATGCAACCTTTACCATTTCAAAAAGAGGCTCTTTGCTTGCATTAAAACATGCCACAAAAGAGGGATCTGCATGCACATGCTGTAGATGAACCACATATAATTTAATGGTGGGATAAGCAGCCTCAAGTCTATGTGGAGCTCCCCAGTAGACATAATTTTTTTACCACCAAAATTAGGTTTGGTGATTTTCAATAACCTCCTAAGACAGAACTAAAGATAGGAAAGACAATACAAGGGTTTTTACAGAGGAAACATTCCCATCCTCACTCTTACTCTCTTCCCTCTAAACTCAGAAATTATATATAAAAAAGAGGCTGAAAATCACTGTTATCAGCAGAAGACTTGTGGCCCACTAATAGATTAAGAAACTCAGGTGTGGCTTCTGCCCATAAAACATTACTCGTTGCCGGTTTAATGAATATGTAAAAACATTCCTGACTAGACATTATTAGTCCAGTCCATCTTTCCCAAATTCGGAATTATGGGAATTAAAAATACCTGGAAGACTCAAATTGAGTGAAAGCTAATCATTTTCTAACTTTCTAGTTCTTTCATGGGAGCCTAAACTGGAACATAGCATTGATAACATAAAATTGGATGCCTTTTAATTCTGAGAAGAGTTGCTCAGTAATTCTTTCCCTTAAAAGAGTGGGCTAAAATAGTTCGGAACTAAACAGGCTGCAGAAATATGTTCATTTAAATTTGAAAGAGATAATGTGAAGAAATTAAGGAGCAACATGTAATACTTTAGAAACAGTTAAAAAGTTAGCTTCCTGCCACTTATCATATTGAGTCTGAGAGGGCAGAAAGTCAATTCCAAAGAATAAGGCTATACAAATCTTGTTTTAACTACAAGGCAAAAATGATTACAATGCCATTGTTGTATTAGAAACAAGCTTGCTTTTAATTTTCTACATATCCGGGAGAAAGAGAAGGAAATACAGCTAGGCACCGTATTTTTCCAGGCTTTGGCAATAAATGAACAGTTGTGTGACCATGTCATCAACGGAAATATGCAACTTTTAGAATGCAAGCGAGGAAAATGCCCCCTTGAGCAACAGCAAAATAAAATGGCTATATTAAGGCATTGCATATTTTTAGCTTGACCCTGGATTTCTCCATCTGTATCTCTATTTTAGTTAGGCCCAAGGAGTAAAACTGATGAGGAATACCTATTACCTTAGGCAGTTTGTTAACAGCTATGTCTCATGGGAGACCAGTTCAGTTATTTTCACATGGGAAAAAAAAGTATAGAGGAATAGTAATCTTAATCCTGATAGTGGATTGTTTTTAGGGTAGAGATTTATAGCAAAGGTTATATTGCATTCCACACTCTGTAATCCCATTTGGTGAACAAGAAACTAATTACTAGTTCATCTACAAAGAACAAGCAATACTGTAGAAAAAAAAATATAGATCCAGAGTTTTCAAAATAATTCTTCCAAAAGCGGAATTCTAGGCAGGTTTCTTAGAATAGCATATAGTTATAGTTGTCAGCAGGACAAAATAAGCGAAAACATGTATTTTCTTCCTGCTTTTTTCTATAAATGGGCTACTTTTTGGTGACTAGGAGCTGCATTTAGCACTATTTACTGTAAGTGGCCCGAGGAGTACAACAGGGAAGGAGAAGAGATAGGGATGTTTCATTCCATCCAAACATGACTGGAATGATCTATTTTTTTGAGGATTCTAAAAAAATACTATGGTCTACTTTAGGGCTTATATACTTGTGTGCTATTTTTCTATCTCAGTATGACACCTTTTTTAGCAACTGAGTCACCAAAATTCAATAGTGTTGTCAGGGGAGGGCTCTCAATACCACAAAATTTAATTTTGGAGGTTGTGTAAGGTGCACAGAGAGCTTCTGTTTGCAGAAGGATATGTAATGGTATTCTCCAAATCTGAAAAAGAAAAGGGAGTTGATCCAAACATGGCAAATGAGGAATGGAAGGTTATTTTAATGTTATCTCTTCATAAGGCTTCAGTCCACCAGTTACAGAATCTGTGAGGGAGAAAGTCAAAAAGTCCCCATAGACCCTATTTTAACAGGTTCCCTAATAAATGAATTTTCATATTTGGTTTCCAAGGTATTATCTAATCCCATCATGCCTGCTTAATAAGACTGAAAATTTTGTTTCCTGACATATATTGCTATAAGGAGCTTGACAACATATTTGTGAAAGTAGTATGTGCAATCATCTGCACGTGCTACAACAAATAGCAAGAATCAAAACATGAATATTATTATAGTCATAATTTATATGTTGGTGATTTAGATCTTCTCTTCCAATTTTTACTCAACAGGCCCCTTCAGTAACTTTTTTTATTTTCAGGAGCCAATTCCTAGAACTGTACTCCTGTACATTTCTGACCTGCAGAATCTTCACAAACTATGTACTCTTTGTTGGTACATTTGACCTCAAGCTCAGATGATGATCTATGGAGAGATTCAGTACCTAACAATGGACTGCTTTGTCCACATTTCTGTATCTAATTTTTTATTAATTTCAAAGGCGGACAGTTATATTGGAGTGAATGTAAAAAGTCAATTATACTTCATTCAACATGAGTTCTTTTTCAACTTTCAGTGCCAATCTAATAAGATGGTCTTTTAGTTTATTCACCAACCCCTTTTCAGTTTTAATATTTTTCAAAATATTAAATATTTTGAATATTTAATACTAAATAAATATTAAATATTAAATAAATATTTGAAAAGTTTTTATAATGTACTCTAGGGGTATATACTTAATTCCCTCTTGTTTTGGGGGAGAGGGGTGATATTTGATGAAGCTTTGCATAAGGTGGATGTTAGAACGTATTCAAACCTCTCCTGTAGTAATGTGCCACAGAAGAAAATTACTAGCTCAAAGAAATTATTGATGTACTCCTCTAGGAACTATTTATTCACACAATGATTTATAATCAACACAAAACTTTGCTTCTAAATATTTAATTGTACAAATTTATGATCTCTCCCAGGAAAAATAATATTTCTAAATTATTTTTATCATAAAATACACAGTTAGTGATTATCAATACTTTGTTTAAAAGAAAGCCTAAAAACAAACATCAATTCTTTGCATTTAAAACAAATGAGTATATATTTAAAATATTTACACAGGAAAAGGCTCATTCTTATATCTCAGTCTTACTTTACTTACTGAAATAAAATAAATATAACATTTTTGTTACAACTACTTTCAAGCCCCTTTCTAGTACGTTTCCATTCAATATGATCAATAATCTTCAGAACAAATTAAACGCAAAGCAATTATATTGGAGCATTTGAGCAAAAGGAACATAGAGCACAAATATATGATTCGAGCAGCAAGTAAACAGAGGTAGCTGTAGCTCTGGGCAACGTACATTTGAAGCAATGGCAAATCAATACTGCTTTAAAAACTGGTCATTGAACTAAAAGCATTCTACAGACTACATAGAGTGAATTCTAGGTAATATCCAAGAATATGATATCCATTGCGTAATGAAACGGATTGGCTACCATACAAGCATGCAGTATCTAAATTAAAACAACAGCAACTAATGTCTGTTTACTAATGGAGATAAAAGCAGATCTAAAGAGAACATTCACGGATGAACTCATCTTTCTTGTCTTAACCCTTTTATTCTGGGAGAAAAAAAAAATCCAAGGAAATTCATTACCTATCTTAAAAAAATTTTTTACAGCTTTTTCATTGAACAATGTCCAATGAACTGAAGAAAAAGGATGAAGAAGTAAGAAGTTAAATTAAAATAAAATTACTTAAGATGTATGTCTTTCATAAAAATCTCTATGTGAATTAAGCAGAATTTGTAAAAGAATCCTCTATAACATAAAAGCATTCATGTACATAGAACAGGGGTGTCAAACTCAATTTCACTGAGGGCTGCATCAGAGTTGTGTTTGATCTTGGGGGTGGGAATGGCCAGGGTGGGCATGGCCAGCTTGATGTCACTTGTGTCACTTGGCTTCCTGCAGCCCTCTGCCAGTGAAAACAGAGCTGGGGGGGGCTGCGAGCGGTCCCTGGGTCCTGTTTTTGGCTGCGATGGCCTCATGCAGCCCTCTGCCAGCAAAAACAGAGCTCGAGGGGGGCACATGTAGGCTGTTGCAGCCAAAAGTGAAGCCTGAGCTGGCAGAGGCAGAGCGGTCCTTTGCTCTTTCCAGGGTGGCTCCGCAGGCCACATCTAAGCACCCTGCAGGCCGAATGTGGCCCGTGGGCCTTGAGCTTGATACCCCTGACATAAAATATAGCTTTCATTTTACATAATGTATTGTTTCGGTTCTTCTTCCAGTACTTTTTAGATTTTGATAGACATGTGTTTTCATGATTCTAGATTTATCTTCTTTTTATTAATACTAAGATTTTCTCTTTTTTCTTAAAGGAATTCTTCAATGATAAATGTTAACCTCTTCTTTCTATCCATCCTATAATCCTTTATTGTAATATTGTGTGAATAACATATTTTTTAGGTTTTTTTCTTCCTGAACCATCTACATGCTTCCTTTCTAATAATCTCTTACCTTTTCTATTTTTTAATAGATGAATTTTATCCATTGAGTTTGTGAAAAAGTGTTATGAGAATTACAGGAATCCTTATTTATTGTTGTTGTAAACAATGTGGTCATAGAAGCTTCGCAGCTGCTCTTGGCTGGCTTTGTCCAGCATCAATATCTGTAGTCAAGCAGGAGCAATCAAGCAGACTGTATCAGCAATTGCTTGTAAACAAAGCAAACAGGCATTCTCCCATTTAAGTTCCTTACTTTTGTGAATTAAACTGCTTTACTTCCCTCTTCTAAAATTTTGTCAGTTTGGTTAAGGCACCAGGCTAGAAAGAAGGAGTCTGTGAGTTCAAGTCCTGTCTTAGCCAATCCTGTCTTAGCCATGAAATCCAGCTTTGGGCCAGTCATTCTCTCTCAACCTAATTTGCCACACAGGATTGTTGTGAGGAAAATAGGAGTAAGAAGGTATGATCGATATGTTCAGGTCCTTGAATTATTTGTAAAAATAATAAAGGTGGGATACAAATAAATAAATAGCTTATTTGACTACTTGTTTTCTTCATTGCAGTGTTTTCTTAATTAAATTACAATTACTTCCTCTGCTTCATGCCTCTATGCTTTTTCTGATTGCTCTTTTTCTCAGAAAATCACTCCTGCCAATCTCCCATCTCTAATAGTAGTAGCTACATCTCCTCTTCCTTATTCCCTTGCCTTTTTATAGTACATCAAATATTTGTAGACAGAGTTTCTTCTTTTACATAACTACTATGTAATGTTTAGGTCACTATGTTTGGTATATAAATAATAATTATAATACAAATTCAGTCATATGGTTCTACTATTGGCTAAACTCCAGGGGTGTTTTGTTAACAGCAAAACAATTCCTCCTTTTGTTGCCTCCCCAAAGCTGTGGACAGGCAGTGATTGTCTGAGATTTTTTTCAAATTAATAACCTTTTAAATCTTGTCACTATTAACAAGCAATAATCGAAAATCATGGTGGCTTAGTGGCTAAGACGCTGAGCTTGTCGATCAAAAGGTCGGCAGTTCAGCGGTTCAAATCCCTAGTGCCGCATAATAGGGTGAGCTCCCATTACTTGTCCCAGCTTCTGCCAACCTAGCAGTTCAAAAGCACATAAAAACCTAGCAGTTCAAAAGCACATAAAAAATGCAAGTAGAAAAATTTACCTTCCCACGCTGGTGGGAGGGTAACAGCATTCCGTGCGCCTTTGGCGTTTAGTCATGCCGGCCACATGACCATGGAGATGTCTTCGGACAGTGCTGGCTCTACAGCTTTGAAACAGAGATGAGCACCACCCCTAGTCAGAGTTGGGAATGACTAGCACATATGTACGAGGAGAACCTTTACCTTTACCTTTACCTTTAATCAAAAATCATAATCTGTACACACTTTTTCTCTGTTTTCACCATCTCTATATCCTTTTTCCCTTCCAACAGTTGTGAAACTTATCCAATCCAATGGCTGGAACATGAATTATGTATTTTTGCTTAGCTGCACAATCTGGTGCAGTGTATGTTATTATAATCAACTTGGTATTATGATTTCCATTAGGATGAAGAACATGTATGAGAGCACTTGGAAAATGTGTGTGTGTGTGAGAGAGACATGGGGGGAGGAGGGGGAGAGAGAGATGTCAATGCTAATTTAAAAGTCCAGGTAGTCCTCATTTAATGAATGCAATTGGGACTGGCAACTCCATCACTAAGCAACGCAGAAACACCAAATTAAGGTACCAAATTTACAATGTCAGTTCCACATGATGTCATTAAGCATGATGTCACATGACTGAGATGCTGTGAATCTCAAATAGTGACCCTGTGACCCTGTAAGTGTCATAAATGTGCACCAATTGCCCAGTCCCTGATATGCAATCACTTCACTTCAGGAATGTTGCAATGGTCGTAAATTCAAGGACTGGTCATAAATAAATTTTTCAATGCTGTCTGAACACTGCTAAATAGGATAATCACTAACCAAAGACTATCAGTATAATAAAAGTAGTTATCACCATTCATTTAAAAATGGTTCAAAAAAGTAATTGTACTCACACAACCATAGCCACTACCCCTGCGGTCACTTGATCTGGGCACTTGGCAACTGCCTTGCATTTCTTTTCTTTTCTTTTATTTTTAAATTTGATTTATATGCCGCCCTTCTCCGGAGACTCAGGTCAGCTTACATTGTGTTAAGCAATAATGACCAAGTTGCCTTTCAAAAAAAATCACCCTTGGGATAACCTGACACAACCATCCTGCCATTACATTTATCAGTCTATTCAATTAGGATGGGTACTTCCTAACTTTCTTCCTCCAACATTTAATTTACTTGAGGCTTCCCCCTCTCTTGTCTGACTGTTTCCTAGGCAGTATCTCTTCCCTCAACCTCCAAGGTTATCCACACATTCCATTACAACCATACAGCAGATTAGCAAGAACAACCTCCAACTCCTTCTGAAACCCATTCTGGTCCATCAGTCACCAGGGCTGGATTTATCAAATGAGTCCAGCCTCTATGTGATTTGATAAATCATGCCCTGATTTCCATTACCCATGGAAATCAAGGCATGATATGACCGTGACAAGAGAGACACCAAGAACTCACCCCCCTTCAGATCACACAGTCACTGCTCTGGAAGGAACAACAGATCTGCTGTGAGCTTCCTGTCCCATGTTGGGCTCTGGATGATCTGGGATAGGCCCAAGGTGATCATGGTGGCCATGAACTCTCAAGACATTTCAGACCCCATTCCCAGAGAAGGAAGATTAAAGTCTCCCAGAACCAAGTTTGGGAAACTTCACTGCCAACTGAGAAATGGAGTTCAGATAGAGAGGTTGTTATGCAGCAGAAGACTGTACATTTATTTATTTATTTATTTATTTATTTAATTACATTTCTATACCGCCCTTCTCCCGAAGGACTCAGGGCAGTGAACAGCCAGAAGATAAAACACAGGAAATACAAAATCTAAAATAAATTAAAACAAATTAAATAATTTAGGCTGAATTTTAAAATACCCCATAATTAAACAGATTAAAAATTTATGTTTAAAATTTAAATTTAAAAGAGGAGATGATTTAGGCCGGGCCAGCTTGATGAAATAAAAACGTTTTAAGTGCGCGACAGAAGGTGCGAAGATTCGGGATCTTCCGTATCTCCGGGGGGAGCTCGTTCCAGATCGTAGGTGCCCCCACAGAGAAGGCTCTCCCCCTGGGGGCCGCCAGCTGACATTGTTTGGCCGACGGCACCCGGAGGAGCCCCTCTCTATGGGAGCGTACTGGCCGGTGGGAGGCTATTGGTGGTAGCAGGCGGTCCCGTAGATAACCAGGTCCTAAGCCATGGAGCGCTTTAAAGGTAGTAACCAAAACCTTGAACCGCACTCGGAAGACCACCGGGAGCCAGTGCAGCTCGCGCAGGAGAGGTGTTACATGGGAGCTCCATGTTGCTCCCATAACCACCCGTGCAGCCGCACTCTGCGCCAGTTGGAGCCTCCGAGTGCACCTCAAGGGGAGCCCCATGTAGAGAGCGTTACAATAGTCCAGACGAGAGGTGACGAGGGCATGAGTGACTGTGTGTAGGGAGTCCCGATCTAGAAAGGGACGCAACTGGCGGATCAGGCGAACCTGATGAAAAATCCTCCCGGTCACGGCCAAGTGATCTTCTAAAGACAGCCGTGAATCCAGGAGGACGCCCAAGTTGCGAGCCCTTTCCGTGGGGGCCAATGATTCACCCCCAATAGTCAGCGATGGCACCAGCTGACTATATCGGGACGTCGGAAACCACAGCCACTCTGTCTTGGATGGGTTGAGCCTGAGCCTGTTCCTCCCCATCCAGATCCGTACGGCCTCCAGGCACCGGGACATCACGTTGGGGTGGTCCAGGGTGGAGATGTACAGCTGGGTGTCGTCAGTGTACTGATGTTACTTTAGCCCGAAACCACGGATGATCTCGCCCAGCGGCTTTACATAAATGTTGAACAAAAGGAGCGACAGAAAAATCTACTTTGAAAATCAAAGCAGAATAATATCTATGAATAACAACTTTACTGACTTTATTCCTAAAATATTACACAATTGTGGATATTATTTTGAATAGTTTTTCATTTAAGTACATTTCACCTTGAAGTGTCTCTCTACAATATGGTCCAAAAAGAAAAAAGAAAATAAAGATATAAAGAAAAGAACAAAATTTGCCAAAACATTCAATCTAGGTCATATATTATTTGTACAAACTGTGCCTCTTAAAAGAAATACAAGAAACTAGTCATACGCTCATTTTGTGTTTTAAAGATAAGTAACTTATGTTTTTAATTGCCTGGCCTAGTTAATTTTTCTTTTGCTTAGACAGTATAACTTCATGATTATTACTGTTAATCTTAAGGGAAGAACTACTCATTTTATATCTTATTTATTCAAGACAGTTTTACAGCCAAGCTCTCACAATATCACTCTAACGTTTCTGAGCCAAGGACTAAAGTCCATACAAGAAGAATGAGATAAGATATGTTGGATATATTAGAAATTATGAGATAAAAATTCTGTGACTCCGCAAGTCATATAAACCCTTAAGAAATTACAGAAACGAAGCCAGAAGTGTTGAAGACCTTTTTAAAGTTGCTTATATAAGGAGTTAAATCAACTGCAATTGAATTCCATAAATATTGGATCAAGACAATTTTGTTCCTTGTGTAATAGATTTTACTAGCAGACCCTGAAAAAGAAATTAATGTGTTTGCAATGTCATATAAATGAATCTGGCTATTAAGGTAATAGGTTCCAAACTTTTTAGAGATTTAAGACCCTAACAAACAATTTGAATTGATAACCAATTCAACTGATGTAAAATTGTGTTTGATAATGCATTTAGAGTCTCTAACTCCTTAAACATCTAAGTCATGGATGTCAAACTGATGGCCTGGATGCATCACATGCAGGCCACGCCCACCTCAGCTCCACAAAAAAGTCACGATACGTCATGTGACGCGATCAAATTTGACACCCATGATCTAAGAGTCACATCTTTAATCTGTCTAGATTAACTAAGATCAATTTTGGCTGTTGATGAACATACCAGAATTGACAAAAGGCTCTCTGGCCACTGCCAACATTGTGCCTCTTCAGACATCAACATTTTCCTTACATTGAGGTATCCTTTAGATTATGCATGTTGCCAGATATAAAGCCAGGGATATTAATAGCATAATATTATAATTTATAGAGGTAAATTAAGGAGCCTTGGTGGAGCAGCGGACTAAAGTGCTGTTAAGTAGCACTTAGCTGCCAGCTGCCTGCAATTACTGCAAGTTCAAATCTCACCAGGCTCAAGGTTGACTCAGCCTTCTATCTTTCCGAGGTAGGTAAAATGAGGACCCGGATTGTGGGGGCAATAAACTGACTTTGTATAAAAAAGAACACTGCTTAGGCGGGGCCCGAAAGCCCTACTAAGCAGGTATATACAAAAGTATGAAGGCTATTGCTTAACGCATTGTAAGCCGCCCTGAGTCTCCGGAGAAGGGCGGCATATAAATCAAACAAACAAACAAACAAACAAACAAACAAACAATAAATAAATAAATAAATAAATAAATAAATAAATAAATAAATAAATAAATAAATAAATAAATAAATGGATGGATGGATGGATGGATTTTCGTAGTATGCTTTTGTTGAACTTAATATGTATTTTTGCTTGCAGAGAATACACTCACCTCATCTGATAACTTGGAACAAAATTGTTTGACCAAGGCATTGCCTCTATACAACAGTGCTACCATATACAAAATTATACTGCAGACAGGAACACAGTAGTTTTTAATGTGTGATTTGCACATTTTTGCATGTTTATTTATTCATGTCACACTTTTTCATTGTTTTTGAAAGATGTGTTTTTTAATCTATGAGAACAGGAAGTTTGTCAGGAGAGGAAGATTCAACTGTGATAGCTCCTTCACCATTAAGGTCAAGAACACATTCCATATTCTTTCTTTACATAAAATATTTTTAGGCAATTCTCAACTGTGACCTAAAAGAATTGTTTGCAGAGGGATTGAAGAGATAATGTAGCTGATAACTGCATATAATAAATACTACTCACCTGGAACCTGTGAACCAACTCCAATGACTGGCTGTCATTTTGGTCAGCTTCAATTAGGACATCTGTCAGTTTATGTATGATCACATCTAATGGGCCCTGATCTTCTATTCGTTTGGTAAGGTCGAGCTGAGAAAAATGTGATAATGAAAGAAAAAAAAAAGGATTATTCTATAAAGTTCTAAATTTGCCCTTCCGATATTTCCTTATTCCCCAATAACTTAATTAATTAAAAGTATTTTCCATTTCCCTCCCACCCTGGTCCCACCCTCCCTGTCTTTAATTGGATTGTAGCCTTGTGTTTTTACTATATATATTTATCTTTTACTATTGTTAAGCCACTCAGAGTTACATGGTAAGATGGGCAGCCAATAAACATTATAAATAAATAAAATAAATTTTGAAAGAAATACTTATGGGAGGATAATTGAACTTAATCTCTCTCAAGCATAATTGTACAAACCATGTAATAATGACTTCTGCATGGAACATTCACTTACAAACCATGAGCTACTTTATAAGCAAAGCTGCTGTCAGGCAAGGATTGGATTTCTAGGTTATCATTATCTGGAATCAAAGCTGGAGGGATGAGGGTGACTCAGAAGAGATTTGTAGACCCTACAGCACAGAGTATTTTACAGCACTGTAAACACTTCTTAACCTTTCAGTTGGGGTCCTGAATGCTGAACTTGAAATACTGTGTGTGCAAAGCCTAGCTTTGTTATTTCCCTGTCTATATTTCATGCTGAAGTTTTCTGAAATAGTTACAAACAGTGAGTATTCAAGGCAGTTAACAAAAATTAATTCCAAAATAAAATAAACCAAGCTTGTATTCGTATTTATTTTAGCTATATGAACTACAATCATTTGGATGTCAAGCTAAGCCATGCAGTAAGTGTGAATGTGTCATAAATGCACTGCTTGCATCCAACTGGCTCTAATTCTGCTTGGGTGGATATAGGTTTCACACCAGTCATAGCGGAAAACTTGGCTATCTGGACACTTAATCCTTTATTCAGGAATTGGTTTACTCATCATAAGACATGGACATGACTCAGCAAGATTAGTCTTTTTATTCCAGACAAGAGTGAAGCTAAAATTAAATTCTACACATAGGTTCATGTTCCATTATTTAAATTCTAGATTTTTTTTCTCCTGATTTTCTTACTCAAAAGTTCCTTAACTAGTCTCTTATAGGGCTTTGGAAGACACTTGATCTAAATTGACAGAATGGTTTTTCCTAGTCCTGTCTTGCCTATCTTATTTCTATAGTTAGCATACAATACACTTACTAAACCTGGGATGGACAAGATTTTGAAACTGCTTGAGGCAGGAGACAACTACAATTTGATTATTTAGAACGTGTTTATATCAACCATTGTTGTGGCTTAAATGAAATGTGACCATGTGATAAAGTGTGATGGTCTCATAGAATACCTACCATTAATAAATTTCCTACTGAATTAAGGATTTTGAAAAGCATTTCTCCAAGTGTATATCATAACTTATTATTCTTCATATATTAATTATGAAAGTAAAAACTTAAACTATCTTGCCTATGTGTAGTCATGTTTCTACTGAATAACTAAGAGAGAGAAGAGTATAAAATATTGTCGAGAGGAGCTAAATGGGAATTTGTTAAATGTATATGCTGTCCGTCTCACTATCCATTATATCAAAGCTCTTCCTCAGAAACCCTGTAGTATATAAATTTGTAGGTACATAGAGGATATAATTTATTACAAAATGGAGAAATAGCTATTATTAGAGTTGGCTCTATATGTCTAAAATGAAAAGGGAAAACCATAGAAATGTAGTAATTTCTCACCTATCAGGAATAGGGACTTAATAAGGAATTACCGTAAATAATTTTGGGAAAAGCATAAGGCCACTAATATTGTTATGAGGCTACTGCTCATTATAAGTTATATTCCAATAGCTTCCATAGGCTTTTCCACTTGTGGAAATTATACTTTTATCTCTCACCAGTTTAAATTCATTTATGTGATATACAGAGACACACAAACCTGGAATGAATGAAAACAGTCATGAAGCTGAGTTTTGTATTACCACTGCATGCATTTCAAATTATCAGTTACATTTCAGAATGGGAATTGAGTAACAATAACCTAAAGCCGGGGTGGAATTCAGCTGGTTTGGACCAGTTCGGGCGAACCAGATGCTAATTTTACATCTGGTTCGCTGAACCGGTAGTTGCAAGGTCTGGCTGGCCCCGTCCACCCCTACCCTCCCAGAAGTCTCCATGCAGCCCATTTTAGATGCCAGGTAAGTGCAGGGCCCACATGGAGGCTCTTGGAAGGCAAAAAATGGGCTCCCGGAAGTCTGGAAACTCGCTCGTTTCTAGCCTCCGGAGGGTCTCTGGAGCCCAGGGGAGGCCGTTTCCCAGAGCCTAGGAAGGGTGAAAATGCCCCCCCCACCATGGTGTAGGAAACCAAGTAGGCTACGCCCACCATGGCCACGCCCACCCAGCAACCAGGCAGAAAACTGGTTGCTACAATTTTTGAATCTCATCCCTGCCTAAGGCCTACAAAAAAAGCCAGATTTTCCAAGGGACAGGGGCATCTAAATTAAATTAAGTAATTAAAGGCATGACAAGCCATAATGTGATTTATTTGGTTTAGTATATTTGGTTTATTTTACAAACTATGCTTTAAACAGGCTTATCATAATGAGTGAACACAATTATTCTATTCCGTATGTATGTATGTATGTATGTATGTATGTATGTATGTATGTGCATATCTATCTATCTATCTATCTATCTATCTATCTATCTATCTATCTATCATCTTCCAATGGCTCGAAAAGATAGATAGATAGATAGATAGATAGATGATAGATAGATAGATAGATAGATAGATAGATAGATAGATAGATAGATAGTTAGATAGTTAGATAGTTAGATAGATAGATAGATAGGACCAGCTGAGAAAGAATAAAAACTATTATTAGGAGGATGGTGGGTAATGATTGTACAGAAAAAGAAAAAATGGATCAGGAAAAGAATTCTACACCTCTACTCCACAAGTATTTAAAAATCATATTCCAATATCTTATATAACAATTATGAAGGCAAATCTTTATTTGAACATAGAAATTTCCTGCTCCTTCTTGAAAGTGGAATGTCATATTAATCTAGTTTATAATACTAATTTTTCTATGGGGATACTAAGACTTGGCATTAGAGCATTGTATTATTTCATTGCAGATTATTGCAAACCTGTTCTCATTTTCTTTTCAACTGTTAAATACATACGTTAGTGCCAAATTATCACTTTGGAGGTGAGAAATAAGTAAGATTTTGAGAAGAGCATTAGAAGCTGCCTATATGTGGTGGCTCAGTGGCTAAGACGCTGAGCTTGTCGATCGAAAGGTCGGCAGTTCAGTGTTTCAAATCCCTAGTGCCGCGTAATGGGGTGAGCTCCCGTTATTTGTCCCAGCTTCTGCCAACCTGGCAGTTCAAAAGCACGTAAAAATAAAAACCATCTTGGTGGTAAGGTAACAGCACTCCGTGTGCATTTGGCGTTTAGTCATGCCGGCCACATGACCACGGAGACGTCTTCAGACAGCGCTGGCTCTTTGGCTTAAAACCAGAGATGAGCACCGCCCCTAGAGCTGGAAACGACTAGCGTGCATGTGTGGGGAACCTTTACCTTTATATATGTTAGTGCACGGCTGTATAGTCAGGAGGCCTTATATTTACAGGACCAGTGTGACTTGGCACATCAGTAAACAAAATCCTATGGCGAGGTTTTAGTCTGTCCCCAAAATATTACTGGATTTAGCCTAAATGGAGGAAATTCCATGGTATTGTGCAATATGGAGTTATCAGATGTATTAATGATTAATCAAGCAGTTTATTTACTGAATATAAATAAACCTGTATATTCATTATGGCTACAAGTACATTTCTACTCATTTGCTGCTTCTAATTTTCTTTTAAAATTGAGCCTAGAAAACAAGTTTAAAAACCAGGTAAGGCAGAGTGCTTGCCAGGTGCCCAAAGAACTGCCTAGGTGCAAACAACTTGTTTACTTTTTCTTTTCTTTTAAAATTATTTTTACTGAACATATTTCATCATTTTATATCACATTTACAATTTTAACAGCTTTCCAGCAACGATAACACACATACATACAAAACATATACAACATTCCTTGTTCTTTCTTTAACTATATACATTATCTTTGAATTTTAATATTTCTCTTAAACTACCTTACTTAATCTTTACTTCTGTTCTCTAGCCATCTGTACCATATGTGCCAGACTAAATAATCTGTTCCCCCTCTAACTTTCTTTTAACTCCAAATTGCCACAATTTGTTGTGATCCACAACAAAGGCTTTAGCATAGTCAATGAAGCAGAAGTAGATGTTTTTCTGCAACTCCCTAGCTTTTTCCATGATCCAGCGTATGTTGGCAATTTGATCTCTAGTTCCTCTGCCTCTTCGAAATTCTGCCTGTACTCCTGGTAGTTCTCGATCCACATACTGCTGGAGCCTAGCTTGTAGGATTTTGAGCATAACTTTACTAGCATGTGAAATGAGTGCAATGGTGCGATAGTTTGAACATTCTTGTTCAAATATCCTTAAAGAATGGATAAAATGTGTTTTCTATAAAATTTCTGTGATGTTAAGATATATAATTAAAACTACTAAGCAAGCTGTAATCTAAAATTTAGAACCTGTTAATTTAATTCAATTCAATTAAAACTTTATTATTGAAGCCAGGAGTCAGGACGATAAATATTAATGAACAGCATAGCATCAATGATACATTATATATGCAGAACATTATAAAAACAAGCTAAAAAGTATGTATACTCTTCTGGCAGACATCAGAAAACATATAAGTAATCTAGACATTGCCTCCTATCAACCTTTATATGCGATCACAGAAAAATTTGCCACATTATGTGTAATGTTTCTCATTTGACAGGAATAAAAAGGTGTAGAATTGTTCCAAGTGATCTGGGAATTGCAGGGAAAGATGTATAAATATACTTAGCATGGGACTTGCTATGAAAGCTATATGTAAGATATGCTTAATGTTCACTATTGATCCTGATTCATAGGCGTTGATATGTTAACCCTAACCCAAACTAGCCTGGTAACACTATAGATTGGAGTACATAAAATCTTGCTTTTACATATGATTTCCTATATTTTAGGATTATAAGTACCTATCAAACTTCCCTCTACAGTTAATAAAATTTTGTTGATTTCATCTGTTTGACAGATTAATTCTTGATTATGGCTTATCTCCTCAGTTGATTGCTTTATAGGTAGTTCTCCATTTACAACAGTTCATTTAGTGATCGTTCAGAGTTACGATACTGAAAAAAGTGACATGACCTTTTTCACACTTATGACCTTTGTAGCATCCCCATGATCATGTGATCAAAATTCAGATGCATGGCAACTGGTTCATACTTATGACCCTTGCTGTGTCCCAAGGTCATGTGATCACCTTTTGCAACCTTTTGACAAGCAAAGTCAATGGGGAAGCCAGACTCACTTAACAATTGTATTACTAACTTATCAACTGCAGTGATTCACTTAACAACTGTGGCAAGAAATGTCATAAAATGGGGCAAAACTCATTTAACAAATACCGCATCTCACTTAACAACAGTAATTTTGGGCTCAACTATGGTCGTAAATCGAGGACTACCTATACTTGCTCATTGTCCATTAAAACCTCACATGACCTTAAACTTAGGTACTTGAAGTTCCATTTGTCTCCTATCATTTCTGCCTGTCCTATACAGTATAGCTTCACTCTGGGTCCTGTCAATGAAGCAATGCCATCTAATAGGGCCCCAGGAAGAAGGTTTTCTCTATTGTGGAATTAGCCCTCTGGAAGAGTATCCTGATAGAGTTTTATATGGACCCTCTTTAGCAGCCTTCAAAAAAGCATGAAAACATGGACATTAGAGTCAACTGCATAGATTCTAAATGATATTCCCACTAAAAGGTAACTATTTTTTTGCCTGGTATCTTCCAATTATGTCAGCAAACATTTAATAATGAAAACAAAGTCTGCCTGTTATGTCTGCAACATTGATAGATAATACACTACTGGCATTAATCTGAAGAAGGAACTTATTGTACATATGCAGTCGCCCTGCAGGATTCCTTTCATTAGAACAAGAAATCTAGACAATTTATGCTCGAAGGATGGCTAGAACTCTATTTCAGATCAATAGGAAGTAGACAAAGCATATTTGCAGTTTTCCGGCCTGATATAAATCATCAAATTTTTAAAAAGGTTTTGTAAGACTCTGCTGTGCTTTATAAAATGTTTCCTTTGAATCAAGCTTAACTCCTAGCTGATAGATCTGTTTTTGGCAACAGTACAGAAGCATTTTGTCATGGCCTAAGTCCAGGGGTGTCAAATTGGCAGCTTGCATCACGTGCAGGCCACGCCCACCCCGGCTCCGCAAAAAAACCCAAAAAACACCGCGATACGTCATGTAACATCACGTTACACGATTGAGTTTGACATCCATGGCTGGTCCATATTCCTGAAATTTTCAAGCAGTTGTTCATCTAGGTACCATTTTCACCAGGACTGACAGTGTTAACTTCCAATCCTAGACAAGGTTGGCCAGCTTAAAGTGGAGAAACTCCCACATGTGACAACTTCACTGTCTTCTATAGAATCTCTCATATCCAACTATTTCTTTGTCTTACTCTCTTGTTGCTGTAATTGTTTTATGTTGTAAGGTTTTTTTAATGTTGTTATGAGAAGAATGTTGTAATAGCTGGGGAAAATGCCAAAAGGATGTTTTGTTCCATATTAACTCTATTTCTAGATTAGTTTTTTTTTTTGAGTAAAAAAATAAAATAAAGTCAGCAGCGAATAAGCTGAGATCACCGAACATAAGGCAACACATGAAATTTAACCCCCCCCCATATTTTGTCTCCCCCCACCTTCTTCTTCCCTTCCCATTCAATTGCACATCTTCTCAGCCCTTCAAGGTAGACCAAATACAAGAAACACACTGCAGATGCTCCAGGAAGGTTACTTTATAGTAGTATAGTAACAGAATATTTAACGTAAGAAATTAACAGTCATGTTAAATAACCATCCCCTTACACAAGTATATTAAATAAAATTACATTGAGTTGTAAGAACAAGCATTCCTTACCAGGCCTCAAATAAATAGGCTGTATGAAAAACGTATGAATACATATGTTAAAATATGATTTTACTGATTTTGCTACTCATGTATATTTTGTCTAGAAGTATACTTTCTATGCATGCATATGTCTTTGTATTCTGCCTTTTATGATATGACTATCACAATACAAAAAATCCCTATCTTGCTAAGAACTATTTACTTCAGAAAACATATCCCAAAGTGAAGAAGCATAAAGATCAATCTTGTGAGGTTCATTTTTCTCGCATGAGAAAATTCTTGCCCTCAGTGCTTAGATAAGGAAGAGATTTGTTCCATGTGGTGTACACTGGCTTCTAAATATGAAATACCTTGCCTAGATCATAATTTCTAATAGCAAGAACCGACAATGTCAGCCAATTATTAGACAGATTATAATGTTTGCAAGAATATTTTCATGTTCTGAGAACAATTTGTAACTGTAAAAAAGTAAATATTTCTAAACTGAACCGAATTTGGATTCTTTCCATGTTTTCTTTGTATGCTGGCATAAAGTCTTTATGTCAACAAAATAAAGCTTTTCTAACAGAAATAGCTCCTTCTTAGTGCATATTTCTTATGGACTTCTGCTGACCACAACCACAAAACAGAATGTCATTTTCTGACTGGAATTCCGCTTCTTCTGTTACCTGCTCCTTGCAGTATTTCCCTTTAAATAATAGTAACACTAAAACATTAATTTTTGCGACAAATTCAGTGTATTGCTTATATATTCTGATTCTATAATCAGCAAGAAGAAGAAAAAAATCAAGATGTGGGAGTTTTAATCTGAGGGAGCCAATGGTAGAATTGAACAGTGATAGAGGGTATGGTGGATTTTAGAAACAAAATAGATTCTAGACAAAACTAGACTAGATTAATAGAATTTTTATTATATTCACATACTAGAGTTACTTATGCAATTGGATTCAGCAGATAATAGCACAAACTTAAGTTTATATCAGCTCAGAAACTAAAGACCTGCATGTGAGACTATGAGAAAATAAATTTTCCCTATACTGTTGAAATTATTTTTTACTTTTTGTTTCTATGATGGTATAATTTCAGTTACAATAAACCCAATCTTTCTTAGTTGGTTGTATGGATTACTAAAATATAAACCACATACTGTGTAAGTGTTACATATTACTATTTTTTTATCTCATTGTTATTCTGTTGACTTCAACAACATATTTTACATATAACGGTAATAGTTTAAAAATTTCAAAATCAAATATGGTTAATATCCCATTGTACAGATTAAAATTAAAGTTTAACATTTGAGGATTTGGGTTTTGTAATATTACACCTTATCTTAGACACAAAAATTAATAGCATTTGTACATTCCGTATTCTTCAACAAAAGATTTATGGCACAACATAATTCCATAAGTTATACAGTTTAATGCTTTGACACTGATTTCAGTGCTTCTGGCATTGGACTTGACTTCTTCAGAACAGAATGTACAGAGCTAGCCATTACTGACCCTGTCCAAAGTCTATATGCAGTATTTCTGAGGCAACTGTAATATGTAGGGATTATTCTCTCAGGGTTACTAAGTTAGAAAATTTTTATTTATTTGTAGTTTGAGATTTCAATTTAACAAAGTGCACTAAAAACAAGCCTCCACAACAATATATAACTCAACTGATTTATTTCTATCAAATCTTATCTAGTTATTTATAATATTTATATTTCCTTGGCTTTTGTGTGAAAATCAGGACCATATAAGTGAGTCTCCTCCCACCAATTCCTTTTATTCTATCAACCACTCATTGAGGAAGAATGGATTCAAAGACAGTCACTGATTCAAAGGAAAGGGATTTTGAAAGCTGAAATCCTATTGGGTCTTGAAAAATTACAAATCCTTGTAATTTTTGTAAAATTACAAAACATGTTACTGGAATTCTTATTGAACTGGGAATATATTTAGGGGGCAACTAGAATAACAGAGCTTTGAAAAGCTCATTATCTGCTCAAAGACTGGGTATGTAACAATGTGCATGTGTATATATATATATATATATATATATATATACTTCAGAAAAAGTACATTTGCATTTGATATTTATGAAAAGCTTGATGGGCTTCCATACAAGTATATTCTCACGTTTTTCAATTCTTCAATGCTCAATTATGAAAGAACCTCCAGAACTTGGATTTAATGGTACACTAGATCTTGCAACTTCATAACAATTTTTAGCTATTTCAGGCCTCAAAACCACGAATGTCAGGTCCTTCAACAAATGCACCTATGTCCTTCAACAAATGCATGACAGAAAAAGATTCAGATTTACATCTGTTCAAGTGCATTTGAAAGTCTGCAGTAGAAGTACTAGAGAAAGAAGGAAGAGATGCAATAAATATGGTCATCTAAAAGCAGGGAAACAAACTGAGTTGGAGTAAATCATTTATTATACTTATATATTAAATACAATATATACTTACATATACTTATAAATACAATATATACTTAATAATATATATTAATATACTTATTCATTTCCTTATCGGCTTTGTCCAGTCAAAATTTTTTTCAAAGGTTAGAATAAGCTCAGCTGTAAGTTAAAATGGGTTGCAACCAAAGGGAGGGAGGAAAAACAAGTGGCTTATAAACCTCTTCTTGTGATTAGAAAAGCTACTGAAAAGGGTAACTCAGACAGTAAGGAAAAGACTAAAAAGCTCAACCACAAGTCTCTGTTTATCTCTACCATGTTACATATTACAGTAGTTCATTTGATTATCAATTTAATTTCTGCCAAATGAAAACCAGAACCAGGGAAACAAATCCACTGTGGAGGCTTCCCAGTCTTTCTCTCTCCCTTTAATATTTGATCAGCCAAATATCTCCATGCTAAAGCCTGCCAGAGAGAAAATTCAACTCTCACAGTGAATTAATAATAGCAATAGCATTACTTTTTCATTTTTCACAGAATTGGAAATATCCAACATAAAGAGAATCAATAAATAAGCGCTCACAACCAATGCAAAATATCTGGACAATAAAATATTTCTTGTTATTACTCATTAAAATAGGCACTGAAAAGTCAATGATATTAATGATTTTTGTTGTTATTTATGTGCATATTACTTTTACACTATCTTGTGTGCAAAAAGAATGTATACATAGTTCATTTCTATATATTAATATTCTGCCTATTCACTAAAAATAATATTTAAGGTAGTTATGATAAACAAAGTACAATTAAAACAAAAGCAGAATCAAATCAATTAAAAACCAGTAACTTGTAGCATAAAAAAATTACAATTAGCTGAGCATCCCTAACTTAATGTAACATGTGAACTTATTCTATGTAGCCCATGTATAATGGTAAACATAATATTGCTTTAATATGTTCATAAAGAAATCTATATTCTATTTTTCTCATTTTAAGAAATAGTGGTACTATATTTCCATTTTCCAATCAAGACTTGATAGCCAGCAATATTTTAATGGTTTGAATTAATTTTTTTATAACTACAAAATTACACTTAATCTTATTCCAGAAGCCACAGGAACTAGTTATACTAATCTCTCTACAGTATTCAGATACCCCAATTTTATAGCCATGCTTTCATGAAAAGTGACCTTGCTCTCCCATTGGACACACTTTCCCAGTGATTATTTGAATATGTGTTGAAAACAGAAATTTAACTAAAAAAGCGCACAGAATAAAACCTGCTTGGAATAGAAAGCAGTTAAATCTTTTTTGGGTAAAAGAGTGGATGACAGAAATGTTACATAATAAGGCAGATGCACAGAGCTAATTTAGTCATTCATTCATTTCTAGCAGGAGTAGTGAACTTGCATATTCAAAATAATTATTGAAAATGAATTTTGAAGCAGTGTAGTTTAGCCGAAAGTGTATAATTGTCTTATGAAAGAATTTGTCAAAAAGAGCTAAATATCAAGTAAAAGAATCAAACCTGCACATTTTTCAGGTTTCAAAACTGGCACTGAATTGGATATGATAACAAATCAGGCCTGAGAACAATGCAGAGGACATTAGAAACTAGAAGATGATCTTACAGAGGTTATATTGGCTCTTTCAAAAGTGATTTTATTGTTCTTTCAATTCAATACAAATCAAAACAATAGAAAAATATTGGGAGAGAAATTTGATATAAATTGGTCCCAATTACAGCATAGTATATATAGCTTGCTATCACATATAAGATTTATTTAGTGTCTCAGACAATGTATTTTGTACGGTAGCCTGGTTGCAAGCTGCATATCACAACCAATTTAAAGTGTTCACTATACAATACAAAACCTTACATTGCTTAGGTCAAGCTTTCTACAGATCCCTTGTTTTCACCTTATGATCTGACTTTCAATAGGGCATCTTCTGAAAGCTCCAACACAAATACATTTAACACCTGTATTTCTGGGGAGAGAGGCATGGCCATAAAGCACTGCACTTTGGGGTCCTGCAGGGTTTTGTTTTTTTTAAATTTGATTTATATGCCGCCCTTCTCCGGAGACTCAGGGCGGCTTACAGTGCGTTAAGCATAGCCTTCATACTTTTGTATATTTTACACAAAGTCAGCTTATTGCCCCCACAAACTGGGTCCTCAATTTACCTACCTTAGAAAGGATGGAAGGCTGAATCAACCTTGAGCCTGGCAAGATTCGAATTTACTTTAATTGCAGATAGCTGGAGTTAAATTACAGTGCTTAGTCTGCAGAGCTATCCAGGCTCTACTCCCTCTCTGCTGCTCTTATTTAACATCTTCCTGAAAGCACTGGGTGAGCTCACCCCTTAATACACTGACAAATATCATCAATATACTGATGATACTCAGTAATAACACTCTACCAAGTAATTCCATCCAGGCTTTTTTGCAACAGCAGGTAAGAAATATATTTCTTATTAAGCTTATTAAAACAATTAGCCTGTTTTTAAATCTTAAATATTTGTATTATTTTGATGTATTTCTTTTCCTCTTCAATTTTCATTTGATATCACCTTGGCAATATTATAGCATGTAAATATTTGTTGAAAACAAACTAAATCTTTTCTTCATGTCAGTCATTTTTAGATTATTCCCAGTTTTTAAACTAGAAAAAATATTCTTTGGCAAGCCTTTATGAATCTAAATCTTATTCCACATATTAACAATCCAAATAAAATGGAGCATGAAGAAACATGAAAACCCAAAACAATATTCTGAACACCCTTTGCAAAAGCCATTTCTACTTTAATTAAATTAACCAGCAGGTTCACACATTTTTCAGAATTACCAGAGAAGCTTACAAGTAATTCATAGTAATCATCATTTCCAGCAATAAGTCTTAGAAATCTTGGAAGACTTTACAGAAGCAGATTTCAGCTTTCTTATGGAAAACTCGAGCCACTTATTGATTGATTGATTGATTTTTGTTAGCTTTAAGACAACTTTGTTAGATCAAGACAACTTACAAGAGGATCTCCCCTTTATCCCCACAACAGCTTTTTGAGCTAGGCAGGCTACCTGAGAGAAAGAGGCCCACATCAAGAGAGCCCTAGGAAAAGGTAGATGTGAGTTCCCTGAGTTCTATTCCAAAACCTTAATTATTATACAACTTTGGCAACTAAAATTAATTTACCTGAACACATTTCTATTTGTGTCCACTTAAAAGAAGCCCGGTCTCAGGCTTTCAAATTTCTTATTTTCATAAAATATCTTCCTTTGCCACTATTCCTTTTTGTTATCATTGCACATATTGTCCAGTTTTATACTATGCAAAATTATTATTTGTAAACATTTAGGGCACTTTTCCTCAAACTGGTATCTGCAAGGAGTGAAATATATCCATGGAGGACATGTGAAAGCTTCTCCAAAATATAGAACAGAAGGAAACTTTCCTCAAGCCACCCATTTTTTTACATCTAAGTCTCCAAATTTCTATTTAGACTATTATTTCCAACACTTTACATGCTCATTGTGCTGTCTGGAGGGGTATGGGAGCTATAATCCAAAAGTTTAAAGGGTTTTTTAAAAGATTTTTGGTCAAAACTGCTTTTCATTGTCAATCCTAAACCAAGGTTGGATTACACCACACTGGCTTTTAATATGGACATCTATCATTGCGCTACAGAATTTCTCAACAGTTCTGCTTCTCCTGCTATCAACTTGACACCAAGAATTTTTTCTTGAAAATTAGAAGCATTAGAAAGAGAGCTTGTTTTATAACAAAACTTCATTCAGCAAGCTCACTAATTGGCTGTCCGTCTTTGTCACTAGCCAAAGATTTGGGAACAAAAATATACTGAAACCTTTTGTATCCAGATACAATAAAAAACACAAAAGCCAGATTCCTATTTGGATGCTTTTTTCCTTTCTAAATAAAAAAGCCCTTTTCTGATCATCAAAAGAGATGAAACCACTTCCACTTTAAATTCATTACAGAACTCTACATGGCCAGCCTATTATTAGGAAGAAAAAAAATTGAATTAATGAGAACATTTAAGAAAATGTTCATAAGATAGAAGTTTGATACAAATCAGTACCAATCAATACTAGTTTAAATTAATTGGTGAAGAATTCTCATAGATCCAGAAAATAAGAATCAAGGTAGCATTCTTTGCTTATTCATATACAGCCATAAATTGACAGCTGGAAGAAGTTGAATTCTCTTTAACAATAGTTTTTCAAGAAAATATGTACTTGAGTACATATTTTATTCAGGTTGAAAAAAAGACTATGCTAATACAACATGAAGGAATGTGTCACTTTTTCTTATACCGTCATTCTGCAATTTAGCTAATGGAGCTTTTATCTCAGCATCCACCGTTCTGAATACATTCTGACATAATGTATGAAATGTTGGTTATCACTTTTAAATCCCTGAATGACACAGGGTCAGATTACTTGAAGGACCATCTGTCTCTGAGAATTATGGCCACGCCACACGATCCAATAGGAATGTCATGTTCCTGGTTCTATTAAATAGTGCCATCTTGTAGGACTAAGGAGGCATGCCTTCTCTGTCACAGTTCCTAATCTATGGAACAGCTTCTCCCTGTCATGTGGAGGAGCCCTAATCCTATTAGCCTTCTATTAAAATTTAGCCCCAAGGCATTAAGGTCACGATATTAGAGGAGACCATCATGCATGTGTCTGTTTTTGTGAAAATGTTATAATGATACCTAAATTTTTGGTAATGCTTCTGCGGCAGTTTGTATCTTATTAGTATCTTATTTTGTTATAATAGTTAAAAGTTCTATACCAGGACTGGGAACCAGGACTAGACCATTTCAAAACAATGAAAGTAAATTCAAATCCATCCTCAGTCATGGAAACTCACTAGGTAACAATGTGCCAGTCACTCTCTCTCAGTTCAATCTATCTACCATATTTTTCAGAGTATAAGACGCACCTTAGTTTTTAGGGAGGAAAATAAGAAAAAGGCTGATTGACAGGTGGATCGGCCTCCCGGAATACCCCCAATCAGGTGTCCCCAGAAGTGAATTTTAGCAACAGGTTCCTTGGTTGTAAGCTCTGTGCCTTGCTTTTTTTTCTGCCTCTGAAACTTCTGAAACTCTGTTTCAGAAAAAACTTTTTTCCCTGCCTCTGAAAAACTCCAAAACAGAGCTTCAGAAAAAAAGCCTCTGAAGCTCTATTTGGGTGCTTCTTTTCTGAAGTTCTGTTTGGGGGCTTCTTTTCTGAAACTTTGTTTTTTCAGCTTCTGAAACCTCCATTTGAGAAGTTGGGCGGAGCTAAATTCAGAGTATAAGACGCACCCAGATTTTCACCCTCTGTTTTGGGGGAAAAAGGTACGTCTTATACTCCGAAAAATACAGTAATTGGATTGTTACTAAATAAAATAGTGAAAAATTCCTAGGTAAGCTGCCTTAAGGCTTTGGAGGAAAAAAAAATAGAATATTTAAAATTAAATTAAAATCTCTCATATACCGTAATTCCAAGTTGTTTTGCTGGATTTCCACTATATTACTTAAAAGCCTGTAATGATGTATATTTTTCAAACATCATTCCCAACATTACAAGAATGAGCACCCCATCTTTAGATAGGCACTGCAAAAGTCAGTAATAGACTCATGCTAGTAGACTGACTATTAAGAGGAAACATCTGGAAAAGGCTAATGAATAAATACTAAGTGAAAACAAAGAACCAGTTTCTTTCCTTCTGTATAGCAAAGGGACTAGAACAGCAATACAGAGAGGACTATACTTTTGGGCTCCATCAATAGTTTCCTAACTTAACTGGAAAAGTGCTTAATTAAGAAACAGGAATATTCACTGCTACCTGTGAAATCAGTAGAGCCTACACTAGTTATTCAACTGCCTAGTGGGCTGAAAATACAGAGATAGAATTCTGTGAAAAGCAGTGGTGAAATCTGACAGGTGAAATTAATATGCACTATACATTCTAGATCTTGGAATTTACACATATGCAGGACTGCCTTATTATCAAATATCTGGACTCTTAAATTAGAGTAATGCAGCCTCATTATCCTCTTTCTTATTCAATATTATATTTTCACAACCCTGCTTATTCTCACATATATATACATATATACATATACATATGTTTTTTTTTCTTTTTCGTAGGTTTTATGTGTATTTCTCTCTAGCCAGGTTCCACCTACGTAAGCCAAGATATTATGCAGCCCTAGTTCAGTGAAATCACAATTCACTAGTTTCTGGGCTTTTTTTCTTTTCCTTCTGGCAGCCAGCAGACCCTTTGCTGCCCATTGGGAGACTAAGATAGATCTATTTCAGCCTTATAAGGCCTCATCAGTTAGCCACACCCTCATCTCATGTATCCTCCCTGTAAAGGTACAATATTTGTTTTTCTTTCTTTTTCATAGGTTTTATGTGTATTTCTCTCAAGCCAGGTTCCACCTATGTAAACCAAGATATTATCCAGCCCTAGTTCAGTGAAATCACAATTCACTAGTTTCTGGGCTTTTTTTCTTTTCCTTCTGGCAGCCAGCAGATCCTTTGCTGCCCATAGTCTCCCAATCGGACAAACCAACAGAAGAATAAGTACATTGAAGAACACAAGAACTCAGTCAGAAAAGAGGAACCAACTTCTTCCCTGGTCCAACACCTTAAAGCCACAGGACATGATATTGACTTTAAAAAGACCAGAACTATCGCCAAAACTGAACACTTTAACAATAGAATAATCAGAGAAGCCATCGAGATAGAAAAACGGCCACACAGCATGAATAAATGAGATGATACCTCCCACCTACCAGCCATTTGGAAACCCACCCTCATTGACAAACGAGTCCCTAACACAAAGAATGACACCAGACCCACACTCACGAAAACCACACAGGATGTCACTACCACACATCCACACAAAAAGCAAACCCACACTGATGAGGCACGACCACAAACCAGAAGCCAGACCACAGCTGCATCATTAGCCACTTTAAACCCCTCCAATCCATACATGAAGCAAACTGACACCCACCATGAAGATGTGGCACGACCACGAACGTGAAGCCAAACAACAGCAACGCAGCTCACCAGCTTAAATCCCCTGCAACTCAGACTAACCCGAGCACAACCAACCCCCCACCTAAACAGAACACACTCCTAGCCAATCAGAGCACAGCCAACCCTCATCCAATCAGAGCACAGCCAAACCCCCAACCAATCAGAACACACCTCCACCCAATCAGAACACAGCCAAGCTCCCACCCAATCAGTTCACACCCCCACTGGCAGTTAAAAGGAAGAAACAGCTGCGATCAAGAAGCACCTAGAAGCATGAAGCCAAAAACACCAGCCTGAAGATGACGAATGAGATTTCGTCGAAACGTCGCCAAGACCCTTCTAATTTTACGCGGGAGAAAACCCGAATAACCAAAGACCTACATATACCTATATATACATACACACACACACAGGGGGGGGGGAAGAGAGAGAGAGAGAGAGAGAGAGAGAGAGAGAGAGAGAGAGAGAGAGAGAGAGAGATTTATATATTATATATGATAGCTGAGTGATTTAGAGAAATTAGACCTCTATTTTGTTGCCAAAAGATGACAGAAGTTGGAAATCCTTTTAGCATACCTGGAGATTGTGCTGTTTTACTCAGTAGACAAACTGAAGGCTATCCCTATATCTATGTTAAGCAGTGGATATAAAAAGGAAAGAAATGAAGATTTGGGTGCATACATTGTTATCACATAGCAATCTGATATTTGGATGCACTCCCAAATGCAGCAAAAGTCAATATGCATTTAAAAATCCTGGGATGTTGCAGTGAAGATTTAGCAGCATAAAAACAGGAAATATTTCAGCTACAGAGGAACTGGGTAGGCAGTTGCAAAGCATAACTTTAGATTTTTCTATATCTTGCAATTTAAAAAGCAGAAGCACACTGTTGTTGCTTTTTGCATACAAGTGCAGTACAAGTAATATGAAGAATTATTTATATCTGAGCTGATGAACAAAAGGCAACAGCAGGATAATCAATAGGCTTATTAGTTGTGGATTTCTACATTTATATATTAGAGCCAAAGCTTATATATTGACAATAAAGACATGCTACTACAGACTCACACTGTGAGGGAGGTGCAATTTCCAAATTTGACACATGCATACATACATACATACATCTGGCAAACTCTTTTCCTTTAAAATTTTGTATGACTTCGTCATGACTCTATGTATCATCCTTTTATGATTTTTTTACAGCCACAATAATTAGCTCTGAAGTTCACATAAAAACATTCTCAACTACTAGTCCAATATTGGGGGGGGGAGACAGTGGGGGGGTAATGAAACGATGTAAACTTGATTATATTCCATCAAGTTATCTATGAAAGTTAACTTTTACAACAAAAAGAGGAGAAAGTGCAGTGCCCAAGGGAAACACCTTGTACGCACACAGTTTTTTTTCTTTATTATTTTATTAGATATTTGAGGAGATGACTGTAGCTCAAATTGTAGGAGGTATACCTAATGAGTAACTGAGAATCTTGATAAGGAAAAAAACAAGAACTACCCTTACTTTTAGACATTTGACGATTTTCTTGTTCTTTTTCCATGAACACCTATCTGTCCTATCATGTTGTCAGTTTTGATTTCCAAGTTCAATCCAGTCTCTCTCCTTGGCTTCCAAAACCATTCCTTGTGAGGATTTTCTTGTTCTTGTTTTAAAAACAGCTATCCTCGACTCTCCTGTGGTGCACGGCTATGCTGCTTCCACAGCTAAAAACCTACTTTCTGTTTTCTTGGACCAAATTTGTTGCTTTATCAGCCTAAAAAGATAACCGTTTCCTTCTATTTTGAAAACCACTTCTTCATGTTTCATTCTAGCTCCGTATATGGCGCAACCAGTATGCAAGTTCCTTATTTCCCTGTTGTGTGGTAGAAAATTACAGAAGTTGGAAGGAACTTCCTAATTCACATGCTGGAGATTGATATATTAATAAATCTTATTCTCGGTTTTTATTTTATGTGTGTGTGTGTGTGTGTGTGTGTGTGTGTGTGTGTGTGTGTGTGAGAGAGAGAGAGAGAGAGGGGGGAGATTGTCCATATAGGATTTTGCACTAATGTGTCTCTCTATAGCTGCCACTAAACTCCAAATGGCTGCAGCACCTCCACAAAACATGACTTTAGGATTTCTTTTTCTTATTTGATAATTTACTCTTAACTGTACATTTTATTCTGGATCTGTTTAATGAAATAATTTTTGAATGTAAAATCACTTTTTAAATTTATAAATGATCAGTAGAAGATGGCAAAGGAGATACAAATCTGGAACGTGCCTAATCTTTATTACAATATTTAAAAATAAATTCTTGTTACATTATCACAAATTAAGTTTTCATAGTTAATGGACTGAATTTCAACAAGAAATGCATATAGCAGAATATCACTAAATTAATTCAATAAAAACATCAAAATTTGGAAGCAAAATTGGATTCCTTGAAACTTGATTGTAATGCTAAAAGTGACAAATTAAATCAGATCACCAGGATAAAGAAATTAAAGATTTGTAGACAGGACAATGACGGAAGCCAAATTAAAAATAATGGAAGAGAATTACATAAAAATAATATAATGTTCAGAAGTATACCTGAGGATTTGGGGAAAGAACATTTAGAAAGCAAAATACAACACTTACTCAAAACCTTTCTCAATTTGGATATAAATGAAATTTTGGAAATTCAAACTATCTACAGAATAAGCTTGTGGACAGTACAAAGAACATTACCATGGCATACTTATTGAATTTGCCTATATTAAGATAAAAGAAGCTTAGAACTAAAAAAGTTATATTCCTTTAAAACCTGAAGACACTACTGAGTTTTTATCAGATATACAGGTAGTCCTCGACTTATGACCTGGATATACAGTTAATACTCGATTTACGACAACTAAGCCCAGAATTTATTTTGCTAAGTGAGAAATTTGTTAGGTGAGTTTTGCCTCATTTTACAACTTTTCTTGCCACATTTGTTAAGTGAACCATTGCAGTTGTTAAATTAGTAACACAGCTGTTAAATGAATCTGGCTTCCCCATTGACTTTGCTTGCCAGAAGTTCACAAAAGATGATCACATGACTCTAGGACACTGCAACCGTCATAATATGAACCAGGGTGGATAAAAATCAATGATCAGATTTTTTTGATTTAAATCGGATTTTTTTGATTTAAATCGGATTTTTTTGATTTAAATCGGATTTTTTTGATTTTTATCAAATTTATTTTAATAAAAAACTTTTGGGGTAGATAGTTTTCTATTTAAGATACATAAATAATTTAGTTTATTCAGCATGAAATGGAGCTTAGTTATGTAGCATGAGGCTGTATATTCTGCAACACTGGGACTATCGGTGAGTCAACAGTGGGTCAAAGGAGTAGCAGAGATGACAGTTGCTCTTTAAAAATTATGATTTAAATCGAGTTGATTTAAATCAAGCCTTTTTACTAGTGATTTAAATCATGATTTAAATTGTGATTTAAATCAACTCGATTTAAATCAAATCCACCCTGATATGAACCATTTGTCAAGCATCCGAATGTAAATCACATGACCATGGGAATGCAAAATCATTGTGGCCTGCAATGGGATTGAATCTGACATTCCTGGTATAGGGTCTCCTCATTGGGCAGGGGGTTGGATTAGAAGACCTCCAAGGTCCCTTCCATTGTATTCTGAACATTACACCTAGAAAAAACTGGTACATATTTATGTCTGGTATGTTACTTCAGCATTGTTAAAAACAGCAGTTAATTTTCTAAAAAAAAAATTGAAAATGTATTGATCAGACTACATCTTTGTTTTTCATATTTAATAGCAATACGTGGCTCAACAATTTTGGAAAATGATTTATAACAGAATGAAACAGTTCCAAAAAGTGAATTTCCTTTCTAGTGCTACACTTTTATTAAATACTACGGTACTAAACCTAATATTCCAGTGAGCTATACTGAACTAGCTTTATATCTAGTAACTGCTGCAGGGATATTTTATATTTCTTACTGCAAAGTATATATGGATCTTTCTGCAGATAAATGGATATTTAAATTGTGAAGCTGGCAGGGAAAGTTTTAAGTCTACTGCACATGGCAGCAGCCATCCTGAGCACCACCATGCTCTCAATCGTCATCCATGCATCTTCGTGCACGCACTTGCCTATCTGCTACCCTGTTTGTGAGCTGCCTGGGATTTGCAACTGCCTGTCGGATCCCCTGGTTGTTGGAAGCTGGCAGGATGTTGTGAGGAGATCTTCACTTAACTGTAACAATGCTGGGATTGTCATTGCTAAGCAATGAGATAATGTAATGTTGTACTTTACAGCAGTGCTTAGTGATGGAAATTGCAATTCCAATAACAGGTAGCCCACAAGTTATGACCACAATTGGGGCTGGAATTTCCATCATAAGTAATCATAAAGTGAGTCAGCATGGGATCGGACCCAATTTTTTTATTACGGTTATTAAGTGAATCATGTGATTAAGCATGTCATGCAGTCATTACGCAAATCTGGATTCCTCGGTTGATTTTGCTTCTCAGAAGCCAGATGGGAAGGTCACAAATCAAGATCACATGATTGCAAGATGCTGCAACCATCATAGATGTGAGCTGGTTACCAATTGCCCAAACTGCAATTCATATGACCGTGGGCGTGTGGGTGTGATGTGACATTCATAACTTCAAGGGTGGGTCCTAAGTCACTTTTTCTGAGAAGCCGTGATACTTTGAACTGTTGTTAAATGAATAGTCATAAGTCATGGACTATCTATACCATTGATAGCCAAGGACTACCTGTATTTATTCCAGTTTTTTATCTATTTCCTGATTCAAACTGGCTGAGGCTGTAATTTTTAGCAATAATGATCAGACACATATACAAGAGGCCACAGGCAGCCTTGCAGCTACGGTTTATTCTCCATTAATTTAGAACTGGTAACCCATAGCAAACTGGTATCAAATTCTGGAAAGGTAACTCATTAAATAATTCTTCAAATTCACTCAGAAAAAGGTATTAACAGATATTAACTAAAGCCAAGTAAGTCACATGTTGTTGATTTTGAATTGAGCGAGCAATCTCAAAGGAAGAACACTGGGCAATACAGCAACTGCTACATGATACTACTTTACTAACTTTATAATTTGTTGAGAAATGAATACGCAGCAAAATAATGCCTTTGGATAGTGCTTATGACAACCTACCCAGAGAACTGCAGTTCTAAAGCAGTTTTGAAGTACAAGAAAGAAATGAATTGTATCAATAATACTTTATATGGTACACTGAAAACTGCCAAGACATCCTTGCTTTTTAAGCTAATATGATATTCCATCTACCTAAATCAGTTTTATTATTATAAAATACTATCCACAATAGCTGTCCTTATTAAAAGGCTCTAACATATTTCCTCTAAAAATCATATTTTTTCTAGGATTTGTAGTAGTTTTTTTTTTTAAGTATAAAGGCAAAAAAGGATTCTAAGGATATTATATACAAATTTACAGAAGGAAATTTTATGATGCTGTAGAATAAAATGCCAAGTAAAGAAAATGAAGTTATCACTCATACAGAAGTCATTTTAATTACTGCATGCAAAAAAATTTGTCTCCTGTATTCCATTTATTAAATGTCAGAATAAGAACAGAAACAAACTCAGCTTCATAATGGGAAAGCTTTCAATCTTATTTCCATTTTTAAATCATAATTTTCAATAAAGTTATGATTTATAAACTTTCATAAAGTTCAATCTAAAAAAATTAAAAATGCTGTACATTTATTGACTCCAACCAAAATTACGAACAATTACAACATTAGAAAACCTTTTAATTAGATTTTCTCCTTTCTAATGCTTTCAGCACTTTTAAAAAGTGAGTCATTGCAGAGAGGTTGGTCTTACAATCTCATATAGTAAAATACAGACAATAGCTTATTTGAAGTAGGATGAGACAACCTCAAATTTGTCCATTATAGCGGTGTGACACAATTCTGAAAGAAAGGTTCAAAGGCTCAACTCTTACGGCAAAAAGTAGAATGTATTCAAAATCCTTTAAAAATGGTATCAGCAAAACCAGAAATCTTAACAGTTAGATCTTAACAATAGCGTGGCTAAATATGGTTGTTGGTAGAGGGCACACAAAAAAGGTAGAGGACTCACAAAAAGAATCTCTTCCTGGGTTTTCCTTACCAAAAAAATTAAAATATTTTTTAAATGTTGTAATGGAGAAAATAAGACATCTTGCTCTAGGTGCCCTTTAGACTTGTATTAATTGCAAAAATGTCACTGGAACGAAAGCTAAATACTTTGTGTTTATTTCATGGGTCAGGAGGAAGAATGAGAGAAGGGGGGAAGGAGGGAGATGTGAGTACTTCAAATTCCTCTTGAAATCCATAGAGATCAAAGGTATTTATATTTTGTTTGAATCATGTTGGTTATGTCAAAACATAGGCAAGCATAAATAAAAGCAAACAGAAGCAAAATGTTAAGAACATATCCAAAGACCTCCTTCAACACAACTCATCTATTTCTGCATTTATTTGTATTACTTTTTTTCAATTTGAGGATTGGGTGGTAACTTTGTGAATTCTTCATTTCCTTTGTTAACATGTGCACATATAAAGGATTACAAAGCCTTTATTCTTGAATAGTTCATAACTACACAGAGCAACCGGTAATTTTTTTTTACAGCCTTTTACTTAGTATATTGCTTCTCTTATTACTGAAGAGCCATGACCTGAAAATTGCAAAAGGCTTCTCTCAGTGTAATCTTATACCCACAGAAAAATTTAATCCTGTACCTATTCAAAAGTGAGCTCAAAGAGATCTACTGCGAGGGAAGCAAGTAAAGGGCTGTACTTATTGTAATGCTCCGGGTTTTAGAAAAGTATTTAGACATTCACTTGCAAAAAAAGGAAAACCCAACATCAATACCTTGAGGAATTCTAAAACTGTCTTGAATCACATGATACATTAAACAATGACAACATGGCTTAGAGAAATATGTGAACTCAGACAATTTGTCAAGTTTTATTAAAATTCTGGATGGTCAAAGAATTATTACATTGCATAAAGTTGTAATGTGGTTTGGTGAACTTTTATGTAGTGAATTGTAAAAATGCAAGTTACACTGATTCATGAATCATAGTATTTAGTTTAATAGTTTGCATAAGTCAACCAAGTATATCTTAATAAAAATCATGTGTGCTGGTTCAAGTGTGCTGGGAATCCAATCTCAATGAAATTTTCTATAGCTCCATGTACGTATTACTGTCTTATATTTACAAGTTGCAATAATAACTACCGGTAGTTAATGTATTATACTAACTCAGTGTTTGCTTTATCACGTTTTCTAATAAGTGCTATGCTGTAAATTATTAATAAACCACAATGGATGTGTCTACATGAAGCATTACCCTAGAAGAAATTAACCAGATTAGCTTGATGTATGAACTCAACTACAAATGTGCCTATGTGCCCTCCTTTACGGAGGACAGTTCTTCTTTTGAAAAACTGCCCAGAACTAGTTTATATGAAGACTTGAAGTTAGCACTGAGTAAGTATGTAGATAACCACTTTTCTTTAATAGCAAGATGTACAATATTCTTCTTTTAACTGATATCAATAGTACTATCTTAAGTTAATACAAATAACTGTATTCCTTTATTTTCTTTTTACAATGCATACTGATGAATGGAAGGACAAATAAGCATAATTTAAGGTATATAAGCTATGTGGGAATATGTAAAGAACATTTAATTAAAATATTTAGGAAGATTTTAATTCCTAAATATAAGTTAACATTTACAGCATTTATTACTGCAACGTATCTTGCAGTTTCATCCCAGTTTGAAAATAGATACACCACCATACTAGAAGAATAAATGAATGCAAAATTGCTGTGTCAGAGGCAAGTATATTTCGCAGCCAACTTTGTTAGCATTTGTTGTAATGAATTTTAAAAGGTTTAATTCATCAAAGTTGCCTCCATCCCTAATCATACCACTGGATTAGTATCCTAATGATAGTGATATACAAAATGCTAGTTTACACAAATTTATCCAAGACCATCTTTTTCTCTAAGGCTTCTAACAACTTTTTTTAAAAAATAAACTCAGTCACAGAATGTCCAGGTTTCTTTTTTATCAGTAACTAGCTGATAACCTGGCATTGCCCAGGTATTTCTTTATCCCAATCCTGAAATTGCTTGAGGCGTTCCAAAGTTATGCTGGAACATACATACATACATACATACATACATACATACATACATACAGCGAGCCATTTATATATTTCCTGAAATTTTATTCTAAATTTACAATATTTGTCTAATAAATTATTAGACTGTTTACAGGAAAGAGTTAAAATTCTAAACATTTAATACATACTAAAGTGTATTTTACACACACTTTTATCAAGGTCATGCAGGCTCCATCTGCAGTGAGGCATCTAATGCATCTAAACCATAAGGCTCAATTCTTTACCCAATAAAACTAGAAAAAATTCTTTATCTGCACCAGTTGCCATCTTCATTCTCGTTCCTAATAATTAGATTTCCTTCTGTTTACTCAAGCCCAACAGTCTTTTTTCTATCCCTTTCTCAATGGATTCTGTCCAAGCATTCTAAATAATTAGCTAATATTTAGCAAGAGAACACTGGGAAGCAAAGTGGAATTGTTAACCTTTCTATTAACAACTGAAATCGTGATTTTTTTTTTTACCAGTGGCCTAGGATTTTTTTTTTTTGCATAGGATGCATTTGTCTGAATTGAAAATTCTCGTTTCATGAAACTGGCACTTTAGATATTGAATGGATCACATAAGTTATGACTATATAGAGAAGAAGGGCATGGTTGGCTCAGCAGTTAAAGACCCTAAGCTTGTAAACTGAAAAGCTGACAGCCCAGTTTCGAGACCCAAGTGTCATGTGATGGGGTGATTTTAAAACTTTCAAAAGATTTTAAAATTTATCATAACTTTGAATGGTCATGTGTCAAAGATTACCAGTACTTTACTTTAAAAGCCTTCTCCAAACTGGCACCCTCCAAATATCTTGGTCTCCTTGCAAGCACAGTTGAATCATGAAAGCTGTATGCCAGTTTTCCAACCTTTTGGGGATAGTGATTCTGAAAATTTGTGATGGGCACATTTATAAAATCAGGGTTATAAGAGATTGGCCTATTCATAAAACTATTGTCAATATAACCACAGGCATTAAAACAGAAGAAAATATAAAGAAAAAAATTGCCAGAAGACAAATTATTTGACACTGATTTTTAAGATCTTAATAGAATTTTTGCATAACTCAATGGCATTGTGTAAATATACATCAATATTGATATAGCACTTGTTCTCTATGGCACATCAATTTCCAAAAATTAAAAGGGCCAACTACCTGATCAGCATCATATTTATCCTTGTCCACACATGTATAGTATACATTGTGTGTATGTATACTTTTTTTCTGGCTTTACCTCATTTTTTAATTTATTAAGTAGTTTTGGTTTCATTGCAATGGTTTTAAAACTTTACTCTTCTTCTTTTTAAATTATTTTGGATTCCTCTGGGAGGAAAAGCAGTATAGAAAATAGATATTTTACATTATTTTTTTCCAAGTTAACCAATGTCATCTGGCATTTTGAGTTCTGAGATTTCAGAATGTAATACAGAAGAGATTATCATTAACATTTCCGTACATCAGTTGCAAGAATTATTATTTTAAAACAAAACATTTATGTGTACAGACTCTGTACAGTCTTAATTTATAATTTGCTTGCTCCATCCATCTGAAATGGAAGTTTTTAAACTAAGATAAATAAGCAAATGAGGGAATTTACCAGACTGCAGCTGTTTATATTTTCCTATACAGTATATGTGTATGTGGGCATATTTATACACACATATTCATACACATGTATGCTGAAGAGTCAATGTAGTGCAGGGGTATCAAACTGGTGGCCCACGGTCCAGATGCATCACATGCAGATGCCCACCCCAGATTCGCAAATGGGAAAAACTTCACGAAACGTCACATGACAGCAATGTGATGTGGCGAGTTTGACACCCGTGATGTAGTGTAATGGTTAAAATGATGAACAAGGAGTGGAAAAATCAGGTTCTAGTCGTCTTTTAGACAGATAAACTGATTGGGTGACTTTGGATCAATTACTCGTACTCAGCTGTAGATCAGAAAACTGAAAAGCATCTGTTTACCAGCCTGCACTGGACATTGTGGTTGAATAGAGTATATAACTTAATGAGGAGAAATTCACCCTGCAGCTGATTGAATCAGGCTAATAATGTTTAACATTTGTACTGAGGCTTGTACTGCTTTGTATAAACTTAACAAAATCTATGAACTTGTTCCATATCCTGAAGCACTAGGTAAGTATTTGGGGGTTCTATAAGAAATACTGGAACACTATTATATGCTTATTAATTTATATACAATCATTTCCCCTTAAGTGTAATGAGACTTGAGTCACAATGCACAAACAAAATGTGCCTTTGTATGGAACTGCTAGAGTGAAAGAACACAAATACCACCCTTTTCCTGGTTCTACAGAATCAGCTCTCCAACATCATTTAAGCCATGCTAAGCTTGCTTGGAGGGCTTTCAGTTTAGCCTTCATGTATATGTTATTGAGAATTTATTTTATAAGCTCTCTTTCCTTGGGTATATTCCTTAACTGACTAATGTTTCACTTAAAAATAACCCCCTCAATATTTCAGAAAAACAAGTGTTGCCTAGCAACAACTACTGCAAACTATTTTCAGCAGTATTTTACTTAGGCTGAAGACAAATGTACTTCTTTGTAGCATTGTGATGAATCCAGCTGTTTCAAAACTGAAGGAAACTTTTCCCTCTTTTCCCATTTCAAAGTGGTAATTTAAGAACATACCTACAAAACTTGTAATTTCTCATGACAGTGCTGCCCTATAAACTATATATTTAAAAACATATCCACTCCTATTTTCTATTAAACTTTTTCTGCACCACACATGACATTATATAAGTACATTACAAAGAACTACAAAGCAACAAGCAATTGAGTTTAATCCTCTATTATTGCAGGAATACAAATTAAAGGGCCTCATACAGTTGGGGCACTTTCTTCCATTTGAAAACCTCCAGGGAAAGAAGAACTCACCAATCTCTGGGTAACTGTCTTCATTTTTAAACTGCTTATTACTTTGGAAAGTTCTTTCTAATGTTTTATCAAAATCTGCCTTCTTGTATCTTTGGCCTGTCCAACTGGCGGCCGGATACAGCCTGTGAAGGCCACACCCACCCCAACTCCGCAAAGGCAAATAACATTGCGATACATCATGATATGGCCTCCGATGCGAGCAAGTTTGACACCCCTGACATTGTAACTTAATTTAATTAGTACATGTTCTGTCCTTAGAACATAGATTTGAATGTCTCTTGTAAGACTTCCTTTCAGGTACCTGAGGAGTTCTATCATATCTCCCTTCAACGTCTTAAGGCAAAACACGACCAGCTTCTTTAACTTGTCATCATAGGACTTCACATTCTTCCTGCCCTTCTCTGAGCCTATTCCAGTTTGTCTTAATCTGTAATTTTTGGAATTGAACACAATACTTAACATGAGGCTAGATTAACATTGTAAAACAGAATTATTTCCATTATTTAGAAACTATACTTTTGCTGATACAACCTAATATTGCATTAAAGCTTTTTTGTAGCCATGACACATTGTTGACTTATATTCAACTATCATTCTAAGATAGTTTTCACAAGTATTATTTCCAAGTCACATATAGTTAGCATCAATTTGAAAATGCAATGGCACTGAAAAAAGTGACTTATAGCCAGTTCTCACAGTTATGACCATCGCAGCATATCCATGGTCACATGATCAAAATCTAAACACTTGACAACCAGGATGTATTCATGATGGTTATAGTATCCTAGGATCATGTGATTGACATCTGCAACTTTCCCAGCTGGCTTCGAATAAGTAAAGTCAATGGGGGAAGCTTGTAAGGAGCCTGGATAGCTCAGACGACTAATGCATTGTAATTTAACTCCAGCTGTCTGCAATTAGTAAGTTCAAATCTTGCCAGGCTCAAGGTTGACTCAGCCTTCCATCCTTTCTAAGGTAGGTAAATTGAGGACCCAGTTTGTGGGGGCAATAAGCTGACTTTGTAAAAATATACAAAAGTATGAAGGTTAGTGCTTAACGCATTGTAAGCCACCCTGAGCCTCCGGAGAAGGGCAGCATATAAATCAAATTTAAAAAAAAAATTAATTTACAACTGGGATGATTTACTTAACAACTGTGGCAAAAAGGGTCATAGAATAAGACAAAACTCACACAACCAACTCACTTTGCAACAGAAGTTCCAGTATAATCATAAGGCAAGGACTTCCCATATCCCTCATTTTATATCCAAGCACGTCATTACTGTTTCTTAAACAAAAATATGTGCATATGTCTTTCTTGAATTGTATAATTTTCTATCCATTTTTCTAATCAATCAAACCAGAAAATGCTCAGAACACATTCCTTGCAATTAGCAGTTTTTCAGAAGAGGACTTTTCCATCCCTTGTAACAAAGCATAGCCTCTTAGTAATTTCCCCAAATCCTGCCTTCCCACCAGGTCTCACTTAATTCCACCAGCAGACCCCTGTTTGTATTCCTTTCTCACTTATAGTGCTTAACTCAGCTGCTTTATATTCCTTCTATATCGCTGCTTAATTATCAGGATACATTCAAATACATGCAACAGGCAATTAACAGTTCTCAGGATATACTTCTTGCAATCAACAACTATTCACAGCTGAACAAACACTTCTTCAGAACTATTTTTTCTTCCATTCAGTTGTGTCTGATTTCTCAGAAACTTCCTGGACAAGGCCTGCGGTTTTCTTGGCAAGGTTTTTTAGAATTGGTTTGCCATTGCCTCCTTCCTAGGGCTGGCCTGAGGTCACCCAGTTGGCTTTGTGCCTAAGACTAAAACTTTCAGTGTCCGTTTTTTTAGCCTGATGGTTTAATTGCACCTTCCGTGTTCACTCTCTTATCTTTGCCTCTTCTTCCTGTTGAGATCCAAGTAAAGTCTTGCTAGACTTATTTACTACTGTTATTAGCATAACTACTATTCTGTATAATGATAAGGCTGTCTTTTAAGCAAATTCAAAATAGGAATGCCCATGCCAGGGCTTTTTCATATATGACAAGCACAAATAATTGAAAACCTCTACTATTTACTGCTTTCCTAAGGCCAATGGGTAGTTGACCATTACCTTTCAGATTACTACCCTTAACTGGAATGCCAGTTTACGAATGGCTGCACACTTCTTTGAATATTTATAAAAAGGCAGGATGCACACATATCTGATCCTTCTTTGGGTACGTCTACATTCTAGGCTCTCAGGCATAGAGCTTTATTTAATTCCTTTTTTTGTGATCCTATTCTGTGACCAAATTTTTATTTGTTTTCATTTTCTGCAGCATCAAATGAATTTTTTTTAAACCAAGAGTTTATTTGAACTGCTAGCTGCAGTTCAGCAGTTCAAGTCTCACCGGCTCAAGGTTGGCTCAGCCTTCCATCCTTTGGAGGTGGGTAAAATGAGGACCCAGATTGTTGGGGGCAATATGCCGACTCTGTTAACCGCTTAGAGAGGGCTGTAAAAGCACTATGAAGCGGTATATAAGTCTAAGTGCTATTGCTATTTTAGCATGTTAAATATTTCTGATCTTTGATCAGTGACCCCTCAAATACTGCTCAACTTTAAAAAGGTTTAAAGATTCCCCCTGTTCAGTTGTGACCAACTCAAGGGGATGATACAACACATTTCCGATTCTCAGCTGAAGGAACCTGCATTGTCTGAGAGACACTTCCATCAGCCAGCATGAAACTACGGAACACAGTAACTTTCCCATCAAAGTGGTACACATTTACAGTATCTACTTGCATTTTACATGCTTTTGAACTGCTAGATTGGCAAGAGCTGAGGTAGATAAGGGGAGCTCACCCCGTCACTCAATCTCGACTCTCAAATCTCGACTGTTGCTTTTCCAGCTGACAATCTCAGCGTCTTTAAACACTGAGCCATACAAACTGCAATTCATCAAGAATTTGAAAACAAATAGGTCCTGTATTTTTCTACTTGCTACAGTTATTTTTAGTTTGTTTCTTTACATTGTATGCTTTATGATTTAATCTTTATTTTGTTAACCACTCAAGGAGAATGACTCATGCCAGCAATATGAGAATTCTATCAGGCTTAGCTCAATAGTATGTAACACTGGAAAGAAAAATTAAAAGCAATTCTGCTGGTTAATACAAATATTCCTCCAATCAGTTCATTAAATATTTAGGATATTTAGCACTGCTATTTTCCTTATTAATATAAGAAATGTTTTAAATAAAACTTTATAAACTTCACCTAGCTAAGGATTTGTCCATTTTTAGAAATAAGAGTTTCAGTTAAATCCCTGAAGGATTTATTTATTTTTACCTTCCACATTTTTTTCATAGCAATCAGAACAGTTCAGCAGCAGAAAAGTGACATCTTCAAGTACAATCTAGTGATTTAATGCTACGCATTTAGTAAAGATTTATCAGACTTTGCTATTCCCCCCCCCAATTTTTTTTTTGCAGAAACAACCAAATATATAACCAGCAGAGAGTGGGTAGCTAGTTCCCTATTTCAAACCTCTAACATGAATGTGTAATCTTTTTGCTATTAAGTAATGGAATGCTTAATTAGTAAAATTATACACAAAAATGGAGGACAGTTCACACAGGCTGCAATAGCAAGCACATCAAAGAGGACAGTATTAAGTCAAGGTTAAAGACAAAATACATTTGAAAAAGTACAATGTTCTCTTGGACATAATCTGCTAGTTCAGACTAAATCGCAACAACAACTTTGAATAACAAAGTTATCAGTAAATGTAAGGACTCTTCCTCTGTGCAGAAGGAATGAAACAACAGAAATTTTTTCCCTCTCAATTATAAAGGAAAGCCATTATTTTTTATAATTTTATATGGGATCATCCATGCTGTTTTACTGCATGCCATGCTCTCAGAATCTATTAACATGACAGAATTTAAGATTTAATTTGCAATTTACTATGCTTTGATTTCTCAACATAATTTGTTTTTAAAACACAGATTGGCAATTTGTGGCGCTTCAAACATTGTTGGACTCCATGAGCTTTAACTAACGAAAGTAATTGATGAGAGGTAACAGGTATTGCTATCTCACAACACTTGGAGGGTCACCTTCATCCCATAGCTATTCTTGTTGTAGATAAGCACTTCTATAAAAACACAATTCAAAGTTCACTAATGCAGGGGTCACCAACCTCCTGGCTGTGGCCCACTACCGGGCCGCGGCCTATTTGGAATTGGGCCACGTGAGTGCCTGGCTGGAGTGTGTGTTCGCGTGCTCAACATGCGCAAGTGGCGGATCGGCAGACACACAGCCCAGTTCCCTTCTCCTCCCCCCCCCAGCCGGGCCGCTAAGCTGCAAAGATTGGGAGACCGCTTCATGAATGGAACAGCATTGGGTTTAGTGTACTCTAGAAAATAACAAAAATAAGGAAAAATAATTTTGGCTGCGCAAAGGAAATAAAAACATAGCAAAAGACAAAGCAGTGCATTTGTTTTCATATACACTAATCTAGGGCTTTACTCTCTAAGAAGTGTTTCAGATTGATGGTTTACCTAATCCTAACAGGACTTGATTTAATAATACCTGGATCAGCTACTAAAATATAGAATGTTCCAATGGTGTTATTCTATTATTTGTGAATTGACATTTTAAACCAAATCTTCAAATTACTTCTGGCAGACTACAGCTTCAGAAGAACTTATTACCCACAACGCTGATTCATTGAGAAGGAGAGAAATTAGCACCTTCCTTCTGCAAATGTATTTAAAATCTCACTTTCCAAAGCACAATTAAATATTAAATAGAATGTTTTAAAAGATCTTCTATTCTACCAGCTATTTCAGACTCAATAAACATATTATAACTTCTATTTCTTTGTACTCAAAACTGATTTTTCAAACTTCATATAAGCTTCATGTATTAATGTATATTTGTGTTTATTATGAAAGGACAAAATAATTTTTTGACAAATATTTTCCCTATCTTGGTTTTTTCAAATACAATACAATACAGATCATTTTCTAAGTAGTACATATTCCAGTTTAAGATTACATGATCATGTCATATTAAGCAATGTTTGCTTGGGAACCAAAATGTATTCATCCATCCTATAATTTGTAAACCATGCTTTGTTCCTTGGGATAAGTTCAGACATCACACTAATTAAGAAAAAGAAAATAATGTCTGAAAGAGATTTAAGGCAGTAACTGGCTGTTTTTGTTGCTGTTAAAAAAGAATTCCTGCATATTGGCATTTGTTATATGAATAACTGCCATTAATAAGTTTTGACCTGTATTATGAAGGAGCAGCTACTAACAATATTAAATGATCAACTACCCATCCAGAATGATTAAATTTATAGATGTAAAATCACACTAAATTATTTTGTTTAGAAATGAAATTTGCTTTCAATATGTTTCATCATATTTTCATTTCTTGGAATGTGTACTGTACCACATTTTGATCATTTTCTTACAATAGGTTTTCTACCTCTTTAATATAATATAATAACGGAGTTGGAAGGGACCTTGGAGATCATCTAGTCCAACTCCCTGCTTAGACAGGAAACCCTACACCACTTCAGACAAATGGTTATATCTTTAATGTTCTTGGGTGGCTGCATACTTCTAATCTGATTATAACTATTATTTATATGCATCAAGGTCATCAGGTCAGCAACTCTGACCATAAACATTTTGGAATTGCATAATTTATATACTTTATTTATGTATTTTTGTTACATTTATTTGTCACATTTTTCACCATGAGGCTATCATAGATGGCTTACAATAAAAAATATGAAATTAAAAGAGTGTAAACAAAACAGAAGTAAAATAATAGAACAATGAAATAATGAAAAAAAAAATGAGAATACATCAGTATGATAATAAAAGATGATTGGGTGGAGACCAGAAAATGATGGAGTCTGCCATCAATCCAGAGCTGCCTCCAGTGTGGAACTTTAGTCCTTGTTTAGATCAAGAATGACTATACCAACATTTTAAATTAAAAAAATTAAAAGCGATTGCACAATGCACAAAATACAGTGTTACAGGTCCTTTAACATCCCCTCCTTAATTCACACACAACAATCACAAAGGTTGATTTGCTTACAATAGTAATCTAGGTTAGGGCAAGCACTTTAAAGCTGAGATATTCCTGAATCTTCATTATATGAATACTGTTTTAAATTCTTTAATTCGATCTTCCTCAATTTGATACCCTCAAGATATAGTGGACTACAATTCCTAGCATTTCCATCCAGCAACCTAACACATATGTGTGACAGGAGGTTGCTCTAAACAAAAAAAAAAAAACAATATATAAAAGCATGCATTATTCTACCTGCAAGCTATTTCAATGGACTAGTTCACTATGCAGATCAGCCATATTTTACTTCCTACATCAAATCAGGCAACTTCTAGAAAGGTTGTGGGTGCTTCATCACTGCAGGTTTAAGAAGTGGTTGGATGGCCATTTGTCCAGAATGGAATAGGGATTCTTGACTGAGCAGAGGGTTGGACTAGAAGGTCTCTTTCAATTTTGTTATTCTGTATTAGACATGGATCTAGAAAATTTCATCATAGACACTATCTTACCATTGGTCAGCTTCAGGAAGATACACACGTTTTTAATTAATGCATATGTCACAAGATATCTCTTATTAAGAACAATGATCCTTGAGGCACCGAATATTTATGTTTGAAGATATTTATATTAGAATGAATTGTGTGGTCACTATTTCACTTTGTACTATTTTTTTGCTAGGAGTGTCTCCTTAAAGACTTTGAATGGATTTGGGAAGTATATAGGTAGTCCTTGATTATGATGGCAATTGGGACAGGAATTTTCATTGCTAAATGATGCAATTGGAAAGCAAGGAAGGCGCAGTGAGGGTGAAGAAGGTGTGTAAATGGTTGGTATGTCATGAGCACAGAGAGACAGGGAAAGTATAAATTGGAGGGGAGGGTCAGGGAGAATGTGTGAGAGGCATAAGTCAGGATGGGTGTGCGAGGAAGTGAAGGAATATACTAGAGGTACAATGAAGGTCTGGAGATTGCACTGTGCTATGTAAGAAGTACAGGTTGGGGAAGTTGTGTGAGGGTGCCCCAGAGGCACTGCATGAGTCTAGACAAGTGTAAGATGGTGTGTGAAAGGCATGGTGGGGTCAGAAAGGCTGCACGAGGTTGCATGAGAAGCATGATTCAGGGAGGGTATATGAGGGTGCATAAGGGTGAAATGTGAGTTGGAAAGGGTGCATGGGGGTATGAGGGAGACATGGTAAGAGTACATGAGTGGCTGGCATTGTGATTTATTGCAGTGAATTGCTATTTTCCCTACTGTGCTTCCCATTGACTTTCTGGGGAAGCCAGCAGGGAAGTGACCATGTGATCATGGGGTGCTGCAAACAGTTGTAAGTACAGATTGATTGCCAAGTACCCAAATCATGACCATGTGACTGCAGAGAGATGGCTGGAAGTCTGGGGGCCAGTTGTTCAGAGCTATCATAATTTCAATCGCTTGTAGCTCAAGGACTACCTGTATTAAAAATAGAAGGGTTACTACACAGCATACAAACCCAATTCTCCTTCTGGTCTTCAATTTGTGCAATAGTGATAAATACAACATGAAGTCAATCACACTGCAGATTTCATTACTGAATTACAGAAGAAAGCAGGAAAAGAAGGAAACAGACATAATGTACTAAGAGAATTACAGGGATTTGAAAAGGTCTATCTTGCATTTGCAAAGCTTTAAATACAATAATGTTGGGCTTACTCATATATGCAATTATTATTCATAAAAATTCATAAACTACAGATAATCCTCAATTTAGTACCACATTTGGTACTAAATCATGTGGTTATAACCAGCATGAAAGTTGGAAATTGTGGTCATATGAACATGAGATGCTACAACTGGTCATAAATATGAGCCAGTTGCTATGCCCAAAATGCGGGCAGGGGAGCAACATTTTACAAGGGGCAGAAGTGCTTTACAGGCCATAAAGCACCCCTTCCAAGGCCACTGTAACTCTGAACAATTGTTAAATGACTGATCATAAGTCAAGGACTCCCTTTAGTCAACTTTTAGTGTTAGATGTTCTCAAATTATTTTATATACGTATATATAAGATCAGAAGATATTGATGCCATACAAGCATACACATAACCATTAAAATAGAAATCAAACATAATGCACTCACCTGTATAACTTCTATCCCTCTTTTCCTGGAGAAACAAAAGGAGAAAAAAGAAATATATATATATATTAGGGAAATACACAACCAGTTATAAGTTTAACATCAGTAAAACAGTATTTGGGATGATTTTACCCCTGAGTGATTAAACTTTTAATTCAGCAGGAGAAATCTTTTGATAATTTAAAACGTTTGTGGTTCATTTCTATACTATTTACTGATTTGTGAACAAGTTCTATTAAAGTTAATGGCATTTAGTTTTGAGCAAAGTAAATATTTGGTTAGAAGAAAGTTTTATAATTCAGTAGAATTACAATTCAAGCATTTTACAATGTCAATTTCCAAAAGAAAATATAATAAATGCATCAGCATAAAGCAAAACAACCTTTTTAAATGTCAAGGTCTGTTTAAACTACAATTTAGTAGTACAATTAGCATATTTTATACCACACCACACCACACCACACCACACCATACTTTGCATTATACTATACTATATACTATACTACACTACACTACATTATATACTGTATACCAGTGATGGCTAACTTTTTCCGGATCAAGTGCCCAAAGCGTGTGCGCCCGAACCCCCAAAATGCAATGTGCGCGTGCCCCTGCATGTGCCCCGCCCCCCACACATTTGCATGTGGCCCCTTGCATGCACCCCACCGCTGCATGCGTTCCGCCCCTAAGACCAGTTGGCCAGTGGGATGTGCGGACATGCGAGTGTGCATGTGCGGACATGCATAAATGTGTGCATGCGTGAACACGCATGCATGCATGAACATGCACGCATGCGCAGCAGAGACCCGAACACCAGCTGGCCGGTGGGAGGTGGGGCATCCCAACACCGGCAGCATGGCAAGAGGTAAGATCTTTTTCTTTTGTGAGCTTCTGTCTCGTCATTTGCAGGGAAACAGAAGCTCACAAAAGAAATGCCATGGAGATCTGATCTGGGGCAACAGCCCACGTGCCATAGGTTCGGCATCACGGCTCTAGACCAAATATTTATTCAAAGCATTTCTAATATACAAGAACATATTATGAGTAGTAACTTTTGTCAAGATTGATAGTGAAAGATGATCTGACCTTCAACCTAATCAGGATTCTTTAATGCATAACAAAGCGCATTCTAAATTCTTTTCCTCTTGAACTTGTGATACTCACAGTCTTTCTTGGATTAGATTAAAAGGGCTTTGGCAGTACAAAGTCAGCAAGGCAGAAACCCTGTTGAAGACTCGGTGTAAACTGGATAAGACCCCCCACCTCTTAGTATTTAATTTCGAAGTTTTTCATCATGTAGGGGGAAAGTTAGGAAAGGGAGATTATAATAAAGACAATAAATTTTGAAAACCGGAACTTGAACTGTTGTCCCTTCAAATTTTATAAAGGAATGAGATTACTTAAAAGTCTCACAATGAAGAAATAACTTGATATAAAGTCTAAACCATAATCTCGTTGATTGAAGATTTGACTATTTAAAAAGGAAAATCCATTTTTCTCTTACTATTAGAGCTTGTTATCTAAACAATGCCAAAAAAGAGCTCCGATTCATGATAAATGAGAGATGAAAAAAAACAGAGGAATCTAAATAACTAATCATCCATTGCTTTTGGTAGTGGGATGTTTTGAACTAGATGATTACTTAGTTTCTTTTATTTTTTTTCCGCTGTCAACAGGGTTAACAGTTAAAAATATTTACGGTGGCAATACACACAGGCACAGAGCCAGTAATATCTTTAAGAGGTTCGTACATAATCTACGTACAATTTTATTAATACACTGAAGCATTTCAGTTCTCCAGCAAATGAAATTAAAATGTTATTTTTTTTAGAAACTAGTCCTAAAATGGTCATTCTTGTATTTATTGACTCCAAATTCATTTAATCAACATATTAGATTAAAGGGGCTTTGACAATATAAAGTCAGCAAGGCATATTAAGAGATTCTAAGGAATCTCTTAGAAGAAATAAAAAGTCATGAACTTTGGGAAATTTTATTCGTTTCTTTATAAAGTTTATCTAGCCGCACAACCTGTAAAAATCACAACAATACTATGATACAATATATTTAGATGCTAAATAGTTTATTACTTCCTAAACCTATCGGTTTTATTCTTATTTCTTTGTTAAATTTATTTGCTGCCTATCTTGCCATGGGGCTAATCTAAGAGGTTTATAATAAAAAGGATTAAACCAATAAAACGAAAGAAATGAAAAGCATATAAACAGGTAACAAGAATTTTTTAGGAAACAATCAGAATTAAGTCACTGCATAGATCTGGATCATATGAATCAGAATACTGAACTTCAAATCTGAATAACATTAATTTTAGCCACAAAACTTTGTTACAGAAATGCACAGAATTTTTCAAACTCAGAATCTTTCAATTCAGCTCCTTTCAACATAAGGAAAAAATTTACATGGTTATCCCACTCTACTGCCAACCTGCAGCCAGTCTCTTTCACCATGTTTAGACTGTGGTTTCCTGTACTGTGTTTAGGTTTAACATGAGGACAATAAGAAGGATTCCTATTTTCCTAAGAACATTCCAGAATTTAATAAACTCAGCACACAAACATGTGAAAGAGTAGGTTCACGCAATGTACAGGTTTTTTTCTTCTTTTTTAAGATATATGGAATATTTTATTTTCATTCAAACAGTACATAAGGATAAAAGTGATATAACTGAAAAAAATGAAAAATTGAGCTTGCCATTTATTCAACAAGAATTAGCATACATCATTTTTTTCAGGTACCCATGTAAATATAATTTGTGCAGCTTTTTTCTAATGGTAAGTTCATGTATTGCGACATAAACAATGGTAAGAGAACAACTACTAGATCACATGATGAAACTTCGTGGTTCTTAGAAACTTTTTTGGCATCTTGCTGTCTGAGGCCTGGCTGAAAACTTCTCTTAAGGATGATCTTCTGGACAGTGAGATGATTGATGTACAATTGCTTGACTATCTTTTAGTCTTAAAATCCCTTCCCACACTTATAGGCATATATAACTTTCTTTCTAAAGGTCTCAGAGAGCTTTCAATAAAGATATTGTGATATCACACCCTTTAACAATGAAAAGCAAATCAAACTAAATGTTTGAGGTTAAAATAAGACATGCCTCTCAAATTTTCTCTAAAAATATTTCAGGATTTAAACTACTCCCTGGCTAGCAGTCAAGGAAACGTTGGGCTGAGCATGGACATCAAAATAGTTTATTCTGCATACATAACAGTTGCTAAAATCTTGCTTGCTAATTCATACAAATTAAGATTATATGAAAATTAAAATAGGATTTACTTTGGAAGTCAAAATAAATCATGTCTGTTATGATACAGAGAAATTATTAATTCTATGACTGGATTTATATACTGTGTTAATGGTTTGTGTAATCATTGCTTATTGAGTTAATGACAATTAACTGACCTCACATAATATATTGCTCAGACTTATTTCTCTGAGATGGGCAGCCATATAAATGTGACTGATTGATTGATAAATCAATAAATAAATTGAAAACTATAAACAAGGGGTAATAAAATATAGAGAGCAAGTTCATATACCATACAAATGAAATATGATTTTCTTGGTTTTTGTTTGATGCATTTGTATGAACAGACTGTAAACAAAGCAACTGCACTATACATTATTGAATATAGACTATTCAAACAGCAATGGCTACAGGAGTTTTAGAAAATAAAATAAGATTCCAATGGAAATTTACATATAAATCTAATTTATATGTAAAAACAAAAGACTAAATTTCTATTTGAGCAGAAGTTAAATTAGGAAAAGATTGTCCTGAACAACCTAATGATGTATTTGAGAATACATTTATATTACAAGGATTATTGTTTATGTTTAATTTATACATGTACAGTATTAATATGTTCATATAAACTCTCTGAATCGAAATTTTCAAATGTTTTTATATTTTTTCTTTTTTGGTGAATAGGTGTAAGAGTTTGCATTTCATGAGAGATACTGAAAGGAAACTTGTAGAGGAAAAGTGTTGAAATTCTATTTGAAATCCTTGAAGACCAGTTAGCAAACTTTGCAAAACATACTATATACTAAGATTATCTAGCTACAAATATTCAATATGTTGATGAGCACTATACTGGTTGTTATATCAGCACACAGGAAGAGTATTCTGAACTGGAATGAGTTAATGTTTTTATTTATGCTACTTATACAGCTGTCCATATTACACACAATAATCCTTTAATTTTTAAGATCACCCACTTACCAACTGATCCAAGGCAGCTTACAAAGTATTATAAGCAATTGCTTGTGTGTATAATAAATAAACTATTTACAAAAGAACATAACAAGGCATCTCCTTTCTACCTGGAAACTTTCTTTAATCTCAATTTATATTTCCAAGCATCAAAGTATCTAAGAACATCTAAGTAAAGTCTAAGAATGCTTCTGGTGGTCCTCTGATATATGAATGAACTTCTTAGATTGAAAAAAAAGTTTTAAATTATTTAAACATACTTATAAATGTAAAAGTGGATTATAAATTGAATAAACAAACATGAAGAGAAATTACTGATAGCATTATGTTAGTTAAATGGCAAGAAATTATCTTCTTCCAAATGTGCTGGATTACAACTATTATCATGCTGATCAGCATAACGTGTTGGTGAGTCCTGTAATTTATAATTTTGCCATGCACCTGCATAAAAATTAGTAAGGATCTGCATCAAGATTGTTACTTTTTTATATGGCAACATGGGATTAGGAATAGGTGATTTTTCAGGGCTATTACTCAGTATGATATAAGTCAAACTTAAGTATGGACAGAATTGTATAGAAGCAGCCACAGAGTTTCCAAGGTAGATGATTCATTGTACTACAGATACCACATGCTGATGTGTTAATAGATCAAATGACTATGGTAAACTAAAAAGAATGAGAAGGGAAATGATGGGGGCCACTGTATAGATGCAAATATGATTTCCATTAATTGTAAGGAGTTACATAGCAATTAGTTTAATATGGTTCAAGGTACTCTGTAAAAATAGCAAATAAGAGTAGTGCATAACTTAAGAGTCCTTATCTTGGCCATAAATAGGGTAATTTAGCAGAAATGTGTTTGTCTCCCTTTAAAAGTTTTAAATGTCATTTACTGCAAATTAACTATCATTTGGATAAGCATCCTGGGCATGCCTACCAAATGAACATTACAGAAAGAAATATCACAACAGTATTTGGACTTCAGGAAAAAAGTAGAACTATTAACTAAAATTCTATTAGTTAAATCCAGAAAGCCCACTCATATATCATCAAGTCTGCAATTACTGTAAGTTCGAATCTCACCAGGCTCAAGGTTGACTCAGCCTTCCATGCTTTCTAAGGTAGGTAAAATGAGGACCCAGTTTGTGGGGGCAATAAGCTGACTTTGTATAAATATACAAAAGTATGAAGGCTATTGCTTAACGCATTGTAAGCCGCCCTGAGTCTCCGGAGAAGGGCGGCATATAAATTAAAGCCAAAAAAAAAAGTCACATTATGTTTTGTTTGGTTTTGGTTTCACATTTTGTATGAATCTGGTTCTTGTACCATATTTATCGAATTACTTTTAAAATATGATATGGTTGACTGAACCAAAACAATATATTCAAGTTTTTGGTTTCTTTTTCCTTTTGGAACAGGTATGTTTTGAGAAGAAAATTCAGCAATTATACTTTGCCCATGTAACTTAATAGAAGAGAAACATTTCAGGATGATTATTCATAAATTAGTCTTGAAAGCCCGACTATGTTAACTCGTGATTAATTTATTAATCTAATATTCAGTTAAATGAGAGCTAGAAAGCCATGTGAATTGTGAAGCAGACCCTTCCTCAATATAGTAAAAATATGATCCAAATTACTGTGATTATGTAAGACTATGCAGAATTTGTCTTAAGTAGTCTTAGTCTACTGTCGACTAAGACTACTTAATCACTGTAGTCTGTCAGTGATTCTTAAAAGTGTTGTCTATAGAGGTCCAAGATGGCCTGCCATAGCTTCCTCATACTCATGGGCCAGAGCCTGTCAGCAGCTTCACATCCTGCCTTCCCACATGGCCTCACAGCCATCTAGTTTGCAAGAATGGATCAATTACTGAAAACTGATTCACTAAAAGTAAGAAAGTGACAATACAGGTACCAACATCAGTACCAAATTTCAGCAATTTGAATTTTCAACAGGTCTTCTCAATCTACATGTACTATGCTGTACTAAATGTAACTGTAATATTGTACAAACTCAGAAAAAAAGTACAAATTATAAATACAATGTTGACTAATATAGGTTTTTACCAGACTGAAGTCCGTTCATTCTTAGCCCCTTAATATTTATGGGGTTTCTAGGGAATATAATTCTTGCCCAACAGGTTTGTATTACGAGATTTTCCTATTATGATATGAGTAAAATCATTTTTAAAGTTCTTTAAAAATAGAAAATATGGTAAGGCATACATAAATGCAACCATCATTTTCTAATTTGCCAAATATATGAATTCTCATGCCACTAATGATGAAAACTTAGCGAGAGGATTGTTTGTTTCATTGAGTAGTCTCAGCCCTGGATTAACCATTAAGCAAAATAAGCACATGCTTAGAGCTCCAAACGAAGAAGGGCACCACTAAGTCTGTCCCCCTATCTATCATGTCCCTAACTCTTTAAACTGCTACACTCAACTTTGTTTTTTATAATTGTCCTTAACTGCTACGTTCAGTTGAAAGACGAGTTCTTGTTGTTTTAAAAAATGGGAGGGGGGTTTATATGTTCAGTGACAACAGTTTAAAAGTTTGATTTAAAAATGTCATTGGATTTGTTTCTGTCTCTTGGTGTCAGCATTTTGCTTCTGTCAAGAGGCACCTCTATTGAGCTGTGCTTAGGGCATTAGTGGGCCTTGACTCAGCCCTGAGCAGTCTCTATTTTTTCTAAATACTTGAGGACCAAGGTTTATGATTTTATGAAACAGTAGCCTGTAGCATTAGAAGTATTACAACATCCCAACTTACTTTAGTACTAATATTGACCTTCAGGAATGATGTTTTGGGCAAACATTATATCAATTCAACTGCTAGATAATTAAATTCATTATAAATATTTTAACCTTAATAGACAGGGAGAAGGGGGGGAGGGAGAGAAAGCATTCTTGGAAATCCAATGAAGAACACACATAGGGAAAAAAAATCACAAACTAAAGTGCTACCATCCAGCAGATTAATCCTATTTAAGCACAATGGTATATGATAATTTTTTTCATAAAAATTATCTGCATCAAGTCACACATTTTACATATATCACTCTTCCCCTCTAAAGCACCTGCAATGTTAACACCATAGAATAAATAAATTTAAATGTAATTTTCACTGGAAGTCAAATTCAAATCAAAGTTTAGAAAATTATTTCATTTAATTGTAGTTAAAATTCACCAAAGTTTTAATCTGAATATCACATTGTAATATACGTAACCATTTAAAACCAAAGTGGAAACTTCTAGTCTCCTTTTTATTGCCACGGTAGATGATAATGGAAAGAAATTAATTTTGACTTAAAAGTCTTAATATGTAGTGAATGCAGTGCTTGGTAGAAGCAAGAAAAGAACCCCCAAAGCAGGGTGGATAAAAATCAATGATTTTTTTAAAAAAAAATTAAAAAAAATCAGATTTTTTTATTTAAATCAGATTTTTTTGATTTAAATCGGATTTTTTTAAATAAAATGCTTTTTGAGGAAAATATATTACCATCCAAAGGCTATTCCATCATGAAATAAAAATTAGTTTTTTAATTATGTAGAATAAGGCTGTATATGTTTAATTTTTTGGGTAAATAAATTCCATTAATCCATTCACAATGTCATGCTCTTCCAGAGGTTTTTGTAAGATTATTGGGCAGTTTCTCTGCCTACAAGATATTATCACAGATGCTTGGTTTACTTTTGCAGTTCTCAAAACTAAATTTGACTCAGCAGAGATCACATGCCTCTTCTTCACAGCAAAAATGTTATAACATGAACAGAGTTGAGAAAAAGACCTTAATCCTATTGTTCTACAACCCTATGAATACAGAATCAACCCCTTCAGTGCTAAGTTTCAAAAAGTTCAGTGAATAGAATAGAAACAATATTTTTCTGATTGTTTGGAGTGGAATAGATCTGCACAAGAAGAAAGTGAAACTAAGTGTGAGGAGGAAGGGGCAAGCAAACAAGCAGTACAAAATGAAAGTGAAACTTTCTGAGCACAATACTGCACAGCCACAGACAGACAAGTCTTTGGATCTTTTTGTGTGTATGACCTGAGGTTTATCACATTCTTTCCTTGGAGGAAAAAACCTATAATGGCAGCAGGCCGTAAAAGAGACCCAGTTTGGCAATATTTTAATGACGTTCCTTTACCTATCGGTAAGGCAGGCATGCGTGCAAACTGCAAACACCGCAACAAAGAAATGCAAGGCCTGGTGGCCCGAATGAGGCAACATCATGAGAAGTGCTGTGATGAAGATGACGAAAGAGACACATTTGAACAGGCAGGATCTTCAGGTTGGTAAACATTTTTATTGAATCATATTTCTAAAGACTGCCTTGAACTATCACGTTTGAGAAAAATTATATTTCTTATTATTACTGCATGTTACTGTCATTTGGTACAGTTATGAAGAAAAGCAAATATTCCTTTTGGGGCAGTGCTGTGTACAATAAGCAGAAATTGTATAAACAATAAAATAACAGCATTGACTTTTTTGTTTAGGGGAATTCATGGATTCTGGAAACTATCCACCTTCAAGATCACCATCCTCCTGTTCTACAGTTACAGAGTTATCCATCCAGGATAGTGCTTCATTAGCATCATCATCATCAGACACCCACAGCCACATATCACTATCACCTAAAAGAAAGAAAAAACCCTTCCTTCCTGGAACCACCATAGATAAGTGTGTGATAAAAACTAGCAGATTAGAAAAAGAGTTAATTGATGAAAAAATTGCCTAGTTTGTTTATGCAACAAACTCTTCTTTCCGTCTGACTGAGAACCCACATTTCATTAATATGGTTCAGTCACTGAGACCAGGATACAGTCCACCCAGCAGAGCAGATGTTGCAGGGAAACTGCTGGATAAAGTGTATGACAGAGAAATGGAGCAATGTGCAACAGCTCTGAAGGGTAGAATTGTTAACCTAAGTATTGATGGGTAGAGTAATGTCCACAATGTTTTATTGCTGATGCTGTTGAAATTTGGAAGGAACTGAGTGAACACTTAAAAACAGAACTACACATGGACAGAATTAAATTACAAGCATTAAAAAAATGAATGGGACAAGTACTGTCTCCAGCTCATTTTTTGGCAAATATTGTCAATATCCAGTATCAGGGTCAAAACTTAACTGCTGAGGAAGAGGAGTTAGCTATGACATGGGTATCCAGCAATCATCCATCTGTAATGCCAACTATAATAAACTTCAAAGCTAAGGGTGAACCATTCAAGAAATATATGTTTGCTGAAGATATTTTAAAGAAAGTCACACTAGTGAACTGGTGGAAGTCACTTAAGCACTTGGATTTAGAGACTGTTCAAGTAATGATTTCACTTTTAACAGCAGTAGCTTCTTCTGCAGGCGTTGAAAGAATATTCTCTTCCTTTGGACTCATTCATTCTAAATTGAAAAATCGTTTGGGACCCGATAAAGCAGGAAAGCTTGTTTTTCTTTTCCAGATTATGACCAAAGAAGAAGATGAAGATGATGAGTGAGCTACAGAGGACAGTATTTAAGTTTTTCATGTGTAGGCTGGGCTGACAGTCTAAGTTTCTTAATATATATATATATATTGTTTAGCCAAATTAGTTAACAAACATGGATGTTTGTTTAAGCAAATAACATATGCTATAACGTTATTGTTTCAGTTGAATAAATCTATTTAAATTGTTATTATTAAGGTAATGATTATTTTTCTCCTTCCTAAGTACAACAGAAAAGTTGTCCAAATATGAATGATTAACCTATTAAACTGGGGATAAAAAACTAATATGAAAAGTTGTTATTCTAAAAATCTTCATCTACTTGCATATTAAAGTTATACCAGCAAGAATTAGTCTTTATGTAGAAAACTATGATTTAAATCAAGCCTTACTGACTAGTGATTTAAATCGTGATTTAAATCGTGATTTAAATCAGTTTGATTTAAATCAAATCCACCCTGCCCCAAAGACCAACTGATAGTGAACTGAAGGCACACGGCCTATCGCTGAAAAATAGGAAAATACTCAAATGGGTAGGTGGTATCTTGATGGTTACGAAGTTTCAGCATGCCAATTATAAACTGAAGAAACCTGGCAACCTCTGACCATAGACCACTTTCGGGGAAGATACCACCCAGAGATTTTGAGGTAATTTTGTCAACTTCTTGAGGTTCAAAACTGCAAGTTGTGGCAAGTTTTTAACCATGTTTTCTATTGTCTGGTTGCTAATGTCTATATGTATAGGCAATGCCTCTTTTTAGCTCAAAGCAGGACAATTAAAAAAAAACCTACCAAAAAATTAAGAGATGTAACTTAGGGATTTCTTTCTCCATAGAATAGAAAAACCAAAAGCTGCTATAATTTCTATTTAGCAGACATAGGATTTAAGGGTATCATTATCACATCTGTTCTCAATCCCAGGCTGAGTTACAAAAGTCTTTTGGGAGTTTTGAACAATTTTTATGGTTATGCTATCTTTTTGCCTTCATAGCTGTTCACCTGGAACACCTTTAACTATACAGGCTGTTATTTTGCATCACAATGGTGCTTACATACTATACTACCAAACCATTCTCCTCCTTTTATACACCACTCACATTTAAGCTGGACAAATAAGAAAAATGACCACACATTACTAACACTGGGAAAAAAAACCCCACTGCAAAAATAGACAAATTAGCTTTAGCAACTACAGAAAGCAATAGTCTCATTAATTTCTAATTTGAGTGCAAAAAGCTTTCACAGCCACCTCAGTTGCTCCTAGACTGAAAATTACTCAACTAAAATCACCATGTTGACTAAACACATGTGGGAATTTGGCTGCTCCTGCACATGAGCTAACATGTTATTTTTTAGTAGCTAATACTACCTTAGATTCTCAGTTTCTCATAACCATTTAACTGACTTCGTAAACTCCAGACTGTCTTTAATTTGAAATGGTTAAATCTTCAGCTCTATGGCAACAGTTAACATCAAACTGCCCTGAGGAATAATTTTAAAAATGGATAATTTTGGCCATCAAATGCAACTGCCTCCTCAATGCAGGAATCCATATTAAAGTATCCCAGACAGAAACTGACTTCCTCCTCTTAAAGAAACCAAATTACGAGAAGCTTTTTTGAAAATTTATCAGATTTGCTTTCTTCAAGTTACAGCCATTGTTCTACATCCTGCACTCTGGAACAAGAGAAAAAGCCTTGACCTTCTTCTATGTAACATCCTTTCAGATATTTGAAAAATGCTGTCATATTCCACCCAGAATTTATTTCCCAAGGCATAAGAAAGCTAAGCTCTTTCCATTTATTTTCATAAGTCTTTGTTTTAGTCCCCTGATCATCTTGGATGCCCTTCTCTGAACTGTTCTAATTTATTTAAATCCAACTTAAATTGTCATGCCCAGAACTAGGACAATACTCAGTGTGTGAATGTGTATTAAAAATAGAATGTAATAGAGCAATTACTTCCTATGATTTAGAAATTGTATTTCCAATTATGTAGGCTAAAATTACATTTGCTTCTTTGTAGCCACATCATAATGCTAGTTCACCTCAGTTTACAATTAGCTACTATTGCAAGAACATTTCTTACAAATATTATCAATCTAGGTAATATTTGCACCCTATAATGTTGCGTTTGATTATTGCTTCCTAAGTGACAAACTTCAAACATCTCTTCAATTTGATTGTTACTTTCAGCCATTTCTTTATCAAAGTCATTTTGAATTTTGTCTTCTTACATATACATTTTTTCATAATTCACAAGTTTAATAATTATCCTCTCCATTTCTTCATCCAAATTAATCATAGTTCATAAGAATGCTATCATCTGAAAATTTTAGCTTTTGTGGTCCAATTATATTTATATAATTCAATATTTTCTCCCCCAAACTTAGTAACTATTGTACACTGTCTTTTAAAGAAGCATTATCCTTATTATATTTCCACCAAAATGCTGTTTTTGACAGTCCTTTTCTATACAGGTAGTCCTCAACTTACAACAGTTCATTTAGTGACTGTTCAAATTTACAACGGCATTGTAGAAGTGACTTTATGAACATTTTTCACACTTATAAGTGTTGCAGTATCCCAATGATCATGTGCTTTACATTTGAATGCTTGACAACTGACTCACATTTATGAATGTTGCAGTGTCCTGGAGTTGTGTGATTCCCTTTTCCAACCTTCTGACAAGCAAAGTCAATGAGGAAGCCACATTCATTGAGCAAATGTGTTACTAATTTAACAATTGCAGTGATTCTCTTAACAAAAATGACAAGAAAAGTTGTAAAATGGGGCAAAACTCATTTAACAAATTTCTCACTTAGCAACATAAAATTTGGGCTCAATTGTGGTCGTAAATTGAGGACTACCTGGATAAATTGTAATGGAGTCCAATAAATTCTAAATGTTACTTTCTTGATGTATAAGTCATAATTTGAGGTCCATTGACTCTCTTGCTAAAGAAATCGACTCTCTCCTATTTTCTAGAATTATAGAAAAGAATTCTACCTCTAATTCTTAATTCTATTCTTCATTTCTGGAAATTTCCATATCAAATCAATCTATTGATAACAAATATCTATAAAAACTAATAGTTAGGTTTCTAGTTTTAAAGGATTTAACAAGTTGTTCTAGTATTTCAGAAGCTGAAAAAAAACTGCTGATCCAAGCATAATTGTTAACAAACGTAATGATAAATATTGCCATTAGATTACACCTGATAAATGATATTTGTCTCTTAACATAGAATATGTTAGAAATCATCATCTATCAATCCAAAGTGAATATCCTCACTTCTATCTAATGTTTCCATATCACCATCATTTCTTCCATTTTTAAGATTCAGCTTCCCCATAAAGTCAATTAAGCATAGGAAAAAGGGATTCAATCTTTTTTATTAAATATTACATTGCACAGGTTTTTAACTGGTGTAATTGTTTCCAGAAATACTAGAGTTTTAATATAATTAGATGCTAATAATATCCATCCAACCAAAGGTATTAAACATATTCCAAAGTTACCCAAATCAGAAAATTAACACTGATTATTGGTTTCCAGCACTTAATATTTGACAATAGGTAAGTGTGATGATATAGCTCCCGATTCAAAAAATGAAACCCTCCCTCATCAATAGGTAATTGCATTTTCTGTAAAGATATTTTCAGAATCAAAGAACCACGTAGAAATCTGTAAAGAAAGAATTTATTTTTTGAAAATATTTTTCAGATATATAAACTGGAATTCTTTTCAGAATATAAAGTAACCTGGGAATAATATTCATTTGAGAGCGTTCAACTTCATCCAAAGGGTAAAGGTTATTGATTTCCATCTATCAAAGTCTGAAGAACATTTTGCTGAGTTACATCCTTTACTATACAAATACATAAATATTTAATGGATTCCTCACAAGTATAGAATTGATTTTCCTGAAGTGGATAGATAACCAAAATTTCACTTACAGGCATCAATTTCAATTTGGACCAATTAACATAGTATATTATAGTTTTGTATTTCCTTAGGAAGTCATAAAATTATTACAATATAATCATCATATAATGAGTCTTTCACTCTAAAGTGAAAGTTATGTTTTCTCCTACTCTCTCATTAGAGGAACTAGACAAAGGTATCTACTTTAGTCCTTAGTTTTTAATATCTGCATGGAACTCTTGGCTCATGCTATTAGACAACACAGGGAGATTTATGGAGTAGTACATAACTTAGTTGAATACAACTTGGTCTTATTTGCAGGTTTATGTATTAAATTTATATGCCACTCATCTCCCCAATTGACTGATTTTGGGCAGCTTACAGAATCTAAAAAGATAAATAGAAAAGCAATTACAATTTTAAAACAACGCACATTAAAAAATTTAAAACTCTGGAGGGGAAAAAAACCCTGCCAGAACCAACAAGATGGACAGTATGGTGGCAAGGTCTTCCCTGTCAACCACATCTAGCAGTGAGTGCCCGCCCCCCCCCCCCCCCGGTCAACCAGCAAAACCAAATTTTAATACTCTTCCGGAAGGGTACTAAAGTGGAAAATTCTTCCCTCAATAGAGAGGGAGGCCTCAGTCACAACCTGTCCCCCATTTTTATGCTGTTCTTGCATCAGTCCACAGGAAGATCAAGACCACTTCATACGTTCACCAGGGAGGCCACACTTAACAACCTACCTAGGAGAAACGATTTAGGAGCAACAACTTTCTGCCTATTCACCTAATGCGCCTATTCAGATTAGGTGAGAAATAAAATCAGCCTGGAAAACATATATATGGTGTCTCCCTAACCAACTTGCTCAGACTAAAGAGGCTACTTGGATAAGGAGCAGAATGTTTCAAACCAAAAGAAAAGAAGTCCAGTTGCCATGACTCAACTTCCAGTGGTGTTATATGTGCCAGCCTATATATGAGGCCTCAGTGTGTGCCGCTACATTCTGCACCAAATGTAGCTTCCAAATATTTCTCAAAGGTTGTCCTATGTAGAGTGCATTGCTGTTATCCAACTGAGAAATGATTAGGGCATGAATGGCCATGCGCAAGGTCTAACAATCCAGATAAAAGCGTAGATGACATTCCTTTGTTTATTTCTAAACTTCACAGAACTATTCCAATGTCAATGGAAAAATCAGGTGCCTTTAGTAGAAGAGCAGGATACTCTATACATCCAAATCAATCATGACAAGTAAAGGATTCAGGATTGATCCTTGCAGCATTCCATTTCATACCTCTCCCCAATTTTATGAGGAATCTTTCCTGAACATTCTTTGACTATGACTTTCAAGCAGGCAATATAAGCACTTCATTATCATGCTGAAGTCCAGAGTTAATTAGCTCTGCTATCATGGAGATTTCTACTAGATACTTTGCTAAGTCAAGGTGTATTATGCTTCTATGTATATCCCATAATGCAGTAAGTAGTTACATACTATTTTCACGTTATTTTTCTGAAGCATAAAGCATAACAGGAGTATAAGAAGTATGATTTTCCTCATTAACAGTTGAAATTTTGTCATCTTCCCTGAACAGTTGGTATACTGAACTTTTAGTTTTATTTTGAACATAACTCAAGAAGCTCTTTTGACTTTCTAAGCATATATTCATTAATCTTAACTAGCTGTGTATGCTTACCTTCCATGTATCAGCTCCAAAGTGTGACATTAATTGTATAGCCTAGCTACTACTTCTATGGGTCCTTTCTAGTTTTCCGAACTTTTACTAAAATTGTGAGAACCACTCTGTCTGTCCTCCATTTTTTCCTCTTCATTGGAATTGTCTACAACTGTCTATCTAGCACATGTAGTCTTTGCCTTATGACCACAATTAAGCCCCAAATTTCTGTTGCTAAGTGAGATATTTATTAACTGAGTTTTGCCCTGTTTCATGTCCTTTCTTGCCAGTCATTAAGTGAATCACTGCAGTTAAGTGAATCTAGATTCTCCATGGACTCTGCTTGTCAGATTGCAAAAGGCAATCACATGAGCCCAGGACACTACAACCATCATAAATACGTGACAATTGCCAAGCATCTGAATTGTGATCACATGATCACATGAATTCTGCAGTGGTTGTGTGAAAAGTGGTCATAAGTCACTTTTTTCAGTGCTGTGGTAACTTCGAACGATCATCAAATAAACTGTATCTATTTTCAGAATTTGCACCTAACTTTTCCTGTTCCCATTACTTTTTTCAACCATAAGATCTTGATTAACATTGATCTGAGTTTATTAAAATCCACTTTTTTGAAGTCAAGATATATATGACTTAGTTTCCTTTAAAATCAAGAACTTTAACATTACATGGTCTCTTTCCCACGATGTTGTTGCTACTTCCAATTCTTCAAATAAGTCTTTCCTATTGATTAGCATCAAGATAAGTGTAGCTGATTCTTTTAGACTCCCTTTACTTTCTAAAGGAAAAGATTGTACACAAGAAAAGTCAGTAATTTCCTGGAAGGTTCATCCTTAGTAGAGTTTGTCTTCTAACATATGGTAGGGAAATTAAACCCTCTCATTATTATAGTGGGAGAAAATGAACCATGTCCTCTCTCCATAACTCTAATTTAATTACTCCTTAAGAGCTCTATAAATGCCCTCGTTGCATTCTTATGAGTCAATTAGAGGCCTCCAAACTTAGAATGTACAAAGCATAGAGGCAAACAGTAGAAATGCTGATTGTAGCAAAGCAAATAAGTAAAATGACTTTCATTTCCATCTGCCAAATATTACAGCAGGTTTGGATAATTGAGAAAATAAGAAACAGATTCAGCAACATATGTCTTCTGTATGATTATTGAAGTTATTGTACAGCTTATTTTTTCTGGAGCAGTGTGACAGAGAAAGGAGAACTGATTTTAATTTTTGTTTTTATTAATTAAATACAAAAGAAGAAAACAGGAAGGGAGGGAGGTACACAAAAAAGTATAAGGCATGTATAAATATATATATATACATACATAAAAGTTCTGTGTAAGTATTTCAATGAATAGTAGGCATATTTCATTACTATTATCTATATGTAATATGTCAGTAAGTGATATTTTACTTTAAGCATTTCTGTGTTGATAGAGGTTCTCAAACGGTGGGCATTTCCCACATCCAGAGCAGCAAGCAATTTGGAAAGGAATCACAACTTTTAAAAAAAGTGCAATCTTGCCCAAGCAAAGGAGTAGTTCTATCAGCACCTGCTCTCAGTTTGCTTAGACAAGCCCACAACTGGCCTATGCAGGCAAAATAGAAAGTAAAGCCAGAGCAAGTTTTAACAGGTAGTTAAATATATGAATCTAGTCTTCTAATAGTCAATTATTTATTCATGGAGGGCTCCACAAATTCATTTATAATTTAGGGAATCACAATCTCACAAAGTTTGCAAACTCCCTGTATTATGGAAGAAAAATTATCAATACTTCTGGGAGAAAACAAGGTATTCAGGCTTTAATCCTAGGCAGATGCTAAAAAGGAACTTAAAGACAGCTCTCAACAGGTAAATACATTAATCATAATATTGTAGATCTCTGCACACATAGCTGAGTTTTGAATGTCCACTGTTAAGCATAATTTTTACATGAACTTATACAATAGCTTCTTATACAATATTACCTTTCCTTGGTTCTTCCTTCATCTCATGTGCTACAATCAACATACCAAATGACTGGAACTCTTATTCAGACACCTTTCGTACAATGCACAAAATGAGCTGGATCCTACAATATTCTCTAATTTAAGGAGTTAGAAAAACATAATAATTAGCTGATAAACCTGGACAGTTTCTGTACTCCCTCCTCCCCAATGAGTCTAGATACTTAACAGAAAGTTAACAGAAGAAAGCAAACAAAAGCCTAAAATTTACACCCGTTTGCTTATCCCTTTTTTCAATTCGGATTATTTATTCTTGTATCCTATTGCTGTCAAGTTTTAAACTTGGCACAAATGAAATTAAATACTCTGAATGCTCTGCATCTATCAGAGGCAAGGAAAACCAAGGCAATTGTCTCTATGTAATAACAAGTATCCCTGGGAGAGTTAGTCAATAAAATAATATTAGGCTGTTACTTTTTAACTTTAAGGAAGAAAATATATTACAGGAAAAGGGTTATGTGCCAGATCTCTCATGAAACAATGCCCTTTGTGCAACTGTGTACATTGAAGGCAACAGGCTAATAAGGAAGTAACTGCTTCAGAGTAAGCAGAAAAGAGCAATGAGCATGAGTGCAAAGTTACTAAGTTTTGCTTGCGCCATAGCTTCCTGTTACCACAATGCAGTAGTAACATTGGAAGACTAAATGGAGACATTAAAATTGTAGTCAATTTGTCCTTAATAGGAAACAGAGAACTACGGTATGTACCTATTTATTTAGTGCCATTGAATAACAATATTATTTATTTTCTTCAATGGATGGAAGCTATTGGTTTGGGTGTTGGCAAATGCATTTCATTTGCTGGAAGCACAATTGTTTTACCTATAGGATTGATACAGAGTTTAAAATAAATATGTAACTGCTATGATCTAATATTTTTAATGTATTAAATAAATACATTAAATACATTACATCTCTCCTTATAAACCCAAAGCTTCCCAGGGTACAATAGTAGCCATATAATAGTAACAAGCACACATTGATTTTGACCTATCTACACAGATCAATGGACATATGCTGAAAGAAAAATCAGGTTCTCAAGGAGATTATTTCGCAGAAGGAAATGGGGAAAGAGCTATTATCTAAGATCGCTACTCCACCTACCCACAAGAGATAATAGTGGCCAATGGTCCAGCAGTGGAAATTTAGAGAACAAGTTGAATTGTAGCTAATATATTACTGCAGATTAATTCTGCTGACTGCCAGCAGTTCTACAGTTCAATTCTCACTGGCTCAAGGTTGACTCAGCCTTCCATTCGTCTGATGTCAGTAAAATGAGGACCCAGATTGTTGGGGGCAAGATGCTGATTCTGTAAACCATTCAGAGAGGGCTGTAAATGACTCGTCCTACCAGGTTGGCATATGACTCAATACAAGAAATATCTCCAAAAGGAGCTGCTGGTGCTATCTTTCCTTGCTTTGGGAATTTTGGCCACTGAATACTATAATAGCATATGGTACTCAGATATATTTCTCCAAACCCGAACTTGCAGCCTCAAAATACATCTCATGAAATTCTAGTTATTCTGGGTGTGCTGAAGATGACGTACTCTGAAAAATCAATTTCCAAGCACAAAAATAAGTTTGGGGAACTAAATTGTTAGTTTGGCACAGTCACATGGTACATAATAAATAAATATTTTATCATATAGTTTCTCTTATTATTTTATAATTGGGCAAATCATTTACTAGCAACTATCAGCATGTTGATAAGTGACAAGATTAGATATGACAGAGTCAATCTTGGATACTCCTCAAGCGTAAGAATGTCATTAACTGTGAAGAACTATATTGAATTCCAACAAATCTGAAGTTGCACTGTCATTCCCACTTTTGAAAAGAATAAAATTTGTCTTTCATTTATGTAGAAAAGATTTAAAATATTTAAAGCAATAGACCAAACTTCAGCTACTTTATTTCAAAACAGAAAACTGGCAACCTGTTCCCCCTGCCCCACTATGTGGATAAAAAAAATTAGTCATATTATTTCAAAAACAGAATATCCAAGTATACCTAGCTGTCAATTTGATTAATGAACTCCTTGTCTGTATGACAGCTGCAGGACTAGCTAAATAATTACAGTCTCACCCAATTTTCTTCATTCTTAGTGAAACTATCCCAAAGGGCATCTGCTTGTCATTTTCATAAGAAGCAGGTTACTAGTTAATAAGGTTTCATAGAGACATAAAACTGGTATGCGTCACTTTAGCCACCGTTTATCCATGCTTTACAGAATAAACCACAACCTAATGAGTGCGCATAGCATGCTAAACCATTAACTACTACCAACCACATTGACAAGCAAGTATACTAAACATAAACAAATCATGTTTTGGCTTAGCATGTGTGTGAACCAAGTCAAAGACTTAATGGGACATAAAAGTTAAAGCATTTGCTCCCTTATCAATTCTTTTCAGAAAGTTATATACAGACAGTCCTCAATTTACAAGCATTCATTTAGCAACAGTTTGAAGTTACAATGGCACTGAAAAAGAGACTTATGATCAGTCCTCACACTTATGATCCTTGCAGCATCGTCATAGTCATGTGATCAAAACTTGGTTGCTCGGCTGCCAGCATGCATTTATAATGGTTGCAGAATCCTGGAGTCACATGATCACAATTTGCAACTTTTCCAGTTGGCTTCTGAGAAGTAAAGTCAATGGGAAAAGCCAGATTGGCTTAATGATTGTGTGATTCACTTAAAAAGTGTAGTAATTCACTTAACAACTGTTGCAAAAAATGTCATAAAAATCACATGCAGCTCACTTAATAACTATTTTGCTTAACAGAGGAAATTCTGGTTTTAAGTCGAGGACAATCTGTATTGCATATTGTATAAATATTGTACTAGGAAAGGTGGGAATGAGGCAGGTGTCCACCTCAGCTACAGCAATTGCTGGATGTTAAAAAATTAATTCATAGAAGAAACTAGGCTTTTTTAGGTTCCCCAAAATATTAGCCCTAACAATTTGGTAAAGAAATAATGTCTTGAAAAATATTAAACAAAAAATCATACAGTAGTATGTTTAGTTTAGAAGACTGCTATCATACTATACCATATCCTATCCTGGCATAAAATTTCATCTCCCATAATTTCCCAGTCATTTAGGGCACCAATGTGGGGAATGCTGATACACTGTTAGCATTCTGAGTCACCTGTTTGACATTTTTAGAAATTCAAGTTTGACACAGCACACTAAATTCTAGGCATTGCATAATGCCAACATTGCAGTATCTCACTTTTGCCAATAAAATGCCACAGGTTGTCTTATTAGAGGCTAAAAATATTAAAGAATGATACAATAATGGCTTTCAAAAGTTGTCTGTGGGCTTTAACATTAAATATAATAGTAGAACATTCCAGCCAATGTCTTTTATTTTTACAAGCCATTTATTAATGATTTTTCTCTGTTCTGAAGTCACATAGGAAACTATTTCTACTGTATCAGACCACAGGTCCAGAAACTCATTATTGATCCTGCCAATCTTTCTGATTTGCTGATTTCCAGTTCTGCTGGACTAGAACCCATTTCCTTTCACTAATGCTAGATGCTATGGGCATGGTCTACTGTATCTTGGGGCTATCTGGTTGAAAAAGTGCTTATAAACAGATTAGCAATAGTTTCCTAGATTTTCAGGCAGGAGCCATTCCTGATCAACGACATGAGTTGACCTTGGGACTTTTAATATGTGTTTTACCACATAGTTCTGGCATACGTTTCTGCTAACACAGGAATGTCAACTTGATGTCCATGTAAAATCATCAGCTGACATACTACTTTTCTATGTCCTTTTAATGACAAGTAAGAAATCACTAGTATCAGGAGATACTGGCATAATACAAGCTTTCTTTCAAAAATATTACTTGCATATACAGGCATTACTTTTTAGGCTTTTTCATGAGCAAGAAAAATCAAGGACAATTCTATTCAATTTACTTATCAAACATAAAATATGCAGTTCAGTCAAATCATAATTGCAGGTCATCTTCCATATGGACTTGTAAAAAAAACTGTGGTAATCAAGGACAAAAAATTATGATCCACTTTCTTTGTAGCAGAAGCTATTCTGTCATTCTATAAATGACATACTTTAGTACCCCAGAGATTATCCTTAAAATGTGCACTATTTCTGCAAAATATTTCCTACTAATCGTGCCTCAAAATTATACAACAAATTAAAAAAAAATCCTATTCAAAAACTGCTCTTACAAGAATAGATGGTTGTCTGACTTAATTTTTGTTCAACTTAATGTTGTTCTGTTCTTAATAAGACTAAAACATACTAAAAAATTTAAGTAATGTTTTGTTAGGGCAAATTTATTTTTTCACAGTCCAAGAGGGATCCATATACTATAAAATGTCTCTTTGTTAAATAAAACAAGGGCTACAAGAATCAACATCCCCTACAGCACTTTTTTATTTTCCTTCTTACATGAAATCTAAGAATTTCAAAATGCAAAGCCTATCTTTATAATAATCTAGGATTTGTATTAGCTTAAAAGGTACTAAATGAGAAACATATTCTATGAGGCCACTGCTCGTTGAAATATTTAATGAATAAATAAGAACAGATTGGGGTCATGCAACATATTACACCAAAACTTTAAAAATGGCATTTCAAGGCCTGGTATAATGTACGAATCACATGCGTATAAGTAGTCCTCGTCATAGGACTGAAATGGGTCATTATGACAGCTGTTAAGTGAGATGGCCTTGCTTTGACAATGCACACCCGCTGCTCTCCCTGATGAGGCCGCTAAACACGTAAGTCATTAAACCGAGCACAGGGTGCCTCAAGTTGAGGAAGGCCCTGGGAGACCTAGTGTAGGTCCAGGGCTGCCTGCCCTAAACATCCCAAGGCCTCCACAAGGGCTACTAGAATATTACAAGGAATAATAATGGAATCTTAAAAGTATGATTAGAGATTCCTGTCTTATATCAAAGAAAATCAAGGCAAGGCAATCTTGATTTCTTTCCTGCTCACTCTTCCCTTCAGGTTAATTTAAACTGGTATTTATGAAATGGCTGTTGAATGTCTTCTTCAAGACCATCTCCATACTCCTTTGCATATAATGACACCCCTACTCACACTTTCATTGAACTCTGTTGCCTTTTTCCCAGTGGCAAAAAAGAAGCCCAAAAACTTATTTCTTGACCAAAGTTTTCTTTGTGTTTCTGTCTATCTAATAGTAATCCAAGTATCATCTATGAATTTGCCTACTCAGAATGTTTCTGTGTGAAGAGAATAGGAATAGGTGACGTTCAATGGAAAAAAGAACAGCTTAGGTAAGCATTTTAGGAGAAGATTTACAGATAACAAAAGAATTAGCTTCCCTACATATACAGATTCTCTTTTGCAATGCCATCTTGCATTCCAATTATGTTGTTGCTTCTATTTAGAAAATATTTAATAATGAATGAATATGGCAACCTCTATAATATAGAGGTAACTCAAGCAACAATCTCCCTTCCCCAATTCTGTTTATCTATTTAAATATTCAGGTCAATTAGAACTACACAAACTCATACAGAAATCATAGAATGCATAAACTAGCTGGGGGGGGAATGGGAAGATGAATAGGAAGAAAATCACTGTTGTCATGAATTAAATGAAGAGACAACCACATAAGAAGATCATTAAGACAGTGAAAAGAGCTCCAATACAAAAATTTTCCTGACTAGAAAACATTACAAATTATAATTTAGTGCTTTCAATAAAGTTTAGCTAATCAAGATACCAACAATATTTAATAGAATTCATTTCTGGCTTTAATACAAAAATTGAACAAATCAAATTAACAACTAGAGTAAGATTTTTCAGGATTTTAAAACTTCATTAGAACAGTGTTATTTATCCCTTCTATTGAAAATATTTGATTATTACAAATCAGCATGCCCTTAAATGTGCTTAATATTAACTTCGGAATCTAAAGTAAACTCTTAGTTGGCACTAGGCAAAAATCTAACAAAGAACTATTAAAACTCTGCAATTTTTGGTTTATCAAAGTTCCTGGAAGATATACAATATACTTCATTACTTTTTAAATAGGTGATTAATATATTTTATATTTTGATCATCTCTTATGCTAGTACATCTAATGGTCTATGCTCAATTCTAACAATGTTTAATTAAATTTAACTTAGATGCCTTGTCTAATTAAAAAAATCTAATTTAAAAAAATGGAAGTATGGCTTTAATTCATTTTCCAGGAAATACTTACCCTACCTCATCTATAAGGAAAAATTCACAGATTCAGCAAATACCTTTCTGTTTGCTCCAGTGGGGGTAGAAACATATAAAACACCACCTTATTACTGTCCTGCTTCCAATTCTTGAAGTATGGTAAAGGTAAAAGTTTCCCCTGTCCAGTTGTATCTGACTCTAGGGGGCGATGCACATCTCCGTTTTTTAGCCGAGGGAGCCAGCGTTGTCCAAAGATGTTTCTGTGGTCATGTGGCCGAGGCACATGGAATGCTGTTATCTTCTCACCAAAGCGATACCTATTTACCTACTTGCATTTGCATGCTTTTGAACTGCTAGATGGGAAAAAGATGGGGCAACTAACGGGGCTCACCCTGTTGCACAGCGCTCATGTCTTGAACCCGGGCTGCCAGCTTTCCAGTTGACAAGTTTTGCATCTTTAACTGCTGAGCCTTTGCGCCCCCATTGAAGTACACAAAGAGTAACTAACCACACACTTATTAAACATGTACAATGAGTTTGTTTTAGCTTTTATTTTCAAAAGCACTGACACCATCAAAAGAAAGAAGAGGCAACAACAGTTCATCATTTAATTTTTTTTCTGGGTATAAACCAATCATGTGACTATCTTGAACAAGTTCACAGGATTGGATATTAGAAATGTTCAGTATTTTAAACAATTGCTGCTATTGTCTGAAAATTTTTCTACAATTCTTTTTCTTAAACTAGTAATATTGTTCTGAATTGAAGGAGGATAGTAATCTCACAAAAGAATTAAAGCATGGTGACAGAAATAGTGTTCCCTCCTTGCTTTACTATTTCAATGGCACTTTTCAATATTAAAATTTTATCATTCTTCTCTCCATAGTTTTTGGCCTGCTTGTTCCTATAAAATGCATTGTGCAATTAGCAAAAATTTTGAGCACAAAGTAACTTTAAAAATTGTCTTCTTTTCTTATATCACATTTATAAGACTATTATAACTACCATGAAAACTTCAAGACTGTTGAGTAAGATAAAATTACAGCAAATGGGATTTTATCCATGCATGGTAACGGGTAAAATCTACTTACCTTCCCTACTGGTTCAGAAATGCACACTCCATTACATTATGTGTGCTCCATGCTTGGACCCTCTGCGCATGCACAAAGCCTTCTGCGCATGCGCAGAGGGTCAAAAATAGGTTACTTCCTAGTTAAAACCAGGAAGTAACAACATCCGGGCAGATGGACGGAGCCTCATGCTGCCGCTGTTACCGGTTCTCCGAACCACGCGCCACTGCCGCTACCAGTTTGGACCGTTTCACCCCGGCATGGTAACATATAGATTGGTCTGTTACATCTGAAATCTGCTAAACCAATGTTCATTAAATCTGGGACAGTGTTCACAGATGACATGCCACAACATTTTGGGTGACGTACCAGTGTTCACCAACACCTGACAACTATTCTGATTTTTATAAAGATTTATTATAATATAAAATACAATGAAAATAAAGATTAAGAGAGATGTGGGATAAAAAAGGGTGGGGAAGCATTGACTTTCAACTCTTTCCAATACAGTGAAATACTACTGTTATAGCCTCCACTTTTTGGATTCCATTTAGCTATTACAAGCCATTTCCATAGCTACACAATTATTCAACCTTCAATTGAAAGTCTATGTTTCTTTTTTTATTATTCCGAGCATAGAAACCAGAAACAATTTTCCAATGGAAACAGGACCAAATAAAATCTTTCTTTAAAACAATTTACACTGCCATCTCAACCAGATCCATTTTCCCCTATCCATTTTTTCCTGTTGTGAAAAATAAAATATTATTTTATTTGCACTTACTAGATTTTTTGCACTGTCATTATTTATAATAGCAAAATTCTTTTAGATTCTTTGACCAACAGCGATAAAGGGAAAAAATTTGATTCCAATTTTGTGTTCTTTTTAAAACACTAAATATTTCTTTAAAATTATCGTCTTTACAGTTCAATTAATTCAAATACTTTATTTAAAAAGGGATTCTTTCAAATTATAATCCATTATTGGCTTCCCATTGTTCAAATATTATAAAAACAGACAGAAAATCCCTTTTCTTTCTCTTTGTGTTTTAAACATACGTGTTATGTTCTAATATTCTCAACTATTTTTGGCTATATAGCTATTCTCGAAATCACGCCCCATTCCTATGTAATTTGTAGAGGTCACACAAATCGGTTTGCTCTTGTGCAGCCTTTGGCACTTCCAGAAGTCACACAAGGGGGCTGTGCTCTCTCCTGGCCTTTGGAGTTTCAGAAAATAAGAGAACAGGGTTTACGTTTCAATGGGTTTTGGAAGCTGCAGAGGCCATGGAAAAGCATTCTCCAAAGCTGCTTCAAGAACAAAGGTCTTGTGCAACCTGGAGGAGAGCCTTGGGTAGATCACAGGGGTCTGTCAACAGAAAGAGGACACCACCTGAACATAAGCATTGTGCCCAGATCCTGGGGTACATTGGACCATTGGACACTCATGCCTTGGGATATAGCACGAACTGGCCTTTTCCAGTGGTAGTGGTGATACTAGGATGAAAGACTCAGGCCTAACATTGGTTTTACCGAGTGCTGCTGTTCAGGATAGCCTGGAAAGTGGGAAGGTAGAGAAGTGATTCTCTTCTGTTCAGAGGATGTGTGTGGGTATATGTGTGGGTGTATGAGAGAGAGACACTACCAAAGTAAAGTTTGGTACTTTCTGGATTTTTGACATGTCAAGCCCAAAATATGTGCCATCACTGATCTAGTGAGTGCTGCCAAATTTAAATCTATATATAAGTGGAATATTAACAAGGCAGTTCAGTGTAGTTACATTTTACCAGGCCTTAGACACTACCACAACCAGTGCCAAGGAAGCAATTAGAAAAAAAGGCTTTTTCGAAAAAACAGAAAGTTCACACAGAGAATTTTTTTAAAAAAATCACTAAGATATACAATAATTATGAAATTATCAAACTATTTTTCACTTGACAACTTTAAAATGTGTGCACTTCAACTCCCAGAATTCTCCAGCCAGCATGCTGATTGGGGAACTGTGGAAGTTGAAATTCACACATCTTAAAGCTGAGTAATGCTGATCTACAGCATAACTAAAACAAGATGTTGCGAAATATCACACCAATATTAATACTATTTAATAAATCAAAAGCAGAAAATCTGGTAGCATAACTGGTTGGCAAAGGAGTACTAAAGGAAAGTAAGGATGTAGGGAAACTAAATTTTATTTTGTTTTTACTGTAAATCCATGCTTTAATACTTTTTAGAAGAGTTTTAGGAATAGTACCATTGAGAGGGCACTGAGGCTATCTAAACTACCGTACTTACAAAAAAATGGAGTTCAAATTAAAGCACACAGAGATTCTGTTTCAGTAGCTCCTATGAATAAAAGCTCATCATTTCTTAAAATAATTGATCCCACTATTCAATTCCTATATCAAGAGCCTTGGTACTACAGTGGTTTAAAGCACCCTGTCATTAACACAGCTGCCTGCAATTTACTGCTGGTTCGAATCTCTCCAAGGCTCAAGGTTGACTCAGCCTTCCATCCTTTCTAAGGTAGGTTAAATGAGGACCCAGTTTGTGGGGGCAATAAGCTGACTTTGTATAAAATATACAAAAGTATGAAGGCTATTGCTGAGCACATTGTAAGCCGCCCTGAGTCTCCGGAGAAGGGCGGCATATAAATCAAATTAACAAAACAAATAACATTAACAATTCCTTTATTAAGAAATTTTTAAAAAACCTGCCTTCCTACAGATTATTAGTCCACCATCTACTGGGATGACAGAGGAGGAGTTTGGACCTTTCATGCAATTTTTCTTCAGCTAGACTGAAGAAACCTCCCTCAAACTTCTCTTCTTAAAGTTACACATACACACAGTTTCTGCAAACCTTCCTACTGACCTTAATCTATTCAGATTAATTTCAATCTTCTTAAAGTGTTTTGCCCAAAATTGAACACAGTATTTTAGGTAATATCTGATCAACAAATATAGAGTAAAATTAATTGGAAGTATATTTTGCAGTCTAATGTCAAGAATGCCTTTTTATCACAGCATTCAGCTTATAATCAATTATAATTTCAAGATCTTTTCTATAAATTCTGTTGCTGACAAGTATTCTAACTGTGAATTAGATTTCCCTCTCTCCTCCAAAAACAACAAATTCTAAGATTTAACAGAGGCAAATGCAATCTGTTATTTTCAGTTAATTTCTTCAAATTGTTTTTAAGTTTGATATTTTCTAGAGTAGTTATACTATCCCACTTCTAGTAATCTGCAAATTTTATAAGCATATATTTCAGTTCCTCATCCATGCCATTAATATACAGTAATAGGCCCCAAACCCAACCTTATAGCTTGTACTTGTTGTTTCCTCCAGTTTGAAACATGAATGAGAAATAAGCACTTTTTCAGTGCCATTTTTAAGCTAATGGGTGATATATAGTCCAATATTTTAGGGAGACTAACAAGGTGGAAGGATGTTTATCTCTTCTTTTACTTTCCCACATTAAACAAACATTTAATAATTCAAATACTACATTTATAGTCAAAAATCATTTGTTAGATTTAGATATACTGAATAGGTTTTATTTTTGTTTATACAAATAAACATATTTGGAACAATTAAAGCTATATCTGCATAAAATCCATAAAGCCTCAGTTATTATCTGTAGTAAATGTACATTTTATATTGGTTTTAAACAAACATTTTTGATTTGCAGAATTTAGCTGATCAAGAAAGATAACATTTCAGAAAAAAGCAGCAACTACCAGTAATAGGATATCATAAATAATACCGGCTTTGTTTAGTAACTGCTTGGCACTTAGTCACTTAGATGACATGGGAGGTGCAGAAATGTAATAAATAACCTTACAGATGTAGACTTTCCTATTTAACCATTCAGAAATTTCCCAAATATCCTGTTAACACTACTATCTGTACAGGGATGGTTATATGAAAAATCTCAATAGCTTTTGCTATATAACAAAACAACTAGCTCATTCATCCAGTTACCAGTAAGAACCATTATATTAAGTCCCAACCAGAAACAAAAATCTTTCTTAGTTTTATAATTAACGTCTGAAAGCTTGAACTCAAAATAGCCTAGCACAGCCAGAGGGAGGATGGGAGGGAGCATGGCTTTTGAGTTTTGTAGTATTTAATTGAAAAAAATGAATGCTAATCTTTAGGCCTATCTTAGCTCAGGCATATGAATTTAGTACTTCACTTAGAAGGGAAAGAAAAATAACACAGAAAGGATGCAAGGTATCTTTAAAAAAGAAGCAAAACTGAGGAAGTTTTTTTCAAAAACAGTATTATGGAAAGCCTAACTTTCCAGTTTGTTTACTGTCTTTCAAAGTGAAGGAACCTGCTTTTATGGATCAATTTATGTTGTGATAGTATTTTAAGTCTGGCAAAGAAAATTAAAAAACATCAAAGAAAAAAAAGGGTGGCTATAACTTTCCTCAATATATTATTTCAAACATGCACTGCCTACAATGCATCACTCCTAAAGCTTCACATTATGCGGGTAGTCCTCGACTTACAACAGTTGATTTAGTGACTGTTCAAAGTTACAACAGTGCTGAAAAAAAGACTTGACTTCTTTTCACACTTACGACTGTTACAGCATCCCCACAGTCATGTGATTAAAATTCAGTTGCTTGGCAAATTATGTCCCAGGGCAACACTATCACCTTTTGCAACCTTCCGTATTACTAATTTAACAACTGTAGTGATTCACTTAACAAATATGGCAAGAAAGGTCATAAAATGGGGCAAAATTCACTTAATAAATTTTTCACTTAGCAACAGAAATTTTAGAGTCAATCGTGGATGTAAATGGAGGACTACCTGTAATAGCTAATCTGTTAGATCCATCAAGTGAAACCAATGAAACTGAAAGCTTTTCACATTCTCCCTGGATCTTTTTCCTTAATAATCTGGCATTTTTCATGCAGCTGAATGCCCCAAGTGACAACCATTAAGTTGTCCAGCCAATCCTGCTTCAAAACTAGGCTGGCTGGGGATTATGGAAAGCCAAAACATTAAACCCAGGTGGAATTTATGCACACCTTTGATAGTTAGAAATAGCCATGTAGCCCCCCCACCCTTACTGGGTGACATCGAAATGAATTAAATGGATAATTAAATACAGTATTTATCCAAGACAGAAGCAGAAGCTGGAATACCAACTTTCCTGGAGAAAGGGCAGTGAGTTCTCACCCAAACAACCCCACATACTCCCCCCACCCAAGCAGCTAATCTAAGATGCCAATCCCTTACCTGCAAAGATCTGCAAAGGCTTGGAAATTGAGCTTCTTGATTTTCTTCTCGCTCAGCCAATAACCCACCCTTTTCCCTTTCAAGAAGGTCTGCATCTTGTTGCCCCCCTTCAGCAGAGCATGCCGTTCTTCTGAAAAGAGAAGAATTGGGAAGGATTCCTCTCCTCCCCTCTCGCCAAGGATGCCGACACCTTACTCCGAAGTAATTACGGCCGTTAAGAGGACACCCGTTTTCGATTTCCAAAAAGAAAAAAAAAAGAAAGAAAGAAAAAAGCCTGGAACTAGGGAAAAGGCGAAGAGGGGGCCCAGTTCTTCAGCATTTCACCCAGAGGCGGCTACGGGGGGCGAAAGCACCGCAAGCCTCGGCCGGAGCGGAGAGGTAGGGATGGAAGAGAAGAGGAACCTCTCAGCAGCCATCAGGAAACTTCCTCACGCCATCGACGGGGCATGGCCGAGGCGGGGAGGCAAAGGAGCGAGGCGAGCAGCAGCAAGTTCGGTGCAACCCTTTTCTGCAGGCCCTCCGAGAGGCTCGGCGAATCCGGAAAGGTTCCGAGCCGGCGAGAAGGTTGCCTCCGGCGGAGGGAGAGCTTTCTCTTTCCACCCGCCCTGGTGAGGGAATAGATAGGAGGGGTAGAGACAGCGGCGCGGCTGGGCTTTTTTTCTGGGAAAACCGCCGTCTGAGGCGGAGGCGGCGGCACTTCGGAGTTTATAAGCCAGAGCCCCGGCTGGGTTGGGCTGGGCGGCGGAAAGGGGCGAATCGAAACCGCTCGCACGGCTCAGCTCCTTCCTCCGGACCTCTCGCAGCCTTTCAAGAGCTCCATTTGCCCGCTATTCTCCGCCGCCTCTACTTCCTCCTCCTCCCGCCTCCGCCGCCGGTCTCCTCCTCTCTCCACCTCCGACACCGAGGGGAGGGGGCTCAAGAACACACCCTCCTCCTCCTCCTCCTCCTCCTCGCCGCCGCCGCCGCTGCTATGGCACCCGCGTGCGGAGGCGCTTGCCCGCGAAAGGCACCGCCGCCTTTCTCCCTGCGCAGGAGCGGCGGCTGGCTCGTCCCTTACTGTAGTCTCCGCGGGGAATGGAGTGACGGGTGGTGGTGGTAAGGGGGCGGGGGTGGGGGTGGGGGTGGGGGTAATTGAAGTTCGCCTGTCGGGTTTTGGAGGCTGCGGGTAGCGAGGTGGTTGATTTCGCCGAGCTGATCCCCCTGAGCGTGGCTGCTTGCTTACTCGGAAGCGAGTTAGCCCCTTAGGCTAACACGGCTTACTCCCGCGTAAAGAAAACAAGAGCCTTTAATAATAATAATAATAATAATAATAATAATAATAATAATAATAATAATAATAATAATAATAAATAAAAAACAAACACCCGCGCTGCTCCCTGGGCGTCCGCTTGGAGTGCTACCAAGCTATAAAGGCATGAGGCAGCTGTTCCGTGAATCTCCCCATTAACAGGTTTTATTTCGAGGTGGGGGGAAGGAAAGGGTGGGGGGGGCTGGAGGAGGAGAAGAAAACCGGGGAGAAAAGGCAGAAAAGGCTCCCCAAGAAGGATGGCCTCATCTGGACTTTGGGACCAGCTGCGTCAATGGGGTGACAAAAACCTGGTATGGAAGAAAAAAATAATAATGGGGTGCCTTCTGTAATCCCCCACTTTTCAGATTGGGCTGAAGGGAGGTTCTTTGTAGCAGAGGAGACCTGTTTGTGTTGATAGTGTTGCAAGTAAGAGCATTCTAATGCAATGCAGAAAAGCCACCCTTCATCATTTTCTGAAAAGAAGAGATAAAGAGGCAGAGAACTCAACCTTGAATTCCTTCTAAGACTTATGCAGGGACAACACAAGAGGCTGGTGTTGTCAGGCATATGGCTATAAGCTAAGGATCTGACCATTTATTGCCTTTTGGCCCTAGGGAAGAGCAAAGACAAGGACAAGAGACAAATATGCAACTGGTTGTACTTCATCTTTGCTTCTTTTCTTTTCTTGTCTTCCCTCCCTCCCTCTTGTCCGAGGATATATCTTTTTAAGTTTTGTGCATTATGTAAAACAATCTTGTCAAAACTAACGTCATCCAGTAGCTTTGGATTACACCCCATACAAATCTATGCATCCTGGTTGGAGGTTTGTAGTCCAAGACACTTGAAGGGCACCATGATGGACAAGTCTAAGATTACAACTGACTTCAGATATCATTGTAACCCATTACTTGCTTAAATTTGACTTAATGGATAATAATTGGCTGATTTCCTACAACAAACTAAGTAGTTACAGTAGCTGGGTTCACACAATTGAGTATGTCAAAAGTACACTCATCACATTATGACTAAATTTGATGTGGGACTCCAACCAGAAGGACACAAAATTATGCCAGAGCTGACAAATTTGGTATAAACCCCAGTTCCAGATCTCCAAAACTATGGTTATTTTGAGGTAAAACACTATAACAAAACAAAGTTTGCTTCAAATGCAAATAGGCTAGGGGATAAAATGATGGTGACTGTGTAGCCAATAAATTCCAAACTTTATAATTTAAGGTATCGTATAACATGCTTTTCTTGTGTCATTTGGTCAGGCCACATGTATCTAGGACCTTGGACTTTCTAGCCACATTTGCTGGGTGGAGGGACCAATCCTATAATAGTTATATATTATATAACGTAAGCAGAAGGCAGCTATTGTAAAAGCATATAATTTTGCAAAGCCTCTCTATTATACTGTTGTTTTATTTATTTGAAACTATATGCTTGGACTAGGCCAAAAGCCAAAAATAAGCATATGCTCAAATTTAATTCAGAATGGGATTTTTTTAAAGCCACAATTATTATCAAACAGTAGTTAGTATGTTGAATTAATAATTTTTGCTTAACCATAGTTTTCCCTTGTAGACATAAATTTCTGAACCTGAGCCAAACCTATCTGAATGTATTCTCTCTTCATGATTCTTGGGCAAAATTTATAAGAAGGTAATAAATACAGACTACACTCACATGATAGAATAAAAGAGTGCAAAAATATACAAAGCCATTTTTAGACAGTCATATATGCACAGTTTTTTTAAAAAAACTTGCAAATGCTATATGAGTTAGTCAATTGTGGAGCACGTACTTGGGTTTCAATCTCATTGAATTGAAATTACTGAACTTTGATTGAAACATAATGACAGAAGCCTTTTCAACCAAAAAAATATTGCCAATCATAATAGATACTGCATTTCCCTGAAAATAAGACCCAGTCTTATATTTTTTTTTGCTCCAAAATAAGGACTAGGGCTTATTTTGGGGGAAACATGATTTCAGGGTCATCAGCCAAGCTGGACGCCTCACCCCTGGCACATGCACAAGAGGCGTCAAGCGCTTGGGGACTGACAATATCCGGCAGCAGCTGCAGCCCGCCAGTCCTTTGGTTGGTGCACTCAGGCTGTGCAGCCGCATAGCACAGGTGAGTTCAGCAGCAGACGGAGGCAGAGTGCAGGGGGGAGCAGGTGATGCAGATGCGTTGTGCAGACTGCAGGAAAGCTGAGAGTTGGTGGGCTAGAGTGGCTGGCCACGAGAGGCTTGTTTTCACACAGCGGCACGGGGCAGAAGGCAGGCAATGCCAATGCATCGCCTGGGCTGCAGGCAACCCAAGGGACACAAAGATGAGCCTCCCGCAGCTGCCCTCTGCTCCGGCCCACCAACTGGGTTTTCAGCACATCCAGATCGTGTGCTTCCCCCCACCTCTGCTTCCACCTGATGCTTGGACAGATAATCAATTCATCTGCGCTGCATGGGCTTTGGCTGTTACCAGACACCGTCGGCCCGCACATGCTTACCGCCTCCTGTGCTGGACACATACACACACACACACACACTTCACTAGGACTTATTTTTGGGGTAGGACTTATTTTGGATTAGGGTTAGGGTTTTAACACTAAAATGAAGGAAGGGCTTATTTTCAGGATAGATCTTATTTTTGGGAAAACAGTAATACTGATCAATAGGGAGATAAATATAGCTTCTTATTAGGGTTGGTAGACAAATATTAGCATACACTTTAATTCTTGTGTTCTGCACATATACACAAACTGAAATCAGTCATCTAATTTTCCCAATTGTGAGATGCATTTCACAAAAAATTGAGAAAGCTAGATTTTGAAGAATCAAAAATCATAAAGATTGGAGGAAGAAACATTAGCAATCTTCGATATGCTAATGATACAACTCTCCTCTCAGAAACCAAAGAAGGCCTGGAACATCTACTCAAGGAAATCAAAAAAAGAAAGGGAGAATTTTGGGCTCTTTCTGAACATCAAAAAGACCAAGCTCATGATCACTACAAGGAATGGAAACGTTAAAATAGAAACTGGCGATGAAGAGATAGAATGTGTTGAAAAAAATAATTTTCCTAGGATCGCAGATTGCTCAAAGTGGTGAATGTAGCTCAGAAATAAAACATTGGATTGCACTATGATGATGAACACGAGCTGAATGTGGAAAAGCAAGGACATCAGCATGGCAACCAAATGTAGGTTAGTCCACTCTAGTGTGTTCCCCATGGCCACCTATGATTGTGAAAGTTGGACCTTAAAAAAGTAAGACAGGAAGAAAAGCGACTTGTTTGAGCTATGATGGCTGGAGAAGGATCCTGCATATACCTTGGACAGCAAAGGTGACTGACAATCACATACTGGAGAGCATAACATCAGACATGTCACTGGAAGGCAAAATCATAAAACCGTCTGTCACTTATTTTTGCCATGTCATGCAGGAGAATTCACTGGAGAAAGTAATTATGTTTGGAAGTGTTAGCGGTAAAAGGACACAGTGGCTGGACATCATCAAAACTGATACCAGTCAGAGCATAGAAAAATTCAAAGAAGTAGTGCAAGATCGGAAGATGTGAAGAGACCTGGCCCATAAGAATCGGACACAGCTGAATGGATAACATCATCACCATCACGTTGGTAAAAATAAAATATAACAATTCTATTGGAGGGAAAGTACAAAAAATGTGCAAAGTATAATAAAAATGTGCCAGTTTGGAAGTGTTTGCATATTTTGATGCAAAACAATTCACAGCTGATAAGAGCAAAAAGACCGGCTCTGAAGTCAGGAAAATTAGAAACTGGATGAAATCAAACTACAAAATGTTTATTTCTATACCATTAGTGTTTCTTCTCCTTTTAATACCTTACTAAGTAGTTTGAAACTAATCTGCTTTCATCTTCACTTCTGTCAATCTCAACATGTAGAGAACACCATGAACCGATCAGTGCTCATCCTTTCCCTTCAGGAAACTAACAAGAAACATATCATTCAATTGGTATCATGTCCACTGAACTGTCACAACCATGAAATAACAAAAGTCCATTCTTTCTACACAAAAGGGGTATAATTTAATTGCTATGATTTATAAAATTTGCCTCATAATTTGCCCTCAAAATTGGAGAGGCTGCTGTAGAGGATATCATCAACATTCAAGAAAATTAATTGTAAAAAACGTTTTGAAAAGCCTCCTCCACCCCCCCACCCCCCCACCCCAAAAAAGCTTCCTAGCTATTTTGGCATTATTTCTTTGTTATACTTAAAATTATAGCATATCAATCTATTTTAACTTAGGCATTTTTCATAATGATTATGAAAATTGCATGTTGTCATAATGGCTGGATTGGTGTTTGAGAAAGATAAGTGTTGAAGTCACTGGAACCTCCAGGAATCAGATATGGGGTATCTGGATGTTGTGGGTGGACAGGGTGGAAGGAAAGGAACAGTAATGATGACTGGATCTAGGAGGAGGAGTGAGGCAAAAATTCCTGCAAAAAAATGGCTCACCCTCACATGTGCAATCACTAATAGTTACTGTAAACAAAAGTAAAAACAAAAGCACTTCTCCCCCCCACACGCACACACACAAAATGACATTGTGACAACAATCGGATCCAAAGACAGTGCCCAAGAGATATAAGATAGTGGTGTAGGAGTGCCCAATTTCACCTATCCTTATTTCCACTGCTTTCAATGGTCATGCTGCAAGTATGAAGCTGTTTGGAATTCACCTCCACTTTGACCTTGAGAGAGCCAAGATCTTTTTCAGCACTCTAGTTAATAAGCATAGATAATTGACTTTTTTAATTGGAAAATTGCTCAGTTGGGACTTGGAGAATTAAAGTATATGCCAATAAAATAGGAAGCAAGCCCTAACAATTGGTTTCTGTTGAACCTGCCGAGCCCCTTTGTCTAACTTTCCCCTCAGCCTGGAGTGCGTATGTTTTTTCTCTAAGCAGACAAATGAGGAAAGCAGTGAATCCAAGGTTGATAAGGGACAAAATAACCAGACAGAAGATGATGTGGCTATTTTATGGCCTTCTTAATGGAGATCTTGGAAAGTTTGGTCTCCCAGTTTTCAGTTTATGTGAATAACAAAACTAAATGATTCTCACTTTCTGTAGCCCACAGGGTTGCCCTTCCATTTGTTCCCCCTTCATGTAACTGCAGGTTCTTTTTGCACCTCAAGGAGCAGGAAATATTTTTTTTATCCTGGTGACTCACCAGACTGGGTGTGACTTACTAACTCTTCCCTGCTATTTAAAAAAGGTAGCAAAGGTCGGCTTATAGGGGAAACCTGAGAATATGAACAGGAAAGCTTGATGGAGAAATGTCGTAATATACTTGCTCCAAGTATAGTAAGCAATGCTGCTGCTATTGTTTGCAATAACTGGAAAATCAAAGCCTAAGGGGTAGCTTTGCTCTTATGCAAAGCATGACGCTTAGTTATGGTATTTATACATAAATTCCCGAAAATGGGAGTGTGAAAATGCAAGCTCTTGTTACTGTGCTAAATGACACTTGCTAGCAAGGAAGGAAGGAAGGAGTTACACTCTTTTGTTATTCGGATTGAATTAGCACACTGGAACTTGCAAATTAGGAAAATTACAGCCCAAAACCAATTAACTGGAAACAGAAGATGTTGTTCACCTACACAGCATGGAGCCAGGTTATTTGAGGGACCACATCTTCCTGATTATGTCTACCCAACCTGTCAGGTCTGGCAGGAGAGGCATGCTGTGGGTCCCTTCTGCAAAGAAAATCCATCGGATAGGACCTAGGGGGTACACCTTTTCCACCAAGTACTGTCCATCTGGATCCCTCCCAAGGTGAAGTTAGCTTCAATCCTTATAGCCTTCAGGAAACCTCTCAAAATGTATGTGTGCGAGGGTGGGGGTGGCGTTCAGCAACCCTGAGGATCCCCTGGTAATAGGGAACCTACACACTAGTTATACTATATTTAAACATCTTTTCTTTCCTATTCTTATTGTATCCATGTTTGTTCTTTTAATGGATTTGCAACATGTTTTAACTCTTGGTTTTACTGTATGCTGCCCAGAGTCACTTCGGGTAAGATGGGCAGTCATGTAAATTTGGCAATGAAATAAGTATAATATTAAGAAATAATATGGTTGCTAGCTGGGTTTTGACTTATCTTGTTGCGCACACTCACCCATTGTGGTTTATAGACACTGGTTTGTCTTAGCACATTATGGGTATCCATTCCAGAAAAAAAACTCTTAAATGTCGCTTAATACAAAATTATTATCCACATCAAAGGATTAGAAGGCAGTTAGAACATGCCAACAGATAGTTTATTTATTTATTTATTTATTTATTTATTTATTTATTTATTTATTTCATGTGATTTGTATGCCACCCTATCTCCGTAGACTCAGGGCGGCTCACAACAATAAAAACAAACCCAATAAAACATAAAATACATACAAAATACATAAATGTATAAATATAAATTTAAAACATATTAAAACCCATTAAAATAATCAAACCCCCTCAGCCCAGGTTGGGCGATGTAAACAGCCATGTTTTTAATTTGCAGCGGAAGGTGCGAAGGTCAGGAGCCAACCGAAGCCCCAGGAGGAGTTGATTCCAGAGAGTGAGTGCACCCACAGAGAAAGCTCTGCCCCTGGGGGGTCGCCAGCCGGCATTGTCTAGCCTACGGCACCCGGAGAAGGCCGTCTCTGTGAGAACGTACTGGGCGATGGGAAGCTGTTGCTGGCTGCAGATGGTCCGACAAATATCCTGGGCCTAAGCCATATAGAGCTTTATAGGTCATCACCAGCACCTTGAATCTCACCCGGAGGGCAACCGGTAACCAATGCAAGTCGCGCAGGAGAGGTGTAACATGGGAGTATCGGGACCCTCCCATCACAACCCGCGTGAGCGCATTCTGCACCAGCTGAAGCCTCCGAGTGGTCCTCAAGGGCAGCCCCAGTTCCTTGACAGATACATAATAGTCTCCAGAGCAGATGCCAAATCCAAAGGCCTCTTAAATACAATTAAAGAAACATGCTGGTTAGGAAATTCTGGGAATTATTGTCATAAATTATCAGGAAAGCTCCAGATTGGGAGAGGCTGCAAATAAACAATGGGTAGTTTGTTGCCCTTTAACAGAATCCAAAATTTTTGCTTGAATCTGTCAATTTCTTTTGCCTCCTAGTGTAACACAAACTTCTCTCTTTGCGTAACAAGTTCTATAGAAAGAGAATTGTCTTCACTTTTTTTCCTATCCCTATCTTTTGCAGTACAGAGTAGTGATATCAGAGAACAGTCTCAGCTGGAGAGGGAAGCATTCAGCCTGTGTTCCCCTCATTCTGTTCCCTGATTTGGAAGGCCTCCATATTTACTTTTGGAAAAACAACAACACTACCAAGGTGAGTAGCTGTCTGCTGCCTGCTATATTTTTCAAATGATGAATCATTTAACCCACAGTGCCCTCTGAAGCTCAACATGTTTAATAACATCCTATCTTGTTTTTACAAATACAACACTGAACTAGTTTTACTCTCTTAATTCAGGTCTAAATCATTGAGTAATAGAGTCATTATCATTGAGTAACTATGAGATGACAACTGAAGAAACTTCTTGGATGAAAAGCTAAACATCTTCAAGGAAAAACAAAGGAAGTCCAATTGCCTTTTAAACAAGCATCTTTGGGATAACCATGACCTGGATGACTGAGAATCTCCATAGGTATATGGGATGATAACTGGTCAGGAGTGAAATCCAGCAGGTTCTGACAGGTTCTGAAGAACCGGTAGTGGAAATTTTGAGTAGTTCGGAGAACCTGCAAATACCACCTCTGGTTGGCCCCAGAGTGGGGTGGGAATGGGGATTTTGCAATATCCTTTCCCCAGGAGTGTGGAGGGAATGGGGATTTTGCAGTATCCTTCCCCTGGAGTGGGGTGGGAATGGAGATTTTGCAGTATCCTTCCCCTGCCATGCCCACCAAACCACACCACGCCCACCAAGCCATGCCCACAGAACCAGTAGTAAAAAAAATTGGATTTCACCATTGTCACTGGTACTCTAGCTTTAAAATATTTCTATTGGTTTGGATCTGAAATACTAACTTAAGGAACTTCACACAAGGAAAATTTCCAAAATTATTCCTTCCTGAGGCTCCTGTAAATCCAGCAGAGGAAATAGAGTAAAGTTAGGAGATCTGATTGTGGAATGTTGCAAATCTTTTATTCCTTTATTTCTTTTTTTAGACTCTAACGAAAGGATTTATACTGAGCCTTTAAACCAGCCTTTCTCAACTGGCCAATCACAATATATTATGATTTAAAAAAAACATTGTTTTTTGAACTTTGCACACTGTGAAGTGCTAATGTTTGCAGAGGTGGGATGAGTGCGTACTAATTACACTAACATTCTGCCAACTGTAGGTTCAATAATTTTTATGCAGGGATTCCCTGAGACTTGAAAATTATTTCAAGAACATCAGGGGAAAACAGCTGAGAAAGGCTGATTTAAAGTAAAAGCTTACTTGAGAGATTGATTCTTTTTAATGCAACTTATAAAATAAAATAAAACGTTCTTAAAATAATTTTTAACATTATTTAAAAAAAAAAACTTAGAGAGCTGTGATGAAGGATATCCTTTCATTCCTATCAGCACAACAGACTTTTGTCAGCAATGACCAAGAGTCAGCAGTTAAAAATGAAATACAGTAAAAATTATTGTAACAGATGGAGAATGTGCTGAATCCTCTTCCATTTTCTACTCCTATATAGCATGGTAGCCATAATAGATCTATAAAGCTCTGTATGACCTGGGACTTGGGTATTTTAGGGACTCTCTTTCCTCAATAGTTTCTGCCACTTTATCCATATAACTAGGGAGCCCCTAATAAGGAGCCTTGGCTATGGCAGGAGGAGCCCAACAGCTGGCATTTTCTTCAGCAGCTCTCTTCTAGAATAGCTTGACTCTTGAATTTAATGAGTTGGGAGAAGACCAAGGGGAAGAGGAGGAAGAGCTGCAGCTTAGGTGATGATCATCAGATAAGAGAAATCTCAGCTCAAAGGAGAAATGGAATTTGAGAAAGTGTCTCAGGTGACCCTCCCTGGTTTTCTATAAAATAAAGACAAGGAAAAAAGAGGCACATTCAGAGTTGCAAGATTCTGTTACTTTAACCCTATAATAGAAGCAGTTTTAGAATTGATGACTAGTAGTCAAGTCTGATCTACCTTGAAGGGATGACCCTGAAGCATGGATGGCGCACTCTCCGATGGCCATATGGAAGCAGGTGAAAACATGGCTCTTCTGGAGATATGTAGTGCAGGGGTGGGTTCTAATTTTTTTTACTACCGGTTCTGTGGGCGTGGCTTATTTTGTGGGCGTGGTTTGATGGTCATGTGACAATTCTTTAGGATTTAGCAGAGGTACTGGTCTACCAGGCTTTTAACTGCTTGCAGAGCCGTACCGGTCTACCCATTTGTTTTTGGAGCGCACTGGTCTACTACCACACTGCCTTTTACCGCTGATCAGCTATAGGGTGGCCCTTTGAAGCGCCATGGCAAGAGCTTAAACAGTTTTTTTCCTTCTAGCTGATCAGCTGGGACTCGGGAGGCAGTGAATAGATTGGGGTGGGGCCAGGCAGAGGTGGTATTTATTGGTTCTCCGAACTAGTCAAAATTTCCACTACCGGTTCGCAAGAACCGGGGAGAACTGGTAGCAACCCACCATTGATGTAGTGGCCCTACAGTCTATAATTTCAGCTTTTTACTTTTAGCATCAATTGAAAATTGAATTGGAACTGCTATTTAATTTAAGTAATTATTCTGATTCTGTACCAGGATTTTATTAAGTAAGTTCATCTAGAGTCTGGTTGCTTTCATACATAAATATCACCAATAAATAAATACTTTGCCTCCCCCCCCCCCGCCATTTATTTTCAACGTGAGGGGCTGTTGCAAAGAAGAGAAGGCAGAAAACTTTATTCTTGTGAATTTATTTTAAGTTCATTTACTTTAGGTTCTAAGGCCATTTATGAATCATTCCCTCCTCTCTAGCTACATCTCCCCTGAGTGTTTTTCAGAAAGTACCTCTGTGTCTTGGAGGAACCTGCGGTATTCCTTTGTTATTACATTGCATTATATTTTCTATTTTGGTTTGGTTTTCTTGTACACCGCCCAGTTGGGTGGAGTCAGTGGTGCTTAAATTGAATACATTAATTAAATTAATTAAATATTTGAAGTGGTGGAAAGGGGGAAGCAAAGATGCAATATAATACACTTGTTTATTATGTCCATTCTTCTTGTTGCTTAATATGAAATTCCTCAGCAGAAACATGATACACAGTATTCTTAGTGGATTTGTAGAGGTGGGGGAGCAAAGCAATTAATGTGAATCTTATCTTACAACTATTCATAATTTGTCAGGAAAAGGATTCCATGCTCTACCATTGGAATATGGGAAGTTTCTTTATAACAAATCAGACCGTACATCAGGCTAGTTCAGCATTTATTTCATTTCTATTTATTCTTTCATTTACCGGATTTTATAAAGTTGCCCAATTCAAACAATGTGACTTTGTGTAGAAAAACAAACAATAAACCCAAAGTACCACAAAATATTAAAATATGCACAATCCACAAATATAAAATGCAAAATTTAAACCGTAGAAGAGTTAACAAATTCACTTTCTCAGCCTTATTGGAAAAATGGGAAAGACTAGAAATTAAATCGACACCTTCTACATGCAAAGCAGAAACTCTTATCACGGAGGGTCTTTCCTTAGACTAGCAGAAGGCTCTGTGAAGAACGCCTTCAGTAATGGAGTTACATAGAAAGGATCAGTATAACCCTAATTGAATTCATATTAATTTAAAGCAGGTTGAATTCCCATTTGTGATCAGAAGGATTTTTGTCTCATCTGGGTAGCTCTTTGTTTTTCTTTGTTTTTGCAAGAATTACTAGTATTTGGGCATAGTTTCAAAACTTGATCAGCTTCACAAGAATCCAATAATAACTGAGTTTCAGGCAAAAAGATACTGTTCAGATCCCAGATTTTCCCAGAAAAATGCCAGTAAATAATAAGATCAGATTGATTTATCCTAGCAGATCTGCTACGTGATGTCAGAGCTGTTTGCTATTAAATGTCTAATCAGATATAAAATCTACAGTTCTAAGGACACGCAATTCTAATAGTGCCTGTGCAGTTTCCAGTAGTTCAAGTACTATAAAAATTGTATTATGTTACCAGGTAGAGAAAGTGATTAATCTACAGGGTGGAAGCAAAGCAAACTTCAGGAAAATATACCTGTCCTTGTATATTTATTTTTCTCCCAATGGCTATGTATTCCTTGGGCTACAAGTTTACCTTCTGAAAAACACGGGGTAGGCCTACATATGCATTTTACAAGGTCAGATTTTATATCTTGAGAGATGTGGTACTAAGGCTACCCAGTCTGATAGTATCAATGAAAATGTCAAGTCTTCATTGGTTATGGTAATATTCCACTTGGACTGGTATAATCTGCTCTGTATAAAACTGCCATGTACTGTAAATACTTGGAAATTTAAGCTGGGCTAAAAGGCTGAACTAATAATATTTAAGTGGACTAGTTAAATGGAACATACAATATGATTTTAAGAAAAAAAATCACTGGATTCTTTTCTAGGAGATGTGCTTCTTATCCACAGTTTCAAGTTGTATAGGAAATCAAAATGAAGCAAAAGAAAGAGATCCATTTCTGCGAGCTGAATGGTTTTTTCATTGCTAACAGACTTCAAGTAACCACATGATGTCTAAAAACATGAATATGATCAGAATATACAGACATCAAAGTAACTATATTATTGGCACAAGGAGGTGGAAGAATTTAATTATAACAGCAAAGATGAGGTTAGTGGCTACTGTGAAACAGATCATGTACTGCCCATACATTTCAGGTTACACTAGAATGAAAGGAAAAAACAACAACTAATTTTCATGATATGATCTTGACTATATACCCACCCATTTTCAAGGAGATGATCAGAAATTGTTTTGTAGTCCTGAATCTCATTAACAGGAAACCAGAGACAATCTGAAATGGAAGCTGGTAAGCATGAATTAAAAAGAGACTGTCAAAAAACCAAGAAACAGAAGAAGGAAAACTTTGAGGTTAAAACAAATTGTGAAGAAGAAAGAAAGAGAGAAGGAAAGAAAGAAGGAAAAAAAAAAGAAAAGAAGCCACATCCAAGAAAACAAAAGTCTTAGGAAGAAGCTTAAACAATCTCAGAGAGCTGTTAGATGAAAGAAGAAGCAGTATTATGACAAGCTGTAAAGAACCTGAAGATGGGTTTCCAAGACACCAAGGTCCCGTCCAACCCTGTTATTAACTTTCACTAAGGTTAGGGGCACTAAGAATACATATAAAGAAGACCAAACTAATGACAAATTGTACAGCAATCAGCCTTAAAAATGACAGTGGAGATACTGAAGTGGTGGATAATTTCTGCTTTTTAGGGTTGATTATCAACCGTAAAGGGACTAACATTCAAGAAATATGCTACAAATTAGCATTTGGTAAAACAGCTATGAGGATCTTGGAAAAGATACTTGGATCTACAAAAATCAAAATTATGTTGCAATTGTTTTCCCTACAATACTCCATAGAAGCAAAACTTCAACTTTGATTTGAAAAAGCAGGATAGAAAAAGTACGCTTTCAAAAACTTTACTGTTGATGTTTTCAAACTTTGGTGTTGGAAAAGACTCCTGAGAATACCAGGGATAGCCAAAAATAAACAAACAAATGGATCATTGAATATATCAATGCAAAGTTCTCATTCAAGACACAAATGACCAGGCTCTAATCATACTTTGGACACATTTTGCAAAGCCAGAATCTGTGAGAAGTCTATATTGTTGAGAAAGATAGACCAGGAGTGAAATGCTCCCGGTTCGGACTGGTTCGAATGAACCGGTAGCAATGGCGGCCAGTAATTCAGAGAAACGGTAGTGATGGCGGCATGAAGCTCCGCCCACCCACCCAGTCATCGTTACTTCCTGGTTTTAACCAGGAAGTAACCAGTTTTTTACCCTCTGTGCATGAGCAGAAGGGTCTGCATGCGCATGTGACGCATGCACTTCCGAACCGATTGGGAAGGTAAGTAGATTTTACCCCTGAGATAGACATAAAAGAGGGTGACCAGCAGCAAGACAGATGGACTCAATTATAGTGGCAATGGGTGGAGGAAGAAGAACTAGGTTGGGAATAGATTTCATGGAAAAAATTATGTCTAAGACTCAACACTATCTGGATGACACACTATCTGGATCTCCATTTCAGAGAGTCCTGTAATTCCTATTTCTATATTGTATGTGGATCATGTCAAACTTAAGCTGTTTTCTTAAAAAAATAAAAAGTGTGGCATAACACCACCAACAAATAGCATTGTTTATTTAGGTGTGCCAAGCCATTCTTTTGATCTTCCACAATGCCTCTGAGTGATTATAGGTATGGAAATTAGAAAAATTAAAGATAGGTAGGTAGGTGTACAAATTTAGCACTCTTTGAAGTGCTAGAAAAAACAAAAATGAAGAGGAAGTGAGTAAGTGTCAACAATAAGCAGTTTAGCCTTGTTTATGGATGAAACCTAGTAAAGCTGGTATTCAATTAATACCAAAGGGATTTTGAATGCGTTGGAGTAATTGAGTGGTCCTTTGGAGCTTAACCAATGCCTCTACATTAAAAGACCAGATCCTATGAATAAACAAATGGAAGCAGTGAAGCCTAGAACGCAAAAGTTAAATCATTCTTCATTCTCAGAAAATGCTTATTGTATGTGACCTCAGAATGTTTGGATGGAAGGAAGCTCTTCTGAGCAATAAAACCATAGAGCAAATTCTGTGTGCAGGAAAAAGTAGAATAAACTGGACATATTCATCATCTCATCAATGGGCAAGTCTCTCTCCATGGAAGTAATTTTGTTGGAGCAACCATGACATGTTCTTAAAATTACAAAAGTATCACAAAAGGCCCACAAAGGTTGACTAATTCCTAGTTTATGCCATTTACCTGCAGTTGGTTCTAAATCTTATAAGAAATAAGCTTGAACTATCAAGTGATATGTTTACAGTATATGATTTTCCAATTGATGCCTGTGAAAATGTCATGGGAGCATTATAGAACTGCAAGCTTCCTTGATTTAAGGTGCTGATGTCCCTGCTAGAAAAGCTGGAAGAAAATGGAATGGAGCAGGTAATGAGAACCAATTCACCATATTAATATGGTCTTAGAGACAAACAGCTCCAGCAATGTTTTATTACATTCATCATGTTAAATTTGTATAAAAATTCTGTGACCAACAAATCTTGGTGGCAAAAATGCTTAGCATAGCTGTATAGTGTTTCTGGGTCCTTTTTCATAAACAACCCAAATGAAAACAGACCAGATTTAGTTAATGAAAAAATACAGTTAGTTCATAGAGCAATTTCAATCTTTGCTACAGTTACTTCATGTAATCTTGATTAGGTGATACAGTAAAAGAACATAAATGCATATCCATCACCTATTTTCTTCTGAGGTAAGCAAGATTATAGAAAGCATAGAAAAGGAGTAAGAAAGAAAAAGGCAAAACAATTAAAGTTATGACATAAGGAAGGAAATGTAGCTAAATCCAGTTTACACCACTACCATTTATCATTTTTCTCATGTCTGAGATCTCATCAAAGCCATTCAGTAAGGATCTTCTCAACCATCCCCTTTCAATCCATTCATTATTCCTTCATGTAGCTGATCTACAATTTGATCCTCATTTCTGAACAAAATTTCAATGTATTTTTATTGCTCAGTTACTTTTTTTATTCAATTCATATTTAGTACCAATTCATTCATGCTCCTATCACTTCTTGAACAACTCATTTGATCCTGGTGGGGCTCAAGGTTTACTCAGCCTTCCATCCTTCAGAGGTTGGTAAAGTGAGGACTCAGATTGTTGGGGGCAATATGCTGACTCTGTAAACCACTTAGAGAAGGCTGCAAAGTACTGTGAAGCGGTATATAAATCTAAGTGCTATTGCTATTATATAACTCAAGTAGTCCGTTCCCATTGCATATAATTTACATTTATGTTTCTCCTTACTCCAACTCTTCTATATTATACAGTGGATAAATGCACATGCTTATGCATAGCCAATGTAAATAGTTCCAATAAATATTCATTTCTTGCCTCAGAACTAATATAGATCTAATAAATCTACACCATGACACTATTTATCAATTCCACTCTACTAGATCAGACTTCCATTAAGTTGTATTCCATACAGTGTTTATGACACATACTCAAAATCTCTGAAAGTTATTTGTTTTACCATGTACTTCTAACTGTATTTCACAGCAAACGATTTCTATGATGTACCTCCAAAACAATAGTTCAAAATATTAGGTGGAAAATGAGATCTTAAAAGTATCAATGGCCCTGCATTCTACTGAAATGGATTTTTCTTCCTGGCATTTTTTCTTCTGGCTAAGGTCTATCTGGATCCGTTCCAGTCGGGAGGGTGGGGTGCCGCAAGGGTCGGTTCTCTCGCCCCTTTTGTTCAACATTTATGTGAAGCCGCTGGGTGAGATCATCCGTGGTTTCGGGGTGAAGTGCCATCTGTACGCTGATGACACTCAGCTGTACATCTCCACCCCGGACCACCCCAACGATGCCCTTGATGTGATGTCCCGGTGCCTGAAGGCTATGTGGATCTGGATAGGGAGAAACAGGCTCAGGCTCAACCCATCCAAGACCGAGTGGCTGTGGCTTCCGGCATCCCTATATAGTCAGTTAGCGCCATTGCTAACTATTGGGGGCGAGTCGTTGGCCCCCACAGAGAGGGCTCGCAACTTGGGCATCCTCCTGGATACACGGCTGTCTTTAAAAGAGCATATGACGGCTGTGGCCAGGGGGGCTTTTTATCAGGTTCACCTGATCCACCAGTTGCATCCCTTTCTGGATCGGGATGCCTTACGCACGGTCACTCATGCTTTTGTCACATCCTGCCTGGACTACTGTAATGCTCTCTACATGGGGCTCCCCTTGAGGAACACCCGGAGGCTCCAGCTGGTCCAGAATGCGGCCGCGCGGGTGGTTATGGGGGCGACTCAGCGTTCCCATGTAACACCTCTCCTGCGCGAGCTACACTGGCTCCCGGTGGTCTTCCAGGTGTGCTTCAAGGTATTGGTTACCACCTTTAGAGCGCTCCATGGCTTAGGACCCGGTATTTACGAGACTGCCTTCTGCCACCGATAGCCTCCCACCGACCAGTACGCTCCCACAGAGAGGGCTCCTCAGGGTGCCGTCGGTCAAACAATGTCGACTGGTGGCCCCCAGGGGGAGAGCCTTCTCTGTGGGGGCATCTACCCTCTTGAATGAGCTGTCCCCGGAGATATGGCGGATTCCAGATCTTCGCACCTTTTGCCGCTCCCTAAAGACGTTTTTATTCCAGCAAGCAACACCTTACAGGGGTGTTTTTAATTGTGGGCCAAATTAATTTAATTGGATTTTAATACTGTTTTTAAATTTTGTATTTCTTGTGTTTTATCTGTTGGCTGTTCACTGCCCTGAGTCCTTCGGGAGAAGGGCGGTATATAAATATAAACAAACAAACAAACAAACAAATAAATAAATAAATAAGGGGGATTTCTGACTGAAAATAAAAGTCCACATAAGGAGGAAAACCTCCCAAGGTATTGCACAAAAATACTGTATAACTTCACTGTATATTATATTATATTAATATTATATTATTAGTATAGTATAGTATAGTATAGTATAGTATAGTATAGTATAGTATAGTATAGTATAGTATAGTATAACTATAATATTTCACTTTAATTTTGATATTATCCTTGCCTTTTCCACAGCCACTCTTTTTTTATAGGAACTATGGTTTGTATTTTAAAAAGTGGATTGTTGTGGCTGTTGTGTATGATTATGATTATGATCCTCTAGTGCACAAGCAAGACAGACTGAAATAAAATGTATAGTTATATTTATACCAGTAATAATTATTACACTGTCATTGGATTCTGAAGAGAAGAAGAAAAGGGATGCAAGTGAAATAGCAAAAGTCTTTCTCATTTCACCTTTCTTGAAAGATTTTGCAATATTACTTTTTGGCCACGAACTCCAACTCCACATGAATGGAACCTATTTGTGCTTCTTTCTCACAACACCCTAATGCCTCTCAGAAACTTGCTCAAAGGCTCAATGTCACTGTTCCATATGGTTCTTACACAGAAGAAATTGTGGAAAATACAATTATTGCTGGTTTAGCAAAAATGGATGGAAAGCAGCATCTTCATATGTTTAACCAAACAAGCATATTTATCCTAAAATGCAAATACTGATTGTTAAGAAGCTCTGGCACAGTAATCAGTACTTTTGCAACTTGAAAGGTTACTCTGTTAAGCCTAAAGAACAAGCTGTTTTTTTTCTCAAATCTCCACAATCAAATTTGTCAAACCTACCAGTATTTTAGAATTACTATAGCACTTTAGGATTTATTCATGAAGATTGGCTTTCTTTAAGCTATTGTGCTCCATCTAGTGGGCTTCAACAGAATTTTAAGCACAGGAAAAATGTTGGCAATTACTTTCAACCAACCTGGGCTTCCCAAAAGATGATTCTCTGTGTGAAAAGAACAATCCATCTCACATATGTTACGGTGTGTATGATTCCTTTAACATGTATGGAGGAAGACATTATGCTGGCAAGAGAAAATAGTGCTGACATGGCCCAATACTACGCGTATGTCATTTAGTTTTAATCCTACTTATTTTACATACTTTTTACATATGCTATATTTTATGACCTATTTTACAACTATTTTATTTGGTCAGAATTGTATGTTATATGGTTGTAATGTGAAGGTGCTTCTGACATTAATAAAGAAACTGGTTTGATTCACCCGACATAATATGCCATGATTTGTTTACTCTCCACTTATTAATTCAACCACAAGGCAGGATTTCCATAACATGTTAAGCACAATCAAACCACATTGTAATGGTGTCCTATATGAATAAAACCAATGACTTTTATATAAATACGCCATAATTTAACCAGAATGTGTCAAAATAAACATTATGCTGGGTTCATACAATTAAAAATTGTTCAATGTAGTCTCCGAAACCAGCATAATAGTAGAAACAAATGAGAACATTCATTCATTCATTCATTCATTCATTCATTCATTCATTCATTCATTCATTCACCCATCCATCCATCCATCCATCCATCCATCCATTCATTCATTCATTACCTTTAGAAATTGCCCATCTCCTTCACAGGGTCTTTGGGCAGTCTACAAATAAAAGTTTAAAAACATAAAAAAATGAATATAAAAAATTTAAAATTGGGACAAGGATGGTTAAAACCAGGGATGAAATCTAAAATTTTTCCCTACCAGTTCTGTGGGCATGGCTTGGTGGGGGAGGGGTGTCCTGTGACTGAATGGGTGTGGCCAACTCAGTCACTCACATCCACGCCCACTCAGTCAGAAGACCCCCTCCCACCAAGCCATGCCCACAGAACCCAATAGGAAAACTTTTTAAATTTCTATTCTGCCAGCGTGTCCTTACCTTTCTCCCGCGGCCAGCTGGCTGTCAGGGAACGCAAGTGCCCGAAAGGTACCGGAGTCGCTCACTCTCCTTCTTGAATGAGCCGCTCTGGTCCACGCGCCAGCTGCGCAAGCGCACATCCAACCTGCCGCTGAATTAAATAAGCAGTGTGCGCTTGCGCAGCCGGCATGTGGACCAGAGCGACTCATTCAAGGAGGAGAGTGAGCGACTTTGGTACCTTTTGGGCACTTGCCTTCCCTGACAGCCAGCTGCGAGAGAAAGGTGGGCAGTAGGAGTCGGGGAATGGTGCATTCCCCGACTCCGGGGAATGGGGTGGGTGGGCGGAGCCTCCAGCTTCCATTGCTACCGGTTCTCCGAACCACTGGCCATCATCGCTACCTACTCACCCGAGCCAGTCCGAACCGGGAGCATTTCACCCCTGGTTAAAACTTGATATTAAATATTAATTAAAAGGTGAGGGAGGGGCTTCAGAGTGCACCCCTCTGAGCACCAAGAGAGATGGCAGAGCCAGGTCTTCAGACATTTTTGAAAGGCCAGGAGACTGAGGGCCAGCCTCCCGTGTGTGTGTGTGTGTGAGGGGGAAGATTGTTCTAAAGGGTGGAGGCAACCACAGAGAAGGCTCTCTTCCTGAGCCCTTTCAGCCAGAATTCTTTAACTAATATTGATCACAACATACCTTTCCTGCCTGACTGGGTAGGATGGGCTGATGCGATGGGATGAAACTGGTCCTATAGGTTACCTGGCTCCATGCCATGTAGAGATTTAAAGATCATAATCAACACCTTAATCGGAGCCAGAAGCAAACTGGCATTCAGTGCAACTCACCTAGCACAAGTGCCATTGTATGCACCATTCTTCGGGTGCCCAACATTGATACCTTTTGTATCAGCTGAAGCATCCAGATACTTTTCTAGGATAGCCCCACGTAGAATGCATTGCAATAGTCCAAACAGGAGATGACCAGCGCGAGTGACTGAGAGCCTCCCCATCCAGGAAAATGTGTAACTGGTGCACAACATAAAGTCGAGTAAAGGACCTCCTTTATCTTAAGAATAACCTTTAAATAACTCCTCAAAAGCCCCAGCTGTGGAAATTATTCCAAGAGGTCTTTGCAACAATCCTAGCAGAAGTGATTTATCCATAGGCATGGAGTATTTTTTTTACAAGCATTCAGTATAGTTAATTTCCTTTTATTGGTACATTATATTTTGCCATTTTCATAGAATTCTACTTGTTTTAAGGAACATTTTTGTAACAGGGTTTCTTCATATATTCTAGAGCCATTGATCTGATTGGTTGGCTTTGGAAAACAGATGATTCAGGCTTTTTCTCAAAATATTTCTTGCCTGAAATAGATGACAAGAATGCAGTTCCCAAAGCAATTCTTCTCAAGACACCCATCCTCCCAGATTTATTTAAGTCTGGTTGATTTGACTGGCTGCAAAGTTGGCAATCCTGACTCCTTTTTTAAGTATAGATATTTTTTGTCTGAAACGGTAGACTGTGGCTCCTGTGAAAGCTTTTTGGACTTACTTTATCAAATTCCCTTCATGAATTTAGTTGTCTGCCTGCAAAGTGGGTGTTCCAGGCTATTTTTAAAATCATATTATTATTTATTTTTATTTTGCTATTATTGTTGATACAAATAATCCAAGGCAGCATACATATCCAAGGCAAGATCTCCTAGTCCTATTGTGATTTTAACTGGCTGGACATGAGAGTTCAAGGTAGTTTTGTCTTGGCCCCAGGGGTTTCTTGGGTCTTAATTAATTTATAAACTTATAATAGCTAAAGATTTGACATTCTTGTTGCTCTTACTGATCTTTAATACACCCAATCGCTTCTGGTATCAATATTATTTTAAGTGTCACTTCTATTGTCATTTTCCTATTTTCATAGATGACAGTGCTAACACTGTTGTCATCTGGTTTTTCAGTATTCTCAAGCCTGACATGTTTGTTTACTCTTCATTGTATCTATATATCTATATATCTATATAGTACATATGATATATCCTTTGATTGGGGTATGTCTTTGTCTAAATGTTAATGAAGCTGCTGCTGCTTCAGTTCTTTGCACAAGCCCAGCCTTGCATTTCCTGCTCGTGTCCCACTGTTGTAATGTCATGCCGACTGCATTCACAATTGCCAACAGCAGACACCACAGAACTTCCTGGTGTGCTTGCATCAGCATGCTGACTCTCCCTGTGACAGGTTTCTCTGAGTATCACAGGATTAGCTCAGTGTCACAAGATTAACCAGGTTCAGCAGCGCCTGGGGGACCAACCTAAGAGGTGGGCAGACCCTATCTAGTGAACAGGAGTTGTCAAGTGGCATAAGAGGAAGTGGTCCAGAAACCCCAGAATGCTTCCTCAGATTCACCTGACATAGTCACGTGATTTACATTCATATGCTTGACAACTCAGTCATTCTCCCAGGGTCACGTGATTCATCTTTTGCAACCTCATCACAAGCAGAGTCAATGGGGAAGCCAGATTCATTGAACAACCGGGTTACTTACTAATTTAACAACTGCAGTGATTCACTTAACAAAGGTGCCAAGAAATCATAAAATGGGGCAACCCCCCCCCCCTCTCTTTCTTAACCAATTTCTCCCTTAGCAACATCAATTTTTGGGGGGCTCAACTGTGCTCGTAAGCAGAGAACTACCTGTATTATTACATCACAAGGCTTGTACCCCTTGGTGCAAAACTATCTCCAGAGAAGAAAGAATCTCTTTTTTTCCCCCAATGCCGAAAAATTTCTTTACCTATAACACTCACAGTAGCCATTCGCAGACAAATCACCTTTTTTTACAAAATCAGATTTTCTTGGTCTTAAGGAGGGAAGTGTTTGCGTGTGTGTAGGTGGGGAGGGTTGTAGGGAAATCCTGCGCTTCCCTGCTAATCCTTGGGAATTCCCTCGCCCCCCTCCCTGCAAAAAGAGGGTGGGGGAGACACCAACCATCCCCTCTGCCCTCACGTTAAGAAGGAAGCCTGGCTCGCTCTCTCCATAATAGCCTGGCTGCTACGTCCGCCGCGGCTCGAGGGACCCGGGCGAGACGCCCTCCGCGGCGCCCGCTCCTCACTCCCGAGATGGGAGCCTCGGCAGCAGCCGCCGCCCCTCGTGCAGTACCCGGAAGCAGAGGGAGGCGAGGGCGGGTCTTCGGCCGGAGACAAAACGGATGGTGGCGGGGCCCGGCGCCGGAGGGATCCGGAGCGTGGCTCGAGTGGCGGAGCGCCGCCCTCCCTCCTTTCCTCCGCTGGACGCGGCGCAGGGAGCGATGTGATTGGGCGGGCGGGCCTTCCTCGGATTCCCCTCGGCTGCCCTCCTCCTCCTCCGCCTTGTTTTGCTCCCGGGTTCCCTGGCGGAGGAAGGTACGCGGTGGGCGGCAGGGAGGGAGCGGGCTGGGAATGCGGCAGCCACGCCGCCCGGGGTCGGAAGGGAAAAAAGGCCGATGGCGGAGCCTCTTCCCCCGAGTAGGAGCTGCTGGGGCTCAATTGCTCGGGTTGGTGCTCCCGCATTGCCCAGGAGCCCCTCCCCTCCCCCTTGGCATCTGGCAACTTTTAGTTCCCCTTGAAACCCCAGTGGGGGGAAGCTGGTGGCGGCGAGGAGAAGGCATGGATTGTCCCGTGGCGAGGAAATGCCCGGGGCCAACCCCTTAGTCTGGTTGAATTTGGGTGGGTGGGAGAGAGACCGCGAGGGAAGGGACCAAGGCGCTGGAAATCCTTCTTGAGTCCTGGGCTTCTGCTTTAAAGTTCCACCCTGCAACGTGGGATCTCTCGCATTATTTTCTTCTCGGAGGGGGAATCTTTGCCCAGCCCTTGGATGGAGTTTTATTGTTCCATCTATACTTCTGTTTTTGGGGAGGTAGTTAAACATAGCAGGTAGGGAAGATAGATACAGGGACCTGAACTTGGCTGATCCAAAAAAAAAAAAAAAAATTAAGCAGGATCAGTTACTATTTGGATTGGAGGGCGCCAAGAAGTCTCCAGATTATAAACCTGAGTGGGAAATTAAAAAAAAAAAAATCCCGAAAGAAGGCATGGCCAATTATTTCTGTACTGCTGCCAAGAAAACGTGTAAGACATATCCATAAAATCACCAGAGGGAAGGGAGTTTAAACTCAAGGAGACTTGAGAATCCACTTACTTTCAAAAGGAGTGCTATAAAAGAGAAAGAATTCTCTTGACAGTTTATGGAAGGGTGAAAAAAAAAGGCCTTCAGACTGAATTTTGTTTACAGTTGCCTGGTATTAATGATTTTAATAACTGACTTCTTTGCCATTACATTGCTAGCAGTGGAAATGCGTCCTTTTGTATTGAATGACTATATCTCTCACAAGCTGTACATTTAAAATAGGGTTCATTTTTGAATAGTTCTGTGGAAGTGTGCTATAGAGGATAGCATAGCAGCCACACAGTGTAGATAAAGATCAATATGTAAGAGAAAGATCTATTAATGTGGTTTAACAGAATAACCATATGGCAGATAATGATAGCAATGAAAAACCATTTGTTACAAAAGATGCAAATGATAAACAGTGGCAGTATAACACTTAAGTTTTCTTCATAAATTTTTCAATATTATCTACATTATGAGCTTTGGAAATAATGTAGATAGTTTTAAAATCTTATGGAAAATTATAGCTAGCGTGTCACACTTTTTTGTGTGTGTGGCTGTGTATGCCTTTGAGTCAACATTGACTCCTGGTGACTGCCTGAACAAGTTCCTGAGTTTTCTTGGCAAGATGTTAAAAGTGGTTTGCCATTGCCTCCTTCCTAGTTCTGAAAAGACACACCTAAGGTCGCCCAGTTGGCTTTGTGCCTAAGGCAGAGTTAGAACTCACTCTCTCAATTTCTAGCACACATGCAGCTGCAATGGGCTACAATGCTGCCCACTGACAAGATCATAAATTTACATTTTGTAAGCTGCCTAGAGTCACTGAAAGTGAGTGGGCGGCTATATAAATTCTCAAAATAAATAAATATATTTTATATAGGCCAAGACAATTCGTCTTCACTCAATGAGGCTCAGGCAAACCAAAAGGTTGGATATGCCTGCTCAGTGATGCCCTAACCAGTATACCCAACTGATTCTGTGTCACTCTTACAGAATATAAATATTGTCCATGGACTATATATATTATATGGAAAGTGATACTTTTATGGTACCCATTTTCTATAGGTAAAATGAAAAACATGCAGTGAAGTTTTACAATACTGACTGACTGGTTGAAAGGTAAAGGTTCCCCTCACACATATGTGCTAGTTGTTCCCGACTCTAGGGGGCGATGCTCATCTCCGAGAGATGAGCCGAAGAGCCAGCACTGTCCGAAGACGTCTCCATGGTCATGTGGCTAGCATGACTGAATGCCAAAGGTGCACGGAATGCTGTTACCTTCCCATCAAAGGTGGTCCCTATTTTTCTACTTGCATTTTTTACGTGCTTTCGAACTGCTAGGTTGGCAGAAGCTGGGACAAGTAACGGGAGCTCACCCCGTTACGCAGCACTAGGGATTCGAACCGCTGAACTGCCGACCTTTCGATCGGCAAGCTCAGCGTCTTAGCTACTGAGCCACTGCGTCCCTGGAACTGTTTGGTTATTTTCATATTAATTAAGTCTCTAATTATTTGGAAGAAGAATGGGATTAATATATATGTAATAAGGGAACACTAACATTTCAAAATATTCATCTCTTCTTAGTGGGGATAGATTCAAGAAGATCGGTAGAGAAGTGAAGAAAATTAATCCAAATTTATTCAGAAAGCTATATATTCTTTATTTTCTTTGTTTTCTGTAGACAGAACCTTCTGGTGAATCCTGGTATTTAGTATAAGTGTTATATCTTTTTAAACAATATTGTCATTAGCATTGGCAGCAAAATAATCTGTAAATCAAGCTCTGGAACAGATTGTTCTAATTGTTACATGCTTCAAGTAAAAGTATGCTGTAGAACTGGAATAAAATTCCTGTAACGTTGCCTTGAGATGATTGTTTAGAGTTTGTGCTGATGAAATAGTTGAACATTTAGGGTGATTTTAATGATTGTTCAGATTGCCTCTCAGTCTCAGTTATAACAGCAAACAGAAATTACAGTGCCATGTACAAGACTAAAGACCTTTCCTATAGGACTTGTGACTGCAGTAAATATTGAAGTAGGGATTTTCTAAGTTAATTATGGTGGTATTACAACTCAGTTCTATGACCTTAAAATGTATCCACAATTTATATTAAGTTCTTCATAAGTACATAAACTTTATCTTGAAATGATTGCCTAGAACTGCAGTGCAGATAAATTGCAATACAGATCAGTTGATCTGAAGGTACTGCTTGGACTTTCATTACTGTGCTTCAGAATTGTCCCTGAAACCTTTTAAAATTGTTTTAAAATGTAAGTAGCCCTTTTTCTTATGTAAGCAAAATCAGGTAAATCTCATGGATTGGTTTCTTGGATACAGGGTGGATAAAAATCAATGATTTTTTTTTTTAAAAAAATAAAAATCGGATTTTTTTGATTTAAATCAGATTTTTTTGATTTTTATTGAATTTATTTTAATAAAAAACTTTTGGGGTAAAAATCTATCGTAAGATAGTTTTCTATTTAAGATACATAAATAATTTAGTTTATTCAGCATGAAATGAAGCTTAGTTATGTAGCACGAGGCTGTATATTCTGCAACACTGGGACTATCGGTGAGTCAACAGTGGTTCAAAGGAGTAGCAGAGATGACAGTTGCTCTTTAAAAATTATTTAAATCGAGTTGATTTAAATCAAGCCTTTTTACTAGTGATTTAAATCATGATTTAAATCATGATTTAAATTGACTCGATTTAAATCAAATCCACCCTGCTTGGATACATAGTATTCTGCAAAGACTGAAATCTCATGTAGCCATTTTGAAAAACAATGACCAAGTTTGATAATGGTGAACTATATGCAGCAATTTATTATAAACCTATTATAAACAATGTTTATTGCAAACGTGAAAATGTCAGAATTGTATTTCGAATCAGGCCAATGACTATTTAGATAATACTCAAGTTATTTCAAGTAGCTAATAAAATATTTCAGGAAGCTTAGAAGTGAAGCACGGCATTCTCCATGTTATTTTTCATAGATATTATTGCTAATAAACATTGATCTATTTTCTTGGAAATTCAGAATTAACATCATTAGAGTATGTTCACAACAATGATACTAAATTAAAGGTCTTTGCAGCATTAATGCTATATCCATGTCTCTCTTTAAATAGTGCAAGTTTTAACATAGGATTGCTTTAAATTATTGATATTTCCTTTGTTATATTGTATAATTGTGGCTTTTTTCTAAAAGATGAAAGCAGGTGTGTGTGTGTATTGCATTCATTCATTTTCACCATTCTAAATTCAGTATGTTCCTTGTTTGAAGAAAAGTTCAAACTTTCTTTGATCATTAACTAAGGCCACTATTCCTCTATATATTGAAACCAAAAGAAAAGGTGTTTTTTAAACAGCTACAAAACCATGTGCTGCGATTAGGACAGAGTTCTGCAATTAGTTCAGCATGTTGGGATGATTCATGGCAGGAATAAAAGCTTGACACATTTGACATCTTACCATCTGAGCAATATGTGCCCATAGCTCTCATAATCATACTGGGATGAGTGATACTGACAGTTACACATTCCTAGTTCGGAATAATATGCTTCTTTGAATGTTGAAAGTAGAGGTTATAATTTTAAACAAATTTCACTGCTTATAGAACTTAAGTATGCATCAGTATCATTATGTGTTTAGTAAATGATCAGAATTTAAGAATGTTGAATCAAAATTTTGATGTCCCTAGTTGTTTTTGTTAGTTTTACTTTAATCATTGCATCCCAGTTCTTCAGTTTTTGCTAACTTCAGAAAAAGTACCCATTTCTGTGGAAAATCTTTCTACACATAATTTCTTGCTTTTCATACTAGATGGAAGGTGTCTTATATCCCACCATCCATGAAAAACAAATGAGACTTTAATAATCAAGTAACAAATGCCCTAAACTACCCATTAATTGCTTCGGAACTCTTTTAAATGCTTATAATAATCAAACTTAACAATAATTCTGATACTAGTATATGTTAGAAGGTGATCTGTATTTTGCATAAAGCAGAGAGAATTCAGTCCTGTAGTCCTGCTGTAATGAAACAGAAGCATGTATCATAATAAACATAATTTGCTGAAGGCATTAGTCTTATAGCTGCCAACTCTGAAACTATGTTATATGTTGTGATCTTTGTCTTAAAGATCTAAGGCAGGGGTGTCAAACTTAAGTCCTCACGTGACGTATCAGGACTCCCCCCTCCTTTGCTAAATCAGACAAGGGCGTGGCCAGCGCGTGATACATCCGGCCTGCGGGTCAGGAGTGACAGCCCTGATCTAAGGGATCTTTAAATAAAGGCCAAAAATAAATGTGAATTCATAGTGAATTACTCAATTACTACACATGCATTCTCTTCGTATTGAAAGAGGTTTTATGTTTATATTGCTATCTACCTACTTATATAAAAATTTCACCATTACGTGTGAGATAGGTTGGGCTGAGAGTGAAAGACAAATCCAAAATCACCCAGTCAGCTCCATAGCTGAGTGGAGCTGAGCTTGAGTTTGCCAGACCAGGCCTACTTACCTTAAAACCACTATATTATATTCTTGCATAAGAACCACATATACATATAGAAAGGGGGCAAAATGGCTCAGCAGTTAAAGATGCTGAGCTTGTGAGCTGGAAAACTGAAAGCTGGTTTCGAAATCCAAACACCATGCAACAGAGTGAGCTCCACTTATTTGCTTAGCTTCTGCCAATCTAGCATTTCAAAAGCATGCAAATGCGAGCCGATATTAAGTACCATTTCAGTGTGAAGGTAACAGCGTTCAATGTGACTCGGCATATAGTCATGCTGGCCACATGACCACGGAAGTGTCTCCGGATAACGCTGGTTCCCTCCACTAGAAAAACGGAGATCAGCACCGCCCTGTATAGTCGGATGCAACTGGACAAGGGGAAACCTTTATCTTTATGCATACAGAATAAAAATATTCCATAGCCAAAAATTACTGGAAAATGGTAAGGGCTGGACAAAGTAGGAAAAACGACAAATTTCAGACAAAAGAAAAAGAAAAAAGCTCTCAGCAATCTGCCCCATTGAGAAATCAGCTCAGCTAAAGAGCAATTAGAAGTTAGGGCACCTGGCTATAAAGACAGGTGGTCAGCTAAACCCTGCTCAGTTATCAGTGGTCTGATAGCAAACCACGTTACCTCTGAAGTTGCCAGCCACAGTTGCTGGCAAAATGTTAGGAAATTAGTCTCTAGTCCAGGGAGTCCCAAACTTGGCAACATTGAGATGTGTGGACAATTCCCAACTGGAAAATTCTGGGAGTTGGAAGTTTATGCATTTTAAAGTGCCAAGAGTTGGGAACCCCTTCTCTAGTCCATGGTCACTAAACCCTGAAGCCCACCTGGGGCTTATTAAAACATTTTATAGTTAGCGTATTGCAGAGCAATGCTAATATCAGATATTTCACTACTGTCAGTAGAATATCTTAAAATAAAAAAGCCAAAAATTGTTTATTATGCCTGTACCAGTATTTTTCAACTTTAATATGGATTTTTAATTCCCAGAATTTCCTGGCTGGGGCATTTGAGGAATTGGTCCATGGGTCTTAAAATTGCTAAGGTTGAAAAACACTGACTTATACTAAGCAACTCTTATTATTGTGTACTATTATATAGGCTGCTTTTCCTCACAATGGCTAATTATTATTTTTGTTTTTAAGGCGCAGAGCATGGAGAATGATGAATTTCCGTCAGAGGATGGGATGGATTGGTGTGGGATTGTATCTAATAGCAAGTGCTGCAGCATTTTACTATGTCTTCGAAATCAATGAGACTTACAATCGACTAGCACTGGAACACATTCAGCAACCGCCAGAGAAATTTAAACAAGAAATCAGTTGGATGCATTCCTTAAAAACACGTCTTCTCTCTGTACCCTTTTGGCTATGGGCCATTATCTTTTTAATACCTTATTTGCAAATGTTCTTATTTCTTTACTCATGTACGAGGGCTGATCCTAAAACAGTGGGCTACTGCATAATTCCTATCTGCTTGGCTGTGGTTTGCAATCGTCATCAAACATTTGCAAAGGCCTCCAATCAAATCAGCAGACTGCAGCTTATTGACACGTAAGGAAATCAATGTGGCTTGCCCTCTTCCCTTCCTCCACAGCTGGTTTTTGATAAGTTGAAGATCAGTTGAATATCTGAAAAGAACTTGAAATTCTTTTTCTCAACATTAACCTCTGGACAGAGCACCCACCAACCTTCTATTTTTTTTAACAAGATGCTTTTTAACTATGGGGGTATCCTATTTGGTGAAAAGTTCTTTGAGAACAGGGGGTAACATTCTTCATATTTGCCTTACAAAGCAGAATTTCTACACTCCATCTGAAGATTTTAGAGTAAATATATATTTGAAACCCTAATTCACTGTGCATCCTTCAAAACTTCAAGTTTCCTATAAGCGAATTGCTGAAAATTGAATTTGCCTATGTTTATGTGTAAATTTTGGAATTATTATAAAAGTGGCATTTGAGACAGTGTCCTTTCTCTTTGATGATGTTGCACTAAATAAAACGGGATTCCTTTTGCACATGTTTAAAAAAATATCTTTTTATTTGTTCATATATTTTATTTCTGTATTATTTCTTTAAAATGTAACTACTACTTATGTTTCAAAAACAAGCTGATGTTTAATATTCCATTTTCTAAGTACCTGAATCATTGCAAATACAGTAAAATGCATTTTATACAAAATAACTAGAACCAAATTAAAATCCAGTCAACAGGGTATCAGCAGCAATATTCTGAATATTGACTACTGAGAACAGTATTCTCAGAAAGACACTGTTGGGAAGGCTAATTGGATGCAGAAATGGTGAAACAGTGGCTCTTCAGATAATATCTAACTAGAAATTCCATTTCTGATCACTTGGATAAATAGAAATTTGAGCGCAACCCCATTCTCAGTTTTTAATCCTTAAAAAATAACATACATTTGTACTACTCAAAACTACTAAAATGTGTGCCACCCGACTCCCAATTTTGAGAGGTTACAAATAAAATATTAAAAACAAGAAAAATAAACAGTAGACAAAAGGAAAACCTCTCCAGGTATGAACAAAGAAGTAAGGCAACAGTCAAATAAAAAATAATCTTGAGGCCAGAAATGTAAACTGAGTAAGCATCTCAGAAAAAAACCCATTCTAGTTCTCATGAAGGGAGAGTGGGGGAAGTACATTCAGACTTTTAAGATTCTGCTACTATAATCTTATAGCAAAAGGTGCATTTGCATGCAGAATCTTGGTTTCCAAGCCTGTGGTCTACCTTGAAGGGCTATAACAGTCTTGGTAGTCTCAGTATGCTTACCCTCTTCCTCTGCTTGCCCTCTCTTCTACTTCTGCTCACCCACAGCTTCTAGTTTGGATGAGTCCAGGGGAGGAGACAAGGGCAGGTCTTGAGAATATTATCTGGGAGGAGTTTGATCCTGTGGCTCCCGAGGATGTGGACAGGGTTCTGGGTAGGATTAGTGCCGCCACATGTTTATTGGACCCGTGTCCCTCCTGGTTGGTACTGGCCTCCCGGGAGGTTACACGAGGCTGGCTCCAGGGGATTATAACTGCTTCTCTGAGTGAGGGTGCCTTTCCCGCCGCCTTGAAAGAGGCGGTGGTGAGGCCCCTCCTCAAGAAGCCTTCCCTGGACCCAGCTGAATTAGCTAACTACCGTCCGGTCTCCAACCTTCGTTTTGTGGCGAAGGTTGTTGAGAGTGTGGTGGCACGACAACTGCCCGGGCACCTGGATGAAGCTATCTATCTAGACCCATGCCAGTCGGGCTTCAGGCAGGGGCACAGCACAGAAACGACATTGGTCGCGTTGGTGGATGATCTCTGGAGGGCTCGGGACAGGGGTTGCTCCTCTGTCCTAGTCCTATTAGATCTCTCAGCGGCTTTTGATGCCATCGACCATGGTATCATGCTGCAGGGGTTGAGGGGGTTAGGAATAGGGGGCACCGTTCTGCTCCTTCCTCTCCGACCGCTCGCAGTTCATGTTGGCAGGGGGGCAGAGGTTGACCTCGAGGCGTTTCGCATGGGGAGTGCCACAAGGGTTGGTCCTCTCGCCCCTTCTGTTCAACATTTATGTGAAGCCGCTGGGTGAGATCATCCGTGGTTTTGGGGTGAAGTGTCATCTGTACGCTGACGACACTCAGCTGTACATCTCCACCCCAGACCACCCCAACGATGCCCTTGATGTGATCTCGCTGCCTGGAGGCCGTGCAGGTCTGGATGGGGAGGAACAGGCTCAGACTCAACCCGTCCAAGACCGAGTGGCTGTGGCTGCCGGCGTCCCGATATAGTCAGCAGGTGCCATCGCTGACTATTGGGGGTGAATCTTTGCCCCCCACAGAGAGGGCTCGCAATCTGGGTGTCCTCCTGGATGCACGGCTGTCTTTAGAAGAGCATATGACGGCCGTGGCCAGGGGGGTCTTTTATCAGGTTCTCCTGATCCGCCAGTTGCAGCCCTTTCTGGACTGGGACGCCTTGCGCACGGTCACTCATGCCCTTGTCACCTCCCGGCTGGACTATTGTAATGCTGTCTACATGGGGCTCCCCTTGAAGAGCACTCGGAGGCTCCAACTGGTCCAGAATGCAGCCGCGCGGGTGGTTATGGGCGCAACTTGTGCCCGCATGACACCCCTCCTGTGCGAGCTGCACTGGCTCCCAGTGGTCTTCCGGGTGCGATTCAAGGTGCTGGTTACCACCTTTAAAGCGCTCCATGGCATAGGACCCAGGTACCTTCGAGACCGACTTCTGCCACCAGTAGCCTTCCACCGGCCAGTCCGCTCCCACAGAGAGGGTCTCCTCAGGGTGCCATCGGCCAAGTTATGTCGGCTGGCGACACCCAGGGGGAGGGCCTTCTCTGTGGGAGCCCCAGCCCTGTGGAATGAACTGCCCCCGGAAATACGTAAGATCTCCGACCTCCGGGTGTTTCGCTGCGCTTTGAAGACCCTGTTGTTCTGCCAGGCCGGGCTATCAACATAATAATTTTAAATTGGAGTATTTTAAATTTTGGGGGTTTTAAACCAGCCAAATCTATTTAATTATTTTAATTTTTAATCATTGTTGTGTCTTGTGTTTTTAAATTGGCTGTACACCGCCCTGAGTCCTTCGGGAGAAGGGCGGTATAGAAATAAAATTATTATTATTATTATTCCCTTTTCTAACTTAAAAGCATAGTGGGGTGAAGTATGCTAACGTGGCTAAGAACCTGGGGAAAAAAAACTGGCTAAACTTGCTAGTTGTAGATGTAATGCCCATCAAATAGCTAGGATTAGCCAACTGAATTTAGGATGTGGATATCTGTGGATAATGTGCTGGTTAGTTTTTCTCTTCTCAGCAGTTTGGAGAGCAACTGAGTGCTTCCCCCTGAGGTTTTTTTGGTAGAGGCTGGGCTGTAAAACTCTTTGGGGGTGGGGTGGGGAGTAGCTGAGTCTAGCCTTGTTGGGAGGTGAAGAGGGTATTTCTGCCTGGCAGTAGTTGCTCCAGTCAAGCATTTTCAGTGTTGCCTTTCCCAAGCAAAGGGTACTTTCAATTTCGCTTCTTTTTTCCTTACTCATATCATGTTTTCCTGAAAATAAGACAGGGTCTTATTTTCTTTTGACCCTGCAAATAAGGGCTTGGCCTTATTATCGGGGGGTCTTATTATTTTGGGGGTGCAGGAGGCGGAGAGTGTGGGTTTGGATGTCCCGTTGCTGCCGTTGTCTCCCCTCCCTGTTCTTTGCGCTGGCTGAGTGGCCCAACACATCCCACGTGGGCAAGAAGCAGGACGGTCTTACCTTTCAAGCTCCGTCATTTTCCTCGCCATTATGTCCAGGGAAACACGCTGTAAAAGAAAAACTTATCGCGAGTTTGAGATGTTTGATTGAACTTGCAGGTGGCTAAGCAAGGGGCAGGAGTCCTGCCATGCTCGGCAAGGAGGGGGGTGAAGAGAAGAGATGGCAAGGGGAGCCATGTCTCACTCCACACGTCTTGCTTCTCCCCCTCCCCACCTGCCACCCCTCTTGATAGATGGCGGGGAAGGAAAGCAGCCAGGCTGCTGCTGCCATTGGGGTGGGTTCTAAATTTTTTTACTACCGGTTCTGTGGGCGTGGCTTATTTTGTGGGCATGGCTTGATAGTCATGTGACAATTCTTTAGGATTTAGCAAAGGTACTGGTCTATCAGGCTTTTAACTGCTTGCAGAGCTGTACCGGTCTACCCATTTGTTCTTGGAGCGTCCCGGTCTACCCATTTGTTTTTTGAGGCACCGGTCTACCCATTTGTTTTTCGAGCGCACTGGTCTACCACCACACTGCCTTTTAACATTGATCAGCTGTAGGGTGGCCCTTTGAAGCCCCACGGCAAGAGTTTAAACAGTTTTTATCCTTCTAGCCATCAGCTGGGACTCGGGAGGCAGCAAATAGATTGGGGGCGGGGCCAAATAAGAGGTAAGAATAACACGGGCAGGGCGGGAGGGCCCAGCTCCCGAAAAAAGAGAACTGGTTTGGTGACGTCATATCGTCACCGCTATCGGCTTGGCTGAACCGGGAGGAACCCACCACTGGTGGGGTGGGACATGTTGGGCCACTTGGCTAGTGCAAACAGGGAGGGGAGGGCATGTCCCCCCCTTCCCCCTCGCCATTTTGTTTGTGTGGCAAGCAACCAGGGGAAATTACAGGACCAGCTGCGCATGCATGTAAATAGTTGGTGGGGGGACTTATTTTGGGGGGGTTCCTTATATTATCCCATGCACTGAAAAGCCCGATTGGGCTTATTATCTCGACATGTCTTATTTTCGGGGAAACACAGGTACATACAATCTTGTTGTTGAATAATTTCAAATAACAGATACAAAACTTTATTAAATATTTTAAACATCCAAGCCTTCAATGTTTTAGAAGATAAATTTTCATACTATAGGAACGTTAATATTTTTTTTAAAAAAGTTTTATAGTTTTCATCAGGAGTGTGGTTTTGTTCGTTTTAATGGTGGTTCATCTGTATATGCTTTGGTGTTGATATGCTTTCCTTCTTCCTCTTCTTCATCATCTTCATCTTCATCTTCATCTCCATCTTCATCATCATCTACAAAAATAATAATCATCACATAGAACTATTTTTCTATTAACAAGTGCTTCCCAAAGTATCATTCTATTTTTGATAAACCCTAAAGTATCAGTCTACTTTTGATAAACATATTTTCATAATCAGATGTAAAAATTAACCATCTGTTAACTCCCCTGTTCCTGTTTGAACAACACGACTAACCAGAGACATTACCAGAGTAATGGTTAACCACGACTAACCAGAGACATTACTGTAGTCCTCAATATTGGTTAAGAATTGATGCTGACTTTTCTGACACTCTCCTGCTGCTGTTCATTATGTCATTGCTTTGTTCCTGTTGAGCCTTAAAAAGTAGCTGATTTTCTCTGACAATTTTGAATGGTCTTTCATGCAGATATTAACGATGATATTGTGCTCCTGTTTAAAAAGGCTGAAAGCTATTGCAGAATCAGCCCCCTGACCATAGAAAGTCCTTGTGCAGATTATCAGAACATACAGTATTTACAGCGGATGAGAGAATTTCCACTTAGAGCAAGGTGGCTTCAGAGCAAACCATGCCTGTGTGTGCCAGATTTTTACTATCAGGCAAGTAAACTGCTATTATGTTTATTGTTACTATGTTTAAGAGCATCCACTGGGACTTGGAGTAGAAAGCTGTTTTGGTGATCAGCATACACAGCAAAATCACCTGAGTCTTTCCTACATTTTATGATACAGTTAAAGTTCACAATGACAAAAGCAACCCTTTTAATAGTCAAAATAGGACTGTGATGAAGGTATGTATTATAACCACTGTTGTTGAAGAAGGTGATAGGTTGGATAATGGGGAAAAGTGAGAGATACAAGAGTTTAACATGAGGCAGATAAATTGAATTTCACAGATGCAACATAAGCCAATGGCACTGCTTTCACAGAGGAATCAGAACAGAAGGCATAGGAATATACAGGGTATATGGTGTTATCAAATGCTGCTGAGAGATCTGAGGACTGAGAAAGGTGCATTCCCCTTCATCCTGGACACGACAAAAATCATAAACCAAAGCAACCAATACCAGTTCCAACCAATGACCAGGCATGAATCCTAAATGACAATGATCTAATAAATCATTTTATTATTGATTTATTTGTATCCCACCTTTATTTTTACAAATACCTCAAAATAGTAAACATATCCAACATATTCTTCCTATTTTCTCAACAACCACCACCACCACCCTGTGAGGCAAGTTGGGCTGAAAGTGACGGGCTCAGTCACCCAATTAACTTTCATGGCCATATTTTCTCTATGATATCTGTTTAACTCCCATGCTTTCCTTCTTTAAATTCTCTAAAAAGGGCAGTTGGAAACTGAAAGTGTAAAAAAATGAATTGGCCAAAGGAGAAATTATAGCAAGGGTGCATTACTGCTGTCTTCAAAACAGGTGGCATCACATCCTTTCTCAAAGATATATGATTATCTCATCTCCCCTTATGAGGATCTCAAGTCAATCCAACAAAACAATCACAATCATCATTTTTTCTTGGGGTTATGAATAGGCCAATCTCTTTTGTCTGTCAATAACCTGTGGATTCCTACTTTCACATGCACTCACAACTAGATAACACCAATTTATGCACCCACTGGGATCCCCATATCGAAACAACTTACTTTATGTGCAGTCAGAATCTGAAAATAACATTTAACACAACACAGTACTTAAACAAAATGGTTTGGTTGAGATCTGCATATGTGGGACTGACTGGGGTAGATTGTAAGGGTGACCCAGAAATATAATTTATGTCATTTTATTCTATTTTATATATTAATGTATTTAATTATATAGTAGCTTCTCTATTTTACCCTACTCTTATTTTAAATTGTTTGTATAAGATTTTATTGGCAATATGTATTTGCACCTTGTGCTTTGATATGGCCTATAGCCGTGTTGGCGAACCTATGGCACGCAGAGCCATCGCCTGTTGTTCTTCCGGGTTCTGCTACGGCGGTCATCTGGTTTTCATGTGCACGGGCGTGCCAGAAATTGGAAGAGCAGCCGCCCATTGCACATGCGCACTCCAGGAAAATGATCTTCCTGTTTCCAGAGTGTGCATGCGCACCGGCCAGCTGGTCTGATTTCTGGCGCGCATGCCCACACAAAGACCAGCAATTGGCACGTGTGCCAAAAGAGGGAATCCCGGCGGTCACTTCCTAAGGGAGCAGAGCAAGGTAAGCCAGGGATTCCCTCCCTCCCTCCCCATGCGAGCTACTTGCGCAGTCCCAGGCAGTCCGGACCACCCGATGCTTCCCTCAGGTGCTCAGAGCCGGCAAGTGGCTCTTCTGAGAAGGGGTGGGGGAGAGGCAGGCATGCCTGTAGAGACGGGCTTTGGCTCATCATTCTTTGGCTTCCTCATTCTTTCCGAGGCAGCCTTTGCTGCTTTGGAAAGAGGAAAGAGAAGATGAGTCTGCAGAGAAGAAGGGCGCGCGGCTCTGGAATGTGCATTTCCAGGGAGGAAAGCATTTTCGGGCGGCAGCGGGGAGGAGCCCAAGCAAGGATTAGGGTCGCAGCAGAACGAGGAGCAAAGCCCATCTCCGCTGGCGCACCTGCCTCTCCCCCCCACTTCTTCTTGCCGGCCCTGAGTGCCCAAGGGAAGCGCCGGGTGGCTATTTTGAAAGGGGCAGGAGCGGTCTATGCAAGCTGCGGGATAAATGTATTGCATTTCAGGCAGCGGCTGGTCCCAGCCCGCGCTGCCACCTGAAAATCCTTTCTTCCCTGGAAATGCCAGAGCTGCCAGTCCTTCTCCTTCTCCGCAGACTCATTTTCTCTTTCCTCTTTCCGAGGCAGCAAAGGCACATGAGGCTTCCCAGGAAGCCCAACACCCAGCAGGGAGGAGCCCAAGCAAGGATTCGGGGTTGCAGCAGAATAAGGAGTCAAGCCTGTCTCTGCCGGGGTACCTGCCTCTCCCCCCCACTTTCTTCTTGCCGGCCCTGAGCGCCCAAGGGAAGCGCCGGGTGGCTATTTTGAAAGGGGCGGGAGCAGTTTATACAAGCCGCGGAATAAGTGCATTGCATTTCAGGTGGCGGCTGGTCCCAGCCCGTGCTGCCGCCTGAAAATTCTGTATCAGGTCAATTGTTTAGTTTATTAGCTTCTCCAGATTTTTTCATTCAATCTCCGGCTGCTGAAACCTCCCCAAAGGTCCCTCTGAGTGGCTGTTGCAAACTCCCCCGCGCTCCCTCTGCCCCACAGTAAGGCCAGGAGCTGCCGTTGCTCAGGGCCCGAGCCCCCCAACCAGCAGCCGCAGCCGGGAACCAGAGCTCCACTTTCCCCAAAAGGCTGGCAAGCTTTGAGTCCAGCCTCGGGGCCGCCGCCTCGCACCGGGTTGCCTCTCCCCGCATGTTGCTGTGGGTTTCCCCACGGAGAGGGCTGACTCCCTCAGTCAGAGGCCAAGAGCGCAGCATCAGTTCGCGGCAGCTCCTCCCAGGGCAGCTCGGCTCAGCACCGTTCCTAAAGCCGGCAGCGGGTCCTCCAAGCAGAGAGCAGGTGCCGGGCCGGCCGGAGACGCCACCCCTTCGCTCTCTGCTCGCTGGGCCGGGCAGCAGTCCAGCCGCGGCCGCCTTGGGGGAGAGCGCAGCGCGGCCAGGGTCCTGGTGCTCCCTTGCTGGGTCCCTCAGAATGCAGCACGGAGGAAACCCGGGATCCACTGGCAGCGCGGATGATTCCCACTTGCGGTGATTGCAGGCACTGAGCCCGATGGCGGGAGGGGGCAGCCGGGGGAAAGGGAGACGAATGGGGTGGGGGGGACGGGACGGCCGGCACAGCCACAACTCCAGCTCCTTCAGTTGTGGGTTGCAGGCGCCCTTTGGAACAAGGCTCTCCAACCTTGGCAACCTTAAGATTTGTGGACTTTGAGAACTCCCAGAGTTGACAAGGTTGGAGAGCCCAGCCCTGCCTTGGAAAGGCCCATCGTAAGGCAGGCAGGAGGGTTCGACTCTCACGAGCCTCCGCTCCCGCAAGGCGCATTTACAGCCCGGGGGCGGAGCTGCAGTCCTGCTTGCACCATTTTGCAAGCCTCAGCCGCCCGCCAACCGGAGAAGGTGGGCGGGCCTGGCTGGCAGCAACTGCGGCCTCCTCGCGTGTTCCCCGCATCCCCTTCTGACTAGGGGAGCAGCATGGGCAAAAGGCCTCTGCTGGGATGGGTGAATGGGACGCTGGCGAGTTGGCAGGCAGGGCCGAGAGCGCTGCTGCCGCTTGGGAACAGCTGTCTCACCAGGGTAACTGGTTGTCCTCCGGTAAGTGGTGCGCCGGCCCTCTTGGAAAAAGTGGGGGCGCATGCGTGGAGGGCGCACACATGCGCAGTGGGGGTTGCACGTGCGCATGTGCAGTGTGGTGCATGCGTATTAGGAGTCATGTGCGCATGCGCAAATGGGGGCGCCCATTGCATTATGGCTGCTGGCACGCGAGAGCGCGTAAAGGCTCGTGCGCTCAGACTTTTGGCACGCAATGCCAAAAAGGTTCGCCATCACTGGCCTATAGGCTAATCAAAGCTATCATTTTAAACTGTATTTTATCCAATCCATTTTAAATTGTTTTCATCAGATTTTAGTAATAATTTGTGTCTGGAACTCTGCACTTTGATATGGCCCAAGGGCTAATCAATAAAGTAAACTCTAAACTCACCAATTTATGTTTTCTGACATATGCTTTAGCCCTTTCATTCATAATTAATTTCTACACCTTAATTACTTTGCATGTATTCAGCAATTCTACTCCATAAAATCAGACCAATTTCATTCAGCTCCATTACACCCTTCCTCTTTTTCTTAGAAGCACCAGCAGTCAACTTTTTTTTATTATGTTTTTAATATATGGTCTTTATTTTTTCCTCCTTTTACATGGACTATCTTCCATAGGTCATTCACATCACTTTTTGGGCCCCCAGTTATTTATATCCTCCATCCATGTTAGACAAGGCTTTCAGATGACTCTCTTTAGTCTAAACTTAGAATAGAATAGACTTTTTTATTGGCCAAGTGTGATTGGACACACAAGGAATTTGCCTTGGTGCATATGCTCCCAGTGTACATAAAAGAAAAGATACGTTCATCAAGAATCATAAGGTACAACACTTAATGATAGTCATAGGGTACAAATAAGCAATCAGGAAACAATATCAATATAAAACATGAGGATACAAACAACAAAGTTACAGTCATACAGTCATAAGTGGAAGGAGATGGGTGGTGGGAACGATGAGAAGATTAACAGTAGTGCAGACTTAGTAAATAGTTTGACAGTGTTGAGGGAATTATTTGTTTAGCAGAATGATGGCGTTCGGGAACTTAAGATAGAAAGATGTGGTATAGGTTACCAAGCCTTAATTTCATCCATGATGCCAAATACAACCTTCCCTGCTAACAATAAGGATAGAATAGAAAATAGAACAGAAAATAATAAGGAAAGGAATGGAACAGAATAGAATAGAACAGAATAGAAGCTGGAAGGGACCTTGGAGGTCTTCTAGTCCATCCCTCTGCTCAAGCAGGGGAACCTATACCATTTCAGATATGACGGTGGTCAGTTTGGGTACCTTTGGACCACTATTCCAAGCACAATTTTATCCCTCTTTATCCTCCCTCATAGGACGCAGTAGCCCGAACCGTCCTCCTTCGTTTGCGAGCTGAAACAGAGCAATCCTCACAGGCGCCTCACAGAGTAGGAACGGCCGCCATAACATCAAAGGGCAAAAGCCGGTTCCAGAAATCAGCCCCTCACCTCCACGCTCATCTCGGTCTCCGGCGGCAGCGACGCTCTCCTGCTGCACCAGAGGGCCAAGCCGAGCGGCGACTTCCTCCCGCAGCCGAGATAAACCCGCCAGCAGGCCCCGCAGCTCTCCCGGAGGCTCACACCGAACACGCCACGCTCGTTTCGAGCCATCGCGGCCGGTCAGCTCGGCCTGCAACTCCATCGCTCGGTTCCCGGCGCCAACGAGGAACCAATCAGTTTTAACCTATCTTCTCCCCCCCCGCCCCCGCCCCCACTTTGACGAAACGGGTGGCTCTTCCAGTTCTCCTCCCCTAATTCAACGCGCATGCGTCACCCAATCCCGCTCGCTTCTCTCGTTGATACGGTACGCAGAGGAGGCGCGCATCCGACCGCGCATTGTCTCCGCCTCCGTCCGCCTTTGCGATTGGCTGCCGCCGCTCACGTGCAGGCGGCCCCGTTTGTTCTCCGCCGCGACTTGTTTTTTCCGCTTCCGGTATGCGCGGAAGCGTCGCCTGGCGGCGGTTTCGCGTTTTCCCGCCTTTTCCTCCTCCGCCTCGGGCTTTTTACGACGGAGCGAGGGAAGCAGCGACGTCAGGGAGATGGAAAGGGCGACGGCCGCTTCTGGCGCTCCTGAAGAGGACGGCGGCAACGACAGCAACACTTCCACTGGCGGCGAAGAGGGCGACAGGAACGCCGAGGAGCCCGTCGTGTCGCTAGCCGAGGTGCTGGCCGAAAGCGAGGAGTTGGAGAACGAAGCGCGCGCCGTGCTGGGCGGGAGCGATCACGAGCGCTGCAGTTACTCTCAGGTGAGAGGCGTAGGCGGGCCTGGCTGAGCTCCGCGGGGTGGAAGGGCTGCTTCTCTAAGGCGCTTCAGAAAGCTTCCTCAACCTCTTGCCTTCGGTTATGTCGGACTTCTTTTTTCTCCGCCCATTCAGCCCCGTCAGATTATGGAAAATCCCTGCATACACAGGTAGCCCTCGGCTTACAACAGTTCACTTAGTGACGGTTCAGAGTTACAACGGCACTGAAAAAAGTGACTTACGACCGTTTTTCACACTTATGACCGTTGCAGCACACACACACACCCCGCCCATGATCACGTGATTTACATTTGGATGATTGACAACTGATTCACGTTTATGACGGTGGCAGTGTCCCCGGGGTCGTGTGATCCCTTTTTGTGACCTTCCAACAAGCAAAGTCAACGGGGAAACCAGATTCATTTAACAACAGTGTTACTAATTTAACAACTGCGGTGATTCACTTAACAACTGTCGGGAGAAAAGTCGTAAAATGGGACAAACTCCCTGAACAAATGTTTCGCTTAGCAACAAAAATTTTGGACTCAATTGTGGTCGTAACTTGAGGACTACCTGTATTGCCATTGCTTATGAGAATTGCAAAATTTAGGAAGTGGTTTACCATTGCCTATTTTTTTAGGGCTGAGAAGGAATGACTTCTCAGGTCACCCAACTGGCTGGTGCTTAAGGCAAGATTAGAATTCATAACCTTCCAATTTCTAACCTGGTGCCTTGATACTACACAAAATTGGCTCTTTAGAGCTGAGATCAGCCAAGAAGATCTTGTCACCTTTTTGATCCGTAGGTTTTGTTTTTTGTATAGCTCATTAGCAATAAGAATAGAAGCTGACTTATCTCTGTCAGTTAACCAATTTCCATGGTATTACTACTTGCTGTTGATCTACTTGTCTAAATGGAAATTAGTTACAATAATCACTTATTCCTGGTTGAGTTAGGTGTAAGCTAATTATAATGACCTATGTCAGGGTTCAGCAACCTGCGGCTCCGGAGTCGCATGCGGCTCTTTGGGCCCTCTGCTGTGGCTCCTTGTCAGATGATCCACTACTGGCTGGCCCCACCCCACCCCTCGCCCTTCCCTCCCAATCACTCCTGAGAAGGTAACGGTGATGGTGGGGGAAGGAGAAGCGGCCAGGGCAGAGACAGGAAGATACAGAGAGGGGGGGAGAAAGGGAGGGGAAAGAGAGATGTCAAAAGGATTTTGTGGTTCCCAGTGTTTTTTAACAACTGGTTCTCTGTCCTAATGACCAGGTGGGTAGGCGTGGCTGGGGAGGGTGTCATGTGACTGGTGGAAGTGAGTAACATCAAGTTGGCCACGCTCACCCAGGTTTTGTGGCTTCCGATGTTTTCTTTTCTGTGGGAAAAGGGTCCAAATGGCTCTTTAAGTATTTAAGGTTGCAGACCCCTGACCTATGTTTTAGGGCATGGTTACTTAAGAATCCTATTAGACTTCCAAACAGAACAAAACCATTTAACTTCTAGGATTCAGATTTGTTGTCTTAGGGTTTCTCTGCAAAGGCAAAATTTTAACATAGTATTTTCCCTAACTGTTTTCATTATTATGCTGTTATCTTTCCAGGGTGCTGTAAAGAGGCAGGCGTTGTATGCCTGCAGTACATGTACACCATCAGGTGAAGAACCAGCAGGGATTTGTTTAGCATGCAGCTATGAATGCCATGGCTCTCACAAGTTATTTGAGTTATATACAAAAAGGTAAGCCAAGAGAAAATAAATTCATTTTTAGGCCAATTTATCAGTCTTCAGCTGTTTAAACTGGGACTGGAACTTCGATCACTAAGCGATGTCATTATGTGAAGCATTGCATGACTCTACTGTTTGGTGATGGCAGTTCCAGTAGATCCAGTAACATTTGTTAGGCTAGGACAGTACTATTGTTAGATGAGAATCTCACACTTCTGCCCTGCGACACTCACCTTCACTTCAACTCGCCCCACCAGCCAATCTTGCCCCCTCATTCTCCACTTGTGGGTGCCCCACCCTCCATTTCATATCTTTGATGTCGCCATGGCCTACAAGTGACCATTGCTATCTTTCTTCTGTTGGTGGCCAGATACTGAGTGAAAGTACAGCCTGGGATGCACACAGTGAGGGAAGGAAGAGGTGGTGGCAGTTCCCTGGGCGAAGGTGGAGGCTGTGTGGGGTGTGCTGTTTGGATCGAGGAAAGAGGAGAGAGACATGTGCTTCTGGGAGGCATAGCAAACAATCTGCAGCTTGGGTTGCAAAGGCTCCTTGAAAATGGGCCTGCAGGCTTTAGCAAGAGGTAGAAGAAAACCCAGTGCTTACCCGCAGGCTGTTTGTTTGCTCTTAACCCAACTTTCTTCCTGAAAAGTCGACTAAATTCATGGGACAGAGAGAATGCTCTACCTGGGAGTCAGGCATGCTGAATGCTTCAACCAATCAGAAGGCTAATACTACATGATGCCAACCAATCAAGGAGAGATGCCTGAGAACTCTCCCCAACTCCGCTGCTTGTTTATATGAGAGCAACCAGTGGATAAGCATTTGAGTTAGGCATTGCAGAGAAGAAAACAATATATTCCCAACACAAAATTTCTGCATCAGCCCTGCATTCTCTGTTGTGTTTTGTATCTTTCCTTGTTCCTGCTTGTAAATGTTGAGTCTTTTCTTTGCAAATACTGACTAGGAAAAATGAGTCCCCCTCACAATCAAGGAAGATGGGGCACAAGTACAGGCTTTTAAGCCTTGATTGAGGCATATGAGAGGAGTTTAACTGTTTGGTATCCTAGCACCCACAAAAATACCCATACTGCCACATGCAGTAGGCCTGGGATATCTAAGCAACCCAGTTCCTCTTGTGTGGCATCCGGAGCTAGTAGCCCTAGTAGTGGTAGATTGGTCCCTGAGCCACAAGTATTGCTAGCCAAGGCAGTATAGCATATGCTCTGAACCAGCATATATAGGTGGGTTCTATTGGAGCAATCCTCAGCACATGTACTAGTGGCCATGTGGTGAGAAGGGCGTGGACCTATATTTTAAAGCCTTGATTGGACTTGCTTCCTTGGCAGGTTTGTGGTTTTGGAGCCTATCTGCTTTCACCAGGATTCTGAAGGGCTTCTGTTCCCATGCAAGAGGTCCCTTGCAATTTAGATATCCTAGTCCCCACAAAGATGCCCTCATACTGCCATATGCACAGAGTGCTGGGATTCCTAGACAGAGAGGCTCTTCTTGTATGCCTCAGTCAAGGCTTAAAAGGCTGCAGCTGTGCCCCATCTTCCTTGCAGCCTCTGTCACGCGTACAGAGGGATTCCTTCATTTTTCCTTTTTTGGTATATGCGAAGAAAAGATTGAGCTTTTACAAGAGGAACAAGGAAGGATACAAAACACAGAGTGCAGGAAATAAAGACACCAAAAAGGGCAGAGATGGAGGGAAAATAGGTGGGAGTTGAAGTGAATTTTGATCACGTGACCTTGGGGATGCTGCAATAAATGGTTGCTGAACAAATGGTCAAGGATTGCCTATAGAATACAATTGCATTTTTTAAAAGAAGGAAAAACATTCCTTTGTGACACTTCATTAGAAAGAGGTTTATTGGACTCAAGATATTATTACATTAGTGTATTTTAAAAGTGATATGCTTGCGTAAATAAATATACGGTAATTTTCAAATTCCTAATTTCCAGCTAGAGAAGAGTAGAGTGCTACTTCACTACAAAATATAACAACAATATATAGTTCTATGGGATAAAGAGTTATTTTGAAGTCTTTAGGACTATCACTGAAACTAGCTGTGTAAATACTTATATAGAAATTTATTTTGGTTTGAAAAAATGATCAGTGAATACAATTTAATAATTACATTTTAATAATTTTTTGAAGATGTTTTCCATCCATTATAAATATAAATAGCTTGTATTAAGTGTAGGAAGATCATGACACTTAACATTTTTCAGAAATTGCCCTTTCCCCCCTTTCCAGAAACTTCCGTTGTGATTGTGGAAACAGCAAGTTCAAAAATCTGAAATGCAAACTACATCCTGTAAGTATAAATATTACATTTACATTTGAGAGAAAAGTGGTAGCCAAACTTATTATATATCTAGTTTCAATTATATATTATGAAAGTTATTATGTAATGAAAAATTTTGGTACTAAGTCCAGTTGGAGGTTGAAAGAGGAATCCAAGCAGCTGGAATTACTGCCGAAACAAGAGCATAGAGATGACCTTTTCATAGTCCCTCATGTTTTAGTCACTTCACAAATAGACTGTTGCAGTGACTATACATGGGACTGCCCTTGAAGTCCCTGCACATAATTGAGAAATTATGTGCATGCCTTGGTTCATTCATATAACAGTCACTTCATGATCTGCACTGGTTGTCACTTGATTTCTGGGACTAGGGACTTCTCCCAATAATTTTTGCTGGCCCAGTTAAAACAGGAAAAAATGGACTCCTTCCGGATTTCCTCTTTCAAAGAATCTATAGAATTTCTTTTTTTTCTCTCTCTCTGGAATAGATCCTCTAGAGAATTGCCTTGCCTTACATTACTGGAAGTCAATAAAACCCTGGTTATTTCAACAGGCCTTTTAGGGGGAGTTGGTTTCAGGATTCTTCCTAGATAACAGTATAAATTGTATGGGTTTATGAGTCAACTGCATAGGAATAACACATTATGTAATATTTATTGTTTGGCCCCTTGCTTTGTTGTTTAAACATGTTAATGTGCGGTAGAATTGTAAGCCACTCAGTTAAATGACAATTAAGCAGAATATAAACCTAGTAAAATAATAAATGAAAGCAAATTCAAAAAGTTGCTACATGTTCTTCTTAATATATACTACAGTTGACTTTGGGTCAGTCATCTCTCTCAGCCCAACCCACCTCACAGGGTTGTTATGTGGAGAAAATAAGAAGAGGAAGGTATGTTGTATACGTTCACCACCTTGAGTTATTTATGAAAATAGTAAAGGCATGCCTGCTAACTTTAGTTGGAAGACCTAATTTTATTTTATACAGTATTTGAATCTGCCTTCATCAAGGGCAGTTGATAAGTGTTACTGCGTTTTTCTGTGATGATTGAAGTAGGATGCACAGAGTAAATAAAATGCTTTTTATATAATTTCTTTTTGATTTATCTTCTATTTTAGGACAAGGCAATAGTGAATCCAGCAAATAAATATAATGATAATTTCTATGGATTATATTGTGTGTGCAAAAGACCTTACCCAGATCCTGATGATGAGGTAAATTGTACTGTAGTGATATATAAAAGATGCAAATGCATTTTGTGCAAATGTAGTTCATAAGATGTAATAAATTTATCATCTTTTCTTTTTCAAGTGAATTTTACATGTACAATTGAAAAATAAAAGAAGACCACTAGTTTTATGTTTTGGATATTAGAAATAAGCCATTCTTAGTCAAATTAGATCCAGAAGGCTAGCTTATCTTAAAATATACTTCCTGTTCTGAGGCTGTCATAAAAAAAGACAGATATTATCTCCGAAATTTTATTTTCATTAAATTGAGTGGTTTGAATGTCTGTTACGTGTACTTTGTCTCAGGAATATTGAATAAACTGCATGTGATACAGAAATGTATGTCTTTTTCCCAATCTGTGTAACCATGAAAAATTATTTTAAAAATGTAGAACTGTTCTAAATACATTTCAAAACAATATAAATGCAAGTATTTACAAGGTTAGAAAGAAACAGTTGTTAGAGCTTTTTTTTTTCTGATGAGTTCGGTTTGCTCCTCATTCACTTTTTCAATGTTGAAAGTTAAAAGTGGAATGAATATTTTTCAGTGACATGGAACTTTAATGGTATAAAACAAATCCCTTTGAACTGTATCTAGAAATGTATTGACAGTATAGTTAATTATATATGAGAATGCCAGCTCAAGCTAAACTAACATTATATGTTCTCTGTACTTTCAAAGACCCCTTTTTGAAGGGTTGAAATAAAAGTATATTTTGTAATATGACTCTACTTTTAGATTCCAGATGAAATGATCCAGTGCATAGTTTGTGAAGATTGGTTTCATGGAAGGGTAAGCAAATGTAATAAGATGTTTCGGAGACTAGTTGCATAGATCCTTAAATAAGTGAATTCAAAATTTCAAACCCATTCAAGGTATCCTTATATCTGTGTTAAAAGCAATTTGGATGCTGAGATCTTTTTGTTTGAGAAACATTTTAATAATATGAACTACAGCCTTTTCAAGGAATGATAGCTTTGAAAATAAAGCTAATACTTCAGCAAGTGTCTGTAGTTCCTGCCATATACACTGCACGGACTATAGAAACTTAAGAGGAAAAACATGAGCTCTAATTCTGTGATATTAGATCCATTGTTCTAATTTTAATGAGTCCTGCTGTTTGTCAGTAATACATAATTGTTCTGCATTTCCATTTGCTTTTCCTCAGCATCTTGGTGTTGTCCCTCCAGATAGTGGGGATTTTCATGAAATGGTCTGTCAGTCTTGCATGGATCATTGCCCTTTCTTGTGGGCATATGCCTCGCGGTTAGCAGGTAAGAAAAAATAACAGTTGTTGAGCTAATGTTTAATCCTGACCAAGTATCACAACTCAATGAAATGGCAGCTTTTGATTAGATGTTTTAATTTAATTGGCATGAGTGAAATATGTATTCATCTTGTTGTATTTTATTAATTTAATGCATTGTTTGGGATTAAATATCTAAATTTTTTATGATATGCAGTCTAGAATTTTAATACTAAACATGCCTGCATGGAAAAGAATTCTGTCCTGAAAGTTAAATCTGACCTATTAGTCAGCTGCTTACTGGGGGTTGAAATGAATGAATTCTTGGCAAATGCCAAGAAACTGTATTCAGCTGATAAATATTTTGCTCAAACTTCTATTTTATCTTCTGTAAAAAAAAAAAATGAAAAATTTTAGTTTATTATTAGAGAGATACAATCTTATAAGAAGTTGTATTCTCACCTAATGGTATCTACAGTTATGTGAAAAAGAAATTGCACCCTCTGAGTTCTATGGTTTTACATATCAGGACATAGTAAAAATCACCTGGTCCTTAGTAGTTCTTAAAGGTAGGTAAATACAGCCTCAGATGAACAACAACACATGACATATTACACCATGTCATTTAGTTTACAAAAAGAAAGCCAAAATAGGGAAGCCATGTGTAAAAAACTAAGCATGCCTTATGATTCAATAGCCTGTAGAACCACCTGTAGCAACAATAATTTGAAGTACTGTAATTGTTTTCTGTATGTGTACTTTCTTTTTCATATTTTTATTTCTTACTTGTGTAACTGTTGATTAGATTGATGGAAGAAAATAAAGATAAGCCTTTGGACTTCTCTAGTGTGGTCCAGCAGTGGTGACTTGTGCATAAAATATGTACAGATAGTCCTCAGTCTTTAAAATTCAACAAAATATATATTATTGAAGGAATACTTTTTTCCAAGGCCCTGTGATATTAGATCACAACTGTAATAGGTTTTACTGGTTTCTGATGGTTCTGAATATAGTCACCTAGTACCATGTTGTAAAATATAAGGTACAGTTTTTTTAAATGATACATTTAAAATTGTATTCAAAAATTACATTTCAAGTTAATTAGCTGTGTTTCGACAATTTTGCAAGAGAACGACCTGGAAACTTAGCTGAAATATTATTACTGCATAAAACATGAGAAGATGAAGAGGTGAGATAGTTGTCCAATACAGTACCTTAGTTGTCATTGGGAAAAAATTATATTGTATTGAGAAATTGGATGCTATTATTAAAATAAAAGCATAAAAAAATGAGATGTAATTAACAAAAGCACCAGTTTCATTATTTTTCAAAATGTCAGTGAAGATGATACAGGTACTTGAGGACATAGCATTGAAGTAATGCTTTATATATTTCTTTGGAATATAAAATTTTATATAACTAAATTTGTCCTGCCACCATGACATACTTTTCTTGTAACTTTCATAGACAATTTTTTCACAAAAGCATTGGAATTCTGGGTATTTTCTCCATTAATAGCAAGGCATAAAATACAGCAATACTGAAAAGTTTAAGAACTCTTGATTTTTCAATATTTTTGCATAAATATAACCAATATAATATAAATATAACCAATGTAAAAGTTATTGCTGGAGTTGATAATAGTTTGTGTTACACAAGTCCTAAAACTAGATAAAGAGGACTCAATTAAACAAGTTCTTGTTCATTGATCTATTGAGAAAAATGATCAAAAACTATATATTTGGATATTCAAATATTTGGATATACAATACTGAAAATTCAAAAGGTTTTGCAAACTTTTAAACATCACTGTATACGATTAGTAGCCTACACTTCATTAAAAGTTATGGATAATTATTTGTAATTGCAATACTTTTATTAAAATGTCTTTTTGGAGATAGAATATAAATGATCATGTTATCATGTGACGTTATCTTTCCTTTTTAGCAATGTTAGCTTTATTGTTTACATTGATATTTAATTATGCAAAGATATTTTAGCTAACTGAGGTAGAAATGGCACTTACTATACTCATTCTAATAGGTCTAGGTGTCTATTTCTTGTAGTTCCAACTGTGACCAAAGTTATTGCTGCAGCTGATAATGGAACTGTGCTGAATGTTGAAGAAACTGAAGTAATCAAAAATGAAAACAGTGTAGATCAAATGAAGACTGAAGATAAAATAATACAAATTAATGAACCGTCTACCAGTTCTGGCAATGAATGTTCAGTGGTAAATCCTGTATTTCTTGTTTTACACTGTATTATTAAAAGCTGTAATTCTGGACTCATGATATTCCTGGCAGCATCATTGCCATAATATGTATTAAGTAGAGTCATGTAGCCTAATCTAATTTATGAGAGTTTGGTGCAGTAGTTAAGGCACTGGACTAGAAATTGTGAGATCATGAATTCTAATCCTGCCTTAGGCATGAAGCCAGCTGCGTGACTTTGAGCCAGTCTCTCAGCCCTAGGAAGCAGGCAGTGGCAAATGACTGCTGGAAATCTTGCAAAGAAAACTGCAAAGACTAGTTCAGTCAGTCACCAGGAGGCAAGACTGACTTGAAGGCATCCCCCCCCAAAAGTCTAATTTACATAAATCCATGATGCTGCCTGCAAAAGAATAGAACTACAGCATTTGGGTTTATAAATCCCACCCCATACATTATTATCTTTTTGTTTTTATGCATTTAATTTAAAACTACCAGAAGGTTTCTGTTAAGCATAGTTAGCTGAATACATTTACCAAACTCTTCTGATGTAGAATATGCCTTTCTGAAATTAATTATATCAATGTGCAAGTGAAGAACTGCATACTATTGTACTGTAAACAATAAATCTGGAGGACTAAACAGACTGGAATGAGCAAAGAATAAGGAAATTAAATAACATTGGTAACTTTTATTTTATTGCAGCCAGTTAAGAAGGAAATACTGGTATGTAAGCTGCAAGAACTTCAAGCCAAACAGAACCTGAAGCAAAATACAGCCACCTTCTGGCCACACAACTGGCGAAGCAAATTGTGCACCTGCAAAGAATGTGTGGTATGCATTTTTAAATTGCCGTATCTATATGTGTTCTAGAAGAATCTAGTTCTTTTCTGAAATAATTGCATGTTGCCCTGGTTGAATTTATTCTTTTTTCAACACTTAAGTAGCAATACCACTTAGACTTATATATCACTTCATAGTGCTTTACAGCCCTCTCTAAGCAGTTTACAGAATTGGCATATTGCCCCCAACAATCTGGGTCCTCATTTTACCAAGATATTTTTAAATGCCACCTTTAATATTTTTATAAATAACTCTTTATTCATTTTCTGTCCTGCAACTTTACCATACTCTGCTATTATTTTCATTAACTTGGGTCCAGATTCTTGAGGTTCTTATAAAATAAAATAAAATACCAGGTCATCTGTGAATGCCTATAGCTTATATTTTTCTGTTTTTATTTCCATTCTTTTTATTTCTGAGTCTTGTCTAATATTTCTATTTAATACTTCCAATATTAATATAAATAGTAGGGGGGACAGCGGACATCCTTGTCTCATGCCTTTTCTTATGTTAAAGTTTTTGGTCATATCCCCATTAACCATCACCTTTGCCGTTTGCTTGGAATATATTGCCTCGATCATGTTAACAAATTTCTCCCCAAAGTCCATATATTATAATTGTAATAACATAAATTGCCAATTTATGTTATCAAATGCTTTCTGTGCATCTAAGAATATTAACGCCATTTGTTTTTTAGGATGCATTTCATAATATTCCAAAGTGTTCAAAATAATTTTCATATTATTCTTAATTTGGCTTTTAGGTAAAAATCCATTCTAACCTGAGTGCATAAATTCATTCAAGAATCTTTTTAATTTTTCTGCAATTATTGAGGCATATATTTTGTAGTCTGCATTTAATAGTGATATTGGCCTATAATTTTTTATCTGCATTAAATCTGATTCTTCTTTTGATATTAGAGTTATATTTGCTTCCATCCACGTGTTTGGAATTTTGGCCTCTAACAGTACTTCATTATAAACTTCCAACATTGGCAGATCCAAAGTCCTGTAAACATTTCTAAAGTTCTGCCGGTAGTCCATCTGGTCGTGGTGTTTTATTATTTTTTTTGTCTCTTGTTCGCCTCTATTAGTTCCATTATTGTTATCTTTTCATTTACTGTTTCAGGTAATTTGGGTAATTCAGCTTTCTCCAAATACTGTTTTATTTTTTCTTCTGACACCTTCTCTTGATTATACAGTTTTTTATAGTAATTCTGGATTTTTGTTTAGTTTCATTTTGATAATGAAGGATTCCCTTAGAATAGATGAAAAGGGAACAAGCTGTGTATCAATTTCTTCTCTTTCTCCTTTTTCAATTTATATGCTAACCATCTTCCTGGTTTGTTGGCATTTTCAAAGTAGTTTTATTTTGCTCTTAATCTTTTGTGCTAGTTATCCTGTTTCATTAAATTGAGTTTATGTTTTATCAGTTCTATTTTTTTTTATTTCTTTTTTGCGGTTCTTTCTGTAACTCTGTTTCAAGTCTTTTGTGTTCTGCTGATCTCTTGTGTTTGTTTCCTTGTTCTCTTTTCCTTGTTCTTTTTTGTTGTATAGGTGATCACTAATCCCCGGATATATGCTTTTGCTGTATCCTATACATTTTGTGGTGAAGTCTCTTCTTTTTTATTCTCCTTGAAAAAAAAGTCCATTTTTTTCTCCATTATTTGTATAAACTTTTATCATTTAATATTACTTGATTCAACATCCATCCCACTTTTTTCCTTTGACCTTTCCTTTTTTATTTTCATTGGGTTATGATCTGCCCATACATTTGTTTCAATTTCTATCTCTTATACATTTGTTCTTAATTCTGGTGTCATCAATATCATATCTATCCTTGACCATGATTGATGTCTAACTGAGTAAAATGTATATTGTTTTTTCTCTTAAGTTCATTTCTCTCCATGTATCTTGAAGAGATAGTTCTTCTATCATTTTAAAGAAGGACCTAGGGAGTGTTTTCCGTGCCTTTTTACCTATTTTCCTGCTTCTATAGTCCAATTTTGCATCCACAATTGCATTAAAGTCTCCTAACACACAAATATTTTCATAATCCATTTCAGTTATTTTCATGTGGAGTTTTTTATAGAATTCTTGTTTATTATTTGGTGCATATATTGCTATCAAAGTACTTGTTTTTGCTTTACCATCAAAATTCTCCCTTTGCATATATTGCTATCAAAGTACTTGTTTTTGCTTTATTGTCAAAATTCTCCCTTCTTCATCTGTGTATATTTGATTGGTGTTTATTGTTTCCTTTATATATAAGACCACCCCCCTTTTCTTTTGTTGTGCTAATGAAAAATATACTTTTCCTATTTTGGGGTATTCTAAAAGCTTACTATGTTGTTTTTGAATGTGGAGACAAATTAAGTCAAATTTTAATTTTTGTAGTTCTGTGAAAGTGTTTTTCCTTTTCTTTGGTGAATTCTATCCATTTATGTTAATTGATAGCATCTATATTTCTTCTTCCATCTTCTCACTTGTATATAGGTTATATTGTCCTAGTTGATCTTATTTTTCTCTGTTCCTTTACTTTGGTTCTTCTTGTTCTGCTCGTTCTGTTTTCTTGGACTCATTTTCTTCTTGCCATGTAGTCTTTTCCACAGTTACTAGTTCTGTTTGTTCTTTACATTCTACTTCCTCTCCCTTTCCCTGTTCTTCAGTAGCTCCAAATTGATATTCATAAAATACATGTGCTTTATCTAATGAGTCCAATCTATATCTTTCTTCATTCCAAGTTACCAAAATTCCCTCTGGTATCAGCCATCTGAAATTTACATTGTATTTAATCAGCTGACCTGTCAAGAATTGATATTGTCTTCTTAGATTTCTTACTCTTCTTGGCACCTGTTTCAACACCACAATTTTTTTGCCTTTATCCTGCAGAGGTTCATCTCTCGCTTTTTTAAGTATTTCAACTCTTAACATCTTCTTGACAAATCTAACATGAACTTCTCCTGAGAGATTATGTCTTCTCGCGTAGGTTGTGTGTATTCGAAATATTTCATCAATCTCTGCATTTCTTGTTCTGTAATTTGTAAAGCATTTGCCAGCAATTCTGTCATTATATCAGGTAGGTCTTCTCCTTTTTCCTCTTCTATGTTTTGGAATCTCAGAAAGTAAGTGGCCTTTTCCATTTGCAACGAAATCACGTCTTCCTCCAACTCCTTATTTTCTGTGTAAGCCTTTGGTTCATATCTTCCATTTTTTTCTTGGCTTGTTCTGATTTTTATTATATTACCTGAATCCTTTGTTAATTTTTTTCTGTCATCTGTTGGAAATTCCCTGTTTTTTCATTCATATTGCATATCATTTCTTTCACCTCTCCCAGCTCTTCACCTCGTTATGATTCTTATCGTGTCTTGTAAAGATTGGAACATCATCATCACATCTTTTTGAAATGAATTTGATTTCTCTGCTTATAACATACTCTCTATTGATCTTTGATTTGATGGACTTGCTGCAGATGATAGTGCAGATGTTGTTTTCTTTCCTAATTTGCTTAAATTTGGATTGCTTGCCATTTCTGCTTGTATCTACTTATGTCTATTAACCAGGTTAATTGGGACCTTAATTTAGTAAAATACACCATAATAATCTCCTAGCCCCCAACTAACTTCTATCCCCACCCTATTTTAAACCAAGGAAAGAACACTCTTTTCCAATTTCACACCAGTATCACAATCTTATAATTTTTACAATCCACCAGATCCGTCCAGAAATTAATCCTGTAGTAGCATAGAATACTTCTTTGCAGATAATTATTTTCCTTTCTCCTTCTCCTTTTCCTTCTCCTTTTCCTTCTCCTTTTCCTTCTCCTTTTCCTTCTCCTTCTCCTTCTCCTTCTCCTTCTCCTTCTCCTTCTCCTTCTCCTTCTTCTCTCAATAACTAGTATCTGTAATCCACAAGTCCCATCAATACTCCAGCATGTTGCAACTCTCAGTTCACTGTTCAAAGTTCACAACTGCTTCCTTCTTCTCTCATTTGTAATCCACAAGGCCCACCAATTCCCCAAGACTTTATAGATCTCAATTCACTGTTGAATATATTTATAATCCCAAAGTGTTAAAATGTGGAAAAATACAAAACCCATAGTTTGAAATATCCAGCCAGCCCCCCCCCCAAAAAAAAGAAAAAGAAAAAAAGAAAGAAAGAAGGAGAAAAAAAATAAACGAGAAATCATCCATTTGGTCTCAAAACAGAGCCAAGGTATTTCTCTTCTTCACTTTGCTAGCTCAATTTGTAATCCACGATAGTTCAAAGCATAGATCAAAGCCTTTCAATATTTTCATCCTGTATCTCCAAACTTTCAAAGAAAGCAATATGCAGGTGCTATTTTGTTTCAAACTCCTTTCCAAAAATAACCACCTTAGTCATAACAGACTTCTTCACTTTTAGTATCCTCTCCAATCTTTAAGTGTCGTGCTTACTTAATTTTCCATTTTTACTACAGTATTTATTTTGAAAAAAAAAGAACTTTTTAAGGTCCATCCAAACTTAATAATCATAAAATCAGTTCCAATTTTTTTAATGTAGGGAAAAAACAGAGAACCAGTCCAACGTTTCCATAAGTTTTGACCCATGCCTCTTATTTTTTAAATGAAATCAGGATTTTTCCGGATCTGTCGAAGGCTCAAAATCTTAGTTGCCGCTAAGCTTTGGGGAGCAGGAAACGCCTCCTGACGGTTGTCTTAGCGGAACCCCACTAAGTCATTACCGTACCACTGCGACGTCAGCCCTGCCCTTCCTATTTTTTATAAATAACTCAAAGTGGCAAACATACCTAATCCTCTTTCCTCCTATTTTCCCTGCAAGAACAAACTTGTGAGGTGGGCTGGATTGAGAGAATGACTGTTCCAAGTCACTCAGCTGGCTTTCATGCCTAAGGAGGAACTAGCTCACCATCTCCTGGTTTCTAGGTCTTCTTAACAGTAGATCAAACTGGCTCTCAGTTCATCTTAAATTCATTGACTTCCATTTTGGAAGATTAAAAAAAAAAAAACTGGCAGTAAAAATTGAAACATTGTAAAAGATTTCACTCAGGAAGGTATTTTTTTATAATTAGAATATTAGAAAAATATGAGTTTGTGTTTTGTTCTCTTATTGGAAAATCTACAGAGATTTGTCCATATAAAATTTTATGAAAAGGTGGGGGAAAAGAAGTATTGTGTGTAGGGATTTTTGATTTTGCTATTACAATTCACATCTTTATTGTAGAGCCACAATTGTATGTTTCTCCATTCATAAGCTTGGTGGAGTTGTTTTGAATTGCTTAGGTTCCTTTGTCACAAAGCTATTTTCTCCCCATCTCACTTCATTTTTACACTATTTTTAAAGACATTTATATGCTCTAATATATGCAGTTGCTGCTTTTTAAAGAAATGAATTTGAAAGTAGTTTGCTTATATTTTGGATTCATGAAATATTTTATAGATACACATGTAGTGAAAATAATTTCTTAATTCTTCAGAAAATGTATTCTGATATGGAAGTCCCATTCCTAACAGATGAATGTGATACTGTCTTGGCTTATGAAAATAAAGGGACAAATGACCAAGAAGCAGATAGAAGAGATCCTCTAATGGACACACTTAACAGTATGAACAGAGTACAGCAGGTAGAACTCATCTGTGGTAAGTAATTAAAATAAAAGAGAACTAGTCTGAAAGGGATATCACTTTCTTTATGAAAATAAAATTGAGAGAGAGGGCTTTCTCCAGTGTGATGGCAATAGACTCCAGGCATGGGATGACTTGAGTCAGAAGAAAATTCCATTGACTTTACTGAGTCTTATGCTTGAATAAGAATTTATAGGATTGTCCCTGTAGAATACTGTCAGCAGCAATCTCAGAAATGTTTAAATTAGATAAGCTAAGTGTCCTTGAGCAATAAGGAGTATGGATATTTTTTTATTATTTATAAACCAATAACCCAGGCTTATATTGTGACACATATATTATATATGTGTCACACATAATATATATATTCTAAATATAAAAAATAGAAGGAGATAGAGGGGCAGTAAACTGTAGTATAATTAAAGCAGTACTTGGTGGGGGGGACGACACATTTTTAAAGCTGATTGACAAGCCGCAAAGGATAAAAAAAACTTCTAATATGAATACACAGCTACAATAAAATAATTTTTTATTTGGTTCAGAATACAATGATTTGAAAACAGAATTGACAGACTATTTGAGAAGATTTGCAAATGAAGGAACAGTAAGTATACAACATCATCTAATACTATTATGAAAATATTCTTTGAATAATTTAAAAATATAGCAGTTGTTATCTGTGCCACTTTGATAGACTGCATATATGTATTTTCAGCTGTATAAAATAGGTGAGACTGTTAGGGCTGTTTTTCATATTTGAGAAGTAAATATGCTACTGACATCCCATATAATTTATATTAATAATGAACACCTGGAACATGCGAGTCTTAAGCTCTTTAGATAAACTGTTTCTCCAGTGCTTTCTCCTCTTTTCCTCCTTAAGAGCCAAGCAGGAATGTACTACCAGTAATTTAGAACATGGATAAGATGTATCCCAAGGTAGGCAAAAAGATTAGATTTCCAACTCAATACACTTCAATAAAGATTTCTATAGAGAAGAGTAAAAAATGGTCACTTGCTAATTAAAATAACACAGAAACATAGTTTCTTACAGGGTGATTCCATAATTCCACAGCACCTTCTGGTCTTCACTCTGCCAACTGCTTGAAGCCAAAGATTATTGAGCAAATGTTCCAGGACCTTGGAGGTAGCTTCCAAAGCGGGGAATTCAAGCTGACCAATCAGATTTTAGATGACCTTGACCAAACTGCCCAGTTTTAGAAATTTTCTACAATCCTGTTTGATATAATGCTGTTATTAATCAGATTGAAAAATGGGGAAGATAAACTTGAACTTCTCTCAACTAGCCATATATGATTATGAAAGTATACAAAGATTTAAATCTAAAATCAGAAGACTTATTTGGAAATTAAAAACAAATGTAACAGACTTTGTAGCAATTAAGTACTATTTGCATTTGGTAAGTGAACTTATGATTATAGAAGATATTCAAAATTTGGTATTGAGTTGCTAGTTCTGTATTCCTCAGGATAGCAGAATTGGAACATTGAGGCTTACTGTTTTTAAATCTAGCAATTGAAACGGAGAGATCTGCTGTTTGTCTTTTTGATAAAATACCTCAAGTATCTGGGGTGCAGAAGTCTTATAAAATCTCAGAGCTTCCAAATTTTCTTGGAAGTCCAAGAAAGGGAATGGTGAAAATATAAATAATAAAAAGGCTTCCATCCTCATTAGTTTAGTTTGCTGCTTAGTTTCCTCTTTCTGATTCTGTTGTAGTGGATCTGGAAATAAAATTGAATGTTAATATAAATGAAATGACTATATATAAAAGGTGATTTTTAGTGTATTTCACCAACAGAATTTTGAATAAAGTTGAATCAACTGATATTGATAAATTAAAATCTGAAGGGTGCTTAGGAAAAATCCTTGTCCTGTTCTAAGTTACACAGTAGAATTGAATTTTTAATAATTCAAGTTCAAAAATTCTATATTGTAGGATCCTATTGAATGTATTTGAATAAACTATAGCCACTTTAAATATCACACAATGAACTGGAAGTTTAACAAGTTTCCCCACCTCTAAGATTCTTCTAGGGCTTTAAAATTTTGGTATCATACATTATTTTGGTTAGATTGGTGCATTTCACTTAACTGCATTCTTAAACATATAAATATAATTATTCTTCAAACATCAGTGGAATGTTTTATACTTTAACATTGATACTACCATCCTGTTTTTGTTTTCTTTTTGTTAACAGGTTGTTAAACGAGAGGACATTCAGCAGTTTTTTGAAGAATTTCAATCTCGAAAGAGGAGGAGGGTAGATCAGATGCAGTACTACTGTAGCTAGACTAGATAGGAAGTCTTACATATACAGCTGTCTGCTAAATTCTTGGGTTTCTCTCCCAATTTAAATCTAACTTCTTGTTCATCTTGATTTGTGTCCTAGAAGGCTGAGTTTATTTGCAGCCACATGCATACACCAATTTCCTAGTAACTATGCTGAGAAGTGAAATGATCATGGATTCACAGAATGTCACTTGTGTCAAAGAAAGGGCTGGTTAGTTTTCTGAAGATACCTACTTAGAAACTTTACTGATTGCCTCTTAAGACAATATGGGTGACAACAATCTTTTTTATGACTTAAAGCAAAAACCTAGATAAAGGTCTTAATGAATTAGTATTCAGGGTCAAGGTACTTGTTTCTCAGACTTATTTGAATGCAAGATTTCATATCCGCTTGGTTTTAGGACATTCATTATGGTATATTCTGCTAGCTGTTGCTGTTAAGCCAATTTGGATCATTATATGGCTTGCTGAATTAGTTGAAATACAACTTTTAGCTAAAATTAGACATTCATGATTGTTGAATGAATATGACGGAGGCCAGTGTGTGTATTATAAACAGTGGTTAACTGGTAGGCAATGATAGTGCAGAGGCTTAGTGATATTATCACCAATATGTTTTGATTGATTGCCAGCACAGAATGTGTAAATTGCTTTTTGGTAGGTCATAATTATCAGGTTAATCTATTGACTTTTTAAAACTGAAAGGAGTATCTGAAACTGACATAATGTAATTGCAAACGTTTAGGAAGAACAGCCTACAAAGCTAAAAGCTACCAAACTAAAATATGGCTGTGATCTTTTGTAATTATGTTAGAGAATTCAAACTTTTAATATTGCAACGAATGTTTAAAACATCATTTAAGTACATCTATTTTCTATTGGTTAAATTTATCATCTAACTACTAGAAATTCGCAGCAATCATGCTGTATACCAATATATCAATAAAGTGGTATTTTAATTTTTAAGTTGGTGAGTGTTGTAATAGCAAAAGCTAGTTCTAAACATTTAAAGCTGAAAGCACATTATGCATTTGCTCATCTAGTAGGATGTTTCCGCCTGATTCCCATCGTCACAGGAAACTTTGGCTGTTCATGGGCTATGATTTTTCTCATTATATTTTAAATTAATTAAGAGTCACTGCTATAGCCATAAGATGTGGTTGTCTTGAGTGCAGTATGGCTTTATATTGCTGTTAGAATGGTATAAAAAATAACCAACTGTACATTAGAAATAATAAGCAATTGTCTTACATAATTACAGACTTTTTTAAGGAGTGATGCAGTATGGTAAGTATGCATTGAAGAAGCGTTAGCAGGCAGTGTGTTTCAATTTAAGCAATCTTTGTTGACATAAGGAGAGCCCTCCAAGTATTGCCAAGCTGCAATTTGCTGTTTTTACTCCTGACGAATATAATAGGACAGAAGGAAATGAAAATCTATCCCTGCTGGAGAGCAATACCAAACAGAAATTACCCCAATAAACTTGAATTATGACTGGTTTAGGATGTTAAAGTGTCAAATGATTATCTTTTCTATTCTACCCAGTAAGGAATCTGAACGTCCACATAAATCAACTACTGTATTTTTCAGAGTATAAGATGCATCCTTTTCCCCCCTAAAAGGGGGTGAAAATTTGGGTGCGTCTTATACACTGAATGTAGCCCCACCCACCCACTGGCCCCCACCAATTTACCTCTTTGCAGCAAGCAGAAATAGCTCCTTTCAGCATCAGCACAGCCTAATTAGCACAAGTTGATTGGATTGGCCTCCTGACTCAGATGTTTTGCACGGGCCTCTGCTGCTTGCTGCAAGGAATTGCTGGGAGCAGATTTTTTTTTTCTTGTGCTAATCAAGCTATGCTGAAAATGAAAATGAAAGTAAAGCAGACTGTTTGCTGCAATGAGGCAAAATTGTTGGGAGGCAGAGGCAGATTTCTTGTTCTTGTTTTCCTCACCAAAAAAGATAGGGGCGTCTTATATTCTGAAAAATACGGTATTAGATCTAAGCAAACTAAGATAATTCAACTAAATCAATCAATTACAGATTTATTGTAACCATTTGATGTTACAAATGGGTAATCATCTTTCTAATGAACAGATAACCTACACCAGCATATGCAAAATTTTTCACAAAAGTAAGAATGAGTATGTCTTCTCTTAGCTGTCTCAAAAATTTTATCACTATCAATTTACTAACGATGTTGCACACAGGTTCTTTCCTACCTTTGTATTTGGACACTCCTCACATTGGTGTTTTGATGATAAACTATGAGTAGAATGCAGTAACGTAGGGAAAGTTGAGTCATCACAAGGCAAGCAATGCAAACTGGAGTGCCTACCATGATATACTTAGCAGTGTTTCCTACCGTCTTTGAGACTGTTTAAATCCTGGATGTGCTAATTTTTTATGTCATCCGTTCCTGAGGTGAAGAATAACTAGTGGTGACATAATAGTAGGATCATTGATGGAAAGGAAAATGCTTTGTTCCAAAGCAGGAACAAACCATCACATTCCAGAAGTTCTGCTAAGCCATTGAGATCAGCTGCAGGTGACCAGGGACAAAAGACTGAGTAATGTATGAATTTGCACTAAAACAAAATCCAAATAAAATATACAGAGTGATTCTACAAGGCAAGTAGGGCAAGGCTGGTGTGCATCACTTTCTCCAGCAGTTCCAGCATGGCATATCCCATCCACCTGCTTACCTCTCCAAATCTTCCCAGTGCTTTCCCTTCCTTAAATTACTGCTGCCAATATCCTTAGCTCTTTTTCCCTGCCCTGTATCACTTTGTCCCAGAATAAAACCATCCGTTTTATTTCATGTACTATATGGGCCAAAGTGTGCTTCAGTTTGGATATGGATTACTTGAAACATTTTATGCATCCATATTTATATTACCGCAGTCCTATATGCGGCTTGACTTAATGCCCAGCCAGAAATCAAGTGAGCTCCATAATAAACCCTTGAGAAGGATACAGAATACATTTCATTAGGCAGCTTTGTTAAACCATGAGGTCTTAAGGCAATTCATTTAGTTTGAATATCAGAAAGTCACTGAAAGGCAGAGTAAGCCATTAATAGCTGGAATGTGGTGTGGTTAGCTTCCTGTCATGCAGCAAGTAATATAGTCAACACTTCCAATGCAGATGAGACAAAGAGAAAACACCTTTTAATATCTTGCTTAAAGGTGAAATGAATGGTCTCAGTCTAGAAAACAAATCTAAATCTAGAATTAAAACCGACAAAAAATACAGGACACTGAGTAAGCTTTCTTCAGAACTCAGTTAACCTGAAAGTTAAATGACGTGCAAAAAATGAAAAGTGGGCATAAAAGAAAAATCCTAAAATTAGAGGTGAGAGTTTTATGAATATACTGAAAAAGATTGTCTCCTTACCTATATTCTGTGGTACACCTACCTCCATAACCTTCCCAATTATTTGAGAACACATGCTGGATCTTCGTTACTGTCTGCTTTTCCTTTTCCTTGCTTCTACTTTTAATGTTCATTTTATGGCACTTAAATTGTTTCAAATAAAGATATTGCCTACTGTAATTCAGAGTTTTATTGGTACTTTTAAAGCATGCAGGTCATGAATATTATCGCAGTGTGTTTGGCCCATTCAAATTAAAATCTCATACTCTCAAAAAGTTTCAGAAACTTAGTTTCACAAAAGCAGAACATTTGTAATGAAAAGTATGTTACACTTGCATTTTTCTAGACAAGCCATTTATTTGAAATACCAACTATATGTAGGATAAAGTCAGTGTTAACATGCTTCTCAGCAACAGTAGAAAAATAGAACCAGTGAAAACCTTTTTACAATTATAATGATACTCAAAAGAGAAATGTATTCTTTTACAATGCATCACACAAGACTAGAATTCAATTCTAGACAGTACCTAAATAAAAATTCTATTTTTCTTAAAAATAGTATGTACAATTGAAGCGTAAACAAATTTTACAAAGTACTGGTTATGCAGGTTGTAGAAAAAACACTTGCATAGGACATGAAGTTGGTTTAAGAAAATTTCTGAGCCTTTAGCATTGAAGGCACTTTTTATACCAGTAACAGCACAAGAATTTTATCATGGACACTTAACATCTTTCAGAAATACATACAAGTATAGAAACATCGGTTTTTAATTCTTCAGCTTTCCCCAACACTCCACAAATATCCATCCATCATATAAACAAACACAGTCATTGGAAGTAACTAGAGTAAGAGTGGTATCTTCGGACCTTTTCAAAATAACACATAACAGATGGAAATGGTTTATATTATTTCAAGGTAAAAACAAAAGTATCGAAGGAGAAGACATTAGCCCTTTTCCATTCCTTAACAGGCAGAAAAAGACTGAAGACAAGTTCAAATACAAGATATACTAAATGGCTAGCCGGGCAATTTTGCTTTAAGCTTGCAGGACTACAAGAAGTAGCTTTGTTAGTATTGCAAAAAAAATATATTTGTAAACACATTGGGCGAATGCCAAAATGCCTTGTGTGGCACTTCCCTCTATAGTAGCAGCCCTTTGTCTTCTGAAAAATGCAGCTGATCACACTAGTGAAGCAGCATCAATTCCTTGTGCCTATGAAAGATTTAAAAATTCTCAAAATATTGTATATGCATGGAAATGAATCCCAGCTACAGTTTAAACCCCCCTTTTTCCTTTGTAGGATGCAGTCAAATCAGATTTGGTACTGTTAACAACAAGATTAGCAATAATCTGAAGCTATTTTATGTTAGTTCAGTAACTATCTCTGACATGTGATTATAGAATACTTGGGACTTATTAAATTTATTTGCCCATCTCAAATCCAAATGACTGGGTGGATTTATTCCAATATTTCATTAAGATTTTTTTAATTGCTTAAAACGTTGAAAAATGGTACATAATCATTTATTACAATAACGTGGAAGAGGTGAGATTGATTGTGCATCCTGCATTTTGAAGATAAAAGCTTTAAATACATCTCATAGTAAATTATCTGTTCACCAGAATGTAAAAGCAATTTCAATTACGACACAAATTCTTTTATTAATTCATTGCTAGACAAAATTGGGGGGGAAACCCTTGCATTCCTCTGATTGACTGGGTCACAGATATTTTTTAAAAAATAAAATCAAGAAGACTCTTAAAAGGGGATGGGTAGGTAGGATGAAATTCCTTATGCAAAGTCAGTAGAAGAGTTACCTAAAGGTCCACAGATTATTTCACTGAGATGGAATTAAAATACACTAATAATTAACAAAGCCCAAATGTTGATGGGGATTAATGTTCCATTTATATGTGGCCCAGAGGAAAAGGCAATAAGCCAGAATTCTGCAGCCTCTCTAAACTCTTTAGGCAATCTGCTCAAATGGGAATATTTAGGCTTAGGTTGTTAAAGTGGTACAACAGTCTCTAGATCTGCTACAGATTTACCTTCCTCTAAAAATCTGCTGTCAAATGATAGCTTACTTTACTTATGGAGTGTATGTTTTTATGCTTCTCATTAGCTATATCACAGTAAAAAAAAAAGTGTAAAATGAATTATCTAAATCAATTCAATAGCTACTACTGAGACTGAACACTTGTGCCTTGAGTTTCTCATCCATACATCCTATCACATTTCACTAGACTAGTACATTGGCTTTGGGTAGAATTGGAAAAAAACCTACTTGAAATAGAGTATTAACTTCTAAAATGGACTTTTCTATAGTCTGTTTTGGGAGTGTAAACAAATCCAGGAAGTTATCAGAAGAGTCCTATCCGTGATCTCTACAAAACAAAGCCAATATACAGTACATAGAAAGATTTGAGTTTTATGTTTGAAAAAAGATTTTCAGAAATCATAACAGATTTGGGGGGGGGAGAGAGAGCGAGAGAGAGAGCACTACTACTGAAGATGATAAAATAATGGAATATTATTTTTATCAGTGCCCAAATTGAACCAAAGCATCGTTCTTGAAACACGTTTGACAGAAAACATGTTTAAATCCCAGATCATTAACAAGATGCTTCACAAGTGACAATAAATGATTATCTTATCCCCCAAGTGCTGTCTTATTACCAAATCAACTTTTCACAGAATATATTTTTTCAGTTCACAAAGATGTAACACAATGCTTGAAATTAATGTAGTGTAAACTATCTGGACAAGCTGTTAATTCTCATTCCTTTTTAACAGTGTTTCCCCTTAAAGGGTTGGGACTGGGAACTAAAAGATTAGTGGGGACTTTAAAAAAGAGCTCAGAAAATAATTAAAAACACTTAAACAAAATGTACATTTCAACAGTCTCAAGTACAGTATTTAAAAATAGATTTAAGGTTAGCTAACAATTTTAAAAAAAGGTTCAATGTTGCTAAGGTTCAAGTGATGGAAGAGCTGTATTTTAGAATTAACCACCATATCAAGTCAAGCCTTTGCTAGGTATTACCACACAGTGGTACTGAAATTTTTCCAGTCCATGCAAGAGAAATACGTGGCAAGTACCTGAAACAACTGACTGCTGAAATGGCCATTCTTAGTGGCAATAATCTATCTGCACAGCATCTCTACTTTATGTTCATAAAACCCAAAAGAACCTCCCTTCCAATATGGTTTAACCAACTTCAACAAACTCCAAACTATTCAAGAGAGGAATGAAGAAATTAAGTGCTAAATTGTTTATAGCTCATTAAGTTGTAGTCATCTTCAAATATGCTTTCTGTCCACAAAACAAAGTATATATAACATTACTAAAACTGCAGCCCTTGATTTCTTCAGAGGCAGAAAAAAGGCAGTAAGCATTCCTCTTGACTTTTCCAGGAGGGCTGTTCTACCAAAATGTAGCATTAACACCCATGTCAAATGCTAAACAATTCTTTTCTTGCCTTCTTGTGCTTACCATCTATGTATCTTTCTAAAATGAAGAATCAGAAAAGCACGTCTACAGAAATGTCACAAATTTGAAGCACTCGTCGCACTGTAACCAAAGGGCTTAAAAAGTGTTCCGTCAAAGTTTTCATGTTCCAAAAGGAAAAGAATGTTTTCAGAAATCATAACAGACTTGAACTCCTCACTTTCAAAGAAAATCCTGGCCACAGACATTACTGAGCACTTGCTACATCAGCAGCCTGAGACTTGGTAAACAGAGCATACACATTAGACTGGATTCTTGTATTAGTGGTAAAGCCGAAAGGTTGCAAACCTAACCAGAGCAGTTTTGTAAGTGTGCTGTTCTTTGGAATTCCTATTGTCATTAAAAAATAAAGACAGATATTTTCACCATCTTGTAAGAAAATACATCTTAAGTATGCAAGTATGCAGCCTAATGCACACTGAATACCAGGAAATGATTTCTTTAAAAAAAAAAAAAAGACGCTCAAAATAGTATGAACATACAGTCCTATAAAATATGACAGTAGAAGTTTAACATACCAATATAAAAATTAATAAAATTAATGTACAGGTGCAAAAGGCTACCTTTTATTTTTCCTTTTTTAAAGGTGCCAGTTAAAATATATTTTAGCAAAATCTGTTGAAAACATAAACCCTGAAGCAGCATTCCAAATAAACTGGGAGCATGCCATTTCTTAATGAAGCCATGTATATACAAAAATAATAATTAAAAAAATGATATAGCGGCTGGCATTGGAAAAAAACTGGCCTGAGAAAATTTCAGGCCAGGGATTTCAAAGACTGATCTTTCACAAGTCTTAGGCACAGAGAAGAAGTGGAGGTGGAGGGTTTTCAGAGGGCAGATTTTTTGTATAGGAAGTCGGGAGACTTTCTTCCTCTACTTACAACCTCTTCTCTTTCCAAATCTACATTTCTCTGGGCTTCACTCTCCAGAGGCTCAGTGTCGGCCAATCTCCTGCTAGATGGTTCATCATGGATTTCTTCCCTGTAGGAAGGCAGGGAAGGTCGACCAGAGGTTAGGCCATACGTTAAATCCGTTTCCATTTTTGTTCGTCCCCTTGCATGAATTGATATATTCCCAGGGTTCTCCTGGGCAGCCAAAGCCAAGTCCAACCTCTGGGGAGGTTGTTCTAAGACATTGAGGTGTATCGTTTCATTCTTTTGTCTGTGTGAATGCCCTTCTTGAGAAAGTGCATAGTCTCTCCTAGAATCTTCTAGCTTTTTAGGAGAGATGTGATTGGGTAACTGAGTGGTTTTTAAGCCGCTGGGCGATGCTTTATTGTGATTATATAAATCTGGGCCAAAATAGATACCTTGGGAAGGTGAAGGGGTGTGCCTGGTAAGGGAAGGAGTAGAAGGCCTGCATGCAGCATTCGAGAAATCATAGAAATCAGGATATTCCTGGTGATTCTCTCTAGGATCCAGTTTTTGCTCAGCTGAATGTTTCTTCCGTGAACTATGTATGTGCCTTGTCTGAATGCATGAAATGTGCTGAGGTGGTCCTGGTGTAACTTCCAGAACAGGCTCTGTGTCCACTGTAAACTCTGGCAGCCTCCTGTCCTTCAGAGATATAGTTGACACACCCATTGCAATATCTGGCATCAGCTCATTGAGAACAGGTTGAATACCCTGAAAAAGAGAAAAACCAATTACAACTTGTGCTTGTCATCTAGCTGTCCCAGGACGACTTAGCCCTACAAAAGTCCAACATTACACAGTTAAGAATCTGACATTCAACTTGCCCTGTTTTATACATCATACTGTATTTGCTCAGGAAACGAAAAAGTTGAGTGCTGTTTCAAAACTAATAAGAAATAATGATTCATAAACTATGTAGTATTTTATATTGATGGTTCTATACGATGTTAGCTTCTGAAATCAAAGGCTCTGATTTGAGCACAAAGAGTTGAGGCTTTCTAAGCAAACTAGTTAAAAATTAAAACATGACGGCAAGCATAGTCATATTAATGTAGAAAAGTGGGATAGCCCCAAATCTTACCAAAAGCGGAAATTTTCATTTACTATATCTGCAATTTGGCAATGTGATTTTTTTAAAAAAACGTGTTCCAAAAAGCTGCAGTGTATCCAGGATAATATAGTCCTATGTGCAGGCCTGTCAATTTTGTGTGTTTCCTGTAGAGATGCATTTTGGATTGCTTATTAATAGGAAGCTCCTACTGAATTCATTAATTCAATAGGCAGATTCCAAAAAGTAATAACTATACATAAAATGCTTTAATTATGATTTGTTGATAATACAGGTAACACTGGTCAGCAACAATGTTTTCACAGAGATTGGAATAGGTGTTCTAAGAAGGATTTTTTAAAAATGAAATCAGATTTTTTTCCCTAGCATTTCACTTTCGCTTATGACTCTATCTTTATGATTATTCATGTTCAAATAATGACATTATGCTGCTAGCATATTTTAACTATTGTTAACAATCATTTGTAACCTAATTATTACAATTATTAGTAGATAAATAGGTACCATTTTGGTTGGAAGGCTTTTATTTTTTACAGATTATGCTCTGTAACAGGAACCATGCCAATTTATATATTTATAACATTATAAGATTAAAATATATTTAATATATTATATATTAACTTTTTAACATACACATATGTGGATGTGTGTGTTTGTATGTATTATATTGTTGTGCATTATGTAGGTTATATTATAACATATACCATAGATTACCTTTTAACTTTCAATATTGTAAACCTAACTTTTAATTCTGTTTTGTTTTATTTATGCTTTTATATTTTGTGATATGTTTTTATTCTAAGCTACCCAGAGTCGCTTAATTGAAATGGGCAGTATAAATATGTGACAAATAAAATACATAAATATTTATACATTGAATGGCTACCTTATAAAGTTGTTTCATCAGCTGTTAGTTGAAAATGGGTAATAGTTTTTTTTTTTAAATAAAGCATACATTTTCTTCAAGCCTACTACCTTGATAAAAACACAGAAGAACCAAAATTAGTATCTTATGCATAAACTAACTTATAAGCAAAGGTGTAAGAGAAACTTCACAGAAAATGTGGATGCAATCTATAGGAAAGGATTTAATAAATGAGTAAAAATCCCCAGCTACTATGTTCACTTATTCTGGTTAACCATTTACCTCTTGATATGTTCCTTCGATGGCCTTTGGAGGAAAATGAATTTGGTGAGCAAGAACTTGGTTTTCTGCCCATTGTGTTAGCTTCTCCTCCTGCTTCATTTAAATCTTCACTAGATTGCCTCTTCTACATACCATGCAAATATTTGCTTTATTTTTTGTACATTAATGCTACCTAACAATCTTGGCATCTTCATTGGCAAGAGCTTGAGTCAATTGATTAAACCCATCTGCTTTGTCACATAAATCTATCAATCTGGAGGGCTTATTTGTTATCAATTTAGACCATAGGGAAATTATACAACAGCTTGTATGATCTCTTGTAGAACAATTCAATGCCACAGTGCTTGATCACAATCAACGTTTCCAAAATGAAGCCTGCTCCACTTCCAACAGCTATAATGGTAAACTTAAAATGCCAAGTGTTATTCACAGCATCCTGCAGTAGTAAATTAATACTGATATATTTATTTATCCACTTTATATAGCCATCCATTTCCTATTTATTTATTTATTTAGGGAATTTATATTGCAGTCTATTCGCATATGGCCCTTCTTTTGGGTCCCACCAGGTGTATCTCTCTAGGGCAGTGGTTCTCAACCTTCCTAATGCCGCGACCCTTTGATACAGTTCCTCATGTTGTAGTGACCCCCAACCAGGGGTGGGTTCTAAATTTTTTTACTACCGGTTCTGTGGGCGTGGCTTGGATGTCATGTGACTGGGTGGGCATTGCTAACTGGTCATGTGACTGGGTGGCCATGATTGTGTGTATAGGGACTACTCAGAGGGCTGAAAAAAGTCATTTCTGACAGGTCCTCGCACTTTTGACTGGTCCTCACACTTATGACCATCCTCACATTTATGCCCGTGCAGCATTCTTAACAACCATGTCACTCATTTCACAATTGCTTCTCTTCACCATGGTGACAAGATAGGGAGAAAAACATAAAATGTGAGGACAATCGTAAATTCGAGGACTGGTCAAAAGTGCGAGGACCAGTCAAAAATAACTTTTTCAGCCCTCTGAGTAGTCCATATGCACAAAAGGACTACCCAGAGGGCTGAAAAAAGTGATTTCTGACAGGTCCTCGCAAATCAAAGATTTCTGAGACCAATGGTGAATACTTAAATTTCAGTAGTCACCAATCCCAGTCTTAAAATGAGTTTAGAATCAGTGGGAGTCACTGATAACAATGAACTAACTAGCTACTGATAATGAGTCCAGTCCTGTCTTTCTTTTCCTTCTGTCCAAGTTTTGCAAGTACTTTTTCCAGGTATATGTTTTATTCCAAAGTATACAAACCATTATTGTTAGAGAAAAAATGGGTCTTCCAAGCAATTTTAAAAGACATTGTCAGAATGACTCTGCTCTCAGCCCCCCTTGTGGCTCCTTGAAAAGCATCCCCCCCACATATGTAAATGAAAAGAATAAGCTTAAAAATCCTAGCCTTTTAAAATTGAAAATATGGAGAATTGGGAGGATGAATTTGAGACACTAAGGGAGATGTTTCAAAAAGTAAGGAGGCATTTAAGGGAAATAAAGAAGCAGAGAATTGGTTAGCTTGCAAAAAAAGAAAGAGAAAAGATGAATGAGAAGCAAGAGAAACAAGGAGATAATATTGAAAAGGAAATAATTGAAAAAAAAAGATAAAGATGATTACATTGAGTTCAATAGAAAAAATGGAATAAGATGAAATATACTACTAATAATTAAAAAGATGAGGGGAAATTTTGAGAAATATACTTGATAAATGAAAGGAAGACTGGGGTTGCCTGGACTCCATAGTGGAAAATATAAAATTGAAAATGAATACAACAATAGAGAGGGATGAAGGAAGGAGAAGAGAGACGGAAGAGGGAAGGAAGAGAAGGGAGGAAGGAAGGGAAGGGAAATTAGAGTAGGAGGGAGGGTAAGACAGGGAGGAAGAGAGGAGGAGAAGGAGAAAGGAAGAGGAAGTAGGGAGGAGAAGAAGAGGGGGAGGAAGAGAAAGTAAGAAGGAAAGAAAAGACAGAGGTGGTAGGTTTGAGGAGAAAGATTGCTGTACAATAAAAAAAGATGAAAAGGAAGAAAGCCAACCCCAAACAAATATAAAGATATTAAGATAAAGAATGAATAAATAGCAATAATTAGAAACACACGTACAAACATACAACGTATTTTCTTTGAACAGAGTATTTGGCTGGTTCACAAATTTAAACAGTGTTTAGTCAATTAAATTTACAATTTCTATATTTCCTTTTTGCCATATTTATTCCTCAACTATTTTTTTAAAAAATGAATATTACCCTTCATCCTCATCTCTAATCTTAATCAAATTCAATGTTTCCCTTCTATTCTATATTATACCCCTTCCCATTGTCATCTATTTTTAAATCCATCCTCACATTGGTTAATCCCGGTATAGCCAGCTGACGCCATCGCTGGTTATTGGGGGTGAATCATTGGCCCCCACGGAAAGGGCCCGCAACTTGGGCGTCCTCTTGGATGCACGGCTGTCCTTAGAAGGGCATATGACGGCCGTGGCCAGGGGGGCTTTTTATCAGGTTCGCCTGATACGCCAGTTGCGCCCCTTTCTGGATCGGGACTCCCTACGCACAGTCACTCAAGCACTCGTCACTTCTCGTCTGGACTATTGTAACGCTCTCTACATGGGGCTCCCCTTGGGGTACACCCGGAGGCTCCAACTGGTGCAGAATGCGGCCGCGCGGGGGATTATGGGAGCGACTGGGCGCTCCCATGTGACTCCTCTCCTGCGCGAGCTGCATTGGCTTCCGGTGGACTTCCGGGTGCGCTTCAAGGTGTTGGTGATCACCTTTAAAGCGCTCCATGGCTTAGGGCCAGGGTACTTACAGGACCGCCTTCTGCCACCAATAGCCTCCCACCGGCCAGTTCGCTCCCACAGAGAGGGCCTCCTCAGGTTGCCGTCGGCTAGACAATGCCGGCTGGCGACCCCCAGGAGGAGAGCCTTCTCTGTGGTGGCACCTACCCTTTGGAACAATCTACCCCCAGAGATACGAGTGATCTCCGACCTCCGGACCTTTCGTCGGGCCCTAAAAACTCATCTCTTTCAGTTAGCCGGTCTTTCTTGATTTTATGATTTTATGGTTGGTTTTAAATTTTGATATGGATTTTAAATTGATAAATTTTAAACTATGGGCCAAATTTAATTATTTTAAATCTATTTTTAATCGTATTTATGTATAAATGTTTTTATTTTGGCTGTTCACCACCCTGAGTCCGAAAGGAGAAGGGCGGTATAGAAATTCGAATAATAAATAAATAAATAAATAAATTATGTAATATTACAGTTGTTTAATACAAATTCAACATTTTAATATAAATCAATTAGTTATATAACTATCTTTTTTGTATATTAATCAATATGAACATGAATATTCCAATTATTTCCATGCCATCCAATTTCTTACAAATCAATTAATTATATTTACCAATAATAATAAACCAAATAATTTCCCCCATATATTCCTCCAAACCACAACTTAACCATTTCTGCTTTCAACACAATATACAATTAATACTATCTCAATTATTACAATTCCCTAGTTAAATAGAGCTTTTTTTCTTTTGTGTTTTAAAATCTTGAAGTCTCCTCTTTTGCCCTAAATTTCCCATTGTTTGCACCTACCTTTTTTGGTGAGGAAAAAGAAAATAAATCTGCCTCTGTCTAATTTTCCAGTAACAGCCAAAGCCTGCTTTACTTCCAGTTTCGTTTTCAGCTTGATTTGCATAAGGAGAAAAAAAAATCTGCTCCAGCAATTTAGCTCTTTGCAGCAAGCTGCAGAGCCCTGCGCAAAACAGCTGGGAGCAAATCAGCTGAGAGTCGGGAGGCAGATCTAATCAACGGGCTAATTAGCCTATGCTGAAGCTGAAAGTTGTTGTTTTTTCTTGCTGTTTGCTTGCAAGGAGGTAACTGCTGCGAGGCACAGGCCAAAGGGTGAGGGCCACCCTCCTTGCCACTTAGCGCCCCCCTGTCGCCCCCTTTTGTCTCTAGCACCCCCCTGCCGCCCCCCTTGCCTCTTATCACTCCCCTAAGGCATGGTACCGCCCACTTTGGGAACCACTGGCTTAACTACTTAAGTACTTAACAACCGGTTCTACCGAAGTAGAATCCCACCACTGGGTCTACCCATTTATTTTTGCAGAGACCGGTCTACTCATTTTTCTTTTAACACTGATCAGCTGTAGGGCGGCCCTTTGAAGCCCTGCCGCAAGAGTTTAAACAGTTTTTTTTTTCCCTCTAGCCATCAGCTGGGACTCAGGAGGCAGCAATAGATTGGGGGGGGGGGGCAAATAAAAGGTAAGAATAACGCGGGGGTTGGTGGGTGGGGCCCCAGAACCGGTTTTCCAATGGTCTTAGGCAACCCCTGGGAAAGGGTCGTTCGACCCCCAATGAGGTCGCGACCACTGCTCTAGGGCAGTGGTCCCCAACCCCCGGTCCGCGGACCGGTGCCGGGCCGTGGAGTACCTGGCACCGGGCCGCACAGCGGCCGGGGGACATGAACGCTGCAGCGCAAAGGCTCCTGGGCCATGCGCAATGGGCCGTGCGCAAAAGCTCCTGGGCCGTGCCCCCACCCCTGCGCGCGCTCAGCGGGCCGCGGCGATAAAAAGGTTGGGGACCACTGCTCTAGGGGATGGGACCCTCAACATTCCCTGCCTCCCCTTATGATTCTGGGCAACTTACAAACAGATTAAAAATATATACAACTTAATCAAACCCCTTAAATGTAAAAAAAGGTATTGTCTGCATAAAATAAAAAGGTACTCTTACCACTTGCTTTTCAGCAGCTACCACAGCTGCTGCAGCTGCAACTGTCTGTCTTCCCAATCCTGCGGTATTAGTGCAATCTGGAGGTGTGCCTTTCACACTGGAGAAATAATTGGGTAGGGCAGCTTTGGGGGCTGTTCTGGCATGGAAGAGCGAATGGTTACAAGGATAAGAAAAAGAACGGGAAGGGTGCTGGCTCTGGGCTCTTTGCTTCCATCCAACTTTGAACTGACTGTGAACTGGAGTCGCTGGTGGATGGTAAGGAGGGGGAGGAGGAGGGAGTGGTGGGTGGAAGGCCACAAAAGAGTCTAGGTCTGTAAACACTGTTTCTGCAGTGGGCGTGCTGTTCACACGACATCGGCCTGACTGTCTCAGGGTCAGAAGTGGGCTTTCATCTCCAAAGTGCTCGTCGGGGAAGAACTTGTGAGGATTCTGCAGCAGAAAGACAGAACAAGAAATGCAACATGTCTATGGAGATTCTCAGTCATCCAGGTCATGGTTGTCCCAAAGGTGTTTTTTCTGAAGAAGCTTCTTGGATGAGAAGTGAAACATCTTCAAAGAAAAACCAGAAAGTCCAGTTGCCTCTTGAAAAAGCACCTTTGGGACAACAAATGCAACACTTCTACTAATACAGATAAATGGTCAGTTGTACTTTTTCCTCCATGCCAACAATATGGAAACATGGTAGGTTTGCATTACAATGACTTTGACTGGGAAAAATCAGCACAACATGCTAGCACAATGGGATCTATATACGTATCTAATTACAGAGCCTATGTCAGCAAAATACAGTAACTCTTCCTGTTCCATCTTTACTTTACTTTTATTTGATTTCTATACCGCCCTACTCCCGAAGGACTCAGGGCGGTGCACAGCCAACAATAAAATACATACATACAAAATTTAAAAGCAGAATTAAAATCAAATTAAATAATTTTGGCCCAGACAATTAAAACCCCAATCTATTTAAAACCAATTATAAAATTTGAATATATAAAATACTAAAAATTTAAAATTAAAATTCTTTTATAAAAGAGGGAGAAAATTAGGCCAGGCCCGCCTGGTGAAATAGAAAGGTCTTTAGAGCGCGGCGGAAGGCGCGCAGATCCGGGATCCTCCGTATCTCCGGGGGGAGCTCGTTCCAGATAGTAGGTGCCCCCACAGAGAAGACTGTCCCCCTGGGGGCTGCCAGTCGGCATTGTTTGGCCGACGGCACCCGGAGGAGCCCCTCTCTATGGGAGCGTACCGGCCGGTGGGAGGCTATTGGTGGTAGTAGGCGGTCCCGCAAGCATAAATCCCATCTTAAGCATAAAACTACATAAATTCTCATTCTGTAGATCAACATAGGGTGGGGCTCTGTATAGGCTTTAGTCTAGGATTCTTAACATTTTTTTATCAGCATATTTGAATCAAAAGCTTTAGATGGCTGTAATTTTTATTAAGCATTCTCATCATTATGCATGAAAGATAACTCACATTTAGAATAGAGCAGCTTAAAGGAGCAATGGGAATACTTTCTTGTTCATCGGTTAGAAACAAATTAATTTGACCTATTCTTTTTTTTTACATTACAATATGTAACTGAATGTACTCACTTCTTCAACACTTTTGCACATGCTAGTTACATCTGACTTTGAATACACGCAAGTTCTAAAACACTTAAAAAAAGAATCAGAGCAGCCTGCTTGCATGCTGCCTTTCAACGCTTCATACCTGCAGCAACTCAGCAGCAGAATCAGAAAGTCCAAACTCCCTCAATACACGGATCTGAATCTCATAACTGACTGTGGCTCCTTCTCCACAGTTCAGAGCATAAGCTCGCTGAACTTGCTCAGTATGGCGGAGCTCCTGCAGCCGTCTGACCATTTCTTTAACAACAGAGAGACGAGGAACTGAGAAAAAAACCAAACAGAAAACAATCCGCATTGAAATTAATTCTGCATTCTTGTAATGAGCTTCAACAGGACCCAGGTTTAGCAAGGTAGATATTTACACTTAAGAAAGAACTTATCTAAAGGCAATTGATCGGAAAGACATGTGTCAGCAAGATCAATGCAATAATGACTCGAGCTACAAAGTTGGACAGAGGACAGTACAGATGAATTTCCTTCATTTCCATCTTATTGTGAACCCACTGAAAACTTTTACCATTTAGATCAGTTTTCCCACCTGAATTCAGTATAAGCACCTGTATAAGCAGGACAAGAAGCAATGGGTGGAAACTAATCAAGGAGAGAAGCAACCTAGGACTAAGGAGAAATTTCCTGACAGAACAATTAATCAGTGGATGATTTGCCTCCAGAAGTTGTGAGTGCTCCAACACTGGAAGTTTGTAGGAAGAGATTGGACAACAATCATCTGAAATGGTATAGTTTTTCCTGCTTGAGCAGGGGATTGGACCAGAAGACTTCCAAGGCCCCTTCTAATTCTGTTATTCTGTTATCTTTCCTGGATGTTCTTTATGCAAAATGGACCATCAACACTTCATCCTGCCAAGTATTTCCAAATTTGCTTATGGGTTGGGAGGCACTCTGCAGCACATGTGGTAATCCTATCAATCTAGCTGCTGATACAACTAAGAAGGTCTAACTCCTTTTACAGTATTTTCCCACTAATATTTTCCAATAAATATCTTCATTCTGAGCATATTCTACCTCTTTCCATTAGTTTAACCAATACGAATAACAGAATAAAAGATTTGGAAGATCATCAATCATTTGATTTTGTCCCTTAAATACATTGTTAGGTAATTTTTTTACAGGGTTTTGTTGCAGCTTCCAAATCTGTCTCTTATTTAATTTCCAGAAGTTCCCTCTTTGATTGCATTTTTTTTTTTTGGTCATTTTGAATCGGGAAATAAATGAAAACTGCCATGTAAGATAAACAAGCTTTCTAAAGTTTTTTTTTTAAAAGGATCCAACTACCGCCCCCAAGGAGAAAAAAACCTTCCAAAATATCCCAACTTCATTCATCTTCATGAATCAATGTTCACCACTGTGGCCTTTTCTCCCTCAAAGCTTTCAAAGTCACCCGAACACCAATTTATTTTGTCCTTACAAGTGCTATCATTCAGACTATACAGCTTGGCTCAGTGTCTTCAATGATTCCGGTCACTGATCAAGGCTGATCATCACCAGCTGATAAAAGCATAAAATCCTGTACCAAATACTAAACTATCCAGTGACTGGAATTAATTTCAAGGGTTGACTCTTTGTGTTCAACAACAATTTTCTTGATCATAAACCAAAATAACTGTGGCAGCTATGCAATTCAGCTTTTATTATGTTACGCACAACTCCCAAGGATTTTTCTGCATGAGAAGGAACGCAGGCAATAAAAAGCAAGTTTTCTAGCCAAATCTGGGCATCCTGTTTTCTTCTTTCTTACCACTGATGGATTGCTGTGAGTAGCAAAGCAAAGAACAGGACCAGATACCTGTATTTCCAACAAAATACTGGCAACTGACAAAAAAGCTAATTCTTGAGCGCTGGCACCAGACTTGTCCCTCTGAAATTCAGCTTTGGCAGTTCATTTAAGCTTAGTTCTTGGATTAGCATCAATTAAGGTCAGCATTTGGAGGGCTGCTTTATAAAAGTCTTCCTCTTATACATAAACTTTAAATGAAGAATGCCCATAAGAATTTCTGGCATCACAAGAACCTTTGAACACTGTCCACTATTCATGCCTCTTCTGATACACATTCTGTACTCCAAACTTGAAGCGACCATGCCTTCATCTTGTTTTATATCAACAATCTCTGTGGTACTTCTTAATACGAATATGTCAAACATAAAAATCCACCATATTCTTTTTTGATTATGCAGAAATGTATGTATTTTTTAAAGTGAGTCTTACGTTAATCAAAACTACCAAACTGATATGAATTTATGTATTATGCAAGCACACATCATGGATGAACTAATACGTTTTATTTCTGTCTAAACCTACAGAAATGGGAAAAAGGAAGAAATGGTTTTTTTTCTATTAACATATTCACAGTGGACCGAGCTGGCACAGGACAAAATTCCCACATTCTTTTTTTTTTTTTTTTTTTTTGCTTTGCAGTGAAGACATCTAGAAATACCCTGTTAAAAATTATTATTTTTTTTTAAATTTGATTATATGCTGCCCTTCTCCGGAGACTCAGGGTGGCTTACAATGCGTTAAGCAATAGCCTTCATACTTTTGTATATTTATACAAAGTCAGCTTATTGCCCCCACAAACTGGGTCCTCAATTTACCTACCTTAGAAAGGACAGAAGGCTGAGTCAACCTTGAGCCTGTTAAAAATTATTAGGGTATTATGACCCTATATTAATTATCATACACTTGTCCTCCTATTTTTATTTTTTGATGAAACTCTGGTATTTCAGTGTTAAAGAATTTCACAACCAAGAACGATGTATTTATGAATTGGCTTAGAAACATACCTGGAATTTCATTGGCTACAACTGAAGGAGGACTGGACTGATTACTGGTCATTTGCTGGTGATTTATCATATGACAGCACTGTGGAACAGCATTGTTTACCATGTAGAGAGTATCTGGTACATTGGACATTCTAACCATCCGTAAACGGACCAGGTCCGTCTGCTCCACCATCATCTCATCCAAAAGTGACTGAAACAACAAAGGTAAAAGAAATGTTTTGCTCTAATGTACCGAAATAAAAAGGGAATATATACAGGTAGTCCTCGACTAGCGACCACAACCGAGCCCAGAATTTCTGTTGCTAAGTGAATTTTGGCCTATTTTACAACCTTTCTTGCCACAGCTGTTAAGTGAATCACTGCAGTTGATAAGGTAGTAACCTGGTTGTTAAGTGAATCTGGCTTGCTCATTGACTTTGCCTGTCAGAAGGTCACAAAAGGGGATCACATGAGCCCGGGACACTGCAACTGTCGTAAATATGAGTCAGTTGCCAAGCGTCTGAATTTTAATTACGTGACCATGGGGAGGCTGCAACAGTCGTAAGTGTGAAAAATGGTCATAAGTCACTTTTTTCAGTGCTGTTGTAACTTTGAACGGTCACTAAATGAACTGTTGTAAGCCGAGGACTAGATATAGCCTTTAAAAAAAAAAGACCATATAATGGTAGATAAGAATAGATAATAGAATGTTACTTTTTCAGGAAATATAGTTTTGTTTCCTTTACATATAATTTTATACATTCTTTACATTAAATATGGAAAGCTTCCATTCTTATGAGTCACTAATCCCTTTTTTCATGTAAATCATTCAGATGACTTTTAAGGGCTCACTAATATTCAAAGAAGCTACTTTGCTAATGTGGGTCTAAGATTAATTTATCAATCTTACAAACACAAGGCCACCTGCACATTACCTGAAATATTGCTGATAACCAAAAATACCAAAGGATTTCACTGTACAAAGAACAAGGGTGCAAAAAAAAAATTTCTTCATACAAAATTTGCATTATAATGCATACTGTCTTAAGTACCATACAAACAGAAAACAAGATCAAATTTCACATGTATGATATTCTGGGGAAACTGAATTGCATCAAAGATCTGAATTTTTTCTCCTTACACTTCTGGTGGACTGGAAGGAGGCGGGAAGACTTTCTTCTTGAAATCAGTCCATAGAGGAAGACATCCACCAAGAGGGGTAAAGCATGCAGTTGTTCCCTGCTTTCTTCTGTCATCCTTTCTCTTGTAAAGGAAAGCACATAGTTCCTTCCTCCAGACACTGGAGGAAGCTGACAGTCATGGCTCATTTCTGTTTAGGAAGAGGATGCCTTCCTCTGTCTAGACAAGCTGGAAAGTCTCTGCAAATGTGTACACGTGTATGTGGTGAATAGGAAGGTGCATGCTCAGAGAAAACTCAGAAGAGATGAGAAGAGATTAAATCAATCTTTCAAATGTGTTCAGCAGGTAGAGTAATTGCATGGAAGAAAAGATCTGAAATCCTGTTCTTTTGGAGACACCAAAGGAGATGGAAGCTTGTCTAGCCTCCAATTCATGGGTGTCCAGGTCCATTGGCTGGATCCGGCCCGCAGGGTGCTTAGACCTGGCCAGCATGGCTGGCCTGGAAACAGCAAAGGGCCGGCTCACAGTGCTTCTGCTAGCGAAAATGGAGCTTGGGGGGGTCCGTATGCCCCCCTGCACCCTATTTTTGGCCTGGACGGCTTTCTGAAGCCCTCTGCCAATGAAAAAGGAGCTGGGGGGGGCACACGAGCCCCCATTCAGCTCCATTTTTGCTGGCAGAAGGCTAGCAAAACAAACTAAAAACAAAACAAAAGGAGAAATGTTTCCCCCCTTGCACTGGAGCATGCAAAAAGGGACAGAAAAGGGGAAAGGGAAAAAGGAAAGACAAAGAAAAAGAAGGCAAGATGGGAAGAGAGCAAGGAAGGAAAAGTAAGGAAAGAGGGGAAGGGAGAAGAAAGGAAAAAGAAGTTAAAGGAGGAAGGAAGGAAGGAAGGAAGGAAGGAAGGAAGGAAGGAAGGAAGGAAGGAAGGAAGGAAGGAAGGAAGATTATAATGAGAGTGAGGGAGGGTCTCAGGGAATCCTGCTTTAGCACTTGGCCACCACAGGTGCCCCCAACACAAGTCCCGTATCACCATTACCCCAGCCATAACACACACAACCCTCTGAGGTCAAACACAACCCTGACGCAGCCCTCAATGAAATAGAGTTTGACACTCCTGCTCTAATATATCAGTTACTCATATACTGCAAAGAATCCTTAGTGAATCCAGGATGAGAACCTGAGAAAAGGAAGACTTAACATTCAGAAATATTGATGTCTGCCTGCAGAGGTCTGTTACAGGTTTCAAAGTCATCTTAAACACTTTTGCACTTCAAACTCATAATACTTTTTAAATATCATTCTGAATATAGAACGTCCTTGGTCAGATGAGTTACATGGCAGGCTGGGTAACTGCAAGCTATTTATGAGATGGATGGCAGCATTAATACATCATTTTACCTTAGCCTCCTCCACATATGGTGAGAACAGCCTCGGCCTCACATAAATTCCGGCATTTTTTTGTCGCAGCCACACATTTGACTTTCCACCTTCTGCTGTTGGCAGCATGTCTGAAGGAGGTGTACTAATGAGACCTCTTTTCATCTTTAAAAGAAAACATCACATCAGAAAGGTAAACCATTATTTTTAAGTATAAAACAGCAACCATGTACAACCTGTTGAGCGTCACCCATAAGGAATAACTGAATTGTATCCATACCAAATCAAACACAACAACTGACTGAAGAATCGGAGCAAGTACCCCCAAAAGCTTCCAAAACCACAATAAATTTTATATAATAACCTAAATCAGGGGCAAGAGATCTGTTCTTTGGTGGTGATTTGATGATCTTGTTGGATATCACCAAAGAAAAAGCCCCTGAACCTGAGTGGACTCTTCCCGGCCCATTTTTTTCTGCACTTTTCTCATGGACAGCAGCATAAAAAGCTGAAGCAGGATTCAAAGGAAACTTTAAAATATACTTACCGAATCTGTCAGTACTTCACTGTTCATAGGCAGGATGTGCTCAGTGCGGACAATCGGTAAGAGAGGGGAAAGGATTTCTTTTAATTCCTCAATATCAAGATCTCGCCTCTTTACACCACGCTTGTTCACACTGTGAGCTGTGCCACTCAGTAAATTGGGTTCTGAGAAATTAAATAAGTTGTTTTACTTAGGTGTTCTATTTTTTTAAAAAAAAAATTGATTAAAGACATATTTATTCTAAAGTTTTATTATTTCTTACTTATGAACATTACTTAAATAAAAATCAGGTCTCGGACCAGCTTACTGTAAAATTAACCCAAATAAAAGAACTTCTAAATTTATTTATTTTTAAAAAAATGCTATTTTTAAAGTTTTTTTTAAAAAATGGCTTTAGTTCTTTGATTTGGGTTAATTTTTACTGTAAGCTGATCTGAGACCTATTGTCATTTAAGTAACATTAGTGTTACTTACATATAAGCCTGTATTAAAGAGCCGTGGTGGCGCAATGGTTAGAATGCATTACTGCAGGCTAACTCACTGCTCACTCCAGGAGTTCGATTCTGACCGCTCAAAGTTGACTCGGCCTTCCATCCTTTGAGGTCGGTAAAAGGAGGACACAGATAGTTGGGGACAATATGCTGACTCTGTAAACTGCTTCTTAGAGACAGCTGGAAAGCACTATGAAGTGATATATAAGTCTAAGTGCTATTGCTATGTTCCCTAAAATAGAGATGTTAAAAGCTAACATTGAAGTAAACACGGGGGCAAGAATTCTCTAGTTTTTTGGCCTTTGATTTTTGGGACAGTATTGTTTTCCTTTTATTTGAAAAACTGTATTAAGCTTATCTTAATGTTCATCATACAGTTTTTCTGACTTCTGTGTGGGTGGAAGGGGCTCTGCTGACCAGAAAAGAGAGTTTGGGAGGCCCATGCTGATTTATACTTTGTTTAGGATTTTAATGTCATAACAACTTAGAATCGCCTTCTTATCACTACAATATACTTTCAAAGCTGACACCAGCCAAAACACTGAACAATTCAAAGAAGCAGTGCAAAACTGGAAGATGTAGAGAACCTGGCCATAGAATTTCCAAGAGTAGGACATGACTGGATGGATAACATTATCATCATCCCTGCAATATATACTACACCAGTCAAATATATGGACTACATTTAAATGTGGTCGCTTGGTAAACTGGTCTATCAGGGATGTGCTGAAGTTGTTCCTTCAATATTCTGATTTAAAGAAAAAGCATGGGACAGATAGTCCTTAAGTTAAAACTGGTCCTTTAACGTTATGTCATAATTGAAAAAAGTTACTTACAACCTGTCCTCTTTTGCCATTTTCTGGCAAAAAACCACCAATTAGATAAAATGGATTCACACTTATGAACATGTGGTTCGCTTAATGAACACATGATTTGCTTAACAACTTCTGTGACCTGCTTATAAAAACAGTTATAAAATTGAGTCCAGTCAGGTGGTGTCTCAACTTACGATCGCAGCGACTTATGACCAAAATTGCAGTCCCAACTGTGGTTGTAAATTGGGCATCACCTGTACACACATTTATTAGGTAGTTAAATTCTGTTGGCACAAAACACACACATACAACACATATACAGATGAATATATAAGGAATTTCAGAGTTGCAGGGGATAACTACAACATACTGTACATCAATGTGCCAAAAGGCCTAGCTAATTTCTGCTGCTATTTATAGACAGGGCAATGGTAATGTCACCAGCAAATCCTTTCACCACGTAAGCACTTCAGTGCTTCTGCCACAGAAATATTAGTAGTATTGTAGACAAAAGTGGATACAATGAATTAATTAATTAATTAATGAAATTAACTTCATAAGCACTGTATTTCATACTAAAAAGCATGTTTCGGTCAGCATTTAAAGATTAAATATGAGAATTTCCTTATTAACAGTGATAGTATCTATTAAACACCTACCTCGATCTGCAATTCTTTTTATTAATTGATGTTCACCCCATTTCACAAGGTATTTCAAGATATCTTGCTCACTCGCCTATTGAAGGGAGATTTAAAACAAAGCATTAAAAAAACACAGTTTTAGGCACACAGCATCATCAAATTAACTTTTAGATCCAAAGTGCTTATTCTAATGAAGTTTAGATTAATAATAAATTACAGCTAATTAAGCTCCTTAATGCCAAAGATTTGTAACACAATATGCTACTGTTGCTCAATGCATTTTAGTCAAACTCCTACAGTTTTTATTACCAGCACTTCTAATTTGACAAAGGAACTTTGTTAAAGTATTCTACTTTTCATTACGTGTGTGTAAATTTTCATTCTCTTTCAAACAATAACCCCGAGGGTGTCTTTGAGGTCCAGTTGTTGCACAAACGTATCTAATAATAATGTGTATCTGGACTTTGCTTGTTGCTGATGTAATGTTTTTTTGGTGGGGATGTGTTGCATCTTCTTGTATTTTGTTCTGTAAAATGCTAGCATTTTTAATTCTTTTTAAACACTCAAAGCAGTTTGATGAGTGAAATATAAAGAAGAGACAAAGCTATAACATCCCCATTCTTGAAATGAAATCCTGCTTCCTGCATTGCATTGCAGAAGAACTGAAAAGTGCATTGATGAATCACTAAGAATCGGCAGAAGTACTGGAGTAAGGCAGCATGTAAATGTAATACATTATTGTTATTATGGAATCAATAGGACACCAGATTATGGTGTCCAAAGGAGAAATAAAAAAACTCAAAGATGACAAATGCAACTGTATGACTTAACTTCCCCCCACCCCCACCTTGCTTTTTGTATATGTGCGTACTAAGGGCAGGGGCTTTGATTGCATAGTCACAAGTATAATCTTGTAATATTATATGTGGATGACCTTGGAGAACAAAGGGAAGAGATGCTGCCTAGGAAACAGCTAGCCAAGACAGATAGGAGCCCCCAGTGGTTTAACAGTCTCGCCCTAATTGATCAGGCGGTTAAAGCTAGTGGTGGGAAGTTTGTACCTCCAGACTTGCAAGATTCGGTTAATGGAGCCTTACAATGAAGTAAAATTAGCTCATCCAGTCACATTTCCTGTCTGGTTTATCTGGAAGGGCTGACACATCTTGACACATAGACCGTGCAGATGCCACTGCCTGCATCTCATCTCCGCCAAATGGATTTGTGGATGTTTAAGCAAGAAATTCTCTTATTTCTCCTGCTTTGTTCCAGGCAAGCATGAGTTAACATGTTGGTCCTTCTCTAAGCATATTATATGCTTTGGAAATATTTAAATGAAACAAGATAAATATAATCCCAAACCACTTCCTTTTCTAAGTGTTCCTGATATGCCAAAAGAAGCCAGGGGACAGAGAAATTGGAGCTAACCACAGGCTTCTAGTTGATATTTAATAACATGTATAGAAATATGACTGACATTCTGATTTTTAAAAGAACTTTGTTTTAACTATTCTGAAGCTGAAGAGAATTGAAAAATAAGACAAGTATATGAACCAAAGTTTCCAAATTTCGTGTTATGTAATCAGAGCAAAAAAAGCATACAAAGATTTATTTTTCAAGGTAATATGTAATACAGATGAGAGACATTTTTGAACTAGGTAACAACAATCAATGGAGTTTTTTTTCCATTTACTGAACTAGGAGTGTGGAGGAATGAAAAGTAATCAAAATCAAAGAGATTTAGTGTTTTTCAATGAGGAGCCTGGATTTCCCATTTTCTTGCCACAAATGTATGTTGTTAGTGTGAGACTACTATATAATTTCTATAAACCTCTGAAAAGGCAAGACAAAAATTAAGCCTAAAAGAAGTTTCACTTAAAATAATTTGCAACTGCTTCTAGGCTATTATTAGGCTTTCAAGCAATAGTTTATACTGTCAGTTTGGGCTGGGTTATATGCCAGGAAAGGAGAATGCTTTCCTTAATCACTACCTCTGCAAGCAACTTGTGTGTATAAATGCCAGAATAAGGGAAGAGGAAGAACCCGTTCTGCACACAGTAATTCAAGCAAGGTTTTGCTTCTTCTGTTTTTCTCCAGTGGTCAAAGTTTTAGAATCTGCATGTTTCTGTTCCATATCATTAGTAAGAAAGCCTGATTCAGCACTTCATAAAAGTAACTGAATGGGAAGAAACAATTACCTGTAAGTAGTCTGACTGGATAGCAGTTTGCAAGTGGTCTTTGCAAAGTTCATAAAAGACATCTGAAGTCATGACTTGGGAAAACTCCTCACAGAGGAAATGCAGGGCCTGGCGGTGTACCCACTTGGAGCCATAAGGCTGGGAGCTCCACTTGAGAACGGCAATTAAGGTTTCCAGTGAGATGCTCTCAGCAATAATATCCTCGCAGCCTACACAAAGAACACATACCATTTAATGAGGTTTACCTGTTCAAGAACTGCCATTATTCAGTAGAAGCCCTGTGATCAGAAAGTTTCATAAGTAAAACTACAACTGTCCTTTTAAGCAAGGCTCTTTTAAAAACTGGCCTGTCAACATCTGTTTATTTATACAGCTGCAATAGGCATAGTGTCTCAAAAGTAACTACAGGTAGTCCTCCACCACAAGTGGGACCAGCAGCTCACTTAAGTGGTGTGGTCACTAAGTGAAACTGTGACTGTGCTTATGATTTTTACTTCAGCTTTCCTTTGCTTTGAAGGCCTGCCTAGGTTGTTAATGTGAGGACTAATTGCAGAGTTATTTTTTCATCACCATTATAACTGCAAATGGTCGCTGTACGCTTAATGAGGGCTACCTGTAGTCAAATTTATATTCTAGAAATAGCAGTTTACTATCTTTGTCAGGATTCTGCCCTCCTCTCCCCCAATTACTGTCAGAGATCATTTAACTGAGGATATCGAAACTAAATCCAGATTCCACACAAACGAAGTAAATACAATGATCATGCCTCCTACGGGGCAATTTAAAATATCTATCTCCATCCACATGTGTGCACACAACAGGGTGGATTTGATTTAAATCATGATTTAAATCACTAGTAAAAAGGCTTGATTTAAATTAACTCGATTTAAATCATAATTTTTAAAGAGCAACTGTCATCTCTGTCCCACAGCGGCTCCTCCTCTGACCTGCTGTTGACTCACTGACAGTCCCAATATTGCAGAATATGCAGCCTCAAGCTACATAACTAAACTCTATTTCATGCTGAATAAACTAAATTATTAATGTATTTTAAATAGAAAACTATCTTTACATAGATTTTTACTCCAAAAGCATTTTATTAAAATAAATTTGATAAAAACAAAAAAAAATCTAATTTAAATTTAAAAAATCCAATTTAAATTTAAAAAAATCTGATTTTTTTTATTTTTTTTTTAAAAATTGATTTTTATCCACCCTGGCACACACACAAACACACACACACAAACTCTTTTCCAGGACTCCAAATAAGCCAAATCATCAGGGGTGAAATTCTCCTGGATCGGACCGGATCGCTTGATCCGGTAGCAATCTTGGCTGGTGGTTCGACAATCCGGTAGTGATGGTGGAGTGAAGCTCCGCCCACCCACCCAGGTATCATAACTTCCTGCTTTTAACCAGGAAGTAATGTGTTTTTTACCTTCTGCGCATGCGCATGGGCAGAAGATCTGCGCGCGCCTGTGATGGGCGCACATCTGATGCATGCAGTTCTGAACCGGTAAGGAAGGTAAGTAGATTTCACCCCTGCAAATCATCCATATATAGTTTGTTTTTCACAAAACCACATTAATCAACAAACATAATCAAGAGTTATTTTTGCTAACTGTGCTTAGTAGTTCAACCTATATACTATTAAACTCTGATTCCTGTAATATTTAACTGGGTGAAATGGTGCACCGTAGGTAAAACATTTTCAACTGAGGTACTTCAAATGGGCTAATTTCCAAAATGGGTTCAAAATCTGGAACCCGTGACTCCTGTGGAATTGAAATTTGTCATATTATATAAAACATTTTATTTCATAAGCAGTATTATAAAGCACTTTATGACATAATGCAAAATGTCATAAAACATTTCCTGTGCTGATGTTTGACTATGGGATACATGAGTTATTTTCAAGGCAGACACATCTCTGAATGTATCCCAATTTTTCCAGTGAAGGCTGTCTATCAGAAGCTGTGTTACTGTTGAAGGCACGGAGGAATCCAGTTAGTAAGCATCTTTGAATAGATGACTCAAAGGGAGGGAGGGAGGGGAGAAAAAAGGAAGGAAGATTTCCAAGTTCACTGCCAGCTTCCCACAAGAAAATTCAATGGGGAAGCCAACAGGAAGTTGAATGTTGCTCCCACTGCCACTGAATTTTTTTTTTTGGCCTGCCTGGCTGCAGAGGTTGTTTTTTTTCTGTTTAGGTAAGGAAATATCTCTGAAACAATGACCCAAGTCATGGATTGTCTAGTGAATAGCAAAAGTACCTTTAAATGCCCACCTAATACTTCAGTAGAGATGTAGCATTTGTTACAGCAGAAAACATGTCCAGCAGAATCAATTAGAAACGGAACAAAGAAAGTTAATGTTTTCTTAGCTATTTAATTCAGCAATCTAACCTCCCCATTTCTCACATGTTGCCTGTCTAGACTTCAGGATTTGGCAGACGTAATCCTCCACAGATTTGCCTCTATTGCCAGGAGAAGCGTCTCCTACACTCAAGCAGAGCTCTGCCTCCAACACATACCGTATGTTCCCACCATTAGCTGCAAGATGCAGATTGGTCCATGTCTCCATAAAGAACTTAATTTTGGATCCTCCTCAGCTATACCAATCTGGAATAAATCACCACTTTTTCTGGGGAATCAAAACATAGGTCACAAGGCAAATGATCAAGGCTCACTGCAGCCCTTTTTATTATATAAATAGTACAGGGCTAGAGGAGACCTCACTAAAAGGATCATGAGAGCTGCTCCTCTAAACCTCAGAGCTGCCCCCTGAGCCAAAGAGATGCACTGATATTTATATATTTCAGAAAAGGTGGAATCAAATTATCTATTTCAGAAAAGGGGGAATCATACATATCAAACCAGTCAGTCCTAGAGGAGATCAACCCTGACTGCTCTTTAGAAGGCCAGATCGTGAAGATGAAACTCAAATACTTTGGCCACCTAATGAGAAGGAAGGACTCACTGGAGAAGAGCCTAATGCTGGGAATGATTGAGAGCAAAAGAAGAAGGGGATGACAGAGAATAATGTGGTTGGATGGAGTCACCGAAGGAGTCAGTGTAAGCTTAAATGGACTCCCAAGGACAGTAGAGGACAGGAAGGCCTGGAGGAACATTGTCCATGGGGTCCTGATCAGGGGTAAAATCTAAAATTTGTTACTACCGGTTCTGTGGGCGTGGCTTGGTGGGGGGGTGGTAATGTGACTGGGTGGCGTGGCCAACTTTTTTTTTTTTTTTTACTTTTAAAAGCATTTTTTTCTACAGCCTCTTCAGCCAAAGAGGTTGCAGAAAAAAATGCTTTTAGGAGCCTCTGATGATCAGGCAACTCAGCTGGGATCGCCAGAGGCTTTTAAAGGCATTTTTTTTTCTACAGCCTCTTCGGCTGAAGAGGTTGTAGAAAAAATGCTTTTAAAAGCCTCTGACAATCGCAGTTGAGCCACGCGATCATCAGAGGCTTTTAAAAGCATTTTTTCGGCTGAAGAGGTTGTAGAAAAAATGGTTTTAAAAGAAAAAAAAACAGCCTCTGATGATTGCGCGGTTCAGCTGGGCATGGGGGCGGGGCGCAGGGATTTTTGCTACCGGTTCTTTGAACCACCCACCGCCATCGCTACTGGATCAGGCGATCCGGTCCGAACCAGGAGCATTTCACCCCTGGTCCTGATGGGTCGGACACAACTTCAACTAACAACAACAACAAACTAATAAATCTCAGGTTACCTCCTATCATTCTGCTATCCACTATCTTCAAAGGAAACAACTGTCTTAGTCAAAAAAAAAAAGTCAAAAGGACAGGACAATTTAGTATGTCAAATGCTAGAAGGAAGATATCCTTCATTGGTATCTTGAGGACAGATTTATAGGTTGCCAAGGGAATGTTCCGGTAAGATTTACAACAGGCTGGTGTGGAATTAGATGATAAACCAGACCCAAGGCTATTGCAAATTCCTTATGTTTCAATTTGATTTGATAGTGCTGTTCAACTGAAAACTTACAAGTAGGCTTCAGCTTACAACCGTTCACTAAGCAACAGTCAGAAATTACAACATAACCCTCAAAATGTATTTACAACTTAGATTCAAGGTTCTTCCCCCATGGTCACAAGATTGCATTTGGGACATTCAGCAACTGGCTCACATTTACAGCCATTTGCAGAATCCCATTCACACGACCAAGATTTATAATCTTGGGGATTATAAATTTTGGGGGAAACACTCTGGACTTGGTTTTTGTCTCTGGACAGTGGTTGAATGATCTCAATATTGGGCATATAGTGACTGAACCCTTGTCGTGGTCGGATCATTCCCTCCTTTGACCTTCGAACCGCCACACCCCGCCGCAGGGAGGTGGAACCGATGAGGTGGTTCCGCCCCAAGCGCCTGATGGACCCGGATCGGTTCCAGACGGAGCTTGGGCTGTTTCCTGAGGCTCTGGCTCACGGCTTGACTGAAGACCTGGTGGCCGCCTGGGATAGGGCGGCCACTGGAGCTTTGGATCGGGTCGTGCCTTTGCAGCCTCTGACTTGGCGCCGATCTCGCTTGGCTCCTTGGTTTACCGAGGAGCTGAAGGAGATGAAGCACCGGAAAAGACGCCTGGAGAGCAGTTGGAGGGCCAGCCAGTCTGAATCTGACCGAACACTGGTAAGGTCTCATATTAAGACTTACCTAGTGGCGATAAAAGCGGCAAAATGTAACTATTTTTCCGCTCTTATTGAGTCATCAGATAATCGCCCAGCCGCCCTGTTTAGGGTGACCCGCTCCCTGCTCCTTCAGGAAGCGTGGGAGGACCCCTTGGAGGGCAGAGCCGAGGATTTTGTACATTATCTGTATGATAAAATCGCTCAGATTTGGGAACACCTGGACTCCAACTGGGTAGATCCAGGGGGGAGGATGGAGACAGGTCTTGAGAATATTATCTGGGAAGAGTTTGATTCTGTGACTCCCGAAGACGTGGACAGAATACTGAGTAGACTGAATGCTACCACATGTTTATTGGACCCATGTCCCTCCTGGCTGGTGCTGGCCTCTCGGGAGGTTACACGAGGCTGGGTCCAGGGGATTATAAATGCTTCTTTGAGTGAGGGTGTCTTTCCCGCCGCCTTGAAAGAGGCGGTGGTGAGACCTCTCCTCAAGAAGCCTTCCCTGGACCCGGCAGTGTTGGCTAATTACTGTCCAGTCTCCAACCTTCGCTTTGTTGCGAAGGTTGTTGAGAGTGTGGTGGCACGACAGCTCCCTCAATACCTGGATGAATCGGCTTATCTGGATCCGTTCCAGTCGGGCTTCAGGCCTGGGTACAGCACGGAAACAGCATTGGTTGCATTGGTTGATGATCTCTGGAGGGCTCGGGACAGGGGTTGTTCCTCTGTCCTGGTCTTATTAGACCTCTCAGCGGCTTTTGATACCATTGACCATGGTATCATGCTGCACCGGCTGGAAGAGTTAGGGGTGGGGGGCACTATGTTGCAGTGGTTCTCCTTTTTCTCTGACCGGTCGCAGTCTTTGTTGGCAGGGAGGCAGAGGTCGACCCCAAGGCCCCTTGTATGTGGGGTGCCACAAGGTTCAGTCCTCTTGCCCCTTCTGTTCAACATTTATTGAAGCCGCTGGGTGAAATCATCCATGATTTCAGGGTGAAGTACCACCAATACGCTGATGATACTCAGCTGTACATCTCCACCCCGGACCACCCCAATGATGCCCTTGAAGTGATGTCCCGGTGCCTGGAGGCTGTACGAATCTGGATGGGGAGAAACAGACTCAGGCTCAACCCATCCAAGACTGAGTGGCTGTGGTTTCCGACATCCCGATATAGTCAGTTGGCGCCATCACGTTCTATTGGGGGCGATTCATTGGCCCCCAGGGAGAGGGTCCACAACTTGGGTGTCCTCCTGGACTCAGAGCTGTCTTTAGAAGGGCATCTGACGGCTGTGGCCGGGAGGGCATTTTATCAGGTTCGCCTGATTCACCAGTTGCGTCCCTTTCTTGATCAGGACTCGTTAAATACGGTCACTCATGCCCTCGTCACTTCCTGCCTGGACTACTGCAATGCTCTCTACATGGGACTCCCCTTGAGGAGCACCCGGAGGCTCCAGCTGGTCCAGAATGCAGCCGCGCGGGTGGTTATGGGAGCGATGTGGCGCTCCCATGATCCCCCCTCCTGCGTGAGCTGCACTGGCTCCCGGTGGTCTTCCGGGTGCGCTTCAAGGTTTTGGTTACCACCTTTAGAGTGCTCCATGGCCTAGGACTGGGGTATCTACGAGACCGCCTTCTGCCACCAGTAGCCTCTCACCAACCAGTACGCTCCCATAGAGAGGGGCTTCTTAGGGTGCCGTCGGTCAAACAGTGTCGACTGGCGGCCCCCAGGGGGAGAGCCTTCTCTGTGGGAGCACCTGCCATCTGGAACGAGTTCCCCCTGGAGATACGGAGGATTACTGATCTGCGCGCTTTCCGCCGTGCCCTTAAAACATTCCTATTCCAGCAGGCCGGCCTGGCCTAACCTCTTTTTAAAATTGTTTTTAAATTTTAAATTTGTCTTATTAAATTTGGGGTTTTAAAATTTTGTTTTCTGGGCCAAATTATTTAATTGTATTTTAATGATCTTTTAACATTTGTATTATATGTATTTTATCTTTTGGCTGTTCACCGCCCTGAGTCCTTCGAGAATAGGGCGGTATATAAATTCAATAAATAAAATTAAAAAAATAAATAAAAATAATGATTTATAAAAACCACTTACAGTATTGTGGACAATGGATCTGCTTAAGAATTGCCACAAAAAACAGCCTTGACTTACAACCATAACATATGAAGGAAATTCCAGGCTCCATTATTGTTGTAAGTCGAGGACTGCCTTTATTATCCTCACAGTATTTTCTCCCTTTTCACTTCTTCATAGGAGGAAAACTTACTCTACGGAAATTTAACTGGCTAAGGAGACTTCCAGGAAGACATGGAGAACTGAAGAAATGGAGCTATTGACTGCAGCAGAATGAAGAGCTGGTAAGTAGATAGGCTCTTCGTAATGCCTCTCCAGGCAAGAAGAGGATTTGAGATTGCCCAATTTGAGACTGCCCCCTACAGTTGTTTCTTGTGAGGAGACCATAAGGCAGTGGTGGGTTTAGAGCTCTGGGAAACAAAGGAATAGCCATCTTCCTCAAACCACAGTTGGTGCCTTCAAAAAGACATTGGGTTAACATACTGTTCTTTCTTTTTGTAATGGAATTTGTAGATAGCCTTGGAGAACAAGGGGAAGAGATGCTGCCTAGGACACAATCAGACAAGAAATTTTCAGGAAATAGCTTTACACAGAGAACAGATGAACATAAATAGTTTTTTAATTTTTTCTACACCAAATCTATGTAAATATACAGTGTTCAAAATTATTTAGAAGCAGATACAAATTTAGGTTAATCATTTGTAGGCCTTCAAAAGTCTCTTCTGACTCCCTCAGTCAAAATGTTACGTTTTGTTTTAAAACCTTCCTTATTAATTACATCAGGGGTGTCAAACTCGATTTCATTTGAGGGCCACATCAGGGTTGTGTTAACCTCAGGGGCCAGGGTGGGCATGGCCAAAGTGAGCATGGCCAGCTTGACATTACTTGTGTCAGGGTGGCCTGAACGCTCTGCAAACGAAAATGGGCTCCTGAGCTGTTTTCGGCTGCGATGGCCTCCTGAAACCCTCTGCCAGCAAAACTGGAGCTTGCCTGTGGCCATCACAAGCTCCATTTTTGCTGGCAGAGGCTGGTCCTTTGCTGTTTCCAGGGCAATCCTGCGGACCAGATCTAAGCACCCCGTAGGCCGGATCCGGCCCCCGGGCCTTGAGTTTGACACTCTGGATTACATCAGGGCTAGCCAAAATCAGAAAATATTTTGTATATACAGTACAAACACATTTCAACATTTAAATTTCAATTCAAATCATCCCCAAAAACAATAGTGCTTTATTTTTAATTCTGTTTTTACCAATGTGTTATCAGCATTCTAGAGGAAAGAAAATATGAAGATTTGTGGGCTTCAAATCAAATTCAGTCTCATCCTTGTCATACAGATTGCATTCTACACAAATTAAGCCAGTGCACAATACAGAAATATGCCAGGCCCCAACAGGCCTTTAATAAATAAGCTTGTCAAGCTGCAGAAATGTTTTTTCACAGTTGGATCAGTTCCTATTAAAAGTCAGCAGATCACTAAAAGCACTAAACAGCTTTTCACCTGTTTCCCACTTCTTGCAGTACAGCTGTAATTGATTCTTTCACTAGTTTTGGATCTATGAACATGAAGAGTGCTATGTCATCAAATGGAATCATAATTTCATCTATTCTTGGGTCTTTGATTTTCTGGAGGCACTATAATGGAGAATTGATAGAATATTTGCTCCCCTTTGTGAGCAGTCCAAGCTGTTTTGTGAGTTGGCTATGTTCTAAGTTAGAGCCCCTGATAATGTTACAATTGGACAAAGTGGTATGTTGGGCTATATAGTACAATTGGACAAAGTAGTATGTTTTTGGCTGTAAGAACATTGCAACATATATACATATACCTTTTGTGAAAGTGGGAAATCTTTCAATGTTGAGAAGCCAGAATTAGCATTTTTGGACAGGACAGTTATTGTTGGTAATGTAATGTCGTGCAATATTTTTTCCCTTCTAGATTGCAGTACATGGAATAATTTATAGAAAGATAGATTCTGATTGAGTGTTAAAAACAAAAACCCTTCCCAATACCAGGAAGAATTCAACAATGGAACCAATAATCCAGAAAGATGAGTTCTCTTTCACTGGATGTGCTGAAAAGGAGTCTAGATGGTCATCTATGAGACATGCTTTAGGGTAGATTCCTGCATTGGTGGAGGCAGGGTGTCGACACAGAAGTTCAAATGGCTCTTTCCAACCCTATGATTCTAGGATGTGAAGACACAGCTCTAGGGTGGAAGACACAGCGCCATCAAGCCAAACTAAAACTAGAAGAGCTACCATTCAGAATGTGTGTTAAAACTGGGTAGAGAAAGCAACAGCAGAATTTGCAAGCAGGGACAAAATCTGCTAATATTCATTAATATTTGTTTGAAACCCTGCATTCCTGGAAAACAAACAGACTGTTTTCAGGAAAAAAAAAATAGGTCACTGCTTTCAAATGGCTTTCTGCTGGAGTTCAATTCCTTTGAAATGTCAATTATAGCTTAATGGTGTAACAGGCCAAATCCTTGTCTCTAGCACACAAATATATTTATTCTACATCATACTTACTGTTGAACATCAAAACTAACACAAATAAGTCAGAAACAACAGCTTGAGCCTAAGTGAACAAAAATGAGGACAGCAATGGCTTTTCAATCCCTGAATTGTTTATTATTTCAATATTCAGGCTCTACTGGTCTTCAATTACACAACTGCTTGGAAAGCACTACTTTAATTCATATTAAAAACATATCTGTTTTTATGTATGTGTAATACATACATAAAAATTGGCACCATCCGCTATTCTTTTTTCATATACCATCCTTTGATCAAGGACGGTATATGAAGAAACAATAGCAGATGATGCCATCATAAACTAGATACATAATTTGTCTCAAAGCCTACTAAGCTTTGGTTATTTATTGTAAACTGGTAGTAGAAGAAATAGGGCACGTACAAAATTAGGGAGGGGAGGGCATTTTTGGCCTTGGGAGATAAATTGTTTGGATGCTAATGATAATTGAATACAAATATAATTATCTGCAAATAAAATTCTTAACAAACTTAAAGGAAGCATATACAGTACGGAAAATATTATCAGTAGCTGCCTTTTGAATATCTTAAATAATGATTAAGTTCATTTTTCATTTGATCTTTAAATATTTGGGATACTAAAAAGAATTTGAGCCCTTGTAATGATATGAATCTATAATTTTAGTCTGATTACTGATTTCTACTGACAAAAAAATCAGGACTTTAATTAAATTTTTTTATTTATTTATTTTATTTCCAATTTATATACCGCCCTTCTCCCTGAGGACTCAGGGCGGTGTACAGCCAGAATTAAGAACATGAAATACAAATATTAAAAAAACAATTAAAATATATATAAATAAATTTGGCCCAAAAATTAAAAATCACAAACCAATTTAAAACTTTTAAAAATTTCTTCTTAAGCCAGCCCGGCTTGCTGAAAAAAATGGGTTTTAAGGGCACGGCGGAAGGCACTGAGGTCTTGGATTCTCCTTATCTCTGGGGGCAACTGATTCCAGAGGGTAGGTGCCCCCACAGAGAAGGCCCTCCCCCTGGGGGTCACCAGCCTACATTTTTTGGCTGATGGCACCCTGAGGAGGCCCTCTCTGTGGGAGCGCACAGGTCGATGGGAGGTCGTCGGTAGCAGCAGGCGGTCTCGAAGATAGCTAGGCCCTATGCCATGGAGCGCTTTAAAGGTGATGACCAACACCTTGAAGCGCACCCGGAAGACCACCGGGAGCCAGTGCAGCTCGTGCAGGAGCAGTGTTACATGGGAGCGCCACGCTGCTCCCGTCACTACCCGCGCTGCTGTGTTCTGGACCAGTTGGAGCCTCCGGGTGCTCTTCAAGGGGAGCCCCATGTAGAGAGCATTGCAGTAGTCCAGGCGAGAGGTGACGAGGGCGTGAGTGACTGTGCACAGAGAATCCCGATCAAGAAAGGGCCGCAACTGGCGAATCAGGTGAACCTAACAAAAGGTCCCCCTGGTTACAGCCGTTAGATGTTCCTCCAAGGACAGCTGCATATCCAGGAGGACTCCCAGATTGCGAGCCCTTTCTGTGGGGGCCAACGACTCACCCCCAATAGTCAGTGATGGAGTCAACTGACTATATCGGGATGCCGGGAGCCACAGCCACTCAGTCTTGGAAGGGTTGAGCTTGAGCCTGTTCCTCCCCATCCAGATCCGCACAGCCTCCAGGCACTGGGACATCACTTCAAGGGCATCATTGGGGTGGCCTGGGGTGGAGATGTACAGCTGGGTGTCGTCAGCGTACTGGTGGTATCTCACCCCAAAGACACGGATGATCTCGCCCAGCGGCTTCACATAAATGTTGAACAGAAGAGGCGAGAGGACTGATCCCTGCGGCACTCCACAGATGAGAGGCCTCGAGGTCGACCTCTGCCCCCCTGCCAACACGAACTGCGACCGGTTGGAGAGAAAGGAGGAGAACCACCGCAACACGGTGCCTCCCACCCCCAACTCTTCCAGCCGGTGCAGCATGATACCATGGTCGATGGTATCAAAAGCCGCTGAGAGATCTAACAGGACCAGAACAGAGGAGCAACCCCTGTCCCGGGCCCTCCAGAGATCATCAACCAACGCGACCAATGTCGTTTCCGTGCAATGACATACATAGTCTTCCCTTCCTTTTGAATACATTTTTTTCTCTGAGACAAGGATAGCATCCCTCATAAGATCTTCTAAAGACAGGTAAAACATGGCTTTTTCTGGTGAGGATTAATTATAAACAGTAGTGTCATTTTCAATCATGTTAACATTACTTTTAATGTTAATTGAAATGAAGACTGAATGAGATTAAACTTTTAATGGATTACTATTATTTGTTGAATTTTATATGTAGATGAAACCCATAAATAAAAGATTTAGCCTTATGTAATTGAAAGGGCATCAACTGATCATTTTTCAAATATTAATATTTATAGTCCACCCAAATAGGTAATTAATTTTCATGCCATGAAAATAGGCTATTGCAATTTGGCCAATAAGTATTATATTTTTGTTTTTCTTTTTTAATTACTGTATTTTTTCGGACTATAAGATGCACTGGAGTATAAAACACACCAAGATTTCAAAGAGGAAAACAAGAAGAAAATAGATTTTGGCCTCCGTGCGTCCAGTTTTTGCCCTCCCTGGCCCCCAGGGGCACTCTGCAGGCCTCCCAAATCCTCTACGCATCCTGTTTTTGGAAAGAACAGGTCATTTTTGGACTCCCGAACCCACCATGTGTCCCATTTTTGCCCTCCCCAGCCCCCAGGAGCACTCTGCAGGCCTCCCAAACCCTCTGCGCGCCCCGTTTTTGGTGAAAACGGGATGCACGGGGCAGGGTTTTGGGAGACCAAAAATGGCTGTATTCAGTCTATAAGATGCACTAACATTTCCACCCTCTTTTTGGGGGGCGGGGGGCAGGCAGGAGTGTATCTTAAACTCTGAAAAGTAAGGTGCATGCTATCAAGATTGCGTGAGACAGAAAGGTTCAATAAGGGGAAAGAATAAGAGAAGACAGTTTGTCTGCCGATACTTATTCTTTGATATTTGGCTTTTATTAGTTTAAGAAATTAATTAGTTTATTAATTGCTAATTATTAGTTTAAGAAATACCCTATTGCTGATTCCAACTCCTATAGAAAGCATGCACAATTTAGAGAGGTTGTGGTATTACCACTAGAAGAGCATCTTGAATTACAAAACAGAAATAGTTTTAAGGTTCTCCTCTATGGGTGAAAATTTGCAATATAATAGAATGTGACATAATGATGTTATCCATTCAGTCATCTACGACTCTTGGTGGTTCTATGGGCCAGGTCTCTCCACATCTTCCGATCTTGCACTACTTCTTCAAATTTTTCTATGCTCTGACTGGTGTCAGCTTTGATGATGTCCAGCCACCGTGTTCTTTGGTGGCCTGGTTTCCTTTTACCACTAACTCTTCCAAACATAAATGCTTTTTCCGAGTGAATTCTCCTGCATGACATGGCCAAAATAAGTGAGACACGGTTTTGTGATTTTTGCCTTCCAGTGACAAGTCTGATGTCATGCTCTCCAGTACATGCTTGTTAATCACCTTTGCTGTCCAAGAAAGATGCAGGAACTTCTCCAGCACCATAGTTCAAACAAGTTGGTTTTCTTCCTGTCTTGTCTGTCCAACTTTCACAACCATAGATAGCTATGGAGAACACAATAGAGCAGAGTAATCTACATTTGATTGCCAAGCTGGTGTTCTTGCTCTTCCATATTCTGCTCATGTTCATCATTGCTGTGCAACTCAGTGCAATCCAATGTTTTATTTCTCGTCTGTATTCACCGCTTTGAGCAATGTGCGATCTTGGGAAACTGATTTTTTTCCACACATTTTATTTCTATTCTGATGTTCCCATTCCTCGCAATGGTCATGAGCTTGGTCTTTTTGATGTTCAGAAAGAGGCAAAATTCTCACTTTTTTGATCAGTTGTCCTAGGTGTTCTTTGGATAGACTGTGACAAGATAATTTACATTTTGGTTTTAAGAATGAAATATTGTTGAAATAAATGTTCCGGATACAAGTTAAATTAACTTAAATGTGTTAGAAGTATTTTTATCTGCATCCCCCAATAGAACAAAACTGCTAAGTCGTGGTGAGGAGTTGGAAAACTGGCACTTAAAACTATAATTTATATACTATTGCTGCTATTCTGGAACATTATAATCTCATGACACACAGTATTTTTAGGATTTCTTCCAAAGGATCTAGTAACTGTGACAATCATCACTGTAATTATTTTGACCAACTGTCTGACCTAATGATTCATATACATAAGTCCTTGCTCTGCTGCACTATTTTGCACAAGCGTGAATGTTCAACACATACAAGACTCTGCCAATAAGTACCAAGCCATGTTCAAAAAAAGGGTCAACAATACAGAATAATGCAAATACATTATTTTACAGATCAAGCTATCGTCATAACTGACTGAGTACCTAGATAGTATCTACAGGGCCATTTGTCTGACCAGAATTAACCTGGCCTATTATGTCACTATGAAGAATATTTTACTAAAGTTTACTTTCAGAAGTCAACAGGAGTTGAGGACAGAGGTCTCTGCTTCTTGGTAGCCTAACCAGTACTCCAAAATAGTCTCTTTTTCTCCTTCCCAAGGTCAAGCCAGTCCTTCCCTGACTGAGTAAAAAAAAGATGCTGAAAACAGAACTGTTGTGAAGAGTGCGCAAAGTTGCTTCATAGTGAGATGGGCAGCATATACATTTAAATAAATAAACAAATAAACAAACAGATTGAGCTATCTCTTTTCCTTTTATAATATTTAATATTTGAGTTGTTATTTTATTCTTACTTAGTTTTTATATTTACTATTGAGCTTTTCAATTATTTTTCTTTATATAATGTTAAGTATTAAAAATCATTTGGTTATGACAGGTTATCAATGAAATATACTGAAAAATACTGAATTGTTTGTATGTATGTATATGTGTATATGTGTGTGTGTATATAGATAAATAAATTTGCCACCCATCTTGTTTTGAAGTTCTTATGCTATGTATAAGAACAAAACACTGAAATGAACTTCTCAAGGGAATACTTAAGGATACAGTGATGCACTTGCATGTGGAACTGATTGAAATTAAGAGGACTTACTTTGTCTAAACATTAAATCTATGGACATTCTCAGTCATCCAGGTCATGGTTGTCCCAAAGGTGTTTTTTTCAAGAGGCAACTAGACTTTCTGGTTTTTCTTTAAAGATGTTTCGCTTTTCATCCAAAAAGCTGAAGAAGCTAAATGCTAAGCTAAATTATTTTCAATATTGCTGTTTCCCTTAGCATTACTTGAACATGCTTCACAGGTTCTCTTGACTTTAAGTCATCTGGGAAACTATGATTGGCAGCTTCTTGAAATGCCAGAAATATACCATCTGAATAAAACATTACACACAGCAAAATATGTGATCCTTTATTGCTATTAGGGAAACAATAAATAGACAACAGTAAATATATGCTTGAACTAAAAGTATTAAATTATAAAATATTGCCTTTATATGCAGTATTGTACTAATCTAAGGTTACTTTGAAAATTCTTATTCAGAATTCACTGCCTCCAGATGTGGTTACATCAATTTAAACAATTTTAAGGCCAGACAAATTAATAAAGGTTTGACAATGCATACTAGTCCTAACATCCATCCATCCATCCATCCGATATCTCCAGAATTAAATGTACTATGCCGTAAGCACCAACTGCTAGTTAAAGAAAGCTATATGAAGTAGAATACAATATTCCCAGCTCTAGATGATGTGCTATTTTTGGCCCAACATGAAATAGAAGGATCTTGCAAGCAGGAACTCATGCCCTCATCACCTTTTCATTGGACTACTGCTGTATCTCCACACAGAGCTGCCTCTGAAGACCATTAGGAAACTTCACCTGGTGCAATGTAGTGGCCTACTTAGTGATGCGTATCATCATATTGCTTTGATATTGTGCCATTTTGGCTATCAATATGTTTCTGGTTGTAATTCAAAATGATGGTTATAACTATAGACTTTCAAATGACTTTGCTTTACTTTCAAACGGCATCAATCTGCCCAATACGTGCTTCTATGGAAAATTTGCTTCCAGTGCCTCGCTTTCATGAAATGAGGTGAAATGAAATTGAAAGATGTTGTTTCTTAGTAATACTCTTCAGAAATCCTCTTCAGGGTGTTGGATTAGCCTCTTCTCTTTTCCCTTTATTTCTGGAGTGTTTAAGGATAACTTAAGTAACACTGCCTAAAGCTTTTAATACTCCATGTTGTTATTTTATTATTACAGCCTGTTCCTGATCTTCAAGGACTGTGTACTTTGGATATTTTAATGTTCTAATAATGCTGAAAGAATTTGGAGATTGCAATATGCAAATATAATACATAACTATTCAAAACCTTAGCTTAAGAAAAAATATTAAATCCTTGCAATAATTTAGGAATATAACATATCACTGAACTACAAAATCCATTGCCCAAATGGCACCATCTTTAACAGATTCATAGGCAGGAATCTAACTGGTAAAGTGAGTAGTCTAAGAGGAGACATTCTCTTTTCTAACAGATGGCAGACATGTTTAATGCCAAAAATACAGCCTTCCAAAAACTGTTCTGGGGTCTGGTTGATGGAATGGAAAAGAAGAGCCAAGGAGAGTCTGAGGATACATCTAGGATAAGTAACAAAGATCTTGAAGAACACAGCTAAAGAAACACAACAAGCTTTCAGCAGTATTTATTTGAACACCAAAGACTGAGGTCAAATTTCAAGTCTTTCAAGTTTGTTTGCTACCATAGTTTCCATAGCAGTTCCAATTTTATCTCTCTAGAGAAGAAGTCAACAAAATATTTAAACCACAAATCTTTTCTTTTTTTTAAATTTGTTGCATTTTCTTTTAGGTGACTTCCAGTCTTAAATGAAACTCAGAAGTTTATGCTTGCAAGCTTATGCAGTTTTCTTCCTAAGGTTAGAAAGATTCAGTGTTCGTTGTTGCATCCCATAGAAACATTTAGGAAACTTACTTGTAGATTATAAAATAAGCTATTTCCCAAAGAGAATCTCTAGATAGGGGAGGTTTAAAGTTATTTTTTCTACCACTGTCCTGAATTATGTTTAAACTGAATAGCAAAATACATGTAAAGTATGCCAATCTGAATAGATGCTGTTAAAACTTCAGTTACTATATAATGGTGTAACGGTGATATCAACTTTAATTTAAAGTCTTCATTTATAAAACCCAATATCTAAAAAATACTAAAACCACACATTTTCTGCTCTCTTTTTTTGGAACTCGGTTTGTATAACACATTAAACCAAAGCCAAAGTAAACTTACGTATGATGTGTCTAGACCTGACTCAGTCTACATTCAACATATATGATCAGATAACATTCTCCTTCAGTGGAATTTGTCTCCCCTACACCAAGAAACACAAATAAACCAGATGCAGAAAAGTTCAGTAGGCTATCATATTTTTAATAATAATAATCAGAAAGGGACAAGTGGCTATTTCATTAACTATCTTTAAATTGCCAAGGAAGTAATTCTTCCACTATATCTGAATTAGCACTCATGATTTTCCACTGAATTCCAGTTTTGCTTCCAAGACATTCATAACTTTTAATTAATTCTCACTTTTTCAGTAGCCAGATTCCAATTGCTAGGAAGAGGCAAATGAATGAAAATGCTCTTTTTTCATTTCTCCCTGGTTTATATTTTACAAATATACATACACTGTTCATTCCCAAAAATTTAATAATCACTAAAACTGAATGCAGGACACCCAAGAGCACTGATAAAAATTAAATATTTTTATAGTTTGAATCTCTTCTCAATTGTATCAAACAAGGGGGAAAACCTCATTTCCAAGAGCAGTTTATTCCTTTGTAGTAGCTCTATGAAAGATAAAGCAGAATTGTCATTGTTAGTATATATTTGTGGCAGTATTATAAAAGTTGTCCCTTTGAAGTTCTAATAATGCAGGGCAGATGAGTTGGGCCCAGAACAGGTATGTCTTTGTAAATCAAGGTAAGCACCATGAATATGCTTGGAAGGGAACTAACCATCAATATTTCAATCCCTGAGGGCTATGTGCCACCTTTCAGAAGTACCATCTGTACCTCGACAATCTTGCCAACTCAGTTTCTGGGCAATCTTCAAGCTGTTAGCAGTAAGGTTTAAGTCACAAATTAAAACAAGAAAACACTGGACAGGTAAAGGCAGACATAATGGACAACTAAAACAGAACCACCAGAAGTAAACTTAAAGGGAGTATAAATAAAAGCACTACAGTACTGTCATGATTTCAAAGGGCTATGGAATGAATGTAGAACCCTTCAGACACAAATAATAACTCTGAAAAATCAGATTCTTGATTAGTGGGTAGTGGGTCATCTTGGATCAAGGGTCACCAAATAGTTCCATAGTCACTTATCTGAATGGAAATGAGAAAGAATAAGGCTAGTATGCAGACTGAATAGACTAAAATTGTAAATATACTTATCTGGGTATAAGATAGGTTGAACTCACTGGGGGCTTGATTAAAGTACTTTTACATAAAGCTTCCTTTTATCTGTAACGCAGCATAAAGTTTCATTTTTTGTATTCTAGAAAAGACCAGTTTCATTTTGCAAATAAAATGAAAGCATCCATAGATTCTCTTCTCCTATTTCTCCTATCATGCAGAGTACTGTATGTAGGGATAAACAGAGCTATTTCCAGCATTACAGCAGTCTTAAAAGCATGGCTACCTAGGAATAATAGCAATTGAACTCAACAGGATTTACCACATAGTAAATCATATCTATTTATATTTGCAAATCCTAATGTCCAGTCTCCCTTTCTCTCTTGTGTGTGTGTGAGAAAGACAGATATACTGCTTTATGTAGAAAAATAAGTGCCCCCACGCTATGGAATATTCTTCCACTAGAGGTTAGACATGCTCCCCCCCCCACTCTTCTGGTCATCTGAAAAGGGGTTAAAACATGGTTCTGTGCCCTTGCATGGAGACCCCAAAGGAGGAGCAGTCATGGGGTTGGTTTAAAGACACGAGAGCCCTCCTTTTGTCAACCAATTTTTAACAAGGTTAATTATTTTTACCTCCTTAAAAAAATTATAATCTTTTAACATTTTTAACTCAAAATTTAACTCTTAACATTTTAACTTTTATATATTGTTTTATATTTCAATGTTTTATTGTACACTATCCAGAGTCCCTTGTTCAGGGAAATAAGCAGTTTAGAAATGTGAAGTATAAATAAATAAAACGGATGTTGCTTACCTGAATGTACCTTCTAGGCGCGCTGCTGGAGAATCCAAAAGCGAGGGTTATTCAACAGTCTAGCAGTCAGCCCTGAGTGTATGTGTCTTTAAATTTCTTGAACACGCCCCCTTTGCTTGTCAGAGGCTCTGTTTTTGTTCATGAAGAAACAGTTCAAGGAGACGTGTGTAGTTCCAGATTCAGCAGGGTGGGTTGGATTCTCCAGCAGCACGCCTAGAAGGGACGTTCAGGTAAGCAACGTCCGTTCTCCAGCGCGCTGCTTGGAGAAACCAAAAGTGAGGGACATGCCCAAGCAAGTTTTACATAGGGAGGGCGGAAGGATATGCATGCGTGACCGGAGAAGAACACACAGCTTGCAGAACTCACCGACCGAATGAGGCGTTAGCTGAGGCATACGTATCAACTCTATAGTGGCGGATGAAAGTATTCAGCGATGTCCAGGTTGCTGCCTTGCAGATGTCAGCGATGTTGGCCTGAGTCGCCCAAGCAGCCGTGGTGGATGCACTTTGTGTGGAATGAGGTAGGATCCTGCCGGGAACCGGCTTGCCCTGAAGCATGTACGCCTTGGAAATGCAGGCTTTCAGCCATCTCCCAATGGTGGACGAGGAGACCTTTTGTCCCATTGTTGCGGGCAGAAAAGAGACGAACAGCGCCTCCGATTTATGGAAATGCAGAGTGCTCTGAATATACATGCGTAAGGCTCTACGGACATCTAATGTGTGCCATTGGGCCTCTCGCGGATGTCTCGGTCTGGGCAGAAGTCCGGGAGAACCAATTCCTGCTGACGGTGGTAGAGGGAATTGACTTTAGGCAGGAACGATGGATCAAGCTGAAGGACCACCCGGTTAGGGTAGAAAGCGCAGAGGTCCTCCCGTACGGATAGGGCGGCCAACTCGGAAACACGGGGGACCGAGGTGATCGCGACCAAAAAGGCAGTCTTTAAGATGAGAAACCGCAGGCTGACGGAGCCTAAGGGCTCGAAGGGGAGCTGTGTAAGCACGTGAAGGACCAGGGACAGGTCCCAGGTTGGGTAGCGGTGAACGACTGGAGGTCTTAGGTTCGCTGCACCCCTGAGAAACCCCCGGATCCTCATGTCATGCGAGAGAGGTAAGTCGTTCCTGGCCGAGAGGACCGTAGACAAGGCTGCCACTTGTCGACGGAGCGTGTTCGGGGCAAGCCCCTTGTCCAGTCCGTCTTGGAGAAAATCTATCACTTCAGCGACAGATGCGGAGGTAGGGTCTGTATGGGCCCGGGAGCCCCAAATGCAGAATGAAGTCCAGGTGGTGTTGTAGATGCGACATGTGGAGGGACGTCGTGACGCCTGGATAGTAGAGAAAGCCTTCCCTGAGATCTTGTCCCGTCTCAGAAGGATCCTCTCAAACGCCAGGCGGTCAACTGCAGCCATTGGGGCTCTGGGTGCAGTATGACCCCCTGGCTGAGAGAAATCCTGTCGTCCGGAATTCGCCATGGAGGGGCGACTGACAGATTCAGTAGGTCCGCGTACCAGGCCCTCCATGGCCAGTGTGGAGCGATAAGCAGGACTTCTGCCTTCTCGTGCAGGATCTTGCGGACGAGTCATGGAATAAGCGGAATCGGGGGAAAGGCGTATAGCAGCCCCGGAGGCCAGGGAATTGCGAGTGCGTCGATCCCCTCCGCTTGAGGACAAGAGTGGCGAGCGAAGAACCGAGGAAGCTGGGCGTTGTCCTGACGGGCGAAGAGGTCGATGACGAAGGGCCTGAAGCAGTGGGACAGTTCGTGGAAGATGTCCGGGTGAAGGCGCCATTCTGAGTTGTCTATCTGCGTTCTGCTCAACCAGTCCGCGGTGATGTTCGTCGTCCTGGAGATGTGTTGTGCCCGGAGGGAGAGGAGGTGGCACTCCGCCCAAGTCAGCAACCGGGATGCCTCGTCCGTCAGCGGTTTCGAGCGGGTGCCCCCTTCGCGGTTCACGTGTGCCATCGTTGTCACGTTGTCTGTCCGGACCAGCATGTGGTGACCCTTCACCGATGATTGGAACTGGAGGAGGGCGAGGCGAACCGTGTGAAGTTCCAGCCAGTTGATCTCGTTCTGGCGATCCGCCAGCGACCAACTGCCCTGAGCAACTTGGGAATGCATGTGAGCGCCCGAGCCGGTCAGGCTGGCATCGGTCATTATCGTGAGACGGTGCGGTTCCAAGAAGGTGCAGCCATTCGTTAGAGGCGACGAAGTCCACCAGCGAAGAGACCCGCGAACCTCTGTCGGGAGGGATACCCGAGCCGTGGAATTGCTGCGGCGGGAACGCTGGTATGGGAGCATGAACCATTGAAGCTGGCGACCATGAAAACGCGCCCACGGGACAATGGAGATGCATGAAATCATCTACCCAAGAAGACGAGACAGGAGCAAGAGAGGGACGGACTGGAGCGAGAGAATTTGACGAATCAATGTCTGGATGTTGTGGCACCGGTCCGGGGACAGGAAGACCAGCCCCTTGCTGGATTCTATAACGGAGCCCAGGTGTAAGATCCTGGTAGTGGGGCACAAGTGGCTCTTCGGCAGGTTCAAGGAGAAGCTGTGGTACTGAAGGCAGTGGCAAACTGTGGCCAGATCCCGTGTGGCTTGGGTCTGTGTGGACGACAAGATGAGCACCAAATAACAAAGTACTCTGATTGGCATCTGCCGAAGATGTGCAGCTACGGCCGACAGGAGCTTTGTAAAGGTTCTGGGTGCGGATGAAAGTCCGAAAGGCATCACCCTGTATTGAAAATGCCGATGATTGTAAGAAAAGTGGAGGAAAGGACGTTGAGAAGGCCAGATCGGGATGTGGAGATAGGCCTCCTTGAGGTCCACTGAGGTCATCCAATCTCCCTCCTGGATGCATCCCAAGATAGATTTCAGGGATTACATTTTGAACTGATGATAGAGGATGTATTTGTACAGTTCTTTGAGGTCCAGGATCACCCGGCAGCCTCCGGAGTATTTTGGAACCAGGAAAAAGATTGAATAAAAACCGGTCCCACGGTGTTCTTGGGAACTGGCTCTATGGCACAAATGTCGATGAGATGTTGTATCTCCGCCTCCATCAGTCAACGTTTGGTTGGGTTGGATGACACAGGGCACTGGATGAACCTGTTGTGGGGGCAGGATCGAAGCACCAAGGTCAATCCCAGCTGGATCATCTGGAGTACCCATGCGTCCGACGTTGTCGATTCCCATTGGGCTGCGAAGCGCTGGAGGCGGCCACCAATGGGAAGGTGATGGAGGGCGCCATTTGCCTCTTCGAAAGGCATGGGTCCCCGCACCTCTGAAAGGGCATTTGGGTGGGGCTGAGAGCCTGCCACGATCCAGAAAGAAGATCTGTCATAGGGACGATCAAATCCATGGGAGTATTGTCTTGTGGCGAAGGACCCACTGGGTCCGGGTTCAGCTCGAAAGGGCTACCTCTGGCTGTATGAAGGTATTTTGCGCTCGGTCCGCCGGTAGGACGAGGGCATGACTTTGCGCTTGTCCTTATCTTCCACAAGAATCAGGTCTAATGCCTCCCCGAAGAGATGAGTCCCTTTATATGGGGCTGATGCAAGCCTCCACTTTGACTTCATGTCCACTCTCCAGTGCCTCAGTCACAGCAGGCACCTGGAAGTCACAGATGAGACCAGGGCACGAGACGCGAATTTGGTGGCATTGAGTGAAGCATCAGCAGAATACTCTGTGGCTGCAACAATCTTATTAATGTCTTGGTGGACCCTCGTGTCCTCCGGTGGCAAACGCTCTTGGAGTTGGCACAACCAAATGAGGGTCGCCCTGTTGAAAAACGACGCCGAGGTCGCCACCTTGACCGCCCAGGCCGCTGTGTTGTGTGTCTTGTGGACTGTGAGTTCTGCCTTCTGGTCCTCTGTCCGAAGGCCGTCAGCGATGTCGTGAGACAGGAGCGTGGCGGACGAAGTCCAGTTCGCTACAGGCGTATCCACTGCTGGTAATGCCAAGACGTCCTGGAGAGACGGGGCTGAACAGTATAACTTACGGTCAACACTGGTAGGTGCCGGCAAGGAGGACGGCAGGTTCCAGGAACGTTGCACAACTTCCGTGAAAAGCTGAGAACACGGAATGTAGGTTTGTTCCATTTTAGGAATGTTAAACAGAGTATCGTGCGGTTGCGACGTTGTTGGAGGATCGGAGAGACCCTCCGAGGTGGCCAAATGAGTAGATGACTTTGCCTTGTGCAATAAGGACTTAAATAGAGACAGTCGGAATAGACCAGTAAACGCCGGCCTGTCGGGAAGGAGGTCATCATCGTCGGAAAACTCCATGTCCCTTTGGGCCTCCTCATCCTCCAGAGAGGAGTCCTCAGCTTGAGCAGAGTCCAACTGAGACGAGCAGCGGTCTGCCTGATCAACATAGTGAGAGACTTGAGGAGCCGGAGGAGGAGGCGGGGGCGGTGAAGGTGGCGGCAGAGAAGGAGGAGGTGGAGGGGGTGCAGCCATTGAAACCGGTCTGTACAAATTAGGTTGGTGTGCGCTAGCAGCCAAAGTCCTGGATATAGTTTGAGAAATGAGATTCTCTATGTCACATGCTAACATGACATGAAGGACCCCCGGGCGAAGCCCCGCGGCCGCGGGTGTGTAAGTAGCCTCCGGAGGAGGGCGCTGAGCAGGAGGCCGTGTACGAGACAAATCCACCGGAACTGCTATGCCGTGCGAGAGGGCAGCAGGCATTGGAGAAGAACCGGTCACAAGAGATCATGCCTTCTTGGCACCCAGAAGGCATGATCCCTGAAGTGGGGGCAGAAACCCCTACAGGGCCAGTAGCTGTAATGATTGCAGGCGAGGACGTTGACTGAGCCTGTCGCTGAGTCCGATCAAATTGTCACTCAAGCGCCTTATGACGTCTGTCGGCATCCTAGGCGGCAGCTGATGAGGCTGTGCGGCTCCTTGTTGAAACAGCCAGAGCTGTGGCAGACTTGTGCTTATCCTGCTTTTTTGGCTTTTTCTTTGCAGGGCCCGGGAAAACTGGAGCCTCAGAAGGTCCAAGGCTGTGCTCCAAGTCGGAAGAAAGCTCACAGTCATCCATGCTGAGAAGTGCTGAAGACATGAGTAGAAAAAAAGGTAAGCAGGTGCTTGGCACAAATGAGAAAAAATACATGTCCTATGGAATTGATGTTTTCCATATTCCCTTTATTATTTTATTTTATTTATTTTATATTATTATTATTAATATTTTTCCTTTTTTTTTAATTATGTCATTAATTTGTACTTATTTCCAAAAGGTTGCTTGGGGGTAGCAGCTCCCCCCCTTCTTTCCTTGCACAGTCTGTCTCAAACCTGTGCCAGAAGGAAAAAAACACCAGCTAGGCAAGCAGCAATCATATATAAAGGTGGGCTGCATTGATTACTCCAATATAGGAAATACCAGAAGGACTGTAACTTGCAGACAGCCTTCCAACAGCAGAGGGCGCCAGAGTGGCTGCTTAATCATCGCCATCGACTACTGGCCCTTAACACATGCTGAGTATTCCCTTTCAGCTATCTCTTAAATGCTGGTGATTAATTACAGAAGCCCCAGTTGCAATTGCAGACCTGTAAGGGCAAGAAACGGCGCAGGGAAGCTCTCTGCGCAGCTGCGGTACTGTTGCTGGGCATAACTGCAATAGGAATGCAGTCTGCGCTTGCTCAGCCTTTTCCCGGGCAAAAACCAATCAGGAGGCTTACTGCGCCTGCACAAGCCGTTGCCGGGCAGAACTGCAATAGGAATGCAGTCTGTGCTTGCTCAGCCTTCTCCCAGGCAAAAACCAATCAGGAGGCTTACTGCGCCTGCGCAAGCTGTTGCCGGGCAGAAAATGGTCAAAAAGAGTGGAAAGCGTGCTCCGACATAATGGCGACCTCTGAAATCCCAGTGCTGGTGGGGATCGGTTGCAGAGACAATCCGACCCATCCACACAGTGACAGGCGTGCAGCTACTCAGAAGTAGCCCTCGCACCAGGAAAACGAGTGAGTAGGAAGAGTGTGCCACTGAAAGCAGGGCAGGGACTCTAAAGCGGCAAAAAGGGCTCCAAAGGGATACGAGTATGCCGCTGAGAGCAGGGCAGGGACTCAATAGCCGCCCCAACAATCACAATGGGAAAATTAAACTAGAAGAAGGTTCCCTGGCAAGGCAGGGCTTCTTATCTATTTGTAAATATATATGGCCAGACAGGGTGTAGGCCAGAAGACTCACCCAGCAGTCGCCAAAGAGAAGCAGTATAAAGAGAAAACTCCCTTTATTTCCAAACCAATTCGAAAGTGCCAAATCGAAATCCAAATCAAAGTCAAGTCTAATCCAAGGTCAGAATAGAAGAATCCAAAAGCGAAGAATTTATTCAAGGTCTAGATACCAGAGATGAGTAAAACAAGTCTGATTAGCTGACTGAGTGAATAAAAACTGAGCCTCTGACGAGCAAAGGGGGCGTGTCCAATAAATTTAAAGACACATACACTCAGGGCTGACTGCTAGACTGTTGAATAACCCTCGCTTTTGGATTCTCCAAGCAGCACGCTGGAGGGGTGTGTGTGTGTGTGTGTGTGTGTGTGTGTGTGTGTGTGTGTGTGTGTGTGTGTATTTCAACAGAGGGAGGAAATCAATCTAGTTTACAAATGGAATACCTTTTTTAGGCAATTAATTTTAATAAATTCAGTCAAAATTAATTTTTAATGCTTTTTTTCCCCAGTATGGCCTCTGGCCAGTGCATACATAATTTAATCAAATGCATACATACCTTTGGAGGAAAATTAGGCAGGATTAGTTTCAGCGAGAAGCAGGGAATAGCTCAGAAAATAGAGAAGCTGATAGCATAAGCTCACAAAGCAGGGAAGCTAGATAGCATACAGAATTTTTGTGCCCATGGAATCCTCTGAAAATGGCGTGCTGAGTGGCCAGGTGGCTTTTTCCTCCTGACAAACAGCTGATTTTTCTGCTAAAGCTGATTTTTCCGCTAAAGCTGGTTCTTTGGTGGCATGCTCCCCAGATTTAAATGGGAACAACTAGGAATGATCCAAAATGACCCTTAAATGACCATCTCAGATGATCCTTTTACCTGGGAAGAGGAATCTCAATTGAATTGCAATTCTTGGTAGGAGCAGGAGGATTGGGTCTCCATCTTTTCCTTTTGGCTGTTTTATTTTTTTAAACATGCCTCTATTTTGGCTGAACGCTTTAAAGTTTTATTTTTCTTTTTGACTTTTATCTTCAATTGTTAATTGACTGGCTGAATGTTGATTTATTCTAATCCTTAGCTGGATTTTAATGATAATTTTTTTGCATATTTTTACTGCTTTAATTTGGAGTTGTGAATCACTTCCACCATATGAAAGTCGATGGTGAACAGACTCTTCCCTGGGTACCAAAAGTGGTCTGATTTGATTTACATTTACACTGGATTTTTATTACAAGGGTTTTGTATTATATTAGTTTTTAAAAGCTGTCTTTTTTCTTTTAACCTCTGATGGAAAGTTTCTTTTTTTTTTTCTATTCACTTTTTATTGTGTCATTTTTTTTTCCTGTAGCCATTCTATTATGGTATATCTACTTCTCCTGTCCATGAGAGGAACTATTTTGTTGTGAAAGCTCAGCTACAAGAGACTTTTGGGCTATATTAGAAATGTAAACAACAATAAATTAAGGGTATTGAATATTATAGGACAGTGTGGTGGCTCAACGATTAAGATGCTGGACTTGTTGGCTGAAAAGCCAGTTTACAAATATGCATGCGTTGTTCTTCCTGCATTTTCAATTATAATAATCCAATGCCTGTTTTATAAGCTTCTTACTGATCTTAAGTTTCTCAAATATGTCCTCAATATGTCAAAGAAATTATGTCAAATTATATTTTTGCATAATCTGCACTTTTTTTTTTACGAAAATACATTGTCCTTTAGGAAAGCAGAAAGCCTCCATATGGAAATGAAGAGGATCAGGTTGTTTAAAGGATCCAATGCTTCTTAGGCTATCAAAAGTCATAAGAAAAACATGACCGCATCCCCAAGGGAAAACTGTCATAAATAGAGAAAGGTCCAATGTGGACTGTCTACTGATTTCAAAAGCAATTCATCAACCACATTTTTCAACTGGCCCTGAAATATTATTTCTTTAACTTTATTTAGACTGGAATGGGTGACACGTTTACTGGCCTCCTAGGACAAATCACTTCTTTCTTGTGGCCTTTATCAGGTCTTCCCATTAGCCCCATAGTTACCATGTCAGAAGCTCAAACTAGAACAGATCAAAGAAATGACACAGAAGTAAATACATAAAACTAAATTTGACTACTGTGTTTCCCCAAAAATAAGACCCTGTCTTATATTTGTTTGAACCCCGAAATAAGCGCTTGGCCTTATTTTCAGGGAGGTCTTATTATTTTGGGGCGCATAGAGCAAGACAGGTCTCCTCTTGCCGTCTTACCTGATTTCCAGTTCTGTCTCCCTAGCCCTAACCAGAGGAAATGGCGGGGACCGGCTGCACATACGGTTAAATATTTTTGAAGAGGGCTTATTTTCAGGGTGGGGCTTATTTTAGCACATGTGCTCAAAAGCCCAATTGGGCTTATTAACAGGGGATGCCTTATTTTCAGGGAAACAGGGTAGCTTTTCTTTTAATCAGATCCCTCATAAATCTTGAGGTGGTATATCAATGGGTTTTTAAACTATATACATTGTATGTTATTACAAGTGCAGAAAAAATAAATCATTGAGCATATTACTCTGTTCATTTTCCTTTACTACACTTCCCTTTGCTGCATGCGTGATACAGAATAGTTTCAAAAACCACTCTGAAACTTAATATTCAAATCTGAGCACATGATAAGCACTAATTGTTCTTGTGTTGGACATTTACAGAAAATTATCTGAGTGAAATTCAAATAACTGAATAGGAGAGTGACCAGAAGTCCATAGAGAAACATAACTAATGTTACATATTTCCAGTTCTGTAAAGTGCAGGTAGGCCTTGCCTTATGCTGGTTCATTTTAACGGCAGTTTAAAGTTGCAACAGACTCAGAAAATTGATTCATGACTAGTCCTTGTAGTTACAAGTGTTGTACCACCCAATAGTCATGTAATCCCAATTTTGGTTGGTTGGCATCTTGCTCATATTTTTATGATAACTGCAACGTTTTGCAGTAACATTATTGTGACTTGTGAGTTTCCAGAAGGTTTTCAACAAGCAAAGTCAAGATTCCCTTAACAACTATGTAATGCACTTAATCACTCTGGTAAAAATGGTTATAAAATCAGCACATGATGACTCGCTTTACGGCTGCGCTGTCTTAAAATAAATAAATACGGCATATAAATCAAATTAAAAAAAAATCACAATTGGAACTGGAATTTCCGTACGTCAAGAACTCCCTGTACATTAATACTGCAATTTTTCACAGCATTATTCAGAATGCCTATTATGTTCAAACGGACTTTCACAGATACATGTACTAGAAATGCAACTGTACTTGTGGCATTTCTTTTGCAATGCTGTAGCTTGTATAAATCTCCTTCCTGTGCACCTGGAAGGGACTTCTGTATCCAATCCATGCAGAGACATCTAAATACTATTTTGAAATATAGGTTCATGTGCGAAGCAATAAGAGGTTTTCAAAATTGAAGCCATTTGGCAGGAATGTGCCTTTTTTCTAACTAAAGCAGATTTCTAGCAAATCTCTTTTAAAATAAATATATTAATTAGCAAGAAAATACTTTGTTAGGTAGTGAACCTTCATAGAACTGCTACTTGCTTGGTTATTTGGGAGAGGCTCTATTTAAGTAATAAATGAACATCAAACATTCAATATTTAATTTCCACATCTCCTAAACAAAACTGTGAAAGACCTTTCTCTGAAACCCTAGAAAGCTGCTATCAGTTGGTTTGCAAGACCAAACAATAATCTGACTGTAAAAAGCAGCTTTATATAGATATTGCTATATAAAGTAACCACTCCTAATAATTATCTTCTGCTCGGTTGAAGAGATCAATCAGGTTAGGAGCCAGTTCTTTGTAAAATAGTATATCATTGGTAATGTCGATCATAACTTACAAAAGGAGGAATATCTCTAATATGGTGACTAGTGTAGCTCACACATGCATCAAAAACAAGTTTTTTCCTGAAATAATTTATAGCCATCTGCAACTTAAAGATGATACACATACACATATACACAAACGTGTGCACGCACACACACACAACATGGAAATAAACCTCATTAAATATAGCTCTGTTCAGTCATTTATTCTGAAAAACATATAGTTAATTAACTAAAATTACATGAAGCTAATAATAATCCCAGAGCAGGATAATTTTAGAAACCTCGTCTAGAAAAGAAGGGCAGGAACTATCAAGAAATATATTTTACAAGAAGAAATTTTAAAAATCCATCCAGATTTAAACATTGCAGTGTGGTTTTAAAGGAATAAAATAATTATTTACCTTGAGCAAGCATACTGAACTCCAGGAAAAGTGCTATGTGGTACAGTTCCATAGCTTCTTCAGCCTTTGTCATGCTTGTTTTTCCTGCTACAAGAGCCTGGACCTCACTTAGACTCCCTACTGATGGACTGCTGTGCAAAATAGAGAGGTCCACCAAATCTGTATACATACAGTTTAAAATTACCCTCACATATTTTTTTGGTATGATAGACTCATCTAGTATAATCCGGGTTGGAGTCCTTAGTGTTCGATCTGTAATTTCTTCTCCGGTTCGTATCCTCCTCTGTAGTAGATGCCGGAAGAAAGGGGAACGCGATGAAATAATAGCTTTGTGTGCTCTGAGCTCCTCATCTAAGCAGCTCTGACTTCCGCCATAAGCTTCAACAAGTTCAGAGTCGGATGAAAAACTAAGAACCACATCATAATAGCACATGTAATCCAACAGGCCTCGCATGTCAACATCTAGAGAATTTGGTGTTCCAAATTCCTCACTAAGCTGCATGAGAATGTCAACATTCTGAAACCTCGAATCTTCCATCCCAAATTCACCTGTGTATAGATAGTGTAGCAAAGCAGAAAACATGGGCAGGTCGATGCCAGCTGTGTTGATATCCATTATAATCTCTGCACCATATTCTGGTGAGGAAGAAAGGAGGGTCTTAAAAAATGGACACCTTGCAGCCAAAATTGCACGATGCACAGGGAAGCAAGTCTCTTGAAATATTAGATCGACATCGGTGCAGTATTTAAACTCATACAGTTCAGCCATGTCTTTCTGCAGCGTCCTGGCTTCTGGCCTTGCCAAACTAGCTTGCAGAGAAAGCTCTTTTAAGGCTGACGTTCCTTCATACTCTTCCACTAAAGCATTGACATCCCGGACATCCCAGCCGGAGAGGAGCTCACGCATCTGCTTGGCATGATCAGCAGACCGGTTAGACTTTCGGCGCTTAATAAACTTCTTTTTGAGGGTAGCAAGGCCAGAACTTTTCTTTTTCTTATCTTGAGGTTTCTCGTGGCCGTGCTCAAGGCTATAAAGTTTAGATTCACAGCCATAACCTTGATGGGAATAGGATGATGTTCCTGAAAGAAGAAGAAAAAACTGCCTAAAGCCCAGAATTAGGTGTACAAAGCAAAATGCATTGATAGGAGTTTTAAACTATTATATGGAACATCTGAAAATTTTCACAATAGTTTACAATAAACTAGCAAAATGTAGTTATGAAGAAAATTGCACAATTTTGCATACAGAAAATCAGTGGACAAGCTATCATTTGACTACCCAGTTCTATCCAAACCAACAAACACATAGGAATCAGTACTGGCAGTTTTCAACTGTCAAGACCCAAACTTTTATTTAGCTCTAACTGGCAATACATGGAGATTTTGAGAAATAAAGCATTTATTTGCCCTACTTCTTTTCCTTTCTACCTCTCTTAAACAAAATAGTGATGGCAGTATTCTAGGAACTGATTTTAAGTCAAAATGGTAATGTAAAAAGAAAAATCTTTTTTTTAAAAAAAACAAACATTTTTTTCTCTTTTTACAGATATAAAAAAATGGCCTGGATCATTTATCTTTCATCTGGAATATGTAACTGACTGGAAAAATCCTAGTTGCATTCCTGTGGTTTTACTATTTTTGTCTCTCCCATGTCTTTCATTCTTCCATTTTTGTGGATTAATCTTGTTTGCCAATTGGGGAAAGCTAATACACTAACGTATCTTGTAAGATTTGCAAGGAAAAACATATTAAAAGACATCTTACACAATTACTGAATTCTGCCCATGTCTCTCATTATTTTCCAAATCTTGATTATTCTTTCTTTTTATTTGATCTTCTTGGAAGTTTGGCATATAATATCTATGGCTGTGCATCTAACATTTTGAAATATTTCTGGCCCTGTGGAAAAACTAAATATTAATTTTTAGTCTTATTTTTATCTAGTCTGATGTATATTTAACTGTATTTATTCTAACTACAGCAATGTCTGATTTAAATTAACACCATATAGTTTGAAGATTTTCCGTTGACTTTTCCTTGCTGACTCCTTTGTAATTTTGCAAATGCATTACAGACCTGGTCAAACATGCACAGAATTTTAATATATTAGCAAAGGCTATGACATAGCTATGCTCTTTTTAAGGTTTCTGGCACAACACTTCCTCTCTCCTAAACCTATAAGCTACCATAGAGATTAAGAGTTATATAACCTTGGGCACACTTTCTCAACATAAACATTGAATCCTTTTGCTAATCTAGTCATGGAATCGAGTTAGCTTATACAATTCAAGTGAAAATGTAAATGAAATTCAACAGATAGAAAAAAAATAATATATTAAAATAAGGTTTTACTATAAATGAGTATATAAATATACAGCATAAAAACAAACATATTTTATTTTGTAAAATCCTTTTTGGTGTTTAGCTTCAATACCTTAGCAAGGCCCATAAACCTATATATTCCTTTCAATGGAACCCCTGACAGAGTTAATTAATGCTTACGATTTATCTCCAGCAATCTTGCCATTAGATCTGTTAACTTCACAATGTTATAGTATGTTAAAATTTTACTTATATCAAGTTTTTACTGCTAGCAGAGCTGGAGAAAATAGAATTATAACATCATTCTAAATTTGAAATCAACATTCAAACCCACAGAAGCAACCATTCCAGTGGTTAAATATCACCCCATCTGCTCCAGTTTGTCTTTTTGTGGCAACAAACAAGAGACATTTAAAAAAACCTTGTGAGAATTAGCTCTGAAATTCTGAACACTTTTAATGTTACATTTTTCTGAGCCAGTAATATTTTAAAAGCTGCCCATTAAGTAAGTTCAAGACTTAGCTATTTCTAAAGTATGCATCCTTTCTCGCATTGTTTCTTGATGTAGAAAAAAATTTAAGGTTTTCTCAGCATGCATTTGGGTACTTTCACGTTTAACCAAATGAGATGGAATTATCCATTTCCTCTCATCTGTTCATAAGTATCCTTTGCAAGGGATCAGAACTTGCAATACTATGATAGATTTACCACATGAACTGCTGCTTAATATAAATTAAATCAACACTGCCTTTGAGTTAGATATGGAGATAATTAGATAATTGCAGACAATATACGGCCTGGATATGCAATGTAAAAATGTTAAATGGAGAAACAGAAATACCTACCTATGAATGTCTGTTGTGCCTGAGAATTTCCCCCTACCCTTGGGGAACACGAATGAGGATAGTTTGAAGCATTAGCACCCATCTTCTTTAGTCACTTGAGCACTCCACTTCCTGGCTCATCAGCACACAATTCCATAACCCATGATAGAACTTAAGACATAGTTCAAGTAGGAGCTTGTTCCCCATTTCTGAAAAATTGTAAACATAATATTATTATCTTTCCAATTGGTTACATGAATACTGTAATGATTTAGGTAATCATATCTACTTGTAATGAGTTTTCTTACCGATGCAGCTATAAGTGAACACGTTTTACCGTAACAACAAAGTTAATGCATAATCTAATCATTTTTGAAAATTAATTTTGCATCAAGACCTATTTGGTCAAATGATCTAAAGTTTACCTATAAAAGTTCATGAGATAGGAAATCCTAATATCTAGAATTTATGAATACATAACAGGTGTTGGTTTAAATGCGCATACTCTACAAACAGTGTAGACAGAAGACATTCAGTAGCTACAATATGTAACCTTCAGAATGTATGAGCAGATTACAAAGGCAAGCAGAAACAAAACACAACAACACACAAAAAATTAAGTCACAAAACAAAAAGCTTTCAGCAAAGACTGAGTGGGTAATACAGCTAAAAGATCATTTTATAATGTGCAAATTTGAGTATGGGGCACTTAAATATAATTTACATATATATGGGCAAGCTAATATTTTCTTACCAGCAATAAAACATGGATTTGTGCTGGGTGCCAGATGTTTCCCGACTATAGAAAAACTTAAAGTCATTAAATTGGACAGATTCTATTAAAACAATTTTTTTTAGCACTGATGCTGTTACACGGTCATAGTTAATTGGCTATTATTACAAGAAATTCTAATTAAAGTTTGTGTTAAGCTCCTTTTTGAATTGAAGATGATTTAATATTTCTCAGAATTAAAACAAAAAGGGGACAGGGTTTTATTGTTCAGTTCTACAAAGTAGGTGGATAAAAGCTATTATAAGATTAAAGAGAGACAGTTTGGTCCAGTGGTTAAGGCACCAGCCCAGAAAGTAGGAAATTGTGAGTTCTAACCCTATCAAATATATATATTTATGCATGCAACAAGCCAAAAGATCTTTCTAGGAATTTAAAATGTTATACAAACGCAAATACTTTAACATACTTTAAAATAAAAGATTACTTTAAAATTAACAAATGGGATGAAATACAATTTCACAAACGAAACTGTCACACATATCACCAAATCATGTTTTATTTTTGTACAAATCATGAGTTTACAATTGCTCAAACTGTCCTAGAGGTTATTTATTTGTTCTATTGTATTGTTCTCCAATATGCCTCCACAATCAAGAAATCTTCTATATCAATTATATTTGGCTCAGAGTACACATTATTGAAAACACAAGTTAGTAATCTTTCCCTAATTCCCTACTAAATTGCCTTCAGCTTCAGATTCTAAATGCCCTTTTCAGGGTACGATTTATCACACATCACATGTAAAATAATCAATTGTGTGCAGATATCAGAAACGATGCCTACAGCCATTATAAAATTCAATAGAAAAACTTCATGAGGTTTTTTTTTTTAATGTAAAACCAAAATCTAAAAATCTAAAATATTTCTCTAATCCAGATGTTCAAAATTTATGATCTCTGATTTCCGGAACAGATCTATAAACCAATCACTAATATTTTTCCATTGTTTCTTAAAATTATGGTTTTGCTTTCATCATTACATACCATTGTTAAGGAACTGAAAAATGATAATTCTTCTTAAATAAATGCTATCTTCAGAATAAATACATATAATTGCACTCTACAATGCATGAATGGATTTTCCTAAATTAAAATCAAATTTGAAACATGATTTTTCTTTTTTCTTTTTAAAAAGGTACCTTTAAAAAGGTAAAAAGGTAACTGACATATGTCAGTTCCTACATATGTCTCTAATACAAATACCTCAATTTGAGAGAGTTCCTACCACTTCTGACAATTTTACAAAGTTCCAAAAAACTGGCAATAATGTGAGGCATTTAGGCTTATAGCCAACTCTTTAATTCAGTAAAAGCTATGTGTGCAAACTGGGCCTTGGGTAACAGTCATTTTTGAAAACAAGTTTCCTCTCAACACCAACATTTTCATATAATTTTCCACTGATATTTCAAAAGATTAAATGATAAGGTAAACTGCAAAAATGCTTACTATACAGCCAAGTATTTTATATTTTCTTTTTCCAACCATAGGCATTCTCTCAAAGTACTGAAGGAACCTAAACTACAGAGGACATTTTTAATCTATGCTATAGTAGTATGAGTCAAAAGGAGAAAAAAATCCTACTCCATAAATTAAGAGCACAGCAGAGAAGCTTCCAGTGAGGAATGGTAAACTGATATTCCCTGGTTAGTGGGAGAGATTACAGCCCAAAAAGCAGCTGGATGCTGGATGTGGACCACCAAAAATCTCTCTGGAGAAGCCTTTTATGGACTTAAGATTCAACCAAACTTCACCATTACATTACTTTGGAGTTTACTTTGTTTAAAACTTTTTGTTAAATATTGAAAATCTTCAGAACCACAAGTTGCTCATATTCACTGGGTGAGTCTTGCTTTAATCATGTAAATAAGAAAATTATGAGTTTAAAATTTTGCAAGAAAAAAATGGAGGGGGGAATATATGACAAAAGGGTGATTATAGTGTTGATTTTAGAAAATGTTAAACGGATTAAGACTTGCAGATTTGGACTTCAGTTAAAGAAGGACTTTGAAGTTAATTAAAATAATCTTTCCCATGTTTATATTTAAAAACAACTGATAAGACAACTTTGAAGTTGAACACTAGAGGGCACTAAAAGGAAATTACCGTATTGTATAAATGGCTACTTTAAGGGACTTTTATGATGAATGGACCAAAAAATGCAATCATAAAGTTACATGCTATTAAAGAATTAAAAGAATTAAAAGATATTATTATTATATTATTGAAGAGAAATAAGTTCTATCGAAGTGATAGAACTGAAATTGATTTTAATTGGAATTTAAAATGGTAGCCTATAAGAAAGAAATAGAAATAGCAGATTTAGAAATGAAACTGATTTAATACAAATGACAGACAAACATTAAACCAAAAGAGTGATGTGGATAACTTCTCTATGTTGGATTTATAAAAAGAACTTGTTGAAGCTTTGTGAGAAGAAACAATCAGAATACGAACAGTAATGTGGATAATTTTCTTCCACTGGAATTACAAATGATCCTCCATAAAGATGCCAATGGTTCTAAGAAAAGAAACAAAGAGAGTATGAGAAAGCAGATGTTAGGACTTTGTTTGGGAACTAAAGATTGTTGGGAGAAAGAAGAAAGAATACTAAATTGATTTGATCAGGATTAACACAAGTGGGTTGCTATTTTTGGGAATGTTTAATGGATTCTTGCTGATTGGAATTGAATAATGATTCAAGGATTTTGTTTATTTGAAGAGAGCAAATGGTGGGATGTTTAAATAGAAAGGGAGATATAAATGTAAAGGCAAGGATTCAAATTGGATTTAGCAAATATAATTTACAAATAGTTATGTTATTATTTCTGACAAACTTTAATAAAATTCTGTTAATTAAAATGAACAAATTAGGTTTTAAAGATTAATTTATAGAGAATGGGATGAAGATAAGGAATGAAGAAATAGTTGGTTTTAAGAAACAGTGATAATTTGTTCATATTGATAATGCTTGTTGGGGATGAAAAGGGAAAGGTTTCTTCTTTCTACCAAGAATTATCAAGGAAAAGAAACCCACAGTCCTGCCAACATGGGCAGGGGAAACTACTATATATAAACAAGGTGCAAACGCCACACTCAACAGCATTAATGTTACCTAGTTGGGTAATGAAATGTCTGAAAGCAAACAACCTTGGAACAAACAACAGTCAGATTAATTTGCATCTCATAAAAAGGTATTTAAAGGCCTGTGTTCTGACAGACGAGCACAACTCAAAATGCACTGACGATGTCTCCTTGAATGGTGATGAAACATTTGCAACCAATTTGCAACTAAGCTCGGAGTTCAAACCAACAGCCTAGCAAACAACCTACCTCAGAGAATATCAAGGACTCCACAGAAGAAACTAATTTTTTTAAAATTAGTCTAACTTTTTGGGAAAGAAGGGAAACTCTCAAGAATAAATCAGGTACATAGATATTCCTCTGGAAGCCAGATAACTTCTCAATAACCAGTTTCTTTCCTTCCTTCCTTCCTTCCATCCATCCATCCCTCCATCTCACTCTGTGTAATATTTGCACAGATTGAAGGATGAACCCCAAAATAAATCTGCCTATATCTATCCACTTATAGTTGTAATATTATTGTGTTCTGGTATCCACTTTTTAATTCTGAACAATAAGGATAAAAGAAGTATGCAAATTACTTACAAGAGAGATGTGGAGAGAAAGGTAAAGTATGTTGATTATTATATTCTGAAAGATTGTGCTAGAAATTCATGTTAACACAACCAATACTGCTGCAACTTGTTGGCAAGACCAGCTAAATAATTTTTATAACTTTCTTCTAATTACATGCATTATTTTATAAAGTTTCCATGTCTAATAACATTATCTGCCTCAAATATAAAATATCATTAAATTCTGGTATAGAATACTAAAGGAACATTTTACCATCCACCTGTGTTGTCCTCATATTGAATAATTTGATGTCATTTGCAAACTTGCCTAAATAATTGCTCACCCAAATTCTGAATCATTTTTAGATGTTAAAAACCATAAGTCCCAATATAGTTGCCCATGGACAGTTTACTCAATTAAGTTTATTTTCTGAATGCCATGTCTCTCTCCTTCATAGTAAAAGGGACTACAAGAAAGGCCTGTTAAATGTCATTTTCAAAAAGAATGAATATTTCCTTTAAAAATCTCAAACCGTTACTAACATATTTTGTGTACAAAACACATTTTGCACAGCAGGACACATAACTGTAACAGTAACATCAAGCCTAGATCTTCCAAAATTCACTCTTCAAAAATGTTTGTTGCTGCTCTCAATTATACTTTCTTTCATTAAAACAGAAGTGAGCAACTTTTTAATTGCCAGAGAATACACTTAACATTTTGGGGGGAGAGATAAGAAAAACCACAGCGTAAAAGGGAAAGAGTGGATGTGAGGGAATGAAAGTGTTATATTTCAACAAAAACATTTCTTGCTTTAGTCCTCATTTTAATACATTAAGCCAATTAATAAAGGAAAATTATAAACTAGCAGTATTAACACTATAATATCATCTTAAAATTAATAATACTGTGATAATAATAATCAAAAGAAAAAAGAAATACCCCAAAAGATTGCTAATGCTAAAAAAAGGTAACTAAAATATACGCATCTTTAATATAGCAATCAATCTAGAGTCTCACAGGTAGTCCTCAATGATGATAATTGGAATTAGTAGGCTGTTAAGTGCAATGTCATGTGACCGCATCACTTAATGACAGCTATCCGGGCAGCCCCATTGCCATCATTAAGTCTGGATTGCAGGTCATTAAGCAAGAATCTCAGATTATCACAATTTGCAATTTTCCCTCTGGCTTCCACAAAGTCAGTAGGGAAGCTGGTAGGAAATCACAAGTCCTGGCTGGCTCACAAAAAGATTGATGTGTAGATGAGTATTATGGAGTGAAGTGGGCATGGGTGCTGTTGCAAGTGTTTGCAGGCTGGAGAGGGGGTTGAAGCTGATCAGGGAAAGAGTGCTGTGGCCCAAGCACTGGGATCTCGACTCCATAGTGGGATTCCTTAAGAGAAATAGCGGTAAGAGCAATTTGCAACCTTCCCTGGGGGAGGGTCCCATTAATTTTGCTTGTGGGAAGCTGGCAGGGAAGATCTCAAATAGAGATCATGTAACACTCTAATTGTTGTAAGCCCAAGCTGGTTGTCAAGTACCCAAATTGTGATCAAGAGTATCAAGATGGCCAGAACTTGAAGACTGGTCATAAATAACACTTGTTCAGCATAGTTGCAACTTCAGATAGATGCTGAATATGTGGTTGTTAACCAAGCACGATCTATCTTTACAATCCCTACTGACTTCAGTCTCACATGGGGCAACAGGACAAGTTCCAACCAAATGGTCTAATTCCTGAATTACATTTCATTAGCAAGACAATCAATCCTTATAAAACATTCCACGAGATGTCCAATATACATTAAGCTTTTTTGTTGTTACATTAAATTTGTTTGCAAATAGAAGAAAATGAATAAATCTTTGTGACCCTGAGTTGGTTTGCCGTGTCAAGGTGTTCAAGTTAATTTTTCCAAAGGAAGTGTGAATGATTAACAACAACTTCATCAATTTCCTTTAACTATTTTTGTTAAAAAAAGGTTACTGACTTATGTGGTATAGTTAATTCTACCCAAGGCTCTAATCACTGTAGACCAGTGGCATCAAACTCGCATCATCACAGCGTCATCACGTGACTTCTCCCCCCTTTGCTAAACCGGGGGTAGTCGTGGCCAACGCGTGATGCATCCGCCCCACGGGCCACGATTTTGACAGCCCTGCTGTAGACCTTCAGAAGCGGTAAATCTGCCATTTTTGTTTTTGTTTTTGTTTTCTTCTGTTTCCTAGTTTAAAATGAAAGAAACTGCCATGGCTAAAGGATGCTCCAAGGGCTGTTAAGTGCCACATGTTGCCTTGGAATTACAGTTACCTAAATTCCTTTAAAATAATTTCTCATGGATTATCTTGATGTACATACACTGCTGCTGGAGGAAAGAGATTAAAAATATTATTTTTCTTATTGCTCTTCTCATTAAAACGGCTCTAACTGGAAAATGTTATCTTCTAACCAGAGCAGTGAGTGATGTAACTGCCAAAAGCTCACATTTGTCTTGTCTTATTCCTTTCTCCATACAAAAAAGACAATCCAGTTCATATCTTACTTAGTGAAATTTAAAGCATCTTAATATAGTTAAATGCATTCACACATTTGCCCCTCTTTCTTTCTCCCCTTCTCTCAAAATGAGGATTAAGTTTGAGAATTAGGGATGTGCATTTGCTTTTGTTTCTTTATTTTAAATTATGTCATACAACAACTATAACAAGAAAATAAGAAGGGACAGGCTATTTTTGTCTTAATACGGCACCTTATTGAAGTACAGACAGCAATCATATTTTTTTCAAAGTTATGATGACAAAAACCTAATAAATATGGTGCTTTTGCTAACATATTGCCTCGCTTCTCTCAATATGAGTACAGCTTATTAATTCAGATCCCGTCATTTTGAGAAATAGTTCTTAGTACAAATTAACAGCTTTGTACATAAATAAAGGGCAGACAAAGGAAGAAACCTAACAGATGAGATCTTTAGAGACATCAAGAACTTCCAGTTTATTAACTAAGCATGGCAAATTATGATCAAGCAACATACAGTTCTGCAAAGATCTGACAGAACTGCTTTAGAAGCACACAGCCGAGAGACTAGATTGTTTTGACAAACACGTCTCCTTCTGTCTGTTATTTTCTTTAGTGATTTTAAAGTAAGAAAACCAACTGTTTCCTTTTTAGTAGGGTCAATTCTTAAAAACTAGAAACAGATGAAGACACTAATACAGTTAGGAAAGATTAGTACTTATGTATGTTCCATGCACTATTTATTTATTCATATTGAAGTTATACGACTGCCCATTTTAAGTGCACAATCATTAAAACAGAATGAAAACAACGTAACAATATCAACTACTGTAACTAAATCCCACCCTATCTAGACTGAGAGGCTGTGACTGTTGCCCCCCCAAAAAAAAATCTGGGGATATTCTAATATTGGATTGCACTTCTCGCTCAAGGACGATGTGCAATCTGGGGAGAATCTTCTTAGACTGAGACCTCTTGCTTGATGAGCAGGTGACACCTGTGGCCAGAAGGCCTTTGTATAACTTTATCTGAGCCATCCTTTTCTGGGTTACAAGTAGTCCTCAACTTACAACCACAATTGAGTCCCAAATTTTTGTGGCTAAGCAACACAGTTGTTCAGTGAATAGCGCCCCATTTTATGACCTTTTTGCCACAGTTGTTAAGTGAATAGTGCAATTGTAAAGTGAATTAGTCACATGTTAAGCAAATTTGGACTCCCCCATTGACTCTACTTGTTGGATGCCCTCTGGGAACGTTACAAATGACCCCGGAACAGTGCAATGGTTACAAATACTGTTGCCAAGTGCCTGAATCTTGATTACCTGACCGAGGACGTGCTGCAATAGCCGGAAGTGTGAAAACCATTCATAAGTAATTTTTTTCAGTGCTGTTGTAATTTCAAATGGTCACTAAACGAATGGTTGTAATTCAAGGACTCCCTGTAATTGTGTTGCATTTTACTTTTGTTATATTGTGAGCTACCCGGAGTCATTTGGAGTCAGGCAGCCCTCAAATCCAATAAATTAAATTAAATTAGAACACCCTCAAAAAATGGCTTTCTAGAAACGGTGCCAAGTGATTACCTACTTTCACACATAAAATTTAACAGACATAGCGTACATGGGAATGGAATGAGGGAAGAGGAAAATAGCAAACTCTTATCCTATCTGAGATTGCCTTATTTTATATTATACTGGTCACTGGTGCATGCATGCACATATCCACATATCACTGCTATCACTGGCACTTTTAGAAAGCATGGACGTATTTAATATTTTCTTCTTGAGATGTATTTCCTCTCCTAACACCAAAGGGCCATCCAATATCACTTCTCTTGGACATGAAGAATATATTCTGATATCCGTTCAGAAGGTAGAAAGTGACCTTGCAAAATAGCTACCGGTAGTGTGGATTTTTAGAACTGGGTTGAAATACCACTTCTGCTTCAATATATTTCTGAAACTCTGCTCAACTACAAATACTTCTTGCCAGCTATGACAGCCTGGAGCTCATGCAACTGGCATGGCAGTTCACATTCTGTCAACATGCAGCAAACATTTTCCCAGAAAGCTCAGGTGCTACTGCAGAAAAAACTCCAATGCATTTGCCTCTGCTTCCTGCAGCTTTGGCGCCGATTGCTGCAGTGCCTTGGTCATAATTGTGTATTGCCCTTGGCTTATTCAGGCTTCAGATGAAATGCCCTCAGATATTTTAAAGATGGAGGTCAGAAAAAGTATATTAAAATATTCTTACAGAGCAAAGGCCCTTTGGGCTGCAGCCAGCACCAATTACTATTGACAGAAGAAAAACAGAACATGCTTGGAGGAAGAGCGCTCAGTCCAAAAATCAGCAAAGACACCAGAATCAGTTCAAGCACACTTGCAGCCATATTATATTATGTGCACAGGGATTTTTCGGAAGATGATCGTTTCCTATCAGATGGATAACTTTGCCTGTTTGTTAGAAAGAAACATATGACATTTGACATCAGTGTGCAACGTGACAAAATTGTTGGCAATTTAGTCTTTAATTGGATACTAATTTTCATGGTTCTATTGTACTTCCTAAATCTTAAGTTAGTACACTCTAAAATGGTGTTTTTCAATCTTGGCAATTTTCCCCAGCATATTGGCTGGGGAATTATTGGAATTGAAGTCCACACATCTTACAGCTGCCAAGGTTGAAAAATACTGGTCTAAAGATCAGCTGCTAGGGGCCAGAAGTGGAAGAAAGCTACTGCCTTCTTGTTTGGAGCATATCAGATTGGCCGCTAGGTGACACAAAATACAGGGCTAGAATACGGGCTTTGGCCTCATCTAGTAGGGCTCTTCTTACACTTTACATTCCAACACACACAAAACATAAGACTTGATGCTTATAATAATAGGCAGTTTTTCAGCTGCTTTAAACTGAAATCTTGATAGATGAAGCAATCAAATTATTGACACCAAGTGCCTTCCTATCCCTCTCCCCATTCTTTCTCTTTTTAAAATAGAACATAAATAATGGTTGTGTTGTTGGAAAGTTTGCTACAGCAATTCACATAACTAGAAGGTTAACTTGGGCTATTAATTCCTGTCTGACTAAATATTATGTTCATTTCTACACACTGATTTTCAAGCAAACTAGACAAGGTCCAGATCTGGCAACACAATTCTACAGCATGCTTGTACATGTGTTCTGAGATCACTTGTGAAAACAAGTCTTATATTCCATGTGTCACTATCAACCTTTAAAATCAGCCAGCAACAAATGGTATGCCTAATTGCGACACTGGAATGGTATCCGTATATATGAGGTAATTAACTGAAATTAATTCCCAGCCCATCAAAGCCAAGATTGTTCCAATTACGGTAGAAAAAAAAGAATGGTAGAAAAAATAAAATAAAAATGTAAAAAGATATTGACCTAAAGCATAATTTAAACCAATGTAATAATTTACATAAAGGACAGCTCTGTTCACATTTTCTCATTAACAATGAAACTTCAGATTCAATTATCACATTATAATTTTGGATATTTATCTATTTTATTATTTGTATCCTGCCCTTTTTTTTGTTTTTGTTTTTACAAATAACTCACGGTGGCAAACATATCCACCTTCCTCCTCTTATTTTCCTCACAACAACCATCCTGAGAGAGAGTGACTGGCCTAAGCTCGCCATCCTGGCTTTCATTGCACTGCACACTTATAAAGCCAAGATTCTGGTAAATTAACCAGAGTATTAACCATGGTAAAGGCAACATATAATTGTTTATATAAACAATTAAAGGAATTACTATAAATTTCCTATACCTTTTGCAGGGAACCAATGCTACAGACCAGGGGTCTCCAACCTTAGCAACTTTAAGCTTGGCGGACTTCAACTCCCAGAATTCCCCAGCCAGCAAAGCTTCTGGGTGTTGAAGTCCGCCAGGCTTAAAGTTGCCAAGATTGGAGACCCCTGCTACAGACTGCTTCAACGTGTCTATTGCAAAATTGTCACATCACGAGGCATGCTTTCTTCAGAATTAACTTATGTCACACTATTAAAATTCCCTTGAACAGTTCTGGAAGGATGCAGGTGTGAATTACCAAAAAGTACCTTTCACTGTTACACTGACAGAAAACTCCATTGGATCAAAGAATATCATACCAGCAGGGTGAACAGTGCAGCTGTTTTTCTGAACTTTATTTTGACTATGGAAAGTTATAGATGTGAAAACTATCACCTATTAGTTGTACTGTTAAGAATTGCACTCTATATAGACAAATGAAGAACCACCTCTCCACTCAGCTCAGTGACATCAGCATTTCATTCAGGTATCAGAATTGCTATTCAAAGGTAAGGTGTGTATCTTATTATCATTCCTTGAGCTTGCTGGGCCAACAACAGATAACTTGTAGCCTTATCTATTCTGAGATTAAAATCCTAGGAGGAAAAAAGTATTTAAAATAAATTTCTAATCTACAGAATTGCAAACAAAATCTACATATAGGATGGCATGAATTATTCACACAAAATCTTCTATCGCAATCTACTAACTGAACAACTTGCTTACCCTTCCTGCAGGGTGCATTATGCAATATTGCAATGGAGTAACAAAGTTATATGGCATCATTTCTCTATACCATCATAATGCATTTCATCTCCAATTGATGCATGTGAACCGTTGGCAATCCCATTCTATCACAACTAGTTTCATATTTTAAGCTTCAGAAAATCCAGACTTTGCAGTAGAAATGCCAGCCGACATTAGTACAGGTACAGATTAACAGAGTTGGAAGGGACCTTGTAGGTCATCTAGTCCAACCCCCTGCCCAAGCAGACCCTCCCATTTCTGACAGATGGCAGCCAAGTCTCTTCTTGAAAGCTTCCAGTGATGAAGCTCCCACAACTTCTGAAGGCAAGCTGTTCAATTCCCAGGTTGTGTTAATTTTTTTACTCTCCTTTCATTGTTCCCTTTCTTAGTTTCCTAGTTTACTGTGAGTGGAAACGCAGCCTACACTATGCCACTTAAGATTTTTTATGATCTCTAAATATTATGTTACTCTACTCTGAGCCATGGTTACAACCATTGGCACCCAAATGGGGCTTTTAAGTTATGAAATATATTATAACATCACAACACAAAACCATGACTTATATACTGAACTTGTGCCTGACATCAGGGTTCAAGTACAAAAGTACAGATTTTGCATCAAAGGTTTTGTCTCTTTTAAAATAATGGGTTTTAAGTGAATGCCTCTTAATTATTTTTATTCTTGGTTGTGTCTTTTTAACTGCTTTTAGCCACCTAGGGTCACAATGGTGAGACAGGTTGCCACATAAACTGAATTGAATAAATTAGTGTAGCTTAGAGAATTCTAATTGTAACATTCAGAGGAGGGGGGGAGGGGGGGAGAAACCAGACCAAAAACACAGCAGAATTAAGAAGTATTAAGAAGTGGAGAAAGAAGCCCTTAATCACCTTAACTGTTTAGTATCATTTCTGAACTGAGTGAAGGTTTTAAATGTTTTTAAGATACATAGAATGTCTTCTGACTTTATTTCTCTTCAATATGCAGTCCACTATTATAAACTTCATGGTACCAAATTCCACTCTAAGAAATATTAACTATACTTTAATAAACAAGAACTAGAATGTAAAAATAATTATTAGATATATGAACACTTTTCCTGTGTTGAATGGATCATTACTATTTACATATAAGCAATAGGATTAATATTTGCAGAAAATATCTTCAGATAATAACTTTCACGTTATTTCAAGTTTTAATACAAAAACCTCTTAAAGTACATATGTAATACATAGGAAATTGCTATCAGTAAACAAATCTTTGAAATTGGTACAAATTACTCACATGCAATAGTTTTTGATACAGGACAAAATTTGTTAATTCGTTGCAGTACATGATAATGAAAAAATCTACTTATTATGGTGTCCACTATTAGACAAAATTAATACAGAAAAAAACAGGTTGCATAAAAAATCTAGTTCAAGAAATGAGCTCTTTCATTACTATTCTATTCCAAATGTCTATTATCCTCAGCATGCATGTGTGCAACTCCTCTGGAAACTAAGAGAATAATAGTCTACTTATCTACATTATTTTTCAAGGAGAAACTGAGTTTGTGCAAAATAAGAAACCTTAGCCCTTAACACTGCTTTAAGAAAAAAAATTATGTAACCAAATAGCGAAAGGAAAAGCTCTCCTTAACACAAATATGGAACTAATTCACAGATATCTATATTTGTCAATAGGAAAGTACCTGCAGAATACTGGAGACAGAGATTACATTGCATCCTATACACAAAGTTAGCTGACCCATGGCAAAAAACTGGAATGTTGATTCCAAAACCAGAAATGCAAGAATCTTCAGTTGGGGACTTCCGAAAAGCAATATGTGACAAAAACAAGAAACAATCTCCCTTTGTAAACAACACAGCAAGTGACTAGATATATATTTCCAGATATGGAATTCAGTGGTTCCTTTCAAGCGAGTAGTTTATTGATTCAGCCTCTGTCTTAACTTTTAATCAGTGAGGCTAATGTCTGCTAATAATTCTAAACCTGACAATTTATACATTGAAGACAGCACAGTACACACATTTTTCAATAGTTTTCAAAGATGCTGAAGCTACTTTATCAATTCTGTTCTATTATTTACATTTGGCTAATACATCTATAAATCTTGCCAGGAAAACCTCAGGACTATTCCTGACAGTCACTAGGAGTCAACACTGATTTGGGCACACACCCACACTCCACATACACAAACCCCCCAACACCAGTGGGCCTCCAAAGGAAAAGAATAGCCAGGCCATATCCAAGATATGATAGAAAAGCTTTTATTCTACTACAGGCAGAAAAAAAGCTATACAGATTCACCAGGAAAACCACGCTTAACTTTGCCAGATTCAACCCAAGGTAAAAAGTACAGCATGCAATTCATTCTTACACCTCTGCAGGGATCGACAGAAACTATAATTTACAAATAGAAAACTGGGCATCTGAGTCAAGTCCACTAGAACGCAAAAACCAGCACAGGGGCTGGAGTGAGCTTGGATGCACTTGCTCAATACACAAATCATATTATATACCCTTTATGGGACTAGACGTTACTCTTTGCTTATTTAGCCAGCAGGGGCAGCATAGACAGCCTTAAAACACAATTTTCCGGACAATTACTTGGAAGCAAGTCCCATATAAGTGTACACAGGATTTAGGTTCTGGTCAAACAGGCCAAGGAATGCTGATCACTGGATCCTCATTGCTGGGTCGGTTTTCAAGACTCTTTATCAATCATAACCTTATCCGAAAGGATTTCTTCTGCTTCTGTTCAGCAGCACTTCGGCGTCAATCGGAAGGATGTGTAAAGTTCTTGCGCAAAGCACACATTTCAAAGCCCTGAACCAAGACTCGCATTCAGACATTCTAAATAGCAAGGTACCATAAAAGGTAGGAGGGAAAGGAGCAGGGGAAAAAAAGGAGAGAGAAAGAGAGAGAGAAAGAAAGAAAGACGGTGCGGTGCGGTGCACACAGCAATCCAGTTTACAGTAGCAAAGTGTCGAGAGCGTCTTTGCTGCAAAGTAGAGAACGGGAACTAGGCAGGGGAACGAAAGCGAAGAATGCGAAAAAGGGAGGGGGGGGAGAGAGACAAGGACGAGCTTTGGGACACACGCGTGTTTGTCACCCACCAAGAAGGGGGAAGAGGAGATAAAGGCTGGACGTCTCTTTGCAAGCGTACAGAGACAAGAGGCTGCCAGAAGTGAACCATCGGAGGGGGGGTTTTAAAAGAAGGGCTAAAGTAAGGAAGTCCTCCAAACAAGGCAGCCCGGGGCTTAAGCGGAGCCCTTAGAGTGGGGTCCCCACCTGCCTGTGGCCCCAGAGCTTTTGTTTGGGGTTTCAGCCGGGAAGGAGAAAAGGGAACAACTCCAAGCAACCCAAACGCCACGGCGACTTGGAAGAGCGCTCGGCCGGGAAGCCACAGCGACTGATCGGAGGCGAAGGTGGCCGGTGAACGGAGTTCGATGGCGCGACTCCAAAGGGCCGGGGACGGTGTGGGGTGGCGGGGAGGGAGGGGAGGATGCCATCGCCCCCCCGATGCCCCCTCCCGCTTCAGCCCTTCTTGTGCTTCCGAGCCTCCCACTCACCGCGCGAGTCTTTCACGGCCGCCCGGAGCCCCCGCCGCTCCCGACTGGGCTCTCGACCCCGGCCCGACTCAGCAGCTCCCGCTGCCTCCTCCGCCGTCTGTCCCAGCCGCCTTCGCGGCCGCCATTTTCCTCCACCGCTCCGGCCAGACTTCTCAGGAGGGCGGGGGGGGGGGTTGGAGAGGAGGAGCGACCGCGGAGCCTGCGCGACAGCGCCTGTGACACGTGGTCCGCTCGGGAGGGGCGGCCGTCGGGGCTGCGGAAGAGAACAAAAACTTGCAGGAGGGACGTTGAGACGGTCGGTCGGCCGGCCGGCCGGCAGGTCGTCTCTTACCTTGCGGTTTCTCCGAGGAAATGGATTCCGCCGGGCGTTTCGTGGCGCCTTTCTTAGATGTAGTTGTGCTTAGATGGGGGTTCGTGTCCTGATCCTGGGCACGTATAGGAGGAAGACGACCTTGCGGACGTTCCTCCTGTTGCAATTGTGTAGTAATCCTTGTGTTGAGTTGTGTTGAGTAACGCATCGGGACGTGTTTCCGAACCAACGCCGGATCGCTCTTGGGATTCCTTGCTCGGTGGCTGCAGCGCTCGCTCGCTCGCTCACGCGGTACTCGCCCGCCCTCTGTCGTTCTTCCGCTTATCTTGTCCCAAAGGTGCTTTTTCTCAAGAGGCCGCTGGACTTTCTGGTTTTTCTTTGAAGACCTTTCGCTTCTCATCCTGTGAGCTCTGAGCTGAAGAAGCTCCTTGGCAGAGAAGCGGAAGGTCTTCAAAGAAAAACCAGAAAGTCCAGTGGCCTCTTGAGAAAAAGCACCTTTGGGACAACCATGACCTGGATGACTGAGAATCTCCATAGACATTCCGCTTATCTTGTTTCTTGCTATTGTGTTTTGTGCCAACTTCTTCAATTTAAACATACCCGCGAAGGTATAAAAAAAAAACCCGGAACGACCGGCCTGTCTTGCAAGTGTACTGGAAACGTCCTCGTTCCGCTGCTGCCCCTCCGCCCGCCTTGCCTCCCCTTGCTCTCCGGTGCCCACCGCATTTTTGCTGCGGAGCCCCCCCCCCCTCCTTTCCGCCTGCTGCTCTCCACTGGGGGCTGCTTCAGCCCTGGTGCAGATAAATCAGGTGCCAGGCTGGTGGCAGTGGCATTGATGTGGAATTGAAATTCAATCTGTTTTAGGTAGCCGAACAGGTTTATTTTTGGATGTGCTATTGGTAACATTGAGACATGATCAATGATTTGCTTAATCTCGGTTTGTTGAATTAAATAGCTTTAGTTGGGTTTGTGTCCTAACAAACCACCTTAGGGCATGAAGCCAATTTACAAGGTCTTTGCTGGATCTTATCAAGGTCTTAGGATTTCATAATTTATGTGTATGTCAGTAGCAAGCCTAAACTATTTGATTATGATCTTGTGTCATCAAGTCAGGTTTGGCTCCTAGAGACCAGATATATTTCCTCCATAATGCTTTTTCCTTAACCTGTTCCTTCAAGTCTCCCAATTCATTGTCACTGTAATTAAATCCATCTACCTTGCTGCTGGTCATCCTTTTTTCCAACTTTCCCAGCATTAAAGCCTTCTCCAGAGAGCTAGGTCTTCATATAATATGTCCCAAGTAGGATAACGTGATGCCTTGAATGAGAACTCTGGGTTGATTTGTCCAAGGATCCACTATTTTGTTTCCTTGGCTGTCCACATAAATCTTCTCCAACAGCAAAGTTCAAAAATGTCAATACTCTTCCTATTCTGCTTCTTTAAAGTTTCAACTTTCACTTTGATAGAGTGTCATAGGGACATTTTCTGAACATCGGGTGCATGATGCACAAATCATTCTGAAATTCAGTGGCACTAATATATAGTTTTAGATGCTGGCCGTTATACTCTTAAGCTTCTGACTTGCATATAATTTCAATCATAATGTCTTTGAAAGTCATCTGGAGTCACTGTGACTTGGACAGCCAAATAAATGCCCTAAATAAATAAATAGTGATGTGATAGCAACATCCATAGTAGTGAATGGTAGAACGATGAAAGCAGCATTACATTACATAAGGCCTGCTGTTTTGTGCATGCATTGTCACACCACATATGTGCAAAGGGGGGGAAACATATGATGCAACATTGAGATGCTGCTTTCATTATTCTAAAGAAAGCAGCCATCTCTTGTGGACACCCGTGTGATGTAGCATTATGGCATGCCTTTTGTGAATGAATGTGTATGAAAGATCAAGTATACAGAACAAGGCAAAAATATTTGTTGTGGAATATTTCTGCTTATGCAGTATGTGAAAACAAATGTGAGATTGAAAAATTATAAGAATACAAAGCAAGACCCTGTTCTCAGAACAAAGATAGTCCTTGTGTGATGATGCAGTAACGTCTGTGTAAAGCACCAAAGAGAAACTGATCAAGCTTTGATGGACTATTTGAACTTCGTTGTAAGTACAGTATAGAAATAGAGGTGGTTGCTAGACTGACAGCAGGTTCCATCTCCCCTCCGCCACTCTCTGTTCCCCACTCATCTTTTTTTATTAGTCAAATTGATGTATTTTCTTTGTTTTCTTTTTTTGTTGTTAATTTTATTCTGTTTTGTTTTCGCTTTGTTTAAACTTCTTTTTTATTTCTTCGTTTTTTTTATTGTTGTGAGCCACCTAGAGTAGCACCATGGCGACATAGATAGCAAATAAATGTAATAATAATAGATTGAAGCCTTTTGTAGAATAAGGTACCAGATAACTAACAATCTGAGCGGGTCTTTTCACACGTCATTCTTAGTGAAGCGTGCAAACCAGCATCTGCATTTCCTCTGTTGCATCCAAGAAGAGCACATCTTTCTCCTTCTGTCCTGGCCATTTTTACGTATGATTGAGAGCATTTTAACAAACTGCATCACTGTTTGGTTTGGTGGCTGCAGTGCCTCAGATAGAAAATCCATTCAGAGAGTGGTAAGGACAGCCGAGAAAATTATAGGAAGCTCACTTCCTGTCATTCAGGATACTGCTTATAAGCGCTATGTGCTTAGAGCTCAAAGCATTGTTAGAGACCCCACACACCTGCTTCATGGTCTGTTTCTGTTGCTCCCCTCTGGGAGGAGGTTTCAAAGTATTTTTAGCAGGACTTCCAGATTCTGTAACAGCTTTGTTCCTTATGCCATCCATCTGGTAAACTCGCAAGATTCGTTTTTCTCGCCATGCACATGTACACATCCGAACTAGACTGTGTTGTTTCTCCGTGTTATATAATATATGTGGGTACATGCATAATTTTGTATTTATTTATCTTGTCATGTTTATGTAGTGTATATTAGAGGTGGAGACCCCTTGAGAGCTGTATGCAACGAAATTTCATTTTAATGTATGCCTATTAGTGTACAAAGTGACAAAGTTATTCTAAGTCTAAGCAGTGAATGTCCCACTCCAATTCTTCTGGAATGTAGACCTAACCTGGACAGCTAACCCTATGTTGGATTGATATGCACAGGTGCATGAATGTATAAACAAATGGAGTTTATTTCAGAAAGTAAACAATTAAAATTATAAACCTGAATTTATTTCCAAGTATTTGAAACACTGAAGAAAGACGAAGAAACAGTTTAGGTGTGATAAAAAAATACCCATTGTCTATGCTTTAGACAGTCTTCTAATATCCATAAATTGAATCCATTTCCAGATCTTCATGCAACACCACAATTATACTGTGTTAATAGATTTTTTGGGCAATGTTTAGCTTCAAGGTTTAGTGAGTGTGGTCCAGACAACAGATTTCCTGAAGTTTCATTGGCAATTGTGGTTACAGAAATCTGTTGTCTAGACCATGATTGCTAAATCCCCAAAGCTCAATACTACTCAACAATTAAGGAGAAATTTTCTGACAGTGAGAACAATCAACCAATGGAGCAGAAGTTGCCTTCAGAAGTTGTGGGAGCTTCATCACTGGAAGCATTCAAGAAGAGACTGGACTGCTATCTATAAAAAATAGTGTAGGGTCTGCTGGGTGGGGGTTGGACTAGATGACCTACAAGGTCCCTTCCAACTCTGTTAATCTGTAACTAAAATTATTGGTGTGAAAACCTATACCTGTATATTTTTCTGTAGTTTAGTAGCAAAGGATAGGGTTTTCATATATCATCAGATGAACAGATTCCTGAATCAGAAATTTAAGAAAAAAATTCAAAGACTACTAAAAAAATACTACCTACTAAAACTCTGAAATTCAACAGTAGTTTTTACTTTGTTGAAAACCTTATTCAGGAGTGTATAGGAATATATGCTGAATCATGTTGCATAGCTCCTGAAATACATTTTAATCATTGCCTTGTAAACACATACCTCTTGAAAGTCTCACTGGGACCACTAGCAATTTATTAGTTGGAAAGACTATCTTCTAAATGCATCATTGGTTTTATATGCCAGTGTCTCAAAGTGCATCTGCAATACGTGGCTAGAAAATTTCTAGCTAAGCCATGCCTGTGGTTTGTAACAAAGATGAAGGCTCCTTCATGTTGAATGCTGCTATTAAATAACTGAAGAAAGTGCCTCATACTCTTAAAAGCGTGCAAACTGACATTTTGATTCAGTACACAACACAATGTCTGCACAGAATTAAGGAATATGAATTTGTTCTGAAAAGTAAAATGATAGCTGGAATCTTTCTTGATGCCATAAACCTAAACAGAACAACTCTACCAATGTAATATTTTATTTCAGTCACCTGAACTGTGTTGGATGCTTTTTTTTACTGGATAGCTAAAAGTTCACATTTTAAGGGAACATGTTAGAGCAAGGAAAACTGTTCCAGCTCTTCAGTATATTCAATAGTGCAACATATTGGGTGATGGTACATTTTAATAAAATAATACTTCAAGGTGCAATTGCTAAATATTTCCTTCCTTGCATGATTCTGCTACCTTTATTATTATAGTGGAATAGGTTTTCAGTAGATGGCTACTTCTACTTCTCTATACCAATGACTCAGCCTTTGATTGGATTTATACAGTTCTGAATAAATAAACCCACAATTCATAGCTGGCACTATATATTAAATAATAAACTGGCTTACAAATTACCAATAGCACATTAAACCAAAACTATCCATTATTACTACAGGAATGCTTTACCTTTGTGGACTGGTAGACACATTTGGAATTTTGAGAGCATATTGGACTTGCTAAGGGACGCAATGGCTTCTAAATAGTCGCCTACAAGCACTGCTATATCCATATTTCTCCACAAACTCACAGCTACTTGTACTTAATTTGTATTTTTTCTTGACAAGTGACTACATATTGCTGCCCGTAATTGCTATTATTTAAGACAGCCTAGGAAGCCCATTTGAATCCTTAAGGCATTCTTGGAAATAAAGATAATACTGAAAGTTGGTGTTTTGTCTTAAGGTGCATCAGCTTCCCATTAAAAAAAAAAAACTTTTAATGTGAAAGATTAGAAAAAGCAGGGAACCTGATGGGTGTGAAGGGAAGATCCACAGGTTTTTTGGAACATCCAGGCATCACACTGGGGATCCCAACTTTAGCAGGATGTATTGTATGAGACTGAAAAACAGGTTTAGCTGTTTTGAAAAGAGGCTTGACTTTAATAGGTTTGCTATAAGTCAGCCTGAGAATATGCTTTCAAGGTTATGTTTTTACCCCAACTATTATTAAAGATACTTTTCTGAAATCCATGTAGTTCTCACTTCTTAAATGTATGTGTGGTATGATATGTTTCAACCCAACTTTGAGCTCCATTATACACTGTTACCCTTTGTATTTTTTAAAATACAAAGTTCCAGAAATAGAATTTTTGCATTACATCAAGTTTTAGACCCCTGAGGGTGAGGTGAGGCAAGCTAGTGCCCACATTTTCTCCTTTCCATGCCATTGCAGTGGCATTTCATCTGAAAAATAGTTGGATGTGAGACTGTCTAAATTCTCTCTGGAAGAAAAAGAGATCTGGAGATTGCCCACAAGTATTTCAGACAGCTGATTTTTGTGAGCAGGCAGAAGAAACTTGTTTTTGCAGCCTCTTGCAGTCAGCCGGGGGTCATGGTTCCATTGTGCTCTGAGCCATAAATGTAGCCTTCACGGACTAAAGACTTGACTAAACCTTATCTTTCAAATCAATTTGGAGTTTAGTTTTTGTATTGCCTTTTTTAGAATGAAAAACTCAGAACTACCAGCTTTCAAATTGCTGGGTAAATCCTTTAAGTCAATTTTTTTTTTTAAAAAAAAAAAAGGAAACTATGTCTTTTCAGCTTTCTAAAAAAAATTGTAACTGTTCCCAAAGTATAGTAAAACAGTGGTTTTAGACACCAGAGTTGTTTCTAAATAGTTTAGTTGCTAATGCTTTGTGAAACTCATTTAAGGAAAGATTTTTGAAACTAATTAGATATATCCCCTCATGTGGAAAAAGTTTGTTTACATTTCAATGCAAAACAAGACTTTGAAAGTCGATTACTAAAGCATATGATGGTTTCTTTAAAGGAAACTTTGTCTTTGGGCATGTGAATTGCTTGAGCTTTTTAATTCTACTAGAACTAACAGTTGTTATGGAAGATGAACAAACTCCTCTGAAAACAACCGAAATAGACTCTAGGGTGGCCTTAAAATTACAATTTACAAGAAAAAAAAATAGTAATACTGGATTTACAAGCTCCTAAATAATTATTAAAGACAAAAAACCCCCATGCAAATAATGTACCAAAAGCATCGTGAACTGTCCTTTTAAATTGAAATATAAGAGCTTTAGTAGAGTTACTTCATGAAAGTACAAATGGACTTGATAAAAATCATAAGAACGTCAAGAGAAGATACATAGACTAGAAAAAACAGGAGTTAGATTTTTATCTCTGAGATTTAAAGAGGACTGGGAGGAAGGAAGGAAGGAAGGAAGGAAGGAAAAATATTACAAAATTGGTTTATTTGGTAAAATGAGTTGCTATCTTTGATGATGTTTAATGGTTATACGGATTGGATACTGTAGTTTCTCTTTTGGAAATGTTCAGTGGTTTAATGGATTACTGTGTAATGTTTATCATTTTTGGATACCTAAAATTATTATTACTGGTAATATTTGATAGATTTCTGGTAATATTTGAAAGCTTTCAGCTTTCATAATCGTTTATTACGATTATGTAATGTTTAACTGTTAAGAGAAGAATGAAGGGGATTTAGACCAAATGGAAAGCAGGATTATATATTGATGTCACTAGGTATTTTTGTTAATTTTTACAGAACCTTTGTTGATCAATAACAAGAGCTGAAGATTTAGAGATGAGTTTACCAAAAATGTAGTGAAATAGAAAATGGATTGTTACTTTTTCTTCCTCCCCCTCCTCTCTCCACCCCCACCCCCCCACATGTATGTGTGTGTGTGTGTGTATTCTTATATTAGGTTTGTTAGTTGTATCTGTTTGAATTGTTCATTCAGAAAAGCAGGAAACTGCAAAAGGAGGGGATGCTGCTATTGTCCAACAGACTGTCCACCAATTGCTTACTGACCTGAATATTTAGCAAAGGATGAGCTAGTGCTGAGTCATACATCAGCAAAGCTAAAGCTTTCAACACAATCAAAGTAATCCTTTGAAAACTTGCTGGACTATTCTGGTTGATAGAAGATTGAATTGTAATTGCATCTCAGAAGAGGCACATTCCTACCTGTTTCAATGATTTTACTACAGTAATTTCCAAGGTGAGCCAGCTTTACTTTGTTTTCTTTTGGCACCAATTGTCAGATTAAGCAGTCATGGCAAACATTTCTGGATTACAGCCATGGTCAAGAAAACAAATTCTTAGAAAAGCATTTCCTAATCTGTTACCCTCCAAATAGTTAGAATATAACTTTCAGAATCAGGTTGTCTTAATAGCTGTAACTGATGGGAGCTGGAATCCCAAAAATGTTGTGGTCACACAATTCAGTTTTCTATTAGTTAGCAGCCTAAAAATTACATTGCCAAAGCTCTCGAGTTTTACATTTCTACTATCTAAACTGTAGACTGAAAGAAAAGCAGAACATCAAAGAAGACAGAGCAAGCAGGGTGGGGTTCAGGCACTTGCATGTGATTGGGGAGTGAATTGGCATCTTCCATCTGGGTGTGACTTCAGTTCCCATAAATCAGTCTTGTATAATGCTGATCATAGCAAAGAAAAGCCTTTGTGTGGAATATGAGTTTTGCACCGGCTATGAAACCACACCCCAATCAAAGACAATGTAGTTTAATGTTTTCATAATTGGACTTGAAGATGTTTGGACACAAAGACAGATCTGAGCCAAGAAGCAGAGGCAAATAATGATGATCCTTTCAAGCATGGTCACTGAATCTTAAAAGACTAATACATAGAAATGACTAAGACAGTTTGGATAACACACCTGTGATTAATGCAAATCTGAGTTCACACCATGCTCTGTTCCATAATTTAAAAATGGGGAGCAAGTGTACAGAATGTGGTGTGCTAAAACATAGCCGGGACTTTTAAAAAATTTCAGCATATTTTACATATCTAATCAGAGACCCCTCAAAAATCCAGATGCATTTAGCATCCTCTACAATCAGCCAATGGCCATGCTGACTGTGAACTGTGGCTGTTGTAGTTCCCACCCTTAAAATAAACACACTAAAATGGAGCCTTTACTGTGGCTTAAATTGTTCAAATATGTCACTGTGGCTTGATTTGCATATAATAATAAGTTATAATGGGCGCATTTACACATTGGACTAAGTCAAAAACATACAAACCACCTAATGGTTTACCATTAGTTGTGAACCTAGCCATTAGTTGTTTAACACAGAGCACACAATATTTTCCCCTCATACATACACACACACACACACACACACACACACACACACTTGACACCAGTCAGAGACTTCCGTAAACGTTAAATAAAAGCAAACCTAACTATTATTCTGAAATATGAACTTAAAAGTTTGATTTTGAAGTATGATGTTAGATACTTTGAAGTCATTTATTCAAAGTTATTTATTTATGCCATACTTTGACATGGATCTTTCTCTTCCTTCAAGGCTTGAGAGCTGTGGCCTCAAAAAGGAACCGGGTGCTAGAACCCTGCCTTGCCACTTTTAGAAATTTAAAGTTTCATTCTTTTTAAAGTCTTTGTTTTAACCTGGTTTCTTACTGTATAGAGCAGTACCTTTCAGTTATGAAGAGGACATTATTCCATTTTGGAGCTGACATTAAAAAAATACTTCTCTTGAAAACAAGATGATGCAAGTATATCTTTCACTTTCCCAAGCTTCAGATTTGTCAGCATACCCAATATTAAGAGCTTTCTTAAATTTCACTGCAATTGTTTTTGCCTCTTTCCCAAACTATTTTGGTTTGGTAAATTCATTGAATAATTTTTATTGTTTATTGTTTATTTTAATGTTTATTGAAGCTTTGTTTACAGAATAACATTTTCCAGAAATCATCACGAAGGACACTTTGTGTCCTTCATCATCCAATCTCCTCAATAAAGCTTTCACATAGTTTTTTGTTGACAAATCTTACCCACACATACAACCAAAAATTTCAATCCAATATATACTTTCATCATCATAAGAAAGAAAAAACTAGAGAAGACCAGTGAAACAATCAACAATACCTTTGAAGGAATAAAATTCATAAGGGAAGAAGAACATAGCAACATACTATCCTTCCCAAATATTTTCATCAGCAGAGGAAACAACAACAATCTAGAAATCATTAGAAAGCAACCCACACCAGGTGTTCCACTACAAGTAATAATCCAACCTCCCACAAGAGGAGGATGTAAGAACCATATTCAGGCAAAAACAAACACACTGCAAACACAAACCCACAATGCCAGAAGGGAGAAACAGACCATCTACTGTATATCTACTTGATCCCATCCTCTTAGTTTTTAATCGAATTTCGGTTTTAATTGGGTTGTTTTAAATTCGGGCCAATATTATTTAATTGTTTTTTAAAATGTTTTTAAATTTTATATGCTATGTTTTATCCTGGCTGTACACCGCCCTGAGTCCCGCAGGAGAAAGGCGGTATAGAAATATAATTAAATAAATAAATAAATAAATAAATAAATACATAAATAAATAAATAAATATAATATTTCTAACAAAATGGATGCAACTTTATCAAGAAGTGTCTAACCCAGAGGTCAGCAACCTGCGGCTCCGGAGCCACATGCGGCTCTTTGGGCCCTCTGCTGTGGCTCCCTGTTGGGTGATCCCACCACTGGCTGCCCCACCCCTTGCCCTCCCCTCCCAGTCACTCCTCGCCTGGCCTGAGAAGGTAAGGGTGACGGCAGGGGATGGAGAAACAGCCAGGGCAGAGACAGAGAGATACAGAGAGAGGGGGGAGAGAGAGAGACATAGAGAGATACAGAGAGAGAGGGATAGAGAGGGGGGAGGAAGGGAGGGGGGAGAGAGATATGTCAAAAGGGTTTTGTGGTTCTGGGTGTTTTTTAACAACTGGTTCTCTGCCCTAATGACCAGCTGGGTAGGTGTGGCTAGGGGAGGTGATGTGACTGGTGGAAGTGAGTGAGATTGAGTTGGCCACGTCCACCCAGGTTTTGCGGTTCCTGGTGTTTTCTGTGAGAAACGGGTCCAAATGGGTCTTTGAGTGCTTAAGGTTGCAGACCCCTGGTCTAACCACATAAACCACTATGGCACAGCTAGAACAACTGAGGAAAAGAATAATGCTTGCATACATTAAAAACTTCTCCAAAACAATTGCTACAACCACACAATAGCACTGTAGCACTGTAACACACAAACCAGCCTCCAAAACATATTTAACAAATCCAAAGACTCAATAGCTCAAGGGGGAAAAAAGGGGGAGGTCATTTACAACATACAGTGCACGAACTACAATGTAAGACAGAGAAGTAGAAGCAGCACACATCCACAAGTACCTACTAGCTCTCATGACAGGACTCCTTCAAACTCATAAGACACAAATAGATCGACCATAGTTTCAACTGGGAAACTGTAAGTATCCTAGACCAAGCTAAATCCAGAAATGCTAAGGAATTCCTGGAAGCCTGGTACTTAGACAAATCAAGCATCAATAGGTACACAGAGACACACACACCAATCATTTACACACCATTCAAAAGAGACATTAAAAACCTAGCAAGGGAACCAAAAGACTAGAACACATCCCCTCCAGAAGCCCACATTCAGAGAGGCCAGAATTGGCATCAAGACAAACCATAAGGCAGAAAACAATAATCAAGGGGGAAAAAAGGATGCAAATGACCAGCTATCTGCGAGGAATATAAATCCTTCCATTCCCCATAATCCTGTCAGAGCTGAAGAAGCTTCTTTGGATGAGAAGTGAAATGTCTTCAAAGAAAAAACAAGAAAATCCAGCTGCCTCCTGAAAAAGCACCTTTGGGACAACCATGGTCTGGATGACTGAGAATCTCTACAGAGCAATAATCAAGAAACCACCAAGGAGGAAATTATAGCCCAACCAAAACTGAAAGGCAAGCTACCTCACATAAACAGGTGGCAAACCCCACACTCACTGGTATTGATGATGTTACCTAATTGGGTAATGAAACATTTGGAAGCAACCAACCATGCTCAGAGAGCACTAAAAACCCTACAATATTTTTGAATATAGTGGTGTCTATTGTTTCAATTAATTTAGGCAGCTTTTCACCATATGGCTGTCTAGTGTTTAGGTAGATAACTCAGCAGCTAGGAAATTAGTACTCAGTACTAATTTGAGGTTATTCTGTTAAAAACAGAGTGACATGGGAAAACGATATTTTCCAGCTTTCTGTCTTTCATATTTAGCACTAGCTCTAGCACTTAGACTTATATACCACTTCATAGTACTTTACAGCCCTCTCTTAAGCAGTTTACAGAAGAGTCAGCATATTGTCCCCAATGGAAGGCTGAGTCAACCTTGAGCTGGTTAGAATGGAACTGCTGGCAGTGAGCAGATTTAGCTTGAAATACTGTATTCTACTGCACCACCATTATTAGATTAATAGAATTTAAGCCATTCCAAATTACCTAGTTTATTGGGGGGAAAAATATTTGTCTGACTTACCTGGGTAACCTGAATTCTGTTGATTAATACCGTGTTTCCTCAAAAATAAGAACCTGTCTTATATTTTTTTGAACCCCAAAATAAGCACTTGGCCTTATTTTCAGGGAGGTCTTATTTTGGGATGCATAGAGCGAGACGGGGCTCCTCTTGCCATCTTACCTGATTTCCAGCTCTGTCTCCCTAACCCTAACCAGAGGAAATGGCAGGGACTGGCTGCATATGTGTTGAATTATTTTTGGGGAGGGCTTATTTTTGGGGGAGGGTTTATTTTCAGGGGAGGTCTTATTTTTGGGGAAACATGGTAGCCATATTCAGTCTTAGGTTTGAATGTAAAAACTGTCTCCATCCTAAATTTCCCTGATTCTTTCCTTTTTTTTAATTTCATCAATCCAATTCAAAGTAATTGGTTATTCCATGTTAGATGGAACAGTATGTGATAAATGAGTGCCATCTACAGTCAGGATATGAAATGTAGTTGTGATACCCAGGCAGCTAATCATATAATAAACAATTCTAAAGCAGAAAAAAATATTATGTTAAAAATAAAACAGAGATGGATAAATAAATGGAGCAGGTTTTTAATTAGTAGAATATATCTTGTTGTATAAGTGCTCTTTTCCAATCTGTATTTCAAAATGGCTAAATAAATTCATATTTCTAATCTTATGTCTTTGTTTCTGGGAGCTTTTGTCAAGTTGGAATAATATTGATTTTAAGAAATAAGGAAGACTTCTGGAATATTGTAAGTACATTTCATCTGAACAGTCAAAATACTTGTTTAGATTTATTGTGTTTTCATGTATTTATTCTTTGCATTGGCTTGTGGTTCCTTGTTAATTATCTAGATCCGTGATGGTGAACCTATGGCACGCATACCACAGGTGGCACACAGAGCCATATTGGTGGGCACACGAGCTGAGCTCTGGTGTGCATGCGTGTCCCGGCCAGCTGATTTTCAAGCTTTCTGGGCCCACTGGAAGTCAGGAAACACAGTTTCTGGCCTCTGGAGGGCCTCTGGGGGGAGAGGGGGGAAGGAAGGCTCATTTTTCACTCTCCCCAGGCTCCAGAGCCTTTCTAGGATCCTGGGGAGGGTGAAAACGGCATTCCCCACCCCTCCGGAGGCCCTCCAGAGGCCGGAAACAGCCTGTTTCCTGACTTCAGGTGGGACCGGAAGGCCCGTTTTTTGTTCACCCCAGGCTCCAGAGTCTTTCTAGGATTCTGGGGAGGGTGAAAACGGCATTCCCCACCCCTCCGGAGGCCCTCCAGAGGCCGAAAAAGGCCCGTTTCCTGACTTCCAGTCCCACCGGAAGTCTGGTGGCCCACCGTGCCATTGCATGCCAAAAGCGGGGCGAGCGCGTGCATGTGCGTGGGGCAGGGCACATAGAATTATGGGTATGGGCACATACATGCGTGACCCCCCTGCACTCCCCCTGCTTTTGGCATTCGATGGCAAGAAGGTTAGCCGTCACTGATCTAGATCTTTGAAGAAAAAAAAGCAGTTTAAACAAATTATATATTAGTCACATAGTAACTCAAAAAACTCTGAAACTTTTTGATTTGTTAGAAATCTAGCACAGTTTTCAAGTAATAAATTTCAATCCACTGAACAAAGTCCCATGGAAAGCCATTTCTAGTAATCACTTGCTTTAAAAAAATAATCTGAACCAAATCAAAGGCTTTTTCTTCATCTAAAATTACTAATACCATGAAGTTCATTCTATTCTTGGCTATATCCACTTTATCAATTATAACTGTAAATTGTCTGATGCCTGACAATTTTTTGTAAACCCCAAGTAGCAGGGGTGAATTATATGTAGTAAGACCTCCTACAACTATTTAGCCAGTATGGTAATTAAATTCTTAGTATCCAAATTAATTAATGAAATCAACCTTATATAGTCATGTGAGAAAAGAAAGTGCACCCTCTTTGAGTTTTATGGTTTTGAGTATCAGGACATAATAAAAATCATATAGCAGTTCTTAAAAGTAGAATAGAATAACAGAGTTGGAAGGGACCTTGGAGGTCTTCTAGTCCAACCCCAGTTTAGGCACTTCAGATAAATGGTTATCCAATCTCTTCTTAAAAACTTCCAGTGTTGGAGCATTTACAACTTCTGGAGGCAAGTTGTTCCACTGATTAATTTAATTGTTCTGTCGGGAAATTTCTCCTTAGTTCTAAGTTGCTTCTCTCCTTGATTAGTTTCCACCCATTGCTTCTTGTTCTACCCTCAGGTGTTTTGGAGAATAGTTTGACTCCCTCTTCTTTGTGGCAGCCCCTGAGATATTGGAACACTGCTATCATGTCACCCCTAGTCCTTCTTTTTATTAAACTAGACATACCCAGTTCCAGTTTTAGCCTCCAGTCCTCTAATCATCTTTGTTGTTCTTCTCTGCACTTTTTCTAGAGTCTCCACGTCTTTTTTACATTGTGGCGACCAAAACTGAATGCAGTATTCCAGGTGTGGCCTTACCAAGGCATTATACAGTGGTATTAATACTTCACATGATCTTGATTCTATCCCTCTGTTTACGCAGCCTATAACTGTGTTGGCTTTTTTGCAGCACACTGCTGGCTGATATTTAAAAGATTGTCCAGTAGGACTCCAAGATCCCTCTCACAGTTACTACTATTGAGCAAGGTACCACATATATTGTACTTGTGTGCTTGGTTTTTCTTGCCTAAATGTAGAAGCTTACTTTTTTCATAATTGAATTTCATTTTGTTAGATAGCGCCCAATGTTCAAATCTGTAAAGATCCTTCTGTATCTTAAGCCTTTCTTCTGGAATGTTGTCTATTCCTGCCAGCTTGGTATTGTCTGCAAATTTGATGAGTTCCCCATCATAGGTAAAGCCAAATAACACCACATGACATATTACACCATGTCATTATTTATCTAAAATTATTAATACAATGGGGTTCTTTCTATTCTTGTCTATATCCAGTTTATTAATTATAAGTAAATTGTCTGATGCCTGATAATGATGGCAGTTTACAATTCTTAAAAGGTTTATTATGTACATCCAAAATATAGCACCATGGAAATCTGCCAATGTCTTGTGCCATTGTTTCTCAACCTTGGTCACTTTAAGATGCATGGACTTCAACTCCCAGATTCCCCAGCCAGCTTTCTGAAGGATTCTGGCAACTGACGTGCATGCACTTTAAAGTGACTAAGGTTGAGAAACAGTGCCTTGTCCCATTCTAGTGAAAAGCTGTATCTGAATATGTTTTGTTTTTCACCAGTGCCTTTTGCTCTACTGCAGTGTCTCCCTAAAGTGAACCACTTAAAAAAGATTTGGTTATGGGAAACTAACATGGAGGATTCAAACTAACGTATTTGCATGTATCTAGTATTCCATGTGTATTTTAGTGGATACAACCACATAAAGTAAATGCCTGCCTACTTTATTTATTTTGGGTCAGTACAGCAAGTGGGATTAATGATATATTGCCTTCTAATTAGTCAGTTTCTGTTCTCCATTAGAGGACTGATTTAATTACTGGTTTACATATTTAATTACTTCTGTCTGCTTTAGGGAAGCAATATTATTTGATAGCACAATGACTAATTAATAAAAGAACAATTCATCACTAATCCCTTAGGTGCATTATAAAAGAAACAATAAAAGGAGTCAAAAGAGCAAGGAGGGAACTATTAAATAATATTGGAAGGGACTTTAATTAAACACTCTTCTCTGAAACTTAGAGTAAAATGTAGCCATGAAAAGCATTGATAGCAGAGGATATCTGAAAGGGAAATGCAAGCTAGCAACTATAATCCATCTGAAAAGATGTCAGTAATGGCGGAGGGATTCGCAGGTTTAGGAAGTGGACACTTTCCACAAGAAAAGAGAACTGATGTTTTTGATGTTTGGTGTTGGAGAAAATTCCTATGAATATCATAGTCAAGTACAAAACAAATGGCTCAGAGACAGTGGTGAAATTCAATTTTTTTTACTACTGGTTCTGTGGGTGTGGCTTGGTGGGCATGGTGTGGCTTGGTGGGTGTGGCTTGGTGGGCGTGACAGGGGAAGGATACTGCAAAATCTCCATTCCCACCCCACTCCAGGGGAAGGATACTGCAAAATCCCCACTCCCACCCTACTCTGGGACCAGCAAGAGGTGGTATTTGCCCGTTCTCCGAACTACTCATAGAACAAGTCAATCCACAGTTTTTCCTTAAAGCATAAATTAACAAACTCAAAAGATCATATTTCAGACACATTATATGTAGACACAGCTCCCTTAAGAAGCACATAATGTAGGAAGCGGGGAGGAAAGAGAAAAAAAAGATGACCAGATGGATGGACTTGATTATAATGTCAGTGGAGGGCCACGCTCAGTTTTTAAAATCAAGAATGCTTCTTAGTAAGACTCTGTCATTACTATAGAGGTGATGAAGAGTTGATGGAAACTATTTTTAGAGAAACAAACTTTTCCACAACTTGTTTGGTTTGGCTTTCCTTTCCACAGGAGTGTTGAAATGGATGATGGGGAAAAGGTGAAAATTACAGTTTTTCATATTCAAAAATTTGTATTAAATAGATATATGCAGAAAGATCAAGAATCAAGCATTTTTGATTTTAAAAACCAAGGATGAACCAAATGTTGGGCTTGCATAGATACATGCAGAATTGCTAAAGAGATGGGTTAGGTGAGTAAGAGCGGCACCTGGGAGAGGGAAACAGGGATTGGTTTGATTTGGGGATGGAGCAGGCAAGCAGAGGTTTCTGTAGGAAGTTCTTATGCTGTGGATTCTCCTGGAACAAGTTTATCTGGCAGAAGACTGTAGTGTATTTTAGTAGTGTCCCAGAGTACACTTCTCAAAATACATATAGGGTTACGACAGACCACTAAATTCAATTTCATTTAAATTAAAACTTAATTAAAAATAATATTAGTCATACTGTTAACACTCATACATTCAATAACCACCATCTCATTTAAAATTACAATTTGAGAATTCCTTTCATAGATCTTGGGATCTATGAAACCAAAAGGTTTTAGAGGATGAGCACTATACCATATAGATGGGATCTTGAAGATTTTCTAATCCAACTTCCTGCTTAAGCAGGAAACCCTACCCCATTTCAGGCAAATGGCTGTCCAGTCTCTTCTTAAAAGCCTGCCTCCAGTGATGGAGCAACCACATCTTCTGAAGGCAAGCAATTCCATTGGTTTATTGCTCTCACTGTTAGAAAATTTCACCTTAGTTCTAGGTTGCTTCTCTCCATGTTTAGTTTCCATCCATTGCTTCTTGTCTTGCCTTCTGGTGTTTTGGAGAATCAGTTGACCCCTCTCTTCTTTGTGGCAGCCCCTCAGATATTGGAACACTGCTGTCATGTCAGCAGTGTTCTTTTCACTAGACTAGACTATACCTAATTACTGCAATTGTTCTTCAGCCTCCAGTCCCCTAATCATCTCCTCTTCACTCCTCTTCACTCTTTCCAGATGGTATAAACAACATCGTTTTTATACCATACATTTCCAAGGGACTCTGGGCAGTATGCAAGATTAAATAAAAATAAAGAAGCATAATAATTAAATCCACAGCAGCTTCAAAAATAAAAAATAACCATAGAAAACAATGTTAAAATCCCAAACCAAACCCAAGATAGCGCCTACAGCTGGGATTGAATGTGTATTGAAATAAAACAGCTTCAGTTTCTATTTCTGCAAATGCAGGAAGTTGCAAGAGAAAACCTGCCAAGGCCTGCCACAAGGGGAGGTTGCTCCCGGTTCGCACCGGTTCACAAGAACCGGTAGTAAAAAAATGTAGTAGTTCAGAGAACCGGTAATGATTGGCTGGCCACACCCCCGAACTGGTTCCCGGCCCGGTTGCCGCTCACTTACTCTGCCCACTGTCATTGCCCACATGCAGCCCTGGGACTCTGTCCTTTGCCAGCCAGGAGCGCTGCCGCCAGTCGTTCCCGGGCACCCGGCTGCCTGCCTGCCTCGTCACCGCCACCATGAGGAAAGGCCCCGAAGTTGCGCTGCCTGGAATCCATGTGGGCTGCCGCAGGGAAAAGTCAGGTATGGCTGGGGGGGACGCTGCCCGGACCTGAGCTAGAGACTGGCAGGAGGACGAACGCTACCTCTTAGCCAGCTGAACTGTCTGCTGCCGCAGCCTGCCACCATCCCAGCATGAGAACCGCTCTTGCTGGGGGCAAGGGGTGGCGGCGGCAGGAGCAACAGGCCAGGGCTTCCCTCCCTCCCTCCCTCCCTCCAGAGGCCTGGGGCTATCTTTAGCTTCGCTCAGCTGGTATGGGAGGCATGGGGCCCGGCAGATCCCCGGGTGAGGGATGGAAGGAAGGAGGCCTGATTGGCCGACAAAAGTATCCACAGAGGAGCTGAGGACGCGTCTATCCCTGACCCTGCTTAGCACCTTTCTTCTTCCTAAAACCAGGGACCGCTCCGCTCTTGCAAGGTGCAGGGACTTCCCATCCCGCTCCCTCTGTTGGGACTGAGGAAGATGCACCGACCTTCTCTTCGAGGGGTTGTTAAGGGGGGGAGAAGGGCAGCTGACAGAAAGAGCGCCTTGGGGGGTATAGGATGTGGGGGTTCGCCTCGGCGCCTCAACACCCCTCGGCTTCAGCGGATGCCACCGCCGGCCCCAACAAGCACCTCTGTCTTTGCGGCTGCGGAGCTTGGGAGGGGAGGCCGGCTGGGGTTTCCATTCAACGCTCACCAGGGGCTGAGTGAGCCTCCTTTCAGTGCACAAACTCAGGGCACCAGATAAAAGCCGGGCTGGCGGCTCCGGCACTGCTTTGAGGGAGCTGGGTAAACCAAGGGGAGGAAGGAGAAGGAACTGATGGGCAGGCTAGAGTAGCTTGCTTTCCCCTCAGCAGGGCTTCCCCGTCAGAGCAGCAGGAGGAGGAGGAGGAGGAAGCAGCAGGAGAGGCAAAGCCTCTTTGCTGGCTGCCTGGCTGGGACTCAGAGGTGGCAGCTGTAATAGGACTCTGGGTACGCAGAGCGGGGAGAAAGAAGGGCAGGTGATTAAATGTCTTCTGAGTGTATCTATGGATGTTTTTTTGCATTTTTGTCTGCAACCTCTTAAGGTTGTAGAAAAAAATGCTTTTAAAAGTAAAAAAAATAGAAGTTGGCCATGCCCACCCAGTCACATTACCTCCCACAAGCCATGCCCACAAAATAAGCCACGCCCAGAGAACTGGTAGTAAAAAAATTTAGAACTCACCCCTGAACCAGATTATAGAAATTGATTCAATTCTGGCAAGTTCAGCCTGAGGGCTTTAATCCAGTGGTGAAATCCAAATTTTTTTTACTACTGGTTCTGTGGGTGTGGCTTGGTGGGCGTGGTTTGGTGCACATGGCAGGGGAAGGATACTGCAAAATCTCCATTCCCACCCCACTCCAGGGGAAGGATACTGCAAAATCTCCATTCCCACCCCACTCCAGGTGAAGGATATGCGAAATCCCCATTCCTTCTCCACTCCTGGGGAAAGATATTGCAAAATCTCCTTTCCCACCCCACTCTGGGGCCAGCCAGAGGTGGTATTTGCTGGTTCTCCAAATTACTCAAAATTTCCGCTACCGGTTCTCCAGAACCTGTCAGAACCTGCTGGATTTCACTCCTGCTTTAACCATAATGACTAGCACTCTGAATTGAACTGAGAAGTCTACTGCCAACTGATGCAGTGATTTTAGTAGAGGTATAATTTGTATTGGCAGAGGTCCTAATAATATTGCTGTCATATTTTGTATCAATTTCTGAATTAGGTCCAAAGGGTATACACCATAGGGTAATTCACAGTAGTCCAATCAAGAGGTGATGAGGGCATCAGTTACTGAGATCAGGGCATTCCAGGCCTGGTAACATAATAACTAGTGCCTCAACTGAAGTTGGGCAAAGATTCCTCTTGTCACAGCTTTCACTTGCTGTCTAAGTAGGAATGGAACATCCAGAAGGATCCCCAAGTCATGGACCATTCCATTGGTGGGCAGGAGCAGGGGGAATAAACGTTGTATCATAAAAATGCCAGTAGTCTTCAAAGAAAACTGTGTTCTGCCCCAGCTACGGATCCCAAAGAACACAGCACACACAAAGTTTGTACAAAACTTAATTTACTAAAATAACTCAGTCTTTTTCAAAACAAAGGCTGTTAATAAACTTTCTTAACAGCCTACAAGAAACCAAAGATAAAGTAATCACAATCTTACTAAGGTTGGTAGAAAGCCCAAAAGCAATTTGCAGAGAATCCAGACGCGAAGTAGAGTGAACTAAAGTTGTTCCCTACAAATTGCTTCAGTCGGCGTTCCTCCTTAAATAGGCTAAGGGAGTGGCCAATTAGCCCCAAGCCTTACTCTCGAGAAGACCTCCTCCTGAGGAGCCACTCCTGCCTTTTGGCAGCTCTGCGTGCCCGTGCATCGAGAAGAAGCTCCTCCTCTTTGTCCTCTTCACTTAAAGAAGCTTCTGGAGGTTCTGAAGGCCCTGGCTGAATCCCTGCCTCTGGCACCACACGTTCTCCATCCTCCTCATTGTCTGACTCGAGTGCCAGCTGCACAGGCTGCTGGCGCAGCACCACACCAGCCTCCTCGCTGTCAGAATCAGCTATAATCCGCACAGGCTGCTGACGGGCCACAACAAACTGAAGTGCAGGTAAATAGCACCACCACCACCCTTTTACCACTTAGAAAAGCAGTTCATGGACGTACAGGTTGTCCTTGACTTATGACTATAACTGGAACTAGAAGTTCTATCACTAAGCGAGACAGCTGCTAAGTGAGTTGTGCCCAATTTTACAACATTTTTGCCATTGTTGTTAGGCGAGTCACCACAGCTGTTAAGTGATACATGTGGTCATTAAGTGAATCTGGCTTCCCCCGTGTCTTTTGCTTGTCAGAAGACAACTAGGAAGGTCATAAATGGTGATCACGGGCTTGTGATCACCATTGTGATCGGGCTTGATAAATCGACACTTAGAGTTTGAAAATTAATGAGTAATTACGATCGGTCTCTTCTCTCCCCTTCTCTCCCTCAGGCTGGCTCCATAGATCCTCTCCTATCCCCTTCTCTCCCTCAGGCTTGGCCCCATAGATCCTCTCCTATCCCCTTCTCCCCCTCAGGGTGGCCCCATAGATCCTTTCCTATCCCCTTCTCTTCCTCAAGCTGGCCCCATAGATCCTTTTCTATCCCCTTCTTCCCCTCAGGCTGGCTCCATAGATCCTTTCCTATCCCCTTCTCTCCCTCAAGCTGGCCCCATAGATCCTCTCCTATCCCCTTCTCCCCCTCAGGCTGGCCCCATAGATCCTTTCCTATCCCCTTCTCTCTCTCACGCTGGCCCCATAGATCCTCTCCTATCCCCTTCTCTCCCTCAGGCTTCCTAGCCCCTTCTCTCCATGAGGCTTGAAATGAAACGTTCTCTTCTTTGTGCTTACAGCTTTCTCATTCATATAGCATTTTTTTTACCAGTTTTCATAAAATTAAGAATCATTCATGTAGCATTTTTTAACCATTTTTTATAAAGTTAAGAATCAAGATTGCCTAAAGTAAAACTAAAATAATTAGAGATCACCAGATGGCACTCTGCAACAGAAGCATGTGATATTCACAACATATTCTCAGAATATGACTGCCAACTTTTAAGCCTTTGACAAAACATGCCTGAGCAGATTGTAGGACCTAGCCAAACATGATTGTTGTTGAAAATGTTAATTGTGTTCGAGGATCGTGCCCAATAACTCCATAGACAGGTTCTTGTTAAATCAATTACTGTTTATTAATCATACATCTTATCGTTATAGGTACAAGTCTGGAACTGGAGCAGGACCGCATGGCTGACCCTTAAGTACCCCTGGGGCGTGGCTAAGGTAAGGAGGGGTTATTGGGCTAGGGTGGACCTTGGGGGCTGGCTTGTCCAGCCCCCCTGCTTCTAGCTCTGGATCAGAGGCAAGGCATTTATTCATGACAAAACCCCCTCTAAATGCCTGGCCGAGATATTTTTGTGTGGTGTGTACCTGAGGTGTCCTTTTCAGGAGAACGCCTAATTTTGATGTGAGATACGTGTGCTGTTTATTTTGCAATGGTTTTGTTAGAATGTCTGCTGTTTGCTCTTCCATGTCACAGTGTATAACCTTCACAAATCCTATGTTCGCGAACTGCCTAACGTGCTTGTACTTTATATCGATATGCCTCGACCTTTGACCCACCGCTTCAGCCTTAGATATTTCCATGGCAGCTTTATTGTCCTCGTGCATGATGATGGGGTAGTTTGGCTCGGCCCATATGTCAGCGAGCAGGTCATCAAACCAGACCAGGTTGTTGGCGGCTTTGGACAAGCAGATATATTCGGCCTCCGTGGTGGATGTGGCTACCAAGTCTTGCTTGCCTGTATACCAATGAACTGGGCTGTTGTTTAGAAAGAATATGTAACCCGAAGTGCTCCTTCTGCACTTTACGTCCCCAGCCCAGTCAGCGTCAGCATAGCACGTGAGTGTGGGTGTTGTGGTGTTCTCGGGCTCTAATGACAGGCAAGCCTCGGAAGTTTGCTTTAGATACCTTAATACCCTTTTGATGGCCTCCCAGTGGTACACAGTGGGCTTACCCACATGTCTTGACAGCAAGTTAACTGGCAGAGCGATGTCTGGCCTGGTCCAGTTTGCAATGTATAGAAGGGAGCCTATGGTGGATCTGTATAATGTGTTGTCTTTGAACGCCTCAGCCTCATTATACATGTCCTTCAAGAAATCTGGTTGCATTGGCGTTTCGCACCCCTTGGCGCTTGTCATGTTGCATTTATGTATTAGTTCCAAAATTTTATCCTTCTGTGACAGTTGAAAACCCTTGTTTGTTTTCGTGATCTGCACCCCCAAGTATTTGTCTACCTTGCCCAATACTTTTAGTGTAAAATGTTTTCCCAGCTCGTTGGCGAAGTTATTACATTTGCTGGCTTGATCACCGATATACAATATATCGTCTACATATATCAAAACATATTCAAGGGAGTTGTCTGACTTCTTGGTGAAGAAGCAGTTGTCGGCTGAAGTGGCTGAGAATCCCATGGATTTCAATGTCTTGGATAGGCACTCATACCAACGTTTCCCTGATTGTTTGAGTCCATACAAGCTTCGGTTTAAAATCCAGGTTTCTCCCTTTTTGGTGCTTTGGCTGGGTGGCGCTCTCACATATATCTCTTTGTCGAGCTCAGCGTGCAGGTAAGCGGTTTGCACGTCGAATTGGTGCACTTCTAACCCTAGCAGTGATGCGATTACGAGTGCACACTTCACGCTCTCGGCCCTGACTGTGGGGGAGTACGTTTCCGTGTAGTCATCAGGGTATTTCTGGGCGAACCCCTGTGCCACCAGTCTTGCTTTGTAGAGCACCTTGTTTCCCTCTAGTGTTTTAACCTTGTAGACCCACCTAGTGCCTATGGTTGTCTTTCCTGTTGGGACTTTAGAGGGAGTGTATACGTTTAGTTCCCTCAGGCTGTCCATTTCCCTTTTCATGGCTTGTTCCCATTTCTCTCTCTCCTCATCCGGTAACCCCAGTACGTCCTCATATGTGTTGGGGGTTAGTTGGTTAGTGTGTAGGGATAATATGTAGTCCCCTAACCTTTCTGGCCTTTTGCCCCTGTTTGCCCTGACTGGTCTGTCAGGAGGTGTCTCTGTGTCATGCATGTACCTGGCTTCTCTCTCGGTGAGTGAGTCCACTTTAATGTATGGGTGGTTTTCCTTCCATCCCTTCACTGGTATTTCCTGTCCCTTGGGTTTGTTCTTTCCCTGTTCAGTGCCCCTTCCTGCTTGGTGTTTTATTTCCCTTTGATCATCCCCTGGTCCGTCCTCGTTAAGGGACACCTCGTTGAGGTGTATTTTGGACCAGTTAGCGTTTTCGTGAAAAACAGCTGTTCGTGATATTACGAAATTGTTGCTGTTGTCTATGAACCTGTATCCCTTCGTCCCCGGTTCATAGCCCATGAACCTCAGCCTCCTGGATACCCTGTCCCCCTTACGCCTGAGTTGCTTGGGGATGTGCACATCTGCTGTGACCCCGAATATGTGTAAGTGTGACACCTGTGGTTTCCTTTGGTACATTAATTCGTATGGAGTTTTATTCAGTACGCTGGACCATAGTCTATTTAGGGTATAATTCGAATAAATGAGTGCTTCGGACCAGAAATGCTGCCCTAGGCCGGCATCATCCAGCGCGCACCTCATCATGGTCTGTAGCGTTCCGTTTTTTCGTTCTGCCACGCCATTTTGAAAGGCGGAAAACGGAGAAGTCGTGTAATGGACCATCCCGCGTGCTTTTAGCCATCGCGAGAAGTCGCTTGATAAGAATTCAGACCCCCGGTCTGTCATTATTTGCCTGATTTTGGTGTTGTGCTGTGTCTCCACCCTCGCATAGAATTCCTTAAATTTTTGGAATACCTCATTTTTGTGTTTTAGGGTGTACACGAAGCCATAGCGGCTGAAGTCATCCACTATGGTCAGGAAGTACCTTTTCCTGTACTTGATGGAGGGCCTTAGTGGCCCCACTAGGTCCATATGTACAAGTTGAAATATCGAATTAGTTGTGCGTACTGACTTCTTGGGTCTTGGTTTGGTTTTTAATTTGGAGCCCTTACAAATAGAACACTCGAGATAGTTCTCACAATCCTTTATTTTTATACCTTCAGAGCATTCCAACATTTTCTGCACTACGGGAAAACTAATGTGTCCTAGTTTTCTGTGTAATAGGTGGGCACAGTTGTCATGCATCGGTTTTCCTATCGCTGGTTTCTCCTTCCTGGGTGCCCCCTGTTCACTGGGTTCATCGGTGGTGTGTGTGTGCTTAACCCCCTCTACTTCCTTACTTGCGTTGTCTGTGCTATTGGGTCTAACCCCTCGGTGATTGTTTACTTCTGGCTGTTTGTCCTTGGTTGGGTGGAAGAATGGTAGTTCCCCACTGACTACTACTTTCCCTATCCTTTTACCCCCTCTGGTTACCTGTGCCTTTCCTTCTTTGAAAGTCACCTCGACATTGTTATCCTTGCTCAGTTTTAGGGTGGCAAGGATATTATATGGTATATTTGGCACTAGGAGTACTCCCTGTACCACACCTATCCCTGGCACGTATGCGTTACCTTTGCCTGTTACTTGCACGTTATTCTGGTTAGCCACTTTCACTACAAAGCTTTCTCCTGTAAAAGAGGTTAGTAGATTGCGGTCATGTGTGGTGTGGTTTGTGGCTCCTGAGTCCAGTAGCCATGTGCCTTCCTCCTTGTCCTGGCCTATGTGTCGTTCTTGATCCCCTATGCCATACAGTGATCCGGTGTGGCTCTCCCTGGAACTGTCCCTGTGGTCTCTCCTGTCCCTAGGGCTAGGGGAATCCCTACGCCTGTGTCTGGCCTCTGGTGAGCGCCCGCTGGTATGTCTTGCCCTTTGCTCTGGCCTATCTCTTCTGTGTGTCCTGTCTCCTGTATTTTTAGGGCAGTCCCTTTTGTAATGGTTTCTTGACCCACATATATAACACTCTGTGTTGCTGTGGCTCCTGCCCTGTGGCTCAACCTTTCTGCTGGGTCTTTGCTCCCTGCGGCTTAGGGAGCGGTCCTTTCTGATGCAATCCTCTGATATTAGTTTGCTTGTTAGTAAGTCCAGTGAGAGCCTCCCTGTCCCTAGGTTGTCTATCTGCGTAATGAAGGTGTCCCAACTGGGGTCTAGGGAATTTACTATGATACTTATCATGGTCCTCTCGCTTATGACCTCCCCCCTTTGTGTCAGCTGGGCCCTAGTATTATTTAGGGATAGTAAATGCTCGCTCATTGGAGTCCCTGCCTTGAGTTTGGTGGCATAAAATTCCCTGGACAGCCTGGTGGTGCTGGCAACGCTTTGGCAGTAAAACAATTTGTGCATTCTCTGTATTATTTCTAACGCAGTCAGGTGGTGTCTAATACTGGGGTAAATGCTGGGGGTAATGCTGGCAATGACAATACAGTAAGCTTTGTGATGGATGCAATCTAATTCAAAAGTCCAGGGTTTTTCTGGGGGGTCTGTAACCATAGATAATAGGTCTTCCTTAAGCAGGGTGGCCTGGAGTTGTTGATTCCAGTCCAGGAAATTCTCCCCATCCAGCCTCAGTTTGGGAAAGTCACTGGGCAAAGTCCCTGAATTGTAAGTTAAATTACTCACATTATGTCGCTGTCCATGGTTTCTCAGGTAAGGATACTCGCAATAAGGCAGAGGAACGACTGTGGCAAGTCTGAACTGACTTGTCTCTATGTGTCTGCGTCGGTGTAGCTCTATGTCCTGTTCCGTTTCTCTTACAGGGGCGTGCTGCGCATGCGTGAGGTTCATTTCTCCCCAGTCGCCGTGGAGTGAGGAGCTCGTCCATGCTGCTCCCGGGTGAAGGCCCCAATCTTCCGGATGGGCCTTCAGTTCCTCTCCGGTCGGCCTTGTCTGTTCGGGATCGTCGCGGATCGTCGCCTGGAGTCTCGGGAAGCGGTGAGGATCGCCGGTGGATGCTGGGAGTCCCGTTGGGGCCGCAAATGGTCCCGGGTGGCCCGGTCTCGTGCGGATGCCGCCTGTGGGTGTCGGGCCGAGCCCCCTGCCCGCCGATGGACGTCCCCTGCCTGCGGATGGCCTCGCGGTCCACGGATCTGGTCCCGGTCGTCGGTCCGGTGAGTAGTCCCATCGCCCTTGGTGTCCCATTTTTGTGGGTAGGTTCCTTAGGGGCTCTGGGTGGTCCTGGGTCCACGCGATGGTGGCTGCCTTCCCAGGGTGGGCGTCGGTGCCGGCCCTCGTCGCGCTGGGGTCCCTTTTGCTTTTCGGCCTGGCACCGGGGTGTATGGTCGGTATTTTCACCTTGTCCCCTAGGGCCGCGGCGATTAGTTCGACGGCTTTATTGACCTCGGGCTCGGTAGGCGAGTCTGTAGGTTTGGGTTTTGGGCTTTTGTGTTTTTTGTAGTATTTTTGGTCGGTAGTTTTTGAGTAGGCCCCGATTCCCGCCATGGGATTTAAATCTCGGGAGTCTATTGGTGGATGGTCGGCCATCTTTGATGACGCCGTCTCCCAAGATGGCCACCGTGAAAAGGGCGCGAAGTCTCCTTCGGCCTCTGCGGTAGGTTTTTGGTGGGGGAAATCTTCCCTTACCGGGTCTCCTTCGCTGTAATCGGATTCGTCCTCATCTTCCTCACTCGCTGCTTCGCAGCCTTTGATCAGGCTTCGGAGTTCCACGATGAGGTCGTTGTTGCTTTGCGACGAATCTATCAGCTCGAGGAGTTTTCCTTTTAGGTCGTGCATCTCTTCCTTTGAGGTTTCGTGTTTCGTCCACCCCTCGTTGCTCCTGGCCGGGGTGGATGGGTGGTGGAGTAGGCCGCTCGTCTCGGGTGCCTCTCCTTGCGTGGTTTCGGGTTGGGCAGGTCGTTCTGCCATCTTCTTGGTGAATGCTCTGGTATTCACCCTGTCTGTCGTGGTTCCTTGCATGCTGTGGAGTATCAGGATTGGGCTATCAAACCATCCTCTGCTACCATATTGTTAATTGTGTTCGAGGATCGTGCCCAATAACTCCATAGACAGGTTCTTGTTAAATCAATTACTGTTTATTAATCATACATCTTATCGTTATAGGTACAAGTCTGGAACTGGAGCAGGACCGCATGGCTGACCCTTAAGTACCCCTGGGGCGTGGCTAAGGTAAGGAGGGGTTATTGGGCTAGGGTGGACCTTGGGGGCTGGCTTGTCCAGCCCCCCTGCTTCTAGCTCTGGATCAGAGGCAAGGCATTTATTCATGACAGAAAAAGGTAAGCAGCATTATACTTGATATGGAACCTGGATTGAATACCTGTAGACAGATAAATGATTTATCTGTAGACAGATAAATGATGACCGGAGAAAGTTTAATTTTTTATTTCCAAGCTTTGAAAAGTTGATTATGAATTTTGTTTGCTGACAAGTAACAAAGAAGAAATTAGCATCCAAGACCAGCTCTACATTTGCTTGGCAGCCTCAGTCGCTGCCAACAATAACTGCAGACCAATCTTTGAAGCAGCCACAGTGCACCTGATGGAGAATTTAAGCGTCTTCTTGGATGCACAGCTCAGTGTGGTATCACTGCTGGAACTCTAAATTCTGAGAAAGGAATCTCATTCTTTCAGCTATTCATGTTGCTTTTTTCTCTGTGATCTGGCTGTTTCTGTCGGTGAGTTTGTTATGTCTTTTTGGTCACTAGTATCCCTCAACAGCAACATGAAACAGTTCACCGTCTTTTTTGGATACTGCAGCTACAGGTAATCCTCTAGTTATGACAGTTCACTTAGCGACCATTCAAAGTTACAACATAACCCCCCCTCCTGTATTTATGACACATTCCTGTGATGATCTGGGGCATGGCACGAAAGCAACACAACCAGAGAACAGGTCTAACCCCCCTTTATTGCTCCAACTGTGCCCCCCAATGTTCCCACATTCACTACAAGTCCTGGAGCAAAGCTCTTACATGCACCTCGCTGCAAATAGTCCAGTAAGCCAAAGAAGCAACCAGGGTCAGCAGTCCAATAAGCCAGGTTAGCCCAAACATTAACCAGGCCAGCAGTCCAATAAGCCAGGTTAGCTAAACAGTAACCAGAGCAAGAAGTTCAGCGAAGCAGGCAAACTGGAAAGCCCCCAAGACAGAGTACAGCAATCTCCAGGCTTTGGCAAGTGCACACAAGGATCCACAGATTCAATGCTTATTCCCGACAAATGCTCCTCCCATTGGCACCCCCTTACATCTCAGTCTCCAGGTGTGCCTTGTAAAAGGGGGCGGGACACTCTCTTCCCTCCTAGCTGGCTCAATCTGTGTTGATCTCGCCGTCTCTCTTCCCTCCTTGCTCTCAGATCCGGAGGGGGTAGTCCTTGGTCTTCTCCTGAGCTCTCCCTGTCTGCAGGCCTTACTAATTCAGAAAAGTCTTGCCTGGACTGACTCTGCCTTTCCCCAGTTTCCCCCAAGGCCAACACAACTCATGCTGTCCCAATGTTTTTGAGATATACAACTCCATTCTGTGTACAAAAACTAACAGGGGAACCATACTGTGCTTCAATATTTTCTTGAAACAATACCTACCATAGAAGATGACTTTGTAGTCCCTCAGTGAGACAGTATATAGACTGTAGTGACACACATATATCTGTGTTGCAACATCTTCCCAACCTCCCTTAGTGTTTAATAATATTGCTCAACCTGACTTTTTATGCCTGAAGAGAGTATCCTAAGAAAATTGGACGGGGCATATTATTATCCAAATACTGTCAAGAGTTGAACAATCAGGTCAGGACATCCACTTTGAGAGGACTTTCCTGCTGTGATCCAATATATTTGCAACAGTGTGAATCAGCAAATAAATCAATCTCCTTACAATAAGCCTTTGAAAGCCTCTAAAGTTGCACTTATTGTATATGGCCTCTTAAAATGAGTTTTTAATGGAAATGCAGTATTTTCTTGTTTGTGATATTTTGGGTCAGTGTTATCCCTTTATTCTGTAAACCCTCTTGGAAGCATTAAGATCATGATCGATGGCAGACATACTTTAAATTCCCTGTAAATAAATAAATCAACTGAGCAAGCAACCTAGACAAAACTATAGAGCAGGGATGAAATGTAAAATCTGTTACTACCGGTTCTGTGGGCGTGGCTTGGTGGGGGGGGGGGTAATGTGACTGGGTGGGTGTGGCCAACTTTTTTTTTTTTTTAACTTTTCAAAGCATTTTTTCTAATGCTTTGAAAAGCCTCTCTTCCGATCAGGGAACTCAGCTGGGATCGTCAGAGTCTTTTCAAAGCATTTTTTTTTACCACCTCTTCGGCCAAGAGGTTGCAGGAAAAAATGCTTTGAAAAGCCTCTGATGATCCCAGCTGAGCTGCGCGATCATCAGAGGCTTTTTTTTTTTTACTTTTAAAAGCATTTTTTCGGCTGAAGAGGTTGTAGAAAAAATGCTTTTAAAAGTAAAAAAAAAAGCCTCTGATGATCGTGCGGCTCAGCTGGGCGGGGGGTGGGGGTGGCGCAGGGATTTTTGCTACCGGTTCTCCAAACCACCCGCCGCCATCGCTACTGGATCAGGCGATCCGGTCCGAACCGGGAGCATTTCACCCCTGCTATAGAGATATTGGAAAGACAGGCAGACAGCTTTTGGAATGTCTATGGAGATTCTCAGTCATCCAGGTCATGGTTATCTGAAGAGCTGAAGAAGCTTCTTGAATGCAAGCGAAACGTCTTCAAAGAAAAACCAGAAAGTCCAGTTGCCTCTTGAAAAAGTATCTTTGGGACAGCTTTTGGGATGGTAGATCTGATGCCCACAGCATATTTGTTCTTTATTTGTGGAGTTTTTGGTGCTCCCCAAGCTTAGTTGTTTCCTTGCAGATGTTTCATTACCCAACTAGGTAACATTATCAATATGAGTCCTTCACAAAAACTGGCAGGGCAAGCTACTGAATATAAAAGGGCAATGAATTCTACCTTCACCCACACTGATGATGTTACCTAGTTGGGTAATGAGATGTCTGTGAGCAGACAACCAAGTTCAGAGAGCATCAAGAACTCCATAGTTCAGTCCTACAAACAATGCCTTCCATGTTTTCCTTTGTTAGCAGAAATAAAATCAAGAGTACAGAAAACGATTTCTAATTTTATAATTTAGCTACGCACATTTATTAATTCAAGGTGTTAAAAAGCCATTATTATTGTACAATATTACAAAGGAAGTACAGCCATGTTTGTATCCAAAGCTTTTCTTAGTTTAGCTTTTTAAGGATTCAACTTTAAAAGGCTAACCTAAGTAATTCACAGAAATTCCACCCACAGCAACATTTTCAGGGTGTTTGTTCACTTAAAAGAACTGGTAGCAAGCTGGGTGAGAAACTGTTATCTTCTCAGGTACAGAAACTTCTGAGTCAAGTGCTGGGAAAAGGTGAGATTTCTCAGCAATTTTTGTAGAAATGCATCTGAATCCCTGATGACAAATGAGTTGTTTTTATTATGGAGAGAGAAAGTCTTTTAGAACTACATTAGACAAGCCATGACCTGTTGGGTCATTGTTTCAGAGATATTTTCTTATCTAAACAGAGAGACAGAATGACTATATGGGTGAGCAAAAAAGCAGGAGCAACTTCTGACTTCCTGCCAGCTTCCCCATTGACATCCCTTGTAGGAAGCTGGCATGGAGCACTGGAAATGATGGTCAGTGATCACAGCTGACTGTGGCTGAAGTGGCCACACTTTGCCAAATTTCAATCCCACAGGGGTCATGAGTCCTAGATTTTGGACACATTGTCTAAGTTAGCCCATTTGAGTTCAAAAATTGTTGTCCTATGATACACCATTTTGTCCAATTGAAGGTTACAAATGATCAAACAGACATGAGTATTTTAATAGTATATAGCTGCACTGAGGTAGGAATCCCATGCATAAATCAAAGCAATACTTCCTGAATGCCATAACATGTGAATCGGCTTTTAGATACTACAAAGTTGAAACTGACTATGAGTTTTCCTACTTTTGAATTCCTTCTTTTTTCCAAGTCCAGATCTAATTTACACAAATTCTTTCCAGATACAAAATGCCTCAATGTTTTTTTTTTTCAAAGCCAAAGTAGTTTGCCTCCGGTTCTTTTCCTTCTAAAGTCACTTTTCAAAATCTTCTATGCCCCTGTAATCCACAGCTGCTCTTTTTAGGCTACGGCTCTTTCAAATGTTAATTGTTGCTCTGGCATTGTTAAAAGCCTAGGTTGGTGTCACTCACCCGGCTTCAAAGAGCTCTGTTCTTTTCACTTTCCTCGTGCACGTCTCTTGTTTCGGTTTGTCCCAGCTTCGTGGCAGCCGCCATGGCTGCCGCCCCCCACCGCCGATGCAGAGAGTTCCCTCCGACCTCCGAGGAACTTGCTTGTTCCTCTTGGTTGTCTGAGGCACTTCTCTTTCACCCCCGTCCCTGCAGGACAGTTCGGGTCCAAAGACCCACCGGCGGCAGTTTGGCAGTCGGGGTTTTCGCGGGGCTCATCAGAGCCCTCTACTTCCCCGACTGTCTTGCCGTGATGTCAAACCGGAAGCTACTTTTGAATTCCTTGTAGCAGGGTTGGAGAGCTGTGACTTTTCAGGTCGCAACATTATTCACTGATAGGTAACCTGACTGTGCCTGCTGGAAGCTGCAGTCAGCCTCATCAAAAGGGTTACAGGTTCTCCATTCCTTAGGAACTGAGAATTGAAAGCTAAACCTTACAGAAAGCTAAATCTATGTCTTATGTTTCATCTAAAAATAAATAAATATAATATAATCAGCGTGTTAATATTATTTTTACCTAATTTGTAGTAATGTCATTTAAGTATAATTAAAAGATTACATAATTTAATGAGGACACTTGCTGTTATAGTTTTATTTTCATTCACAGTCTTTGAAAATACCATTTCCTCCAAATTTAGCCTGAAGTAATCTTAGATATTATTAAACCAAAGTACTGAATTTGTTGCTATAGGAATAGCAACAATGAGTTGATATCCAGCACCGACGGTTAGAAGAAATCTAATTAAAGCACACTTTGATTGTTTAAAAAAAACCACAGGTCTACTTTAAAGGGAAAAAAATCAGCAGGATCTATGTTGAATATTTTTTTTTATCTTGATTCAGATATGTTGAATGGCAATTAATCCTACCTATCATCAAGTTTGGGAAAGCTGATCCAGAAGTTACACATATACTACAGCTGCTTTTCGGGTGAAGAGGAAATAATGTACTGAATTAAAATGGTTTTTATGTTGTTTTCCCTCCTTATAGTAATTTATATAAGGCAATTAGTGATTTAATGTTCAATTAAAAGAAAATAAAATCTATGTAAGTCTATATACATATATATATACAGTATATACACACACACATGAGAAGACTGGATGGATGAAAGATTCTATCTTTTTTGAAATACCTGAAGGGCTGTTATATAGAATTTTGCTTTTGCTTCACTAAAGTTCATGTTTAATATGAACTTCAGGGCAAATATTGGTTGAACAACAAAACCAATTATCCTAAATAATCCCTAGAGTTTTAAAACTCTTTTTATCCTTAAAGTTGTTCTTTTTTGGATATCCTTAAGCAAGATGAAATCCAAAAGTTCCCTCCCAAGCAAGCAATTAAAAGACTAGCCACTATTTTTGGACAGGAATAGTAAAGAACCTGTTTCCACTTGCTTCTTGATCACAAAATATTTTCCTGACTCGCTGCTCAGACAATCCTACAGAATGGGATCTAGCAGTGTGATTGGATGTACAGAGTGCCTATCATTTTTCCTCTGCAGTCCTAGTCCCGCCCTCTGGTTGCTCCTGTCAGTCTTTTTCACTCAGTGAATTGGACCAGACCTGAGTGCCTTATTCTCTTCTTCATAATTAGCAAATGCTAGTTTTTTCCTTTATTTTCTTTATTTAGTTATTTTTTCTTCTAAATTGTTTGTTTGCTGTTTATTAGAAACTGCAGTTCCGGTTTGGCTTTTGGCTCCGAAATGCCACTTTTTTTTCGCCCGGCTATCAGCTGAGGGGCGCGTTTCCGAATTTTTACTTATTTTTCCTAATTGTTTTTTTCTAACTTGCTTCTGTGGAGAGCTGCGCTTCGAGGGACGTATTGACAAGCAGCGGCTTCGGGATTTGACTTTAGTGAACCGCCGAGCCGCCCAATCGCCTCTTTGACAGCTGAGAAGCGCTTTCAAGTAGCCCAGCTGAGAGGCGCGTTTTTTTCTGCTGATCGCTTGTGCCGCACGTGGTGGAGTTGGGGTCTTTTAGCCAAGACAACAACCACCACCGTCACAGCTTCTCCCAATCAATCGTGGCTCCAGGGTCCCTGCCCGCCAGTGGCATACCTTGATGTGAGGTTTCCGTTGGCAACGGTTGGAATTCCCGCCATTTTGCTTCGCCCGCCATTTTAATGGCCGAGGCAGCAATATTATGCTGATGATTGTATGCCTGTCAGTTTCTGTTGACAGCTTGTTATTGATGAGAGCATTACCATCCATGGTTTTCGCTCTCATGCTTACTAAATTTAATTGTGTTCTATGGTGTTTTTTCATATGAAGCTTTGTTCTTCAGATTCACAGGGAGGTGCAGAGTGGAATTGCTCCCTTGGATTCCTGCAGTTCCCTGATTCTCCAGCAGGCTGACTTTACCTTCTCAAGGGAAGTGAATTGTTAATAATTCATATTTACTGTTTTATCTTATTTACAAAGAAAATAATTAATTTATAAAAAAAAAGAAAGAAAAAATTAATAATAATATTAAAATATATTAATTAATTAAATAATTGATTGAAATCACCATTAACTTTAACTTATCATTAGTTATGGCTGATTCTGCTCTTTCCTCGGATATGGAGATGGAAGTTTCCTCCATGAGGGCCCCTTCTCCCAAACCTGCTGGGAAAAGAAAACAAAAATCAAACAAAGGTTCCAAGGCAGGTTCTAAATCCACGAGCCTCCAACCTGAATTAATGGATAAGGATTCCATGAGGCGCCATAATGCCTTAGAAAAGCAATTCAATAAGGCAAAGGCCGCCATTCAACCAGAGGGCCAGTCTATTCCACTTACAGAGGACAATGTAGTTATTTCCACTGTTCCTCTTGTTTCTCAATCCCAAGAGCCTAATTTGGTCAATTGGTCACAGGGTGATATTATTCTTGTGCCTCAAGGTCAAGATTTATCCTCTATTCAAGGCGAACATGTGTTGCAGGGTTCTCTGCCTATACCTTCATTGGTACCTATTCAGGCCCCTCAGGCTGCACAGCCTTCAATGGTTGCCGGATTGGCTAATGTGGGGGTTGGTAATTCTACTACTGTCATGGACTTTCAGTCTATTTTGTCCCAGGCATTTGCCAGTATTTTTCAAGCTGGGTTGCATCAGCAATCACTCTTGGGCACGCTTCCAAGCACCTCTGGATATGTTCCAGTTGCACCCAAAGTCCAACCATCCACCAGCTATTCTTACAAACAACCTGAGTATTTTGCTCAGGATGATGAATACCTTGATGAATTTGAACTTTCTGACGATGATGAAGAGATGACTTGTTTCAGGAAATAGCGGACAGGTTCGGCATGCCAGCAGTTGACCTCTTTGCAACATCTCAAAACACTCATCTTCCTCGGTATTTCACTCGTTTTCCGTCTCCAGGAGTGGAAGGACATGACGCCCTCAGGGCCCAGTGGCCAGAAGGTCTACTATATGCTTTCCCCCCAATTCCAATCATTCCGGGGGTGATCAGGAAACTGCTTCTGGAACACGCAGACCTTCTCTTGGTGGCACCCTATTGGCCTCGGAGGGCGTGGTTCGCCGATCTTCGAGATCTTTCAGTAGTGACGCCATGGCGGATACCTCTCAACCAACTGTCGCTGAGCCAGGGCGCCGTTCAACACCCGGATCCAGGTTGGCTCAGGTTGATCGTCTGGCGCTTGAAAGGATAATGTTACGTAAAGACAACGTTCCTTCTGAGGTCATCGCTACTATTCAAGCTGCAAGGCGGCCATCTACAGTCCGCATTTACAACGCGTCCTGGAAGATTTTTGCTCAATGGGCTGCTTCTACCCTTGTGGACCCTACCTCTGCTTCTGTCTCGGACATTCTTCGTTTTCTTCAGTCAGGGTTTGACAAAGGCCTTGCCTTTTACTTTACGCTGACAAGTGGCAGCTTTAGCCACTGTGTTGTCAGGGGAGAGTCACCAGCAATTGTCTCATGATCGGAGAATTCGATCCTTTCTTCAAGGAGCTGCGAATCTCAGGCCGGCATTTGGTATTACAAGCTCTCACATTACCACTGTTTGAGCCTCTTGGTTCAACTTCATTACATTATCTGTCGCTGAAAGTGGCCTTCCTTTTGGCACTGACTTCGGCTCATAGAGTGTCAGAGATAGCAGCCTTTTCCATTCGACCTGATCTCTGTGTCTTCTTTCCTGACTGCGTAGTCCTTAGATTGGACCCTGCTTTTATGCCTAAAATAAATTCCATTTTTCATCGATCTCAAGAGATCGTCCTGCCAAATATTTGCCAAGATCCATGTCATCCACTTGAAAGGACATGGCATACATTGGGCCCTACGGCGTTACATCCGATGTATATCATCGTTTCGAAACACTGAAGCCCTCTTGGTGTCATTTTTGCCTTCTTCAATGGGTCAGAAAGTTTCTTCTGCCACTGTGGTAGATGGCTCAAGGCCTGTATATCCAAAGCATATGAAGTACAAGGGGCCCCTGTGCCTGAGGGCATTTTACTTCACTCGACTAGGAGTGCAGCTACTTCTGCTGCATGGGCTACCCGAGCTTCGATTGATGAAATTTGCAGGGCGGCCATCTGGTCATCCCTTTCATCATTTGTCCGTCATTATCGATTAGATTCATTTGCTTCTGCTGAAGCCTCCTTTGGCAGGTGTGTATTACAATTAATAATTTCCCCGACGGTTCAGGAGATGGCTGCGACTCCCTCCCAGGAATTGTAGCTTGGGCATGTCCCATTCTGTAGGATTGTCTGAGCAGCGAGTCAGGAAAATGGACGTTGTCCTACCTGAACGTCCTTTTTATGCTCGCTGCGAAGACAATCCAGCCCACCCGTTCGCTAGCCATCCCCTGCCATAGGGGGTGTTTTTTCTTTCATTCCTCTGCAGGTGCTCGCCTTACGTGATGAAAACCGTTCTAATCTGACTACATTGACACAAGATTCGTGAAAAAGACTGACAGGAGCAATCAGAGGGCGGGACTAGGACTGCAGAGGAAAAATGATAGGCACTCAGTACATCCAATCACACTGCTAGATCCCATTCTGTAAGATTGTCTTTGCAGCGAGCATAAAAAGGACGTTCATTCTCTTCATCCCATTGCTTGCCATGAATGAAATAGTAGCCTTAAGTCATGATTTAAATGTACTGTTACAAAAATATTATTTTCCCTCTTAAATTAGGGGAATTGCCCCACCATTTTTAAAAAGTGTGTAAAATATGCAACACTTTATCACTCTTTTTTTTTAATTGAAAAAGTTTTTCCAATACAGATTTTTCCCCCTTTTTTCTCCCCCCCCTCCTCCCTAACCCCCCTCACCACCCCTCCCCCTGTGACTTCTTCAAAGTAAAATCCAAATTCATAACAGATTATATAATACTTTACCATTCCCTTACTCCATCCCCCAAATACTGTCCCTTTCTTTCTAATAATATTATTATATACCCCTTTTACTATACATTTCAAAATAACATTCTACTGTAACATTGTGTAATGACTTCTGATTTAACATAGTAATATTATTATAACTCCCAATTTAACAATAATCTACCCTTTTTCTCCTCCCCCATACATATATCTCTTAAATCAAACCTTTTATGTATATTAATATAACATCTCAAAACAACCTTCCATTTTAAAACTATATAATTCAAAGCAGCCTTCCACTATAAAACTATATAATAAATCCTAATTTAATTTAACATTTATTCAACTCATAGTCTGTCCATTTCCTCCACTCCCATAAATATATCTCTTAGACATCTCTTTTCTTAAACTAAACCATCAATAAACTAGCCTGTCTCCACCCACTTTCCTACAAAATAACAATTCTTAATATCTTTATTCTTCTGCCCACCCTACTAAAAAAAAATATCCCTTATATAGATAAAATCAATAACTTTAAACTTGTAATCCATATAATGTCTTCTGTAATGTCTTTAAACTGGATTGTTAACTCCTTCACCCATATTAGGGTAACATCACATCCTAATTCCAGCAAAATGTTCGGAATCCTCAGTTGTCATCTGCCCCCATCAATAATAAATATCTTCATGTATGTATATATATATAAAAAAAGGAAAGAAAACAACCACCCGAGTGACATTATAATTGTATTCCATATAGTATCTGTAGTGGTGGCTTTCTTCAAGATTATTAATTCCAACCATCATAAAGGGGTAACAACCAGATCTTCTGCATGCCCCAACGTAGCTCTCTTGCCATATAACTCAGCATAAACGTAATACATTTATCAAAGAATCCAAAATAGATAATTCCAATCCAACAGTTTAAGGCCCTTTTTACATCCCAAAAATATGGCATTGCAGAGGTCTGTCACTCTCCTCAGGATAATATTAACCAATACTTCGCCTCAACTGTCTTTTCATATATTCAGTTATCTTTTAGATAACTGGCTTCACTGTTGCCTAGTTTAAAAAAATTTGTTTTTGTGAGACCTATTTCTTTTTTTTTTCTTGACTTCTTGTGGGTTTGATCTCCAGCCTAATTTCCTTTCTATGAGTTGTGTATCAACTGTTCGATTTTCGTTCTGATCTATAACTTGATCTTGTTGGTTTTGCTTTTGTAACTTAGATCGCCATTCAGGTTTCTTTTCTATAAGTTGTGTATCAACTGATTGATTTTCATGCTTGTCTGTGATTTGATGAGTCTTCACATTAGAGTCCAACGCCGCTTCTCTCGTATTTATAAGTAGTCCATCTGAGACATCTAAAGGATCCAAAGGCAATTCATCTACAAAAACCTCTGTAGCTCAATGTTTTTCCATTATTTCCAACTCCTTCTGCTTATCCTGTATTATGCATGAAGATGTTAAACTCATTTTCAAAGTCTTATAATAAAATTCTTCCGCTTTTTCAACAATATTTAGTTGATATCTTTCTCCTTGATATCTCAATATTATACCAACTGGAACATCCCACCTAAATAAAATATTTTGTTTTTTAAGCTCAGTCACCAGGAATCCAAATTTCTTTCTATCTAATAACATCTTGGGCGGTAACTTTTTATATATCCAAATCTTTCTTCCATACAGTTGCAAAGTAGAGTTAAAAGATTTTTGCACAATATTATTTTTTATTTCTTTGTCTGTAAAATAAATCATCACACATCTCTAGGCAATTGCCTTTGCTTTGCAATCCAAGAATTTACTCTGTAGACTCTATCAATCCTGCAAAATACTTCCTCAGGATGAACCTTTAAAATCCCAGCCAGAATTTCAGCAGATATTTTCCTTAAATCATCTCTGTTATTTTCCTGTAATCCTCTCACTCTAATCGCAAATTCTGTGAACCTGTGTTGCATCATTAAAACTTCTTTTTCAATCCGTTGTTTTATATTTTCTACATTGCAAGTCTTTTGACCAGCTTCCATTTTAAATTTTTCTTCTAAGCTATTGTCTTGAGTATTTATCAAATCATTTTCAATTCTTTGTATTTTATTGTCCAAATTGTAAATCTTGTCATCAATTTCCTCCATTTTAGACTCTAATAACTTGATATTTGTATCCAACTTTATAGCAATTTCTGAAAAACCATTAGTCACTGTTACAATCTTTCGTTGCAAATTGTCATACTTTAATTGTATCAATTCTTTAATTTCCTGCTTGAATTTTTCAAAATTCTGGTTCACAATCTCATCTCTTCTTACCATCTCCTCCAAAAGAAATTCAATTAAGTTAAAATCATTTTTCTGAGTCTGTAGGTTTAAAACTTGTTCATGTAGTTTGTAAATGGGGGAATCCCCCCCCACCCCCGCTGCTTGTTTGTCTGGCTTTGTTAATTTAAACGCCATCCTCCACACAGACAAACTCTTTTTTAAGAAAAGAAAGCTTCTTTCCAAACAAGATCAGTATCAGATCTCCAGGAAAAAAGAAACATAGAAGTAGAACTTTTTCTTGTCAATTGTAGCCAGCAGTATTTATTCCGCTACTTTGTAGCTTGTTAAACTATTGAAACCGAAGGACTTTCTCTTTCAACTCTCCCTTCTCAAACCTCAGCAGTCGCCATTTTAAATTTCTTTTTTCCTTTCTTCAATATCATTTATAAAGTCAATGAAAATACTTGCGATTCAAAAATCTCATCCTCTTTGATTAAACAATCTGCTAGTTTTCTTTAAAAGGCTTGCTCTCGTCGCCTGGCTCTGCAAAAAGGCAGAGGTCTCCCGAAGCCCGGAGCGGTGGCGGGGGAAATAGGGAGCCTCATCTGCTTCGTCCCCAAGAGTAAAAAAAAAAACTCTGGGGGCTTCGCAGAGAGCTCTACCTGCCCTCACCTGCTCTGTCTCACATTTCCTTATGGAAATGAAGTTTTTCGAGCCGCCTTTCAGATGTAAAGGCGGCTCTTTACAGGCGACGGGGCTGGCGGTCCCGAGGGGCTGTCTGGCAGCGACAGAGAGCAAAGTGGAAGTCCAACACTTTATCACTCTTAACCTCAAAGGTGAGGCCAGGTCACCTGTTCTGAGTGTGATTGCTTTTGGAACTGTCACTGGATTATGTTTGTGACCTCAGGATTTCCCCCCCTACTATTTTTTTAGAAGATCCCAGGAAAGTCTTCAATCTATTTTGCTAAAACAGTGTATGAAATTGACTATGTCACATTTTGCTAATTTCTCTTTATTATATCACAGGCTTATTCAGCTTAAAGAAATAGTAGCAAAGAATATTATAAGGTAAAATACTGATTTTTGAAGTTTCTTATGATCAGTATAGGATTTATAATTGATAATTTCTTAGAGCAAAGCTGTCATAAGACTTATTTTAAAGTAACTTTGAAATAATGTGGTATGCATAGCTCTATAGAGTGAATTATTTCTAACTCAGAAGTATGGGAGATATATATTAAATTCTTCCTACTGGGAAAGACTTCCTGCACATGTAAAATTTGCAAGTCTGGGACAGAAGTCCCTACTGTTGTGGAATATTTATTGAATCCAAAAATGTTCTGTTTATGTTTTGGCTAGTTATTTTAACATTCTTTGTATTCAGTTCAGCTTTTAATATGGCACTTGTGATAATTAGAATCAGAGTATACATAATTGAAAGATTTAGACCCAATTATCATTTATTGCATAAAAGCTGCAATTTTACATGCACTGATTTGGTAATACATTCCAATGGAGAAAACTATCTTACTTATTTTCAAGATTTGAATACACACGCAAATGACTCTAGGCAGCTTATAGTATATAGTCTTGTTAGAAGAAATATCCTTCTTGGTTCAGCTCCAAGTGGGGAAAAAGACACTGGAAACATGGAGACTGCTTGGAAAGATGGTTTAATGGTGGACAGGATCACATGGTTTGAGTTCCTGAACAGAAAAGGGCTGAGACGCAGTGAGTCCCCGGGTTTTATGCCCTCTCTGGCTTTGAACTTCCTGGGGCCCAGAAAGAGTATCCTGATTGGTTGTCAGACTCCTAGGGAGTGGGGGTCTTAGCTAGCCTTGCTGCCTGATGTAATCTTCCCAGGTGCCATGTGGTGAGTTTCTGTTGCTAGATGGGTCCTATTGTGTTAGTTTCTGTTGCTAGATGGGTCCTATTGTGTTGCAGATGATGGTCCATTGACAAAGATTGAGTTTCTGCCTCTGGCCCATTGACAAAGGGTGGGGGGGGGGCAAGAAGGTGGGAGCTGCTTCATCTTTTAAAACATGCTTCTCCATTTCTCATCCAGGAAACATAATATTCTGCCTTTTTAATATTTCCTAAAATATTTCATTCTTCTAGGAAAGGGGTGGGTGCTAACTTCCTACAGTCTAAAAACAATCTTGTAAAAATATGTCATTAAAAATAAATAAAACTGCTGCTGTTTAATTAAAAGTTTAATTAAAAGTTTCTAAGCTGAATGTAATTTAGACCAGAACTTTCTTCATCTATTTTCAAGAGTGCCTGTGTGATCAGGAGTTTTGAAGATCACATAGGCTTGCATCATTTGTTATTTTGGGTTGTCTGATTGCTCTTCATACGGATTCAAGGGTTTCACATGCACTTTCTAGTCTGAACTCCTGCACCTGTGAAAAAAATCATATTTTTTTCTTTGGATTCTGGGACAGCAATGAAAAATACTGCAGTTATACACGTGTGTCTATTCTTAAATTCCATTTAATACAATGAAGCCTAATCCCAATTTATGGGTGCAAAATGGATACCAGGATGTGCAGCAGCTGCCCACTGAACACTTTTCCAAGGACTTATTGTGTAGTTGTAAGGCAGATGTGGTTTGCTGCGTTTGGCTGAAGTAGACAAAACTTGGCTTAGCACAATATGCGACCCTGGCCGTTACTTTATTCGTGATGAAAACAAACCATGTTTCGTTTCCCAGAGTAAACCTTGTGCTTCCCCCTTCAGAAACAAGCCGCTTTGCTCTGGCCTCAGAGGACGAGAAAGACGCTTTTCCCTTTAAAAGGTTGGGCGCGCACAGACACCCATCTTCATGAATGGAACTTCCCCTCCTCCCTTGTGTGGGCGAGCTCATTCCGCTCATCACCGGGGTCCTTTTCCTCATCGGGGAGGAAGGGAGGGGGGCCCGGGCAAAATGGTTTCTTCTCGACGGCGCAGTGTTGTTTTTCCTGGAACTGCACCGGCCGCGTAAAAGGGCTGCGCAGAGGGGCCACGGCTGGCGCGCCTCGGGTTCCGCTTCAGATCATCTCGAAGCAACGCTCCCTTCGCGCCGCTTCTCCTCCTTTTTCTGGGGCGGGCGGGAGCGGAGAGAGAGAGAGAGAGAGAGAACGGGGGGGCCGCTGTGCAGTTTGCAGCAATGGCAGAGCTAGAGGAGGGGGAGGGACGCAGCTCGGGTCAGAGCGGGCTCTCTTCGCTTCGGCTCCAGCAGATGGTCGCCGTTCCTCGCTAGCCGGCCAGACCGCCCCGCCGCCGCTGCCAGTGCTGGGACCCAGCAGCCTGTTCCCAGAAGAGCACCGCCATGTCGACCAAAGCAGAGCAATGTAAGTAAGCAACAGCGGCGAGACGGGGCCCGTCTTCTCCGCGGGGAATAAAAGACGCAGGACGCCGCCGCTGCCCGAGCTTTTCGGAGGGCGGGAGAGGTGCAAGGAGGGAGGCCGGGAAACCTTAGCAAGGTGCGGGCGCTGTCCGTGGTGCTGGATGCGGCTAGGTGTCGACGACCGGCCCTGCTTGCAAGCGGCGGGATGGGAGAGGGGCGGAGCGAAAGCCAAGGGTTCCCCGGGCACTGCAGGTTTCGAGCGCTTGGTCCGGGGGAACTTTGCCTCTCCGACAGTATTCTACGACCCCCATTTGAGGACGCGTGTGTGGTGGCTGATTTCTGCCATGGTGTTTTTTGAAAGACCGCGTTTGAGGAAGAGAAAGCGTGACACTGTAAAATGGCGAGAGAAACCCAGCCCAAAGCAGAGGCCTTAGCTGTGATGTTGTTAGGATTTAGTCATTTTCTTCAGAAAAGGGCCTAGCTTAATTTGCTTACTTCAATTGTCAGTGCGGTCCTACCTCTGTGCTCGTTAATTTGTTCCAGCTGGTGTGATGAATACCAAAAATGATGAGTACCCAACAATTTTTTTCCCCATAAGGAGTAACGTATAGTGAGTCACAAGGCAGCTGACACTGACAAGTTCTTAGCTGTGCCTTGAGTACCAAATAAACAAATAGTATTGAGACAAAATGTTTGCATTAAAATGTGTTGAGTACCAAATCCAATGAGTTTCAAAGCAATTGAGTACCAAGGTGCCACTGTATATGAATATGCCTTCATTCTGTACTATCTTACTCAACCTTGTCAACATAAAATTCAGGAGCTTTCAGTCACAGCTCTGTTGTTAACTTCCTCCCACACCTACTCCAGGCTTATTTTACCCAAATAACACTGTCTTTCACTGTGGCTTTATGAGTTACCAATGAGTTAATATTTACATACTCAATTAATATATGATTAGAAAAGGAAGTAAGAAACTGGTCAGATCCATATGTACAAGCCAAATGTTTATAAGGCATCTTCTTAAGTTACCATGATATATGGCCAACTATTTCTGTGGTTTGATTACCTATCATTGAATGAAATAGTGTAATAGGATCACAGAAATATCAAATTGAATGGAGCCTGTGGCTAGCTGTACTATTCTCCAGTGTAAATCAGAAGTTCCTGTTGAAATGTTCTGCAAAGCCTCTCAGGGAAAATTAATTCATTTTGGGTGAACTTCTTAAATATCTTACTGATATGGTAAACAAACTCTCTTTCAAATTGGAATTTAATAGGATTTTCTCCCCTCTTAAATAAAACATTGCACTGCTGCTAGTAGTTGGCCAACACGCTGATCACAGAGCTACAGAAACATAAATCTGAGAAGGAGTACACAGCTGCTGTATTCAAATCAAATGGAGGATATTTCTCAACAGGTATCTTTCTGAAGTTTTCTTAGAAACCATCTGGGAAGAGAAACATTGTACCAGACCATTAATCAGAGAATTATTTTTATAGATGGTTTAGCAAATACCAGGAAATTGTTCTTTCTTTCCATAGGAGGGATAAGTAGTTTTCTGCACTGGAATTCTCAGAATATGTTGTGGATGCTCCCTTAAAATGGCTGCCATAAGGGGTTTCTTTCTGTTTTTTCTTTTTTACAAAGAAAGAAACCCCTTATGGCACTTTGGCATTTTATTTTATATAATCAGAAATACAGACATAGTTGCTCTCTCATACCCCCTCTAGCTCTTCCTCTCTTATCATTTTTCTTGGCAATGAACACACTTCTAGTGAAAATACTGAACTTTAGCCATGCTCCAAATTTATATCTGATTTTGCCTACAAGGTCTGTGTGGGCATTCTTGGAAATAAAGGATAATGGAGATTAGATCCTTTGATCCAACAGTTCTTTCAGAAACTCTCAGTTAAGCATACCATCAAAATAACTATGAGCTAATACTTTGTTAATAATGAGACACATTTAGATGATTTTTACCTCTACAGTATTTTTAGAGAGGATATTAGTACATGTAGAATTTAGTTCATTAAGTATTAAGAGAAAGTATCTCCTTTTTAAGTTCAAATCATGTGTTGATCATTAACAGATACACAGTTGTATTGTGTCTGGGAACTATAGTTCTATAAGTGAAATAAACTATAATTCCCAGGATTATTTGGAGAAAAACATGATAGATAAGCAATCCATGCATCGTGGTGTTACAGGATAATCAAGAGCTCTTCAAATCTATTACACTAAACTACACTAGAAGGCCAGAAGGCACCTAGCTAGAAAGCAAGAGTTTGTGAGTTCAAGTCCTGCCTTAGTCATGAAAGCTAGTTGAGTAACCTTGGGCCAGTCACCCTCTCTCTGCCCAACCCACCTTGCGGCCATTGTTATAGTGGAGCAAATAGGAAGAGGAAGATGTGGTAGGATTGTTTGCCACCTTGAGTTTTGTAAAAATAATAAAGGTGGGATATAAATAAGTCAATAAATAAATAATGAACATTTCGAGGCTCTTGGCTCCTGCTGGGGAGCAAGAAAAGCCAGAAGATAGCTATGACCTTAAATCCTCTTTGTGACCAGAGTATTAGAGTATTAGCCTATGAATCCCAATATTTTTTGGATAGTTGGCACATTTGGAATTCATAAAGCATATTGTGGGTTCTTTTACAAAAAGCTGCAATGATGGATAAAGCTAACCCATTTACTAAAGTCATATTGGCAAGGTTGTTCCCCCAACTTGTTTTTTGTTTCCCGGTAGATTTTACTTTTTCAATTTACCATTCATTTTTTCTCCTGAGTAGATGAACATGCTCCTAACCTATACATCTGCAGTAAGCATCTATTTCTTTTCCTCCAGGCATGCATGTCTAATTTTTAAAAGAAGGTTTGAATTTCCTCCAGGGGATTCAGGGCCTGTGACTGGTGATGTGATGATATCAGAATGAACATGATTAAATATTCAGGTCTTTTAAATATTTAAGAACACAGAGATATGTGCATTAAACCTTAGAATATTGAAGAGTATTGTACCACCGAAAACTACAATTTTGCCTTTAATTTGATAACATGATTCTGGGACTGGAACACCAACTGAGCTGCAGGCCACTGAATTTTCCTGCTATAGAAGATGGAATGCATACCACGTGGCTGAGTTTACACACAGAATTAAACAAAATCATGTTATGGCTAGAGTATGGTGTGACAATAGTAGAGAATTCTTGTGCTGGATTAAGGCCATCCAATGTTTATCATATATTTGAATGCACTGCAGAGCAAGTCTACCATATTTGTCCTGTCTGAGCAAAATCATGGACATTTTGGTAAGTTTGTCATTGGCTCTGTGGGTTTTGAATCAGTTCTCTTTGTTTAGTCAGTCAGTCAGACAGTAATACATGGTGATGCCTAAATGTGGTGATACCTAAACATGGGAAGAGAAGATCTACCTTCTTTGGTTCCCATATGCCTCATCTCATTTTCATCTGCATTTTATCTCCTCTTAGTTGATCTATAGGTTGTTTTTTCTTACTTCAGCTTGAATATTTTCTGTACCTTTCATATTATACTAGACTGAATAAAACAATTCAGACTTAAATCTCATGATTGTGCTTCACAGTAATGCTCCTTGCTTGCATGTTGATTAGATGATTGCAATTTCAATGGACAAGTCCCAAGAATCAGAGAATGTTATATGTTATATGGTACAAAAATGCTAATAATGGTTCCTTTAATTTGTTCTCTATATTTCCAATGATTAGGAACAGTCCAATAAATGGGAGAGGAAGAAAGTAATCAAGAGACCACAGAGTTAGGGGGGTATTGAGGACATATTTTTCCATGATTCACTGTCCACAATCATGCAATCACTAAGTGTTTTAAAAGGATAAATGCCATAGTAACCAGAACTGAAGCTGCTAAACCTATTAAATAGAATATCTTAAAAACTGAAGCTACTAGAAGTAGGTTGTAAGATGCAGAATTAAATAGTATGCTTATTATTGATTGGGTCTGTACATCATGCTAAGCAGTAACGTAGCTAAGGGTGTTTTGTAAATTGAGTGTACTCCAGTAGTAATAATCATAGTGGAAAAGGGTTTGAGTTATTATGCAAGAAGAGTTTTAAGCAGAGATCAAAAACTAAACCAGATCTGCTATTTTTTGACAATTGGTTGGTTTACAAAATACTTTGATCGCATCTCCTCTTCAGGTGCCCTCTTCCTTCTGAATCAACTTGTAACCAGGCAAGCTCTCCTTCACTAGCTATACAGCTATATTCACTGGACATATTCAGCTAGAAACTTAAATTAGTGAGCAAAGGGTTGTGGGCAGAATATAATAAAGTATATTATTTTCTGAGATGGAGAACTGAGCTAAGCATTTTTCCCCATTTTCTTCTTTCATGCAATACAAAATCCAGTTGCTTCCAAGATCCGATACTTGCAAGAATACCATAATCGTGTCCTTCACAACATTTATCCTGTCCCCTCTGGAACTGACATTGCCAATACTCTGAAGTATTTTTCTCAGACATTACTAAGGTAAGTTTTAAATTATGATCTCAAAGAAAAATATAAGTACTGTATGTATACAAGTAGCCTATTGACAAATGATATGGCGTTTTGCAGAAGGGTCAAAGCTCATTGAAACATAGCTTGAATTAAGTAACTATGGCAGAATCTGGTTAGACTGGGGCTTTAAATGCAGCAGAATGATGTGGAATGAGATGTTGAATTCTTTCTTACTTTTCTTCAAAGGAATCCTAAAATGAAAATAAGCAGAGAGAAACCCTATAGCCCAGACCAGGCCTTCCCTGGCACACTATTTTTCAGGATGATATTAATGTACTGGAATATTTAAACTGTGATCAAGTACATCAGCCTTCCCAAACTGGTCCTTTGGTTATGCTAGGCTACAAAAGTCAGTAAAATTTAGTGTAGATTTATGCTACTTGGAAATTCTAGGAAATATATCTCAAAGGTGCTTTTTCAAGAGGCAACTGGACTTTTTTTTTCCTTTGAAGACATTTCGCTTCTTTGAAGCAAAACGTCTTCAAAGAAAAACAAGAAAGTCCAGTTGCCTCTTGAGAAAGCACCTTTGGGACAACTATGACCTCAATGACTGAGAATCTCCATAGACATCTGGGAAATATAGTGTAATCCATCTGAAAGGCAACAGGTTAGAAAAGACAACCTTCTCATGCACATGGAAGCATTTTGTTCTATTTTACATGCCTTGGTTTTTTTTAAAAAATTAGATTATTCTGCTACATTCTGTAGACTGGGCCATGGCTTGTCAAGGTTAACTGCATGCTACCCAACAGCCAACTCTAAACTCACAAATAAAAGCTTGGGTTGGTTATACTTATATTCAGCTTTAGAAAATTCAGAGGTTTAGCAACCTAATTGTCCAGCCTCTGTAAGCTACAGAATGTACAAGTACAGTAGTTATATTATTGCCCTGTAAGGCTAAATGAGTAAGTTATAATTAGCAATGTCCTCAATGTTTGATTAGTCTTCATTCTGAAAATATTATGAACAGCAGTAATCTTTATAAGATTGGTTTTATAGTAGTCTCAGTGATTCTAGATACTTTTGATAATGAAATTAAAATTTGGACTCTGTCTCAAGTTTGTCCTGCATTCAGGATTTGGTTTAATCCCATCTGCAGTCAATAAAATTAGAAAGAAGCTTGTTTGTTGCATAGCTATAAAACAGGAATTTTCCTACAAAGATTCTCTAGTGCAGATAATCCTTGTGATCAAATTATCTTCTCCTTAGTAATGATATTATTTTTGAAGGTGTCTGATTTTTGTCCACATATATTTATCCCAGAGCTTTTAATAACAACTTGATTTATTGAAATTGTAGTCAACTATTTTTGAAAAGATTTGCCTTCTGATTGCTCAGATCATACTGTTGTTAAAAGTAGAGGAAAATGATAGATTTTTTCCCAATCAATTAGTAACCCAGTGGCCTCTCCATTTACTCAGTACTCATGGATTTATGGCACAATCAAGGTGAATTCTGTTATTCTAAATAGTGCAATATAGAATATATTATTAATATGCATGTATCATATAGTAATCATTTTTCCAGAGCTTGATTAATTATTTTCACAAGCATGTTTTAGATGGGATATTTATTTGAGCTGAAGTTTAGGAATAGAAATTTCTGAAATAACCCCAAACTGTTCTTTGAGCCATGCTTGGTCTGGCTGCATCCAGGTAGGGAGTTTTGGAAATGGTTTGCCACCAGCCTCTTCCAATTTCCTAATATTGTCTTAGCTAAAAATTTACTTTGGAAATTAGAAATAAGATAGAATAATACAACTGCATGGTTGATTACTCAGTGAGCTCACTGAGCCTCTGGAAAAGGATATCATGCTTCAAAGCTGTTGCCAAGATTTTGTTAAACATTTTATGGAAGGAAGATTCATGCTTATCTGAATGATCACATTACCAAACACTCATAGTATCCCTTAATATTTGATCAGAAACTCTAACTAAACTTATTGCAATTCGTTTTCTGATCTTAGAATATTTTTCCTTTTAAACCACAATTTTCTTTTAGGAGCTGATATATAGTAGTAACAATGAGAAGTAGAATGTGGTGGACCAAGAAGAGTTGAGATCCAAGTTCTCACTAGATATTGGACCGTTTTCGGTGATACGGGTTATCAGAATCTCTCAGCCCCACTCACTTCATAGGACAGTTAGGAGAATGAAATATTTGGATTTGATTCCTGAAATATGCAAACTTAGCACTTAAAAGTTCTAAAAGCATGTGTATCCTTTCCTTAAATTGCATGGCTGCACAGCATAGTCAACCTAGAACTTCTAAAGAAGGAGTGGTATACAACATAATAAATAAGATTAGTTTTGTAAAGGAATAAGCAGTAAACACTGCACTAACATCACCACTCTCCTATATATTTCTTTTGTATGTGGTCAATTTTAATATGAGTAGTAATGGGACAGATGAGAAGAACACACATTTCAGTTCTTAACAATGTCAACCTCTCTCCATCAAAACTTGTAGTCATGTAGGAAGACATTTTCTGTAAAGAATTCAATGCCACCAGCATAATATGAAAAGAAGTAGATGTTGCTCTATTATCTTAATGTGTCTTAACTTCCCATGTGCTCAATGAGTTTAAACCAAAATCCTGTTGCTCATTATGACTTCAGAACAGTCATGGTCAATTTAGTGATCTTCAGATGTGGTTGGCTACAGCCACCTTTAAGTCTCAGAAAAAAAGCTAAAAATAATCTTAGGCCTGAAGAATCAGGGAGCTGATGCAACTATAGAGTGAGAGAATTCTCTATTCAGCAAAGTAAATTCTTTATATTGTAAGTTAAATAAAAACTAAACTTCAGTCCAGAAATTTCTTTTATATATATGTGAATGTGTATGTGTATGTATGTATACTATACTGTTTATATGTATATATATATATATATACACACACACACATCCCATTTCACTGAGCCCTTATTTGGCTGCTAGTCTTTACAAGTATGTTGTAGAATTCTGTGTGTTGTGGACATGGGTAGAGATTATGGAAGATGACCTTAATAGAGATATGAAGGGACTCTTATCTAGGCAAAGGTTTCTGCATACAATATCTCCATCAAGGTTAACTTCCATACTCTCTACAACATTGTCAAAATACTTGTAGTTACTTTAGACCTAGTCTAGAGGTAAGAAAGCTGTGTTTCTCCAGATGTGGGAGATGATCTTTATCATCCCAAACCAATGGAATTCAAGACCTGGAGCCCAGCTATATCTGAAGATTCTCTTTGCAGTTAAGAAATTGCCGCAACAATTGTTTCATACAAAAAGTGGCACGCTGAAAAATCAAACTGTTTTGCCATAGTTTACTCAATTAATTTATAAATGAAGATTGAATGGAACCAATATATTTTGCTGACTTTCATTAAAGACGATTTGGGTTGCATTTCAATTTGCTCCTCAAATGTCTTTCTTTTTAGTCATCCCAGGGATAAAATATGATCCTTGATTTACAGACATCTTGAGAGGATATCAAATTTGGGGAGGGGAATTGGGCTATGCTGGTTTAATTGGAAAGATGGGAAAATGGAAAGAAATTGCATTGAATTTTTTGACAAACAAAACATCACATAAAACAATCACCATGCACAGCGCATAATACATTGATTCATTAAGCTCCTCCTTAAGTTTTTGGCCAAAAGCATTTCTCTGCATTTAAGCATGAATTTAATTTTCATGCATTGCTCATTTCCAACCTGTTTTACCCCAAATTTCCACTATGATTATAAAAATGTAATAATTCACCTCATATAAATAAACTCTTTGCTGGTAGATTTCTGCTATTCAAAAATAAGCTAGGATCCAAATAACCTTCTAAGAGCTTCTGCATACACAGCCAGATTATTCAGGGTTTTTTTAAAATGGCAGCGTGTCAGAAAGAGTTGGTGAATGCAACTTGAACTTCAGGAATGATTTTTGAAATGTTGACAGTGGCTTACAGTTTTCACTTTAGAATGCCCAAATACAAAAGGGAAGATAAGATAGGCTAGAAGAATTATTGTTACACAGAAGCAAAGGAAACTGTTCCCATTCAAAAGTCTCTTACACAGGTGCCATTAAATATACAAAAGCCCTGTCCGTTTTTTGTCCCCTATCCATATGATCCTAGAGAAATGTAGACACTTTGAAACTGGAATGGAATAGAAATAGAAATTAGATTAGAATGGAATGGAATAGAATAGAATAGAATAGAATAGAATAGAATAGAATAGAATAGAATAGAATAGAATAGAATAGAATAGAATAGAATAGAATAGAATGACAGAGTTGGAGGGGACCTTGGAGGTCTTATAGTCCAACCCTCTGCTTAGGCAGGAAACCCTATACCATTTCAGACAAATGGTTGTCCAATCACTTCTTAAAAACTTACAGTGTTGGAGCATTCACAACTTTGGAGGCAAGTTGTTCCACTAATTAATTGTTCTAACTGTCAGGAAATTTCTCCTTAGTTCTAGGCTGCTTCTCTCCTTGATTAGTTTCCACCCATTGCTTCTTGTTCTACCCTCAGGTGCTTTGGAGAATAGCTTGACTCCCTCTTCTTTGTGGCAACCCCCGAGATAACAGAACACTGTATCATGTCACTCCTAATCCTTCTTTTCATTAAGACAGACATACCCAACTCCAGCAACCATTCTTTATATGTTTTAGCCTCCAGTCCCCTAGTCATCTTTGTTGCTCTTCTCTGCACTCTTTCTAGAGTCTCCACATCTTTTTTACATTGTGGCAACCAAAACTGGATGCAGTGTTCCAAGTGTAGCCTTACCAAGGCATTATAAAGTGGTATTAACATTTCACTTCACTGCATTAACAGAGGGATTCTATCCCTCTGTTAATGCAGCCTAGAACTGTATTGGCTTTTTTGGTAGCTGCAGCACACTGTTGGCTCATATTTAAATGATTGTCCACTAGGACTCCAAGATCCCTCTCACAGTTATTGAGCCAGGTACCATCTATGCTATACGTGTACACTTGGTTTTTCTTGCCTAAATGTAGAACTTTACTTTTTTCACCATTGAATTTCATTTTCTTAGATAGCATCCAATGTTCAAGTGTGTCAAGATCCTTCTGTATCTTAAGCCTATCTTCCGGAGTGTTGGCTATTCCTGCCAGCTTGGTATCGTCTGCAAATTTGATGAGTTCCCCATCTATCCCCTCATCCAAATCATTGATGAAGATGTTAAAGAATACTGGGTCTAAAATAGAGCCTTGTGGGTACCCCACTGCATACTTCCCTCCATGTAGATGCAGTTCTGTTGGGGACTACATGTTGAGTACAGTTGGTCAGTCAGTTACGAATCCATCTGATTGTAAGCTGTCTAACCCACATTTGTCTAACTTATCAAGTAGTAGGTTGTGGTCTACTTTATTAAATGCTTTACTGAAATCTAAGTAAATTATATCCACAGCATTTCTCTGGTCCACTAATTTTGTCTCTTTGTCAAAGAATGTAATACAATTTGTCTGGCATGATTTGTTTTTGACAAACCCATGTTGGCTTTTGGTTATGACTTTGTTTGCATCTAGGTGTTCACAGATTCATTGGTTGATTATCTTTTCCAGAATCTTCCCAGGTATTGAGGTCAGGCTATTTCCCCCCCCTTTTTTTTTTTAAGATGGGAACTATGTCAGTTCTTTTCTAGTCCTCTGGTAGTTCCTTGATGCTCCAGGATCTTTGAAAGATATAGTTCAGTGGTTCTGAGATCATGTCTGCCAGTTCCTTCAGAACCTTGGGGTGTAATCCATCTGGTTCTTGTGATTTGAACTCATCTAGGGTGGACAGGTGCTCTCTTAACATTTTCTTGCCTATTTTAAGTTGTATTCCTAATCTGTTTTTTATAGTATTGTTTTTGATAGGTTAGACTGTTTTTTTTCCTTTTGTGTAAAGACAGATGCAAAAAACGAGTTCTGCTTTCTCCCCATTGCTTGTCATCTTCTTGCCACTTTCAGCATCCTAACTACATCCAGTAGGATCATCTTTGGAAAGGCAGAATTATGTACAGGTTCTACACTGATACTCTTTTTGCAATTGAAATTTTTGAGCATATTGAGAATATACTGTATTCTTTGTGTTAGATCTGTGCAATCTTTAAAAAGATTCTTTGCAATGGATAAGAGCAAATATAAGTCACCTCTTTTTAAATAATTTACAGCAGCTGTACCTTGAAAAGTTCATGTCACTGCCTTGGTATCTGCTCCTGGGGGTTCCATAAACAAACTGTTAAAAAGTTATGATACTTATGTAGTTACCAAGCACACCTAAATTGTATTAAAGTAACAAAAATAACTTTACAATACACATGGTATGTCAAAACTTTTGAGCACCCCTAATGTTTGGAAATTGCATGTTGAAAAATTTGACATGCCCTAACAGGGCATTAGACTAAAGACCACTAAGGTCCATTCCAACTCTGTTATTCTGTAATTCTGGTATGTTGCCTGTACACACACAGCACATTTGCTTTCCTGGCAACCCCAGGGAAAGAGTATATTTGTATCAGTAGCATACAGAAACAAGACCATCTTCTAATACAACCCCATGAGGTTGCAAACAACAAAGCCAATTCCAAAAGAGGTACTTTATACACCTCCCCATTCATGGTGAAGCATTATTTACATAAAAGTTGTTCGTGGAAATGTGAAACCAAGTATCTGACAAATCCCAACATGCAGTGCAACACTTTTTTTGGTTAAGGAGATATAAGGCTGTATTGTCAGGATTTTGTTCTGCCCCAGCTCCGGATTCCCAAGGATTGTGTCACACACCAACGGTCCTTATCAAAGTTATAACGTACCAAGAATAAACAAAGTCTGGCAAAGGTTGGCAACCAGCCCAGAAAACAAGATACGATAAGACACTCGCTATCCAAACTGCTCTTTAATAATTACACGTTGTTTCCAGCAAGAAATTACTAACTGCGTGCGACTTAAATAGGCTTAGGGAGTGGCCAATTATCCTCAAACCTTACTCTCGAGGAGACCTCCTCCTCCTGAATAGCCACTCCTGCCTTTTGGCAGCCCTGCGTGCTCGAGCATTGAGGAGAGGCTCCTCCACTTCACTCTCTCCACTTGAAGGAGCCTCTGGAGGTTCTGAAGGCCCTGGCTGAATCTCTGTCTCTGGCATCACATCCTCTTCAGCCTCCTCACTGTCTGATGCGAGCGCCGGCTGCGACCCCACACCAGCCTCCTCGTCGTCGGGATCAGCCACGATCTGCGCAGGCTGCTGGCGGGCCACAACAGATTTAGAATAGTGGGAGAACAAGTCTAGCCGTTGTATAGAAAATCTTAATAGCAGGTGGAGAATCAATGATTGAAACTTTACTTAGATCTGGGATGCCTTGTTGGGGAGCAATAATTGTTGCCTCATTTATACAGTTGTCCTTTACATGGAACTGCCCTACATGCAACTGTTAAAGCAGCAGTTCCCAATTTGACATTCTTCAGATACGTTAAGAGTTCCCACTTGGCATGGGAATAGTAGTCCCAACACTTTTGGCAATTATAGTTTGGTGATGTCTGTATTAAACAAAACCTTTATTGACAATTAAATAATTACTTTTAGGGAAACTTAAAACTGAATTTTGTCTTTAAACGTTCTGAGCAATACCATAGCAGTATCTGAAGATACAAATGACACAGCCAGGTGGATCCAAGTAGCCCCATATGTGGAAGTTTAGTTTTGGAATGCTTCTGCTGGAGGAAATGCACGAGATTCCAAATTTTTCATCCCCATAAAAAGCTGTTCTATCTGTGGAAGTCAGCATATAGGAATAGCAGAAGGAAGAAAAGCCACTCAGATATGCCTCTTCCACTTATATCAGCAAAATCTCCTTCGGATCTCAGTCCTTCTGGAATGGAGGGAATCTTTTCAGTTGTGAAAGGAAACTAATCTGTATTGTGAATACCTTCTAAGCAATTTATACTATGAGATCTAATAGATTATGGTTAACTCTGCATTAATATTCATATGAAGGAAAGACTAGTTCTGAAAAACAACAGAAGAGGATGAAGAAGCAGAATGTCTTGCAGATTTGACTGTCCACAAACTGAAAGGCTCCTTCCATATATAGAAAGCATTTATCCTTGTTTCTTATTGGAGACAAGCAAAGGACAGAGATTATCTTGCAAATCCACTAACATTATTGCTGCTACATTAGTGGAAAGGGAAATAAAGGAGAGAGTTTGAGGAAGTGTCAAGACAATTGTTTGTTCCCTTTATCATGCAAGTTGTTGTGTTGGTAAACACAAATGTAAAAGGAACAAGATAGGATATGAGTGCTTATTGGTCAGAATGGCTTTATATCAGCACAGACTTCATATGCCTCTGGATATTTTTTCTTTAGAGAATATGAATAAAAGCATGATATTGCCCTCATATTTTGCTATGGGACTTTTATTTGGCACAAGTTTCATTGTGGAAAAAGTATTGAGCTAGAAAAAGCTTTTGACCTGAACTTTATGTTCTCTTGTCTTTAGAGAATATATGAGAAGAAGAATTGTGGTAAACAAGCCAAAACATAGTTTTTATCACTGAGATATTTCAATAATAAAATTCATTACACTTTTAGGAGACAGACTGGATGAGGGTGGATTACTGCATGATGGGATATGTAGTCTCTGGACACAACACTTCCATATTGAAGAGGACAACCTTGAGTCAAAGATTGGCATTGAATGCACAAATATATATGAAAACTAAAGCTCAATATGATTTAATTATTGCTGCAAATAAAGTGAATAATTTAGTGAAAATCAGAATGAAAACTAATAAGAAAGCAAGTACAAAGATACAGCACAAGTGATCAATTAAACAATCCTCCCTCCTTTGGGCTTCTATTTTAATTTTAATTCAGACAAGCTACTGATCTAATGTAATAGAAGTCAGTATCTTTTATCCCTACATTTCTGTTTATTACATTTAGCATTGCTACTAGGGTACTTTTTTTTGGATATGTTGCATTTAGATGACTTATTGGTCTTATTTTATTAACTACTTTCATGACAACTGGATAATAGTTAACTAGAAACCAATTTAGGTGAACTGTTATACAAGGCACAATAAATATTTCAGAATTTAAGTATGTTAATCCAACATATTCTCCAGATACACAGGTTAAAGCTTTGGGGCTGGGTCTACAGCAGTTCCCCTCAGTTTGGTGCATACCAACTATGTGGGCCTCAGAATTCCCAGCAAATGACAAACTGAGAATTCTGAGTATTGTAATGTTAACTAAACTTAAGGGCCAGACTGGGGAAAGTTGCTTTGTACACTGGATGAAAAAAAAAAAAGGCACACTTGAACATACTTGTACATTTATAGATTGCAGCACCATAATATGCTGTCTATATCCTAGAGCTATCTGTAACTTTCCCAGTGCTATCTTTGAAGATATCATTTGGGAATTTTTGCTTCTTGAATAATCAAATCGTTGAATCTAATAAAAGAAGGAACTTTAAAAATATTAAGGTGTTATTCAACACTCTTCTCAATAACCATCATTGGAAAGTTAATTTCTGCAGTAGATAGAAAATTAACCATAGATAGAAAATTAACCATAGTCAAAATGATAAGTGATGTAGGGTTTCCTGCCTAAGCAGGGGGTTGGACTAGAAGACCTCCAAGATCCCTTCCAACTCTGTTATTCTATTCTAAAATAAGTGATTTTTCAAATAGTTTCTCTTTCATCACACAAAGATTAATGGATATATAGTTTGGTGTTATGTAAATACACTTTTTATAACTTAATTCTCTAACACAAATCATTTTTGCAAGAGTGGTGAATATCTGTAGCTCGGGTGTAGGATGAGGGTGAAGGTTCATTTCTGAACATTTCATTACCAGGCTAGGGAATCCATCCCCTAAACTCCACTGAAGATGTTACCTAGCCTGGTAATAAAATGTTCGGAAACCAACCCACAAGCTCGGAGAATGAACTTTCACTCTTACAAATCATTTTATAATAAAGTAGAAAATCATTTACAATCATAAAATTGAGTATCTTTAGCTATTCTGATTTCAGTAGGAGCCAAAGTGTGTTTAAGATTATAGTGCTAAACTTACTTATTGGGTGTCCAGTTAGACTACCTTCTGATTGTTGTTATACTCTTTCTGCAAGTCTCAGATTTTAAAGTGCTATACTAGTTAGATAATGCCCTTGTAGTTTGCTTACTTAGCAGCAGATTTTAAACAGTTATTTTAAAAAATTAGCATAATTTGATTAGGGGGATTTTCAGAAGGCACAGCAGTCTATTTTTTGCTTCCCATGAAGCTTTTCTTTTATTCTAAATTATTTTTCCTTTAGTTTGTAAATTCATTAAATAATGTAAGTAGCAAAACAATGAATGCTAACACCTTTTCTGCTATGCAGTTATATATAACTGGTAATGCTTGCTTAGTCCTTAGAAAGTAACCACAAAATAGAACAGCATTATGTTTCCTCCCCGCCCCCAATTAAAAGCAGACACAAATTATCATTCTCATTAGCTCACGAACATATGCTGCAGCCCATCAATTATATATTATTTTAAAGCTTACCTAATGTAGTTTAGCTAACATTTTAGAAATATATATTATTTCTAAATCCATGTGCCTGTTGAAATCTCATTATCTCAGATGATACTGAAAGACTGTCATGAAACAGTATCATGTATTACATACAGACATTATTTTAATGCAATAAACATGTGATTTTTAAGGTTCTCTTAACAAACACACATGTTTATTTTTTGCTAAAACATGTTTCTGTAAGTGTCACACCTATCTTTTGCAAGAATTTTATCTTTGGTTTTCCAATCATGAGGTTCCAAATGTTATCTCAATATTTATTTGATAAAAGGTCAACAATTCACATAATTGACATAGTGCTGCTCTAGCTTTTGTTTTCTATAACAAATCGCATCCAATTCTGTAGAACTGTAAAACATGGGTGTGCCACTGAAACATGCATTTTTATATTTTTGCTCCTTATGAACCAGATAACACATGAGATGCAATGGAAATTTCCCCACTTGTAGCAATTTTTGAACTGTATTTCTCCTAAGCATGGAAGTAAATGGTTGCTAGATTTTTCAAGATGCCTTAGTATTGGTAGAGACTGCATCTCATGTGGGATGTATCTGGAGTTTTATTATTTGTTTTATAGTGTCATTTCAATGTAATGTGCTGTTCTTTGTGTCTTTGTTGTCTCTTTTTTTTCTTTGTCCCCCCAACAGCATTTTGTCCCGCACAGGGAAGAAGGAGAATCAAGATGCCTCCAATTTGACAGTGCCCATGACCATGTGTCTTTTTCCTGTGCCATTCCCACTCACCCCATCTCTAAGACCACAGGTCAGTTCCATCAACCCTACTGTTACTCGCTCCCTCCTTTACAGCGTCCTGCGAGATGCTCCTACTGAACGAGGCCAGCAAAGTCGGGATGCTCAGTTATCTGACTACCCATCATTGGACTATCAAGGACTATACGTGACATTGGTGACTCTGCTGGATCTAGTTCCTTTGCTACAACATGGTCAGCATGGTGAGTGAATTCTTCTTATACTCAACACGATACATAAAGATTGTAGGCATATGCAGGGGTATTTCAAAATATCTCCAAATCAGATGCCTTCAGATGTATTTGGACTAAAGTAGCCATCTTCCCAGTCTACAGCCTATGAACCAGACTACCTTATTATGGATTTTTTGTAGTCTAGCTAAAGTCTGGGAGGGAAAGGTTGGCTTAATATTAATTTGCAAAACTTAAGTCATTGTTAATGCCACAGATAAAAATGAATGTGTGTGACTACATAATCGCACATGCACGCGCAGTATATTATATATCGAATGCAGAAATGGCTTGTCGGAGTTTCTTTTTATAAGCTACAGTATATTAAGCTTGTTTTCGATCTTACTTTAATATTTTGTCTTAATAAGGTAAGAAATTATATAACTGGTTTTTGGTAATAATAATTTGAGAGTCTCAGCAGATTGACAAAAATATTAAAGAAGTGACCCGGAAGCTTCCGGATTTCCATATCTGCATCTGGAATAAAAAAATAAGCAGCCTGAAATTAATGCACACACACATATAATATTAATTCCTGTATGTATGCAGTATATATAGCAATATATTCAAACTTTGAAGCATGCAGCGTTCTCCATATATTTTTTTGTCATTATTTCTTTTGCGTGAAAAGTGTATGTATCAGCTCACATGTATTCTTCTTGCCACATGATCTGAATTCCTATTCATTGATTCCTAAATATAACCAACATTAATGACAATATATAAAACATTTTAAATAGTGAGATCACTTTAAATAGCTTGTATATATACCGTTATATATATATTTGATGCATCAGATCGAAGTGTGACAGAAGCATAGCAGTATATTAATTGTTTTCAGTGTAAATTTACGTTCTGTCTTGTTTACTGAGGACATGATGAAACAAAGATTTTTGTGGTAATTGGTACAAGTGCTATAACTGAATTGAAACCCATTTTAAAATATTAGGATCATATTTAGCTGCACATCCAGAAATCTCATGGACCAAAAGTTTCTTAGATATTACAGTATTGTAGAATGTGGCTATGTTGCAGCCAACACTAGATAGGTTCATGATCTACTAATTTCAATTGTATCAATTTAGTGATTAAAATCAATCATAGATACTCCAGGTGTAGAATTGCTACTAGTGTCTGAATATTTGAGCCTTTCCAGATTAATGTTGCGACAATTTAGCACAAAGTGCTAAATATCCTTAAGTGTCAGTACTAGGAGTTCACATAAGAAAGTTGGATCCCATCATCAGTTTTCAGGTTCAGTCCAAGGATCTTCTGAATATGAGTTGTTTCTTATCAGTTTTTGGAAGTGCAAGGATAACAGTCCATGAAGTGATGATACAAAGTGGGCACACACAAGGTTTTAAGGAATTTTCCTGTTCTTTGGTGGGGGTGTTAGTTTTGGTTTTAGGCTATTTTAGGGCATAAACTCTAACTTCTTGCCACTTATTGTACCTTCTTCTTTCGTTGGGGGTGTTACTTGGAACCCTGACGGTTCTTAGATGGTGCTCCATGAGTGGTTAAACAGCCTCAGATTTTTTTCTTTTTAGTAAGTAATGATAGACCAGGCAATGTAGACTATTGAACATAATATTTTGACTCTATTTTTTTCCCCATCATCTTCCTTCCTATTTCAATCCTTTTACCTCTTCTGCTAAACCTGATTAACTCATAAGGAGATAAAATAAGAAAAGCCCTTTCACACAGTGATTGCAATTGTGTATTCATATTGTTTGTTCTTTGTGCCTCTGATAGATCTTGGACAGTCCATTTTTTATACTACTACATGTTTGCTACCTTTTCTCAATGATGACATCTTGAGTACTTTGCCGTACACAATGATCTCTACTTTAGCTACATTCCCACCATTTCTGCACAAAGATATCATAGAGTATCTCAGCACATCATTCTTGCCCATGGCAATATGTAAGTAAATTTGGTTAATTTGTATTTGCGTGTAAGTAAATCTGGCTTCACTTGTGAAGGAGAATAGCATATTCTGCTTTGGAGGGTTGATTTTTAGAATACCCAAAGAGCTATGAATGCATGGGATGAATTGGCCAAAGGATTCAAAAGTATTTATTTATTTATAAAATTTATCGGGTACCCATCTTATCATAAGGTGCCTCTGGGTGGTATACATTCATAAAAATATGTGTACATTAAAACATAAATAAATTAAAGCCAAAGTTTAAAATCTAAAGACACGTGGGGTGGGCAGGGAGGTGGAATGTGGGGAGGTAAGATCCACTGCTAATCAATCACCTTCAGTGTGCTGTTCCCCCATTGGGGCCCAAGACCAACTGGCAGAGCCTGGTCTTTAGGCCCTTACGAAAGGATAGGAGGGTTGGGGCCAACCTCACTTGGAGGGCAAGATGTTACAGGGGGCAGGAGCAACAGCAGAGAAGGCCCTCCTCCTGGACCCTGAATTCAAGAGTATTCCTTGTACTTCTTAGCTTCCAGCTTTTATTTTTAATAATTAAGGACTGTAGATGGATGATTCTAGGCAAACAGAAAATAGTTTCCCTACAATCCTATTTAAGGCCTTTTAAATCTCTTAAAGCTATGTACATCCCCATGGGCATTCCACTATTTCCACATGCCACTGGATTGGGCCTATTTTGCACTGATATGCAAAATCCTCTTTCAAGAAAATAAAACTCAGAAAAGACAATGCATTTAGGGTTAATATAAGGTTTAATCAATAAGGAATCTGGTAGCCATTCCCAAAACAATCAACAAATTCAGTCTGCCCTTCTCTCAAAAAAGACAGAAATTAATATCAAAAGAGCAGAAGAAAACAAACCAAAACTTTCATACCCTAATTTGTCTAGATAGATATTTCTCATTTGAAGGTAGATTACTTGCCAACATTTTGGCATTGTTACTTTAGTCTTTTTTCCAATGCATCTTATTAAACAGATTTCTGACATTTTTTTCCCCTTGAGGTTTACAGTATTCATACCGGGTTGCTTGCTGCAAAACAGTTTTCATGTTAACACTTTAGGAATGGGGAGCCCAATCTGATTGCTGTGAACAGTTTCTTTGATGCCCAATGGATATTTTTCCATTTTAAAAAGATTTTTCATTAAAAAAAAATAAGGTGGCTTACATTAAATTTAAGTTGCATTCCCAGAGGCCCCATTAATATTGGAAAATACAGGGTAATTCCAATGCTTGTTTGGAAGTATGCAAAAAGCGTGATCGGAAAACCCGCTCACAGCAACAAAGCCAGCACCCTACACCTCCCCACCAGTATTTATAGAGAGATGGCAGCTCCGATCATGCTTTCCTCGCACAAGCACGAAGCCAAAGACACCAGCCTGAAGATGACGAGTGAGACCTCGTCGAAACGTCGCCAAGATACTCTCAATCTTACACGGGAAAAGACCCAAATACACCAAAACTTGCATATATATATATATATATATATATATATATATATACACACACACACACACACATACATACATACACATGTATATATATATATATATACACACACACATACATACACATGTGTGTGTATATATATATATATATATATATATATATATATATATATATATATATGTTGTATAGTAAATATCAGCTTCACATAACAAAAGAATAACAATTTTTATCCAAGTGACAATAATGTAGGGAGAATAAAGGGGGAGTAGAAAAGGATGCTATAAAAATAAGCAGACTTTAAAATTGGGTGGGAATATCAAGAGTGAAGTTGAGAAAGAGAAAGCCAAAGAATTTGTATTGCTAGTATGGTCGGCAGGTATCCTATTTTCCTGAGAAGGATCTTCTATCTAAAGTCGGGGTTCCCAACCAGGGTACTTGCACCCCACACTAGGTGCAGGATGGAATTTCCGGGGGGTACAACAAAGATAGTTTGTGTCCCTTGCGAGATGGAATTTCAGACAAAGAGTACCTTGTGTCCTTAGTGATGAATCACAAGTCACAATTTCTTTTTTAGGGAGTTATGTGAAGCTGATATTTACTATACAACATATATATATATATATATATATATATATATATATATATATATATACACACACACGTGTATGTATGTGTGTGTGTATATATATATACATGTGTATGTATGTATGTGTGTGTGTGTGTGTGTGTGTGTGTGTATATACATATATATATATTAATCAAATATTTCCTTGGGATGTGGGGTATAGAAAAGATTGGGAACCACTGCTAAATGTTTGTTCGAGGATAGAAATTCTGTTCAGTTCCACTCTGGTTTAGAGAAAGAAATGTAAGAAGAAAAATCTCAGGTTTGAAGTTGCCTTTTCCATCTTTGTAGTAACCTCAGTCACTATGGCCTAAACATGATTTTTAAAAACTGTATCTATTTTCTAAAAAGTACAGAATTGATTCAAAAATGAATATTTGTTTAATTGCTGCTATTTATTTTTTGGCTACTTCCATCTATTGGTGGACATAGCATTGTCCAGTTCAGATGCAGAAGTAGCACACCATTGTTAGAATGTATATCTTCACATTTTAAAAAACTGAAAATATTTTCAGAAATCAGCTTTCGTATGATATTATATATGTGTAGATTGCGATATCTAAAAGCTGAAATGGTTCTTTGACATTTTAAAGAAGTAACTGGAACATTTGTGAGTACTTTTCTCCAATTAGTTTTATTTTATTTTCATGGTATGGATTCTTCATTGGTTTAATTGAAGAGTCATGCGTGTACCTTTCTCCTAGTTAAGCAAAGAAAAATCTCCAGGTTTTAAAGTATTTCAAGCATTTTAGAATTCCAGTTTGAGCTACAATATATATGTGTAATAGGTAGAACTGTGTTCCTGTATCAGAGAAGTAACTTTAGCACCATGGTCTTATCCTGGGAGGGAGATGGGTGGTTCCAAGATTAATGAATTAAAGGAATGGACATATAAAGAGGGGAAAGCAGCAAAAACCAGCCAGACAACTTTACCAACATATCTGAAGGGCTAGAGATTAATGTTCTGTGGGGAAGGGGCACAGAGCAAAGTATCTTACAAAATCTTCTGAATACTGCTAATTTTTTATTTTAATTCACTACAGCTCCTGTCATGTTTGTTAAGTTGAAAAAAAAAAGAGATCTCTATAAGCATTTCATTTTGGGAGCAACAATATGCTCTGACAAAGTATTCAAAATAAGACCCAAACTTCTTGCAGGTCCTGGCAACAAGATTTAAATTGTGTGACATATTTTATAACCAGACTCAATTGTGACTGATCTTGAGCTGAGCAAAATAGACTCTGCTGGGCACTTGAATATGAGATAACAACAAAGTGCCAGATCTATTGGATAGTTGAGGAAATCATGTTGAAAGAAAACACATTACTTCTTAAAAAAACAGTACAAACTGTTTTTTAAAAAAATGTATGTGGACATCCAAGTTATCAGAAATCGAGCATAATTTTAAAATATTGTATCTTTATTGAATAAAGGAGAGGCAGGGAAAATGAATTTAAAGAACAGGTAGTCCTTGACTTACACAGTTCATTTAGTGACCATTCAAAGTTACAATAGTACCGAAAAAAGTGACTTATGACCATTTGTCATACTTAGGACCATTGCAGCATCCCCTTGGTCGTTCTGATGCTTGGAACTAGTTCATATTTATGATGGTCTTGGAGTGTCTTGGGATCGTATAATCACCTTTTGGGACCTTCTGACAAGCAAAGTCAATGAAAAAGCTAGATTCACTTAACAGCCATGTTAGTAACTTAAAACTGCAGTGATTCACTTAACAACTGTGGCAAGAAAGGTTGTAAAATGAGGCAAAACCCCGCTTAACAAATGTCTCCCTTAGCAACAGAAATTTTGGGCTCAATTGTGGTTGTAAGTTGAGGACTATCTGTATGTATGCCTCTGTACCAGGAGGCATCGACCATAGTAAACCGAGTGCGCCATGTGGAAGAACTCTCCAGAGAGACATGAAAAGAAATAAGAATCTTGAACATTCCTCTAGCAAACACTATGTTTAAGGGAAGAGCTATTTTCTCTGCAATCCATGATAACAATTCTACTATTCCGCAGAGTAAAAGGAGAATTAGAAGAGATGCTTCTATTGGGGCAATTGAAACAATAATTAAACCAACAAACTGACATCCATATTCACTCCCCAAGAAAAGTGATTTTCATTGCTTGATTAAGATGGAGTGAACCCAGATACAAAGAAAATGAAAACAATTTTTTGAAAGACCTGTAATTCCACTGCTGTCATTCTTCAATGACAAGTGGGATATTCTGATACTAATAACAATGGAATTGGGAGAGTATTTCTTTAAGATCCTAAAGGTAAGCTGAAGCCAGTAGCCTATTCTTCCAAAATATTCATGGATCCAGAAAAATTGCCTGATTTCAGAAACAGGCAAAGACCGTAAGCCTTGTCTCTGCAGGTATATGTAGTAGTTACTGTAACTATAGTTAATTCTATTTCATCTAAGGCAGCTTATGTGCAACAAAGATGAGGAAACTGATCTGCTACCCATTCCGATATACCTAAGCCACATAGTTGATTGTGGCTTATTGTAGAAGTCAGATCATTGCCTATCAGTCATTTAACATCACCAAGCAACAAAAGTCTATACATTGTTGATAATGAGGTTCAGAAAACATGGAAAAGGCATATCAAGGGCAAATGTTGACATTGTTCTACCCAGCCAGGTATGAGAATACTATCTTCTTGACTAAGCTATTATTTGATAGGAGTTTGAGAATAATCTTGGACTGCCCTGCAGGCTTGAAGAAGACTCTCTTGGGTCAATAGTATTGGCATTTTCTCATTTGTGCCTAACCACATCAAAGTCATATCCTGGCATCTTTTTTCAGTTGTGCCCTCATCATTTTACCTTCATCCCACGAGTGACAGACCTAAGTTGTCCTTGTTTGTACCAACTGCCCTCTTTATTTTAGATGCTGTTTAAGGGAAAACTGAAATCATATAAAGTTTATTAGGTTTGTCAGCTTGGAGGAAAATCAGGTGATGGCAGCAAACTGAAATGGGCAGGCTAAAAATTGCAAATAGGGACAATAGATTTCATGTTGGTATAGTTTTCTGCCAGCTCAAGAATGAATGGCTAGTGCTAATTCAGCAATGTTGAAAGGCCTTCTGTATGCCACAATAAAATGGGAGAAATCAGATATATAAATAAAGGAGACCATTTGAATAATAGAGAAAGATATTACAGGTAGTCCTCGATTTACGATCACAATTGAGCCCAAAATTTCTATTGGTAAGTGAGATATTAGTTAAATGAATTTTGCCCTACTTTACGACTTTTCTTGCCACAGTTAAGTGAATCACTGCAGTTGATAAGTTAGTAACCTGGTTGTTAAGTGAATCTGGCTTCCCCGTTGACTTTGCCTGTCAAAAAGTTGCAAAAGATGATCCTATGACCTTGGGACACAGCAATGGTCATAAGTATGAAACAGTTGCCAACATCTGAATTTTAATCACATGATCATGGGGATGCTACAAACGTTGTAATGGTGAAAAATGGTCATAAGTCACTTTTTTCATTGCCCTTGTCACTTTGAATGGTCACTAAATGAACTGTTGTAAGTTGAGGACTACCTGTAAGGTAGTCTGTAAGATACCTGTAAAATAAGGTATTAATTCCATATTTGAATGAACCGCTTATGATATTAATGAGACAATTTATATTGCTTTTTTTTTTTAATAATTTTTTTATTCATTTTATATTTTAAATTACTAATTTAAAATTTAAGACAATTTATATTGCTAACTGCTAATATTTTCTCTTGTTTACTTTGAAGTGGGCTCTTCAAGGAGAGAAGGGGTACCGGCTCATGTTAATCTTTCTGCATCTTCAATGCTAATGATCGCAATGCAGTATACGACCAATCCTGGTATGTACTAGCTGCCATGGCTGTTTCTTGTAGGAGCAGAACTATTTGAGAGTGCTTTTAATCCCTCTCTACTGTGTGCTTATTTTTAAAAGGAATTGAAAATGGCTTTTTTAACATATCTAAGCCTAGTGCCTGAAGTAGCTATTTTGGTGCTAATTAATTTCACAATGATGCAAAGGTACATTTAAAGATCTGGAAACAGGATCTTAAGCTCTATTTTAACACCAGGAAATGGGACAGGTTTTTTTAAAGAAATCACAATTTCTTTAGTGATAATTGTTAACAACTCATATTAAATTTAGATTAAAAGGTGTTGATTGCTTCATATTTCACATTTGGTAAAGTTCGTAATGATAAGGCCTGCTTGGAAAGTAGCTCCTGTAGAAGGGACAGGCAGTGCCATTACACAATGGTTAGCAGCAAAGCATTCAGACTGTAGCAAGGTCTGCTATGGTAAAATAATGCTTGGTTGTTTTGCAAATGGCCTGCTTTATTTGTTCTCCGTTTATTGTCGGGGATACACTAAAATCTTTGGGGGGATTCAGGTTGCTAGCTTTTATTCTAATTGGATAGTGATTATCCAATTTGACCTTTGAAATCTCTCAAGCTATTTGATTTGCCAAAAAGTTAGTAATTAAACAATAAATACAATATTTGTCATTTAATGAGATTTGCTTCTGTTTGCCTCTTCTTTCCCAGTGTATCACTGTCAATTACTGGAATGTCTTATGAAACACAAACAGGAAGTATGGAAAGTAAGTTTGGGACCAGATGGCTTTTATGGAAACAGTACTGTATGGTGATTAATAAGTTAGTAACTTTGAATTACTAAATCATTTTGAAACTACACTTCTAATTCCTTTCCTGAAGTTACAAAATACAGATCCATTGTAGAATGACATAAATTTATGCATGTAAATTTATGCATGTATTTCCCGTTTTAGGCTTTCCGCTGAAATTCTAGGTAAACATAAACAGAAATATGGAGAAGAAACATTGATCCAGTTTTTTAAAAGAACCATGTATGCTATGAGCAAGCTTCTCTTCCATCTGCTGTCTCTCCAGCCACCATTGCCTGTCTATCTCTGGGCTTTTCCCCATGGTTCTTTCTGACCATTTGGATTCGCTTGTTCTCACAGTATTAGTGGATTACAGATACTCCATCAGTTTATCACCAGCTCTATTGTGGTCATATGAATCTGCAGCAAACTTAGCCCTTGAAGAATTTCTTGGCAGTCCATTCCACCATTAATGGGAACTCCTGCCTTAGCCTGCCTTCTGCCTCCTTTGCCTTAGCATTAATTGGATAACATTTTTTCCCAGCCAACCCGTATTCCTGGAATTTAACAGAGATGTTGGGTCCTTTAGCCTGGCTTTTTGATGGATCATTTCTTTCTTATTTGTTCAGTTTTTCAGGTTCAATACATTTCTCCTATTTTGTGGAATGTTGCTTGTGGCATAGAAAGAGTTGTACCCGCCTGAATTAGAATAATAATAAGCACTACTATGTTAGCAGAAAATGTTTGGGGAAAAACTGATATGGATTTTTACATGTAAAGTTTGTGAGCAAAGTTCTGGAACTCTAAACAAATTCATGGACTGATTTGGAGACACCTTGCTCCTTAGATCTAAGTTTCTATTCCCCTGTGGTGGTGGTATATAAGCATGAAAACAATAACAATAGATTCAAAACGGAAGTAGTCAGTGAATGGATTTCTATAGGTAGATCAGAGTAGAGTTTTGGTAATATCAGTGGTAATTAATTTTATTTAAATCTTTGGGGGATGGAGTATTCTCAGGAAAGAGACAACATTGCAATTGTGTACATGACTATTTAATGAAATAAGTTCTATGTACCAACCAGTATGTAGCGTACTGTACAGGATTTCAATGCTGTGCATGTCTACTCAACTCATATGTGCCATTGAGTTCAGTGAGGCTTATTCCTTAGTCTAACTGCCTCCAAGTCTTGGGAAGGATTATTGAATTGCTAATTGTTTTCACTTTTCTATTACTTGTGTCTCACTGCATCTGTAAAGGCTGCCCTTGCCTGAATTTAAATGCGTTGCACCCTCTGACTTCCTCTAGGATTTGCTATATGTAATAGCATATGGTCCATCTCAAGTAAAGCCACCTGCAGTCCAAATGCTTTTCCACTACTGGCCCAACTTAAAACCTCCCGGGGCAATAAGTGAATATCGAGGACTACAGTATACGGGTAACTGAGATCATCAAACTATGCATTAACGCTAATACAATTTATTGGCAGAAGTTATCAATAATGTCACTGAGATATAGTTGGTTTTTTTAAAGCATTGACTCCTCTGTGTAAAATGTTCATCACCCTGTAATGAGCTCTGGATTAGAACCTTTGAAATTGAAAAATGGGGAAAATAGAGACAATTTTCTAACTTCCTAATTAGGAAAGCAGTTCTAGTTGTTTCCAAACCAGAAAAGCAGTTAAATGCTGTCAAAAAGTAGGCTGTAAGTTCTTCTATAAGCACATGATGTTTAACCTAATGATGCATGGGAAAAAGATTGAACTGACAATTGAACTCAGTCTGTTACTACATAGTTCTGCATTTTAAAGCTAGAATGTTTTTCCCTAGCTTTAAAATGCAGAACTATGTACTAACAGACTGAGTTGTCTTGTCAGGGTTCCAATGCAAAAGATGGCTTCCAGGCCTGAGATGGCACTTGATGTTCTGATGATAGATTTATTATGAATTTCCATTTTAACTCTGACTACTTTAATTCTGTGATGAATTATGTATCCATCAGATTGCAAAAATAATTAACATGGATGTGTGAACCAGGCCTTAAAAATACTTCATACTGTGATTTTGTAAAGATATGCAGAATGATAAACAATACTTCACATTTAACGTTTAAGAAAATGTTTTATAGATATGTTCCATCTAAATTCCAACCCCAATAATTTAATCTCTGGATTCTCAGAGTTCTTTTTTATAAACAGCCTGGCATATTTTAAATGGCATTATTGGATGCTGAATCTTAATTAATAATTCAATACATTATTTTATTATGCTTCACTGTATTTGCTAGAGCTGGGCTAACATCACATGGTTAAATAATTGAGGCATGAAACAGAGACATTATCAGCTGAAATTCCTTCAGACGATATTGATGGTTTCATACAATGCTAAATTTTACCTGTATTTAGCTTTTAGTAAACCTGTGCAACTTTATCCATGATGGTTTTATTTTTCAGCATGGAATCCCATTCATTGTCAGCACATTGAATGCCATAATGCAATTAACAAGCCAGCTGTGAAGGTAATAAACACTTCTGTATCCTGTAAAACATGCCCTGTGAGTAACCATTTCAGCCTTATCCCAGCTTTTTATGGCACATTAGAAACAGAATGGAAGATCATTGTCTATCATTCAAATTATGGTATTGCCAAATATAACCATGGTAACCCCATTATAAAATTCCTGATAAATCCCTCTTTTTTATAAAGAGATTGTGAAAGTGATTCTTTTGTTCAAGACCATTTTTTGTTCACAAAAATTCTATAAATAGTTCTGTAGGGACAACACAACTTTAGTGATCACAGTTGGAATTAACAACCTTATACTATACTTGTACACTAAGTAGTTTTGTTTTTCCTCACAAAGACACTTATGTCCTTTGCACACCATGTCTTTTACACACATCCAAATAAGAACCAGAAGTCTAATGAGAATGCAGAAAAGCATGACCAAAGAAAGAAAATCCCAAACTACTTTTGCTATAGAACTGGAGTTTTAAAAAACAGTAACAAGAGCTGTGGTGGTATAGTGGCTAGAATGCAGTATTGCAGGCTAATTTTGTCAACTGCCAGCAGTTCAATCCTGTCCAGTTCAAGGTTGACTCAGCCTTCCATCCTTTCGAAGTCAGTAAAATGAGGGGCCAGATTATTGGGGGCAATAGCCTGACATTGTAAACTGATTAGAGAGGGCTGTAAAGTACTATGAAGTGATATATAAATCTAAGTGCTAATGCTAGTATTATTGCTAACTATAAATCCAACACTCCATTTTGGATAGAGTAATGGGTATAATTTATTCAAAGTTACACTGGTTATGAAAAGTAAATCCATATTCTCTCTACTGCAGTTGTGTTTTGTGGTCTTTAGTATCTGAATGCTTGTGATGCTGATGACAAGAGTTATATGTCTGATGTTTATGAACTGATATTTTAACTTTTGAGCCAAATTTTAATGCAAAGCTAAAAATAAGATTTTATGATAATCAGAGTAGAATTACTCTATCCAAATTTTACAGACTGAATCCTTATGGTAAATATTGTTCCCACCTGTAATCCTAGTATGTAAATGCTAAATATTTTGTGAATAGGAGAAGAATTCAACCCATAGATTCTATTTGAGTAACACACCACTATAAGGAGTAAGGAATGATAAATTTCATACATCACACTTAACTGTGATTTTATTAATTATGTTTTATTGACCCACAATTGGCTGGGAATGCAGACATTAAATGAAGCTATGAACCATCCTTTACAAAGACACATGGAATGTGTTAGACATTATAGCATATTGGCATAATGTGCTATGCAACTCAGCCTGGCAAACATATTCTCTTTTGATAGTTTAACTAACAGTATGCTCTTTTTTTCCCCTCAGACCAGTTTATTTGCATATTAGTTTGCTTGCTGAATCTCAAAATGTGCCAGACTACCTTATTACAAATTATGACATTCTTTCTTAATATCTTCTTTACTGAATCAGTGCTGCAAAATATATCAAACAAGCATTCAAAAAAAATAATGATATAACCCATTTGTGCCATCATCAGTCATCATAAGTACTCTAATCCTTTCTCCATATTCAAGGACTAAGGTAAAAAGGAAATACAGGACCTATAATGTTAATTTCTTTCATTCAAAATATACCTGTCCTCTAATGAGGCTTCATGTAGAGATGGTGCTTTTGGGGAATGAAAAACTAATTCCATACTTCCTGTGTATTTCAGATGTGCGTAGACCCTTCTTTATCTGTGGCTTTGGGTGATAAACCACCCCCTCTCTATCTTTGTGAAGAATGCAGCCAAAGGATTGCAGGGTGGGTAAATCAAGAGATGCACACACACACACACACAAACAGAGAGAGAGAAAAAACTGGAGATAAACTTAAGAGATACTTCTTTTAAAAAGTTGTGTCAAACTTTGGAGCCTGATTAAGTTAAAGTGACACTGAACTGGAAAGCAAGCAGGAAAAAACAACTACTTAATTTACAGGTCTGTGCAAATGCAACAGTTTGATTTTCTAAGTAGAATAAAAAATTACATTTGCTTTATTAAGTCACACAGTCCATTTGACACTGCAGGAAATATGTTATGAATAAAAACAGGGCAGGGAGTAGTGTCCATGTCCTGACTGCAATTAAGCAAAAAGAATTAAGATTCAAAGATACAAGGAGGTAAAGATGTAGAATAGGAATCGGGATTTTCCAAGCATTTAAAGAAAAATTGTCCTGCTGGATTCCTCTATATGATATAGTTGGCTAGACTATTTTTGATCTTAGTCTTTAGTAAAATCTATATACTACTACAACTCTTATGTCTAACTTTTAACTGGGTGAAACAGTGTATCATGGGCAACAATTTTTGTACCAAGATACCTCACATGGGCTAACTTTGAGAATGTGTCCAAAATCAAGGACCCAGGACTCATGTGAGGTAGACACTTGGCAAATTTGTGGTTGCTTCAGTGCTGCCATGCTGTCACATGGATCTGTAGCAGAGATGGGAAACCCATATGACCAAAGTCATATATTGTCTTTGACCTAAGTTCAAGCATCAGTTATCTACGACTGTTTATAGCATCTCTGAAAATAAATCCAACCATAATTCAGCTGGTTGTAACAGTACATGTGGGTGGGCTTTATTGGTGGCTAAGTGGCATTAGAAGTCACAAGTCAAAAAGGGTGAAGAAAGGGAGATGGGAGAAGTGACCTTTCTATGTACTTTTAAGGTCTGGCTCTTCCTGCTGTTATCTAGCACTGTTATATTCCCTGAAAGAATTCAATCTTGGTAAAAAAAAAATCCTATTCCTATTGTATAGCATTAAATTGTACATTGTAATGTAAGGCCATGTATTTTCCCTTGTTGTTTCTTAAGTATATAATAAGACTTCTCACTGTTACAGTGTTTGCTTTAATGAGATACTCAGAATGGAACACATATTATTTTATTAAAATAGCAGTATTAAGAATGAAATTTAACCCAGGGCTGTTCATTAAGTGGAGAAAATACACTATTTTATGGCCTAAGTTTTAAAATCCAATTATTATCAAAATTGGAAGTATGTGACCACCAATTCCTGGACATGTGTCAGCTTTGGAAGCCATATTAGGCCGGAAGCTTCCATGCTGCCACCTTCTCATGTGTGGGAAAGTAGGAGGGGGGATTTAGTAGAGGGGTTGTCTCTAGACGTAATAGCATTCTTCCTGTTGGTCAAGGTCAGGGGGATCCTGCATCTGGAGAAGGAGTGGTTGGAGTGATGTCTCGAGATGGGACGGCGGTTGATTGGAGCATGTGATCGACTGAGGAGTGAGGGGATGGTTTGGGGTTTTTTGATTTACTGAGGAAAAAACCTGGACCTCTCAGATTCGGGTTTTCCCAGATGTGCCAGTTTACCTATTCTAGTAAATAGAACTTTGAAAATGTTTGCTTCAGAGTCTTTACTTGGAGTTGGAGTTTTTTCTGGAACGCTGACAACAGGTGGATCAGAAGGTGTGACTTTGGGCTGCTACTTTATCATTGTTTTAGCATTATAATGATGCCACTTGCAAAGGATTACTAAAAATTGTTTTAATTTTATAAAAGTCACCTTTGTGTCGAAATAATCCTTGCTTTAAATCAAAAGCAAAAATAATTATTTTGGAAAGAAGGCCAAGCTTTATACAGGGATGAGGTATTTGACACTTAGAGCTACTTATTCTCTTTTTTAGTATTTTATCTTTTTGCCAAATAGGTTTTTTTTCTCTGTATATTTTGGTATCTTCTAAATTAGAATGTTTTTTGTAACATAAAAAAAAAAATAGGCAGGCAGACTTGGAATAAATGAATGACAAAGAGGCTAAAGTTGTCCAGCTGCCAGTTGCCGTTTTAGAAGTAAAAATAAAGCTTGGATCCTAATTAGGTATCTGGGAGCTCTTCCCTTCATGTATGTTTAATGGAGGTTCCATTAATTGGGGAATTAATTTTAGGCAATGTCTCCCATAAAGGCTTCTCTCTCTCTTCATTCTCCCAGGCGTGTGAAACAGCTTTTCAGAAGTGTAAGATTAGCAGAAATAGAAGAACTAATTGGTGGAAGACTTCCAATCTCTCCCCTTCAACTTGTAGAAATACCTGCAGGAATTCTTCTCAGAGAATTCTTAAGAACTTAGCCCACATACATAATCATTATATTCAAAATATGGCTGTTTCATTGAAGGGATAGATGACATCACAGTCCATTCTAATTCTTTTTCTTTTTTCTTTTAAGGGATCACAGTGAATGGTTGGTTGATGTTCTTTTACCACAAGGTAAGACTGAATTTAACACGAGAGAAAGTAATATTCATAGTATGGATATAATAATATTTATAAAATAATGGACTTGTGAAATGCTACAAGGATATTCAAAGGGCATTCATAGCTGGATGGAAGGTCTTTTTGCATGTACAAAATCTCAGGTTCAGTTTCTTCCTTTTTCAGCTCAACAGTCAAATAGTGGTGAAAACAATTTCATCATTATTAGAATTTAAGAGCATTATCATAATCTTCAATGTAGGCAAGCCTGGGGTAAATGGACATACAATCTGAAATAAAATAGTTTTCTAGGTTACTATTTCAGGATTATTCTTTAAGAGGTGATATGAATGTTATTCTCAAAGTGATTAATTCTTATTCTTGCAAATCTAAGACCCTTTCTCTCATTAAACAGAATCTGAACTTAGTCAGATCTGAAATAGACTCAATATAACCCATAGATTTTGAGTAGCTTTCTTTTAACTATGATTATGTTTGGATTCATGATGTTTAATAGGATATAATGCCCATTGGTTTTAGGGCTAATGTCACTGTGAACCATCACAATATATCTGACTTTTAATCAGATAGAATGATGTTGGATTGGACAACCCATGGCCCTCTAGATGTTGCTGTACTGTAACACCCAGAATCCCTCACAATTATTCCAACGGTTGAGAAATGAAGCAACATTTGCACATCCTGTGTTTGCTGAAAAAAAAAAAAAAGGGAATCCCTGCTTCAGACCTTCCAATTGATAAATGGATGTCCAAGATGATACAAACACACATTGGGGAGCCTTAACACTCCTTTATATGTACCTGTAGATATTTATGGAAAGGGCTGAAAGTTTTTTTTTTTTTTTTTACATATCTCTGCTATTTATCTGTGTTCATTGGTGGTGGGATTTGCTGTTAAATTCAGGGGCAAAATAAGCAATTTTTTGGTTCTGAACTTTCAATGAAACTGAACTGCCTGTCTTTGTTAATGAGGATTGTGAAGGGAATAGCAAGCCCAGGTAGTCCTTGATTTATAACCATTTATTATCAACCATTTGAAATTACAATTGTACTGAAAAAAAAAAAAGACTTATGACTGTCCTTGCACTTATGACCATTGCAGCACACAGTGAAAATATAGGCACTTGGAAATGGTCACTTATTTACACATGTGATTACTATTTGCAACCTTCCCAGCTGGCTTCCGACAAGCAAAGTCAGTGGAGGAAGAGCTAGATTTGCTTAACAACCCTGTGATTCACTTAACAACTGAGGCAAAAAAGTCATAAAATTGGGACACAATTCACTTAGCAACAAACTTGCTTAGCAACAGAAATTCTGGTATCATTTGTAAGTCAAGGACTACCTTTACTGAAATTGTTTAAGCATATTATTTGAACAATTTCAATCAATCAATTTCAAACAAACAATCAAACATACAGTATATTAAAATTGTTCAATCAAATTGTTCAAGGTGTATGTAATTTTTCTTTTTGAAAATTGGATTAGATTGAGGCAATATTTTTTAAAAGAATGATAAGAGTAAATATATATATTCACTGAGTTTATAAATACATAAAAAGGCAACATCTTTGTTTTCAATTTTAGTTTTAGAATACATATATTAATATATTTTTATCTAGGATTATATATGTAAGACTAACAGAAAAGTTTTATGTAATGCATTTTAAAAAAGTTTGAATAGTGTTCTTACTGCCAACGTCCAGGCAGTTTCTGAAATGTCCTGAGTAGAATACATTTTCACCAGAAATGTATTGTGCTAAATTGTAGATTATCTTCCCCTGCCAAATCCAATGTTATTCACTAAAACTTTCACTTGTAATCCATGATTGCATGTCTTCCTTCTATGAATATTTTAGCCTCCAAGCTTAGGAATTGAATGGGTTTATGCAAAAATTTCTGTTATGCAAGTCAGAATCCTATACTGTGCCTAGGCCTGGCCTACTGTTAGACTGTGGTATTTATCTTAGGCAACAGATAGAGACAGTTATCTCAGGCAGCAGATATTAGGAAATAATATCAGAGTGCTAGTAGACAAAGTTGTAGGTGTCATTTAACAAGTTCTGTAACCTCTAAATTAGGAAGCATTGTGTAAGGAAGAGTTAACTGCCAGTTTAGTTGGCTTTTGGGCATAGAATGGGCAGAGTAATTATCTTGCTTTTGCCTCTGACAATAAAGGTGTTGTGGGCTAGCCTGAACAGGAAAGTGAGAAATGGGCAGGATTTGCCTTTTTTTGAATTGTAGAAGGCGGAATGTTTGAGCCATGAAGGAAAATGATTCACTCTCTGTTATATACATCCATACCCTATAATGGCTTAATGTAAATGTGTTTCTAATCTGCTTCTATATAAGGTACTGAATAACCCAATAAGATCCAGAAGCCAGAGACCATACTAGAATTATGCTTTACTGGATACTCTATCATATTGCACCTGGTGGCAGAGTGATCATAACTCTTTTGATTTTAATTTCCCTTCCCTTATAGCTGAAATTTCTGCTATATGTCAAAAGAAGGTAAGGTAGAAGTGCATGTCTAATGAGATACAACTCAGCTTGTTGTTGTTGTTTGGTTTCTGGCTTCACCTCATCATCACATGCTGTATAAAAGTCTTTCTGTGTAAATCATCTTATCTTGCTAACACATCTTGATATTATTCTGATTATTATGTGTTGACATTCAGCCTACAATTCTAAGAGCTGTTTTACTGCTATTAATAGTACAATGTCTGGTTAATTATGAGCATACTTCATATAAAATTGCTAAACCAGGAAGCCTGTTGAAGTGAATAGAGATGTGGGGGGGCAGCAAAACAAAGTCACACTCTGAAAGGAAGAATGTTGTTATTTTTCTTCTAGATAGCAGTTTTTTCCCAAAGAAGATTATTTGCTCAGTCTGAAATATTGTGATTGTCCTCTATGAGTAAGGTAGAGATCATGGTGATGGGCAACAGAATTTCATTAATTGTAAAGAGTAGAATCAGAGTAGAATCTTGTAGAACATCAAGATAAAAGAAGTTCCATCTTGCTTAATTTTTCTTTTTTTGTTTTTTGACATGTTATGCAAAGATGAGATGATTTTGGTTCACAACCTTTTTTTGACCATGCCCTACCTAAGCATCTCGAAAATCCTGATGCCCCCCCCTCCCGCCCCCGGGGACATATAATTCTTGCTATTCAAAAAGTGAATTCCTACTCACAGGAGAAAGCCTAAAAGGCCATTAACTTGGTTTAAACAAGGTTCCAATTGCCCCCATTAAAAATCAAATTGCCCCCCTGTGGGATGTGGACCACATGTTGGGAACCACTGATCTACTGTAGATGGTTTTTTTAATGGTAGTAAAATTATATAGTAAGGGCTGAATATCCAAATAGCAAGGTCTTCTTCTGTCTCTCAAAAATTCTTCAATAGTTGTGTGTGATTGATGATTTACTGCAAAGCATAATCTCTCCACAGTATATTTATCCTATACTATTATGGGTGGAGGTTAATATAAGAATAGTACTGTGCATACCTTCAGAATGTGGGTCTTGAACAAAGACACAGGTAAAGCACCTTTTCAAAATTTCTTCACAAAACAATACAGCCACTAAATGTCTAACAGGAAAACGGCCATAACCCTTAGTTTGAACGATTTCAGAAGCTAAAAATGTCTGCATGTGCTCAGAAACTTTATTTGGAGCTTTTGACCAGTTTTCTACAGTCAGCTGTGCAAAGCCTGCAGTTCCACAGGAATTGCCAGACAAAGTTTCAAGGTCACACAAGCCATCACTTATAGGCTTAATCTAGAGCAGTATAGAGGACTAAGTACTGGTACTGGGAGCTTGGTTTTCCATTGTTGAATAGGGTAACAATTTAAAATCTAGTACAGGTAGTCCTCAACTTACAATCATTTATTTAGAAACTATTGGAAGCTACAAGGGCACTAAAAAAAGTGACTGTTTTTCACACGACCATTATAGCATCCTGGTCACAATTTGGACAGTTGGCAACTGGCATGTATTTATGATAGTTGCAGTGTCCCAGGATCATGTGATCATCTTTTGCTTTTATTCTGACAAGCAAAGTCAATGGGGAAGCCAGACTAACTTAACAACCATGTTACCAACTTAACAACTGCAGTGATTCACTTACACTATGGTAAGAAAGACCATAAAATGAGGCAAAACTCACTGACAAGTATCTTGCTTAGCAATGGAAATTTTGGGCTATATTGCGGTCATATGTCAAGGATTACCTGTAGCTCACATCTGAACTCTGCATTTCCCCACTCTCTAAGTATCTCAGCTTTTCAACCTATTCCAAGGTAATGTTTTAAATGTAAATTTCTATGACTGTCAGCTAGTTGCGTTTTGCTTCTATATCACATTTATTTTGTTTTTTGCAGAATTGTAGCTCACATGTTAGGAGGGCTGTTGTGACATGTTTCTCTGCTGGATGCTGTGGTCGCCATGGTAACAGGCCAGTGCGTTACTGCAAAAGATGCCACTCAAATCATCACAGCAGTGAAGTCGGGGCAACAGCAGAGACCCATCTTTATCAGACATCACCACCTCCTATCAATACCCGTGAATGTGGTGCTGAGGAATTAGTCTGTACGGTGGAAGCTGTCATTAGGTAACCTTCACTAGCTTAATTAATATAGTCAAATGTTCCTTTCTGCCCTCCATCCTCTGCCCCATTATTGCAGCCTTTCCCAATTGGTATCACCCAGATTGAATCAGATTTACCCATGGTTTCAGTCCAAGAAGCCACACTGCCTGACATTGAAAGGTTAGTATGGTGAACTCATGTACAGGTTTTGGAGTTCATCTTAGGTGTTCTTCATTTTTTAGCCTGCTGAAAGAGGCTGAATTCCATGCTGAACAAAGAGAATACGAGCTCAATCGCAGGAGGCAGCTGGGCCTGTCTTCCTCTCATCATTCTTTGGACAACACAGATTTTGATAACAAAGATGATGACAAGCATGATCAGCGGCTTCTGAGCCAATTTGGGATCTGGTTCCTGGTAGGTGTGCTTTCCTCTCTTCCTTAAGATTCAAATTCTAGGAGAATTATTAGAAGCATCTCAGAGATTAAAACAATCTTTCCAAATATGGTGCCTTCCAGGTACCCCGGACTTTAACCCCATCATCCAGTCTTCCCAGTATCTATTGCTATCTGGAGATTATTTGAATTGAAGGCCAACACATCTGTAGAATTGAGACCAGGGTTCTAAATCTCTGTGAATAGAGAAATTTCATGGCTTCTGATGTTCATTTTCCTAATATGAGGGGATGACAGAATATTGTTGTTCTTCCCATTTTTTAAAATTTTGTTTGAAGGCATAATATCTGGAGAAGATCTCTTTATAAACAGCTTTGGCAGGCTATAGAATTATAGACTAGAATAATTATAGACTAAATAATATGCATGACCACAGCAAAACAAATACAAGGATGTACTTTGAACAATGATGACTCTAGGGGATTAAAAATGAGCAACCCACCAAGCACTTACATGTGAGGAATTCTGTCCATATAAACTAAAATGACTAGCTTTGTAGTGTTTTGTGAATGCAGTTGCTCCCCTCCTTAGTTATTGAGATTATGGGATTAAGACTCTTTCTTAGTGCAGTGCTTCTTATTTTGGTTTTTATCTATTGGGAGAAAATATGTGTCAATATAGTCTCTTATTCTTAAACATTTAGTTCAGTCTTCTCATCTTTGAACTCTCTTTTTATAATACTCCAACTAAAGAACATTTCTGGAGAGCTCAAAAGCTTTTCTGTCAACTCCTCCCAAAAGTGCTTAGTTAATCAAAAGTTCTTCAATATAGCATCAGTGGCAATCTGTTAACAATGGCAAGTGATGTATAGACTGTTTAGATTGATTCCTGAATATGTAATCTGCTTAGCTAAAGTAGGAATGTGAGAAGCATGCCTTTTTATCAGACATGTTTCTCAGGATAAACAACTATTAAATGGCTTCTTAAAGGGGATGGTATTAAATCAAAGAACAAATAAGAGATGGTCAAAAGGACTATAATCTGTGCGGAATGTAGATGGAAATAAAATAATTTTGGTTGGAGTTGATCACTTTGGAATATTGCACTGAATCTGAATTTCATTTTGAATCTTAGCTTTTATTTTTAATAGATAAGTCCCAATTAGAACAAATACACGCTAGTAGTTGCATATTATTTCATTATTTATGTTTAAATGTTTATTGCTTTCCCAATGTTTTTGGCTGAGTTTGATAGTAGTAGAATAGTCCCCCCCTCCAAGTTTTTGTGCCTTTGTTAGTCAAACTATCTGAAAGCACACTTGTTTCTTATTTTTCCGCAATTTGCAATAGATAAAGAGAAAAATTGAGAACATTTTGTTTGCAGGTTAGCCTCTGCACCCCTAGTGAGAACACCCCTACAGAGAGTTTGGCTCGACTTGTCAGCATGGTTTTCCAGTGGTTCCACTCCACGGCATATATGATGGATGATGAAGTTGGCAGCCTAGTGGAGAAACTCAAGCCCCAATTTGTCACTAAATGGCTGAAAACGGTGTGTGATGTTAGATTTGATGTCATGGTGATGTGCCTTCTTCCTAAACCAATGGAGTTTGCAAGGGTAAGAATTATAGTTCTTGATTTATAGCAGTGTCACAGATAAACATATTTAGATCCATATGTAATGGACATTCCTAGCAGTGTTAAATTACAGGGTTAAATATTTTGAGTGCTTGTTGTACGCAAAAAGAAAATGTAGTGCTGGTTGCCTTCAGTACTATATAACTTACTATATGACATTTAATACAGCTTTTTCCCCCTTGGCAATGTCCTCAGGTAGGTGGATATTGGGATAAGTCATGTAGCACTGTGACACAATTAAAGGAAGGTCTGAACCGGATCCTCTGCTTAATTCCATACAATGTAATCAATCAACCTGTGTGGGACTGTATTATGCCAGAATGGCTGGAAGCCATCAGGACTGAAGTGCCAGACAATCAACTGAAGGAATTCAGGGAAGTATTAAGGTAAGTGGAACAATATGCAGTCTTTTTAATTCCTGTTGGAGGAATTGAAGGTTATATATTAGTCGTCTTTCAGACAGTAATCCAAGCCTTACATATCTAAGCTGTAACTTTATAAATGGAATGTCAGACATGAATTATGTTCTGTAACATATATGAAATTTCAAGCCCTTGGAGCAAATGCACTTGCTTTTCCCAAAAACATCAGATCTGGATTGGACCCAAAGTTTGAATTGCAAGAAAGCACTTTCAAATTCTAAACCTCTTGAGATGTCTCCTTAGCCAATGGTTTGATTACAATGATTCAGGTCTTGAAGGCCCATGAATGTCATTTAGGAACTTATAAGGTAAAGGTAAAGGTTCCCCTCGCACATATGTGCTAGTTGTTCCCAACTTTAGGGAGCGGTGCTCATCTCTGTTTCAAAGCCAAAGAGCCAGTGCTGTCTGAAGACATCTCCATAGTCATGTGGCTGGCATGACTAAATGCCAAAGGTGCACAGAATGCTGTTACCTTCCCACCAAAGGTGGTCCCTATTTTTCTGCTTGCATTTTTTGCGTGCTTTCAAACTGCTAGGTTGGCAGAAGCTGGGACATGTAACGGGAGCTCACCCCGTTACGCAGCACTAGGGATTCGAACCACTGAACTGCCGACCTTTCGATCGACAAGCTCAGCATCTTAGCCACTGAGCCACCACATCCCTTTAGGAACTTATAGATTGAACATTAGTTCTTGATATTGATATATCAATAAAATTCCAAGTTGCAGAAAAGCAAGCGCCTACAATCATAATTCTCTGATATTGTTTAATTTGCATCTTTTTAAAAAGGTGGAAGCCAAAGAGTTGCAGTAATTGATGTATCACACTTTGATTTTGATTGTAGAGAGAGATGCTGACATATGCTGACTTCAGTTGAATTTGAATTCCTTCCCATTTTATTATCAGTTCAGAATGGTTTACACATGTAATACAAAAATAAAAGCATTCATAAATTATATAATTACATTACTTTCTAAAGAGGGAATTAGAAAACTGTTAAACTTCCTAATGATCAGGAATATACACTATTGTAGTTTATAGGACTGATGGTCCTCTCCCACTGGAGATATTTGAGCAAAGGTGAGAAGTCATGAACAGAAATGCTATAATTCTATATTACTTGCAATGATCAAAGTTTGGATTAAATTAAAATTGAGATTCTAAGATCTTCTCCATCCTTTCATATATGTCAAACTTTTTCATTGTCCTCGTCATGCTTCTTATAGAATCTCCTTACACAATCTTATTTCTTTTCAAAATTCCATAGGACAGTTTAGCTCTTTTCATGACCACCAATTGGCATAGTCTCATTTGGAATTTATTCCAGTAAAAACTACTGCTATACAATGTAGAACTTTTACATATATGTAATGTTTTCCTGATCAGGTGTCTGAAGAAGCTTAAGCCAAAAGCTTAAGCCAAAAGTCTACCTAAAATAAGCAGTATAACTATGTATGTCATGGTTATAAGATATTTATTTACTTTATATAATGTATTACAGAATTTCAGCCTTTAGTGCAGAATCTATTTTATAAAGTTCCAAGGTTTCCAAATGTGCACAATGTTTAAAAATAAATAAAAAATATAGTGTATTTAAAAATAAATAAATAAAAATTATAGTATGTTATTTGAAATCAAAGTTTGGAGCTTGAAATAGGGTTGCTTTGATCTCAGACTTCTGGAATTTTTAGACTAGTTATCCTGAATCAGAGCAGGGTGCTTCAGATTCAAAACATTTAAAATTTGAAATGTTTTACAAACAGCTGGTTTCAAATAATACGCCAATTAGTAATTAGAATTGTTTGAGTGTCATTTTTAAATTTTGTGGACAGCTTTTGCTCTTTTGGGCAGCCGTCCCAAAGACGTCCCCTAAAGAACTTGCTAATCAATCTTTTGTCTTTGTGCATTGCAGTAAAATGTTTGATATTGAGCTATGCCCACTCCCTTTTTCTATGGAGGAAATGTTTGGCTTCATAAGCTGTCGATTCACAGGATATCCATCCTCTGTACAAGAACAAGCTCTACTCTGGCTTCATGTGAGTGCTGACATATCTTTGATCAAGTCATCCTATGGAAGCACATTCCAGTGTGTTGATACTATCATATTATCAACTACTATCATAGTTCCCAGATAGTATTGACTGTGTGCATCGAAATTTTTTTAATATATACTAATCCTAATTAATTAATTAATTAATTTGTTTGTTTGTTTGTATTAATTGGTATTTTGGCTCACTATCCCAAGCAAACATTATATGGTTTCTATTGTTATTGTCTTGGAGCTACCTATGATCAAGCTTTGTGATCTGTGAGGCGCTTTCAGTGTTCAACTCATAAAATAGCTTAGAGAGTCTTACTTCCTTTTCCTTGCCACCTGTTATGAAGTTAATACAGTCTCAAGAAATCATGCAGAAACATCTGATGCAGAGGCTAAGCAGATCAGCATTTGGTTGTGTCTGGTTAGAAAGCAATGTGATCATTCTATGGATAAGTTTTGTCATGACAGAAAGATGTGCATTTAAGAAATTAAGGCTTCAGTAACAATTTTAGGTGACTTGCATTAAGGGTCTCTTTGAGGAAGCCAACCTAAAAGCAGGAGCTGGGTTCACATATATTAAACCTTGATTATTTGACTTTGATTTATTGAACAAATAATAAAAATTGGGTTTGCATGGTTTGCTAAACCATAAACCATAGTTTCAAAGGCACAATTAATATATCATACTAAGCTTAGATCAACCTCTTCACACAAACATCATTAGTGTCATGTATATACCAATTAGGGCGTGTCGAAGTTTTCAACTTTCAATTTCCAAACATTAGGAGTGCTCAAAAGTTGTGGCATGCTTTGGGGATTGTAAAGATATTGTGGTCACTTTAATATAATTTAGATGTGCTTGGTAAGTAACTACATAAATATCATAACTTTTTAACATTTTGTTTGCTCCATTTATACACACTTCAGTTGATCAGTCCATAAATTCTACAACTACAGTTTCAACCCCCATGCCCTAGATCTTAATTTGTATAGGTACTAAATTAAATGAATGCTTTAAGTTCATTTTTCATTTTGACCTAGTTTCTAAAATATACACTAGCACTTCAGTTTTTAGTTGAACCTGAGAACACTGTCTTCTTCCTCTTTTTCAGGTGTTATCTGAATTAGACATTGTAGTTCCACTTCAGTTGGTAATCAGTATGTTTTCTGATGGTGTTAATTCTGTGAAAGAACTGGCAAATCAAAAAAAATCGAGAGTCAGTGAGATAACTGGGAACCTTGCAGCTCGAAGGGTAATTCATTATCAATTTCCTTTATAATATGAGACACATTTTGCATGTATTTTTTGACTAAGTCAGCAGGTGCAATCAGTGAAAATGAAGTGTGATTAAACTAAAGACCTTTGAAATGAGCGGGGCTGAGTATGCATTTAAGCTTAAAACTGAACTTGGTTACTTAACAGGATGCTCTGTTGAAGATTGCAAATTTATTCATTGTAAATAGATGCATTTAGAATCAGGTTCAAAGTAGGCAGGATGCTTTTTCATAGAACTGGCAGTTACGCAGGGTTTTTTTTTCTTTTCAAAAACCCACTAAATAGCAAGTTTAGGTCTTTGACCTGGATCAGACATTAATTATTAGGTGTGAAAACTTAGTTTTTTGCTATTTGTTGCAGACCCAATCTAGATCACACCATTCCTTATTCATATTATTTGTATAGGGGAAAAATTCCAATAGAGGGTATATGAATTCTGCAAATATTGCAAGTAACGTGTGGAAGCATGAAACTGATGGGACACCAGCAGGTGTTGAAAAGTTCTGGTATGAAAAAGGATTGTCCCTCCATCAGTCTTAGCTATGGTCAACTATAAAAGGTTCTGAGTGTTTCAGCACAACCTCAGTTGGAGGGTTGTAAAATATAAATATAAAATATATATTGAACTATATCGCCCTGGCAGGACCTAGACTTAGCTTTTTAGAAAACACTTCCTGCTTGTTATGTTAACCTTCCAAATAGAGATGTCTATGGATATTTTAAACCTATCTAAAACATTTAAACAAAAAGATAAACTATTTAACTCAGTAGGCTAAACAAGCAATTAAAATGATTAAACCAGCAACTGGATAGTAGAAATCAGGGTTCAAATGATTCAAATATTAGAGCTGCAAAAGTCTGTAGATGGTACAAAGAGAAGTTTTATGCACCTCTCTGTTACTATCTTATGATTGTCTGGATTTTTATAGTGTCAATGTAGTCACTCCAATTAAAAAAAATGATTAAAACAGGGAAAATTCTGGGAGTTGAATCCATTGGTCTTAAAGTTGCCAAGGTTGGACTCCCTTGCATTAGGACAAACTAAGATTTAACAGTAAAAGTCTTAATAGAATAGAATTGGTTTTGCCTTGCACCAAAAAGATAATAGAACTCCCTGGGGGAGATGCTTCATCACTATACATTCTCATGGAAGGGTTCCAAGCATATCTTAGGACTCAGAGAAATACACAAGAAAAAGTGCTCCTTTAGATATGTCAAATGTAGTTTGGCTGTTAGTCACATCATTTTAGTAAGACTTAAGGTTCACCTAATTTTTGCCATTTAAGTATTCCATCAGTCATGAATATTCAGTAGCACATAAATGGGATGTCTGAAAAATATTTCGCAATACCATATCCCCGTTACTAAATCATGCTTTTCTGCTTTTATGACTGCTTTATTAATAACAGGTAACACTATCTTCATTCTGGGAAAAATGTGTCTTCTACAACTTTCTAACATGAAATGAATGTATTTTCTTAAATTAAGGGTACAGGAGCTCGCCTGGAATTCTGTCTCTGTATATTATTTTATTTGGCTTCCTCTAGGTGAGCATTGCTTCTGATCCAGGACGCAGAGTTCAGCATAATACACTGAGTCCATTCCCAAGTCCGTTTCAGAGTCCATTTCGCAGCCCCATGCACAGCCCTTTCCGCAGTCCTTTCAAAAATTTTGGACCCTCTGGAGGAAGGACCATTGACTTTGACTGTGATGATGATGAAATGAATTTGAGTTGTTTCATCCTAATGTTTGATCTCATCTTGAAGCAGGTAATAATATACATCCCGGTATTGTAAATATGGTCAATAATGCAATCCAAATATAACCACATCTTGTTTTGGAACATTTTAAAGAATCTTTTAGTGTTTTATACAAGTGCCAATTTGCAAGCCAGAGATTATTTATATGCATCTAGAAAGACTCCATGGTATACAAACTTTTTGGGGTCAAGAGTTCACTAGGCCTGAGTGAGTTCTCTTGGCCTTTTGGTAAACCCAAGAAACTAAAACCATAACTTTTCCAGCTGATAGGTATCATGGTGCAATAGCCAAGATATTTTAATAAATCAAAATATCACATATTCATGAGTTTCACATATTCTGTGAGTATTTAATTTGGTGGCTAGGTGGAAGGTCTCTGGAGAGCTAGAGAAGGATCATTAATGACCTCTGATCTAATGTTGGAGGGATATGTAGTATAATTGATAAATATTGATTGAAAATTACTGATTTCACACAACACACTGTCCGGAATTTGAATATGGGTCAAAGATTTATATTTAGTTTACTTATTTATTAAGTTTATATGGCATTCATATCACAGTTTGAGGCAACTTTGTTGAGTTGAATCCTATATTCAGCTCAAAATTAAATAAAAACAGTTAATTCTTTGGAGATGCAGTATTCAGGATATAAACAGTAAATTGCTCAATTGACTTTTTCTCTAACAAAACTTCATATACCTTTCTTCATGAATCTTTTAGAAGGACTGTGGATTACTTCAAAGACGTATTTCTAGTTAATGAACTTCAGTTGAATTACCCAAGTCAACATAGATTTACAGACTGAAGCAGTTCTGTTATACAGCAAATCAAATCATGTGGCTAATCATCTCTATCCTTATTTCCTTGTGTACGGTCTGTGTATCTCTGGCAGTGCTAGTCTGATTTTGCTGCTGTGCTAACTAACTTAGCTTGTTGCCTGTAAGGCACAGCCCTGATACAATTGAATTCCATCCAGAAGAGGCCTTGCCTTCCCAGCCTGAAACAAAGGAAACTAAGCTTGGGGGTGAGCCTTCTGAAGAGGAATGAATCTTGCTAGCCAGAAAATATAGCTTTATTGTAACACTGCTAAAGGGGAGGCTCTTAAGAAAGGGGAAGCCAGTGGACATTAATGTCATGTTAAGAAAATGAAGTGGACAAACAAGAACTCTAATAGTTTATAGTTTTTGTTTTTAAACTGGAATATAAATAATTCTTGTTTATAAACTGCATTAGGCAGCAAATGTTCACATTTACAATAGTGATGAAAAAGTAACTTTTCAACCAATCATGTATTTATGATCTTTATAGCATCTCTTTCCCTCTGTCCTGTGTTTACCATTACAGTTAATTAGTACAGTTGTCCTGGCTTGACCCATCACCACCCCAGAGTGGAGATATTGTCTAAAAAGGATTGTCTCTTCCTCAGATGCTTTTCTTTCACTCCCTAAAAAGTGCTAAGGGCAAGTTAACTAGCTCAGCTCTGTATTCTTAATTAGTTGATTGATTAGAACCCAGTTGGCTGGCAGCTGCTGCCTGAAACTGACTAATCAGTTTTACATTAAAGGCAAACACCTGGCACCCGTGCATTCTTTTGAAGTGTAGTCCCTATTGTGTGCCTGCTTACACTCTTTTTATCCCTTCCTCTTCAGTGCATGTAAATACAAATATTCTCTTCTTGCTAATTATCCCAGTGCCAGGTGAGCATCCAAAGGTGGTTGTGGTGGGGCTGTAAAATTTGCCCTTTTAGCCAGCTTCCTCATGAGATGAGTTTCAGAAATCCTGCCATTTGTGCTCACCCAGATTTTTGGAGTGAGATCCTGTTGTTCAGCAATGCTGAAGTAAAATCATAGTTGCAGTCACATGATTTTCTTTCACTTAGCAACAGCTTGCTTAATGACCAAGTTGTTGGTTTGAATTGTGATTGCTTAAACAAGAACTACCTGTAAGACATTTTCTGAACTGATTTACTTATTTTAGATTATTGGCCAAACTATTTAATAATTTTAAATTGTTTTTAACTTTTATACTGTTGGTTTTTTATCTTGGCTGTACACCGCCCTGAGTCCTTCGGGAGAAGGGCGGTATAAAAATTTAATAAAACTGAAACTGAAACTGATTTGACCAGATCATTTGAGTTTTTTCCAGTATAATGGTATAGTGGCTGCTGTCCTGTCTTTTCCTCATCTCTGGAAAAAAAAAAAAGTCCACCTCCTGATAACTTAGCAAACACAACCATGTAGTTTTCTATGGTACAATATATTTTTTCTAGTTTGCAGCCCTGGAATTCCCTACCTATATATTAATAAAACCTGGCTCTATTTGGCATCCAGATCCAGACAAGGATAGCACTAAATGCTGCCAATTGCTGAGAATTCTACCATCCTTACTATTTTCATTTTCTTTCCAGTCTATTAAAGCAGCTTCAACTATTTTGATGCTTTCCTGTTATAATGAATCCTATAAAAAGATTGAAACAAAAATGTCAAAGTAGTTTAATCAGTTTAAAATGGAATCTCAAACTGCAGCTCAAATGGAATCATACCTTGAATTAAATCACAATGATTCATACAGGCTTTATTTCTAATATGGAGATGTCAGTTTTATAATTCTCATCTGTATCATGATTTGTCTTAACATATATGCCAGTTTTTAGAGACGAGTACCACGGCATTCATATGCCAAAAAGTATTACATATACAATCTTCTTCTTAATCTGAATTCAAGTCAGATAGATGGATGTCTGATTAATTTATTCAGCTAGCTAGAACAAGAACAAGAAGAACTGGAACAATAAGAGACAGCGTGATTTTGCTGGAGTTTTTTGTAGTGGGTGGCTATAATAAATCTAATTAATGATAAGGATTGAGATGGATTGGGCCTGGGAAACCTCATGTTCAAATTTCCATTCAACAATAAAACTGGGTGATTTTGAAACAACTATTATGTCTCAGCACAACCTGTCTCACCAGGTTGTTATGAGGATAAAAATCAGGCAGACTTCCCCATGTGCAATATTGTAAACTCACAAAAGAAAGACCAGATATAAAGACAAGACATAAATGTAATAGTAAGGATTGATGACCCATAACCACGCTGAAATCACCATACAACTGGACTATTTATTTGTCAACTTTCTTAAACACCCATCTCCCTCATAGAGGGGTTCAATGTAATGGGGCTGCCTTTGAAAATGATTTTGAAGATACAGTTAGTGCAGAATACAGAAATCATATTCCTAACTGGGAAAACCCATTGTTAAATCCATCTAACAGTCACTGCATTGGCTACTAACAGGTTTATGAGTTCAATTGGAAGCACTATTTTTAACCTATAAAGCTTTATAAGGTATGGCACTGGATTATAACTACCTTACCAAATGTAACACTGCCCATCTGACCCAGTCACCAACTGAGATCTGTTTGAAGGTTCTATGCCCAGGGGAAGTAAGAGAAGTTAGACTGTTAGTGAAACCTATCTGCAGAACATAATATGGGATTGCAACCTTTAGTGCCTCACAAGCAGCTGTTGTGTGAATAGTTGTTTGACAGGAAGAAATTCAACTGAAACTAATTTTCAAAGAGAAAGTTTCAAAGTTTTGTCTGCTTTTCAGCTATTCAAATACATGGAGCTTTTAAGAGCCGGGGTGCTATTGTATATTATTTAGTAGACTAATTACTAGTTACTTTGATTAGGGAGGGCTAGGGTGACTTAAATTTAAATACACACATGGAAGATGATTCAGTGGGGTTTTTTTGTGGCTAATATGGTCTCTCTTTATGTAATCCAGTACACAACGTTATTGTGGAGTAAAACTGGAGGGAAATGTATTATGTATGCTTTCTTGAGCTCCCAGAAAAAAAGATAAGCTACAATTTCAATAATACATTAAAAGCACCTTTAAGAGGGTACTCTTCTTTTTGCCAATGTTTGTATATCAATTATTTTGTTAATGATTCCACCTATAATGTGTTTTTCAGATGGAATTACAAGATGATGGCATTACCTTGGGCTTGGAGAACAGCATTTCCAAAGACATAATTTCTATCATCAACAATGTATTCCAGGCCCCCTGGGGTGGCTCCCATATTTGTCAAAAAGATGAGAAGGCTGTAGAATGTAATTTATGCCAATCTAGTATCCTGTGCTATCAGATGGCTTGTGAACTCTTGGAAAGATTAGCCCCCAAAGAAGAAATCAGACTGGTGGTAAGTAAGTTAAAGAAAGGTTCTGAAAAAGTGCCCAGAAAACAATTCCTATTGTAGTTATATATCTAGGTCAGGGTTGTGTTTGACCTCGGAAGGGCGGGGGCAGGAGAAGCCCAGGGAGTGTGACCATGGTGGGCATGGCTATGGTGGGCATGGGACTTGTGGGGAGGCACCTGTGGTGGCCAAATGCTAAGGCAGGACTTCTCTGAGACCTTCCCTCACTCTCATTATACAGGTAATCCTTGAGTTACAAATGTAATAGAGCCTGCCAATTACATTCATAACCCAAGGATTCATTTGATCGAATCATGTTAAATAAACACGATCACTCCCTTCTTTCCCGAATGCATTTGTTAATCGAATGCATATAAGGTATCTCAGAGTGGGGAAGAGCATGCAGGGCCTAGTGCTGCAGCAGGCCATCCAAGGCCTTCCCCAAACCACTGAGCTACCTCATGCTCTCGTGGGGTCCGCACAATTGCTCCCCCCCCATCCTGCCCCACCGGATCTCCATAGATTGGGCCTGCTTTGCTAGCATTCCAGATTTCACTTACTCCTCTCCATCCCGTTTCCCATGGATTACTTACTTTTTGAAGATCTCCAGAGCTCCAGAAAAGGCTGACCCACTGGCAGAGAAGCCAAAATGTTTTATTCAGATGATGGCAATGCTGTAAGAACATGAAAACTAAGGAAAACATTTTTACCAGCTTCTGAGTAAAAGACTTCGGTTGGGGCCATGTGGCCAGCAGGCCTGCCTGGACTGGGCCACAGCAGTCTCCTGCTTCAGGGATTGAGGCAGCAGCAGCAGCCAATCAATGAGGGGCTTGCTTCCTTTGCCTCATCAAGCTGAACTACAAGCCCCTTGTTGATTGGCTGCCATGCCCCAATCCCTGAAGCTGCTCATTCGAACTAGCCAGTCAGCAGCCCACAATGTCCCTCTTTACCAATGTTAAAATCTGGTCACCTTACTATAACAGGCCCGGGAAGGCCTCTGGAGGCTCCATTTTGACCTGTAACAGGCCTTGGGAGGCTTCCAAAGGTTCCATTTCAGCCTGTAACAGGCCTGGGGAAGCCTCTGGAAGCCCGAATGGAGCCTTGAGGGCCAGGGTGGCCCACAGAGGCTCCATTTCAGCCAGAAATGGGTTTGGGGAGGCCTCTGGAAGCCCCTGCGGCCCATTTTGGCCAGCAGAGTGCTGCAGGAGGCCGTCCAGGCCAAAAACGGGCTGCTGGGGGCTGCTAGCAGAGGCACCATGGGCTGGTGCTTTGCTATTTCCAGGATGGCCCCATGGACCAGATCTAAGCACCCTGCGGGCCGGATCCGGCCTGCGGGCCTTGAGTTTGACACCCTTGAACTAGGTCATGATGGTCATATTTTCCCTTCTGTGTTCCATATGTTGAGTATACAATATGCCATTTGATTTGTGCAAAGATCGTGTAGATAACCAGTGGGTGTATGATCTTTTAAGTTCTCAAGGCCCCAGTCAACAATAACTAGTAGAAATAACAAAGTAGATCAGGGCAGGGTGACGAGGAATAGTCTTGAGAATGTTATCTGGGAGGAGTTTGATGCTGTGACTCCCGATGATGTGGACAGAATTTTGGGGAGACTTAGTGCGGCCACATGTTTACTGGACCCGTGTCCCTCCTGGTTGGTACTGGCCTCCCGGGAGGTTACACGAGGCTGGCTCCAGGGTGTTATCAACGCTTCGTTGAGTGAGGGTTACTTCCCCACAGCCTTGAAAGAGGCGGTGGTGAGGCCTCTCCTCAAGAAGCCGTCCCTGGATCCGGCAATATTGGCCAACTACCGTCCTGTCTCCAACCTTCGCTTCCTGGCGAAGGTTGTTGAGAGTGTGGTCGCGCGACAGTTCCCGCAATTCCTGGAGGAAACATCCTATCTGGATCCGTTCCAGTCTGGTTTCAGGCCTGGGCACAGCACGGAAACGGCATTGGTCGCGTTGGTTGATGATCTCTGGAGGGCTCGGGACAGGGGTTGCTCCTCTGTTCTGGTCCTGTTAGACCTCTCAGCGGCTTTTGATACCATCGACCATGGTATCATGCTGCACCGGTTGGAAGAGTTGGGGGTGGGAGGCACTGTGTTACGGTGGTTCTCCTCCTTTCTCTCCGATCGGTCGCAGTTCGTGTTGGCAGGGGGGCAGAGGTCGACCTCGAGGCCTCTTATATGTGGAGTGCCTCAGGGGTCGGTCCTCTCGCCCCTCCTGTTCAACATTTATGTGAAGCCGCTGGGCGAGATCATCCGTGGCTTTGGGGTGAGATACCATCAGTACGCTGATGATACTCAGCTGTACATCTCCACCCCAGGCCACCCCAACGATGCCCTTGAAGTGATGTCCCAGTGCCTGGAGGCTGTACGGACCTGGATGGGGAGGAACAGGCTCAAGCTCAACCCTTCCAAGACTGAGTGGCTGTGGTTCCCGGCATCCCGATATGGTCAGTTGACTCCATCACTGACTATTGGGGGCGAGTCTTTGGCCCCCACAGAGAGGGCTCGCAATCTGGGAGTCCTCCTGGATACGCAGCTGTCCTTGGAGGAACATCTGACGGCTGTAACCAGGGGGACCTTTTATCAGGTTCGCCTGATCCGCCAGTTGCGGCCCTTTCTTGATCGGGATTCCTTGTGCACAGTCACTCATGCCCTCGTAACCTCTCACCTTGATTACTGCAATGCTCTCTACATGGGGCTCCCCTTGAGGAGCACCCGGAGGCTCCAACTGGTCCAGAACGCAGCAGCGCGGGTAGTGACGGGAGCAGCGTGGTGCTCCCATGTAACACCGCTCCTGCGTGAACTGCACTGGCTCCCGGTGGTCTTCCGGGTGCGCTTCAAGGTGTTGGTTATCACCTTTAAAGCGCTCCATGGCATAGGGCCTAGCTATCTTCGAGACCGCCTGCTGCCACCGACGACCTCCCATCGACCCGTGCGCTCCCACAGAGAGGGCCTCCTCGGGGTGCCATCAGCCAAACAATGCAGGCTGGTGACCCCCAGGGGGAGGGCCTTCTCTGTGGGGGCACCTACCCTCTGGAATCAGTTGCCGCCTGAGATAAGGAGAATCCATGACCTCAGTGCCTTCCGCCGTGCCCTTAAAACTTTCTTTTTTCAACAAGCCGGGCTGGCTTAATTTTCTTTTTAAGGGTTTTTTAATTGTTCTGTTTTGCTTATCGTTTTAATTAATGGGGCCAAATCTATATATATTTTTAAATGTGTTTTAATGTTTGTATTTGATGTTTTTATCTGGCTGTTCACCGCCCTGAGTCCTCAGGGAGAAGGGCGGTATACAAATTCAAAAATAAAATAAAATAAAATAAAATAAAAATAAACTAGAAAAGGGTGTTACTATCACTGTTCAGATGTTGCTACAGTTCCTAAATTTCATTATTATTACTTAGATTGGTAAAGTTTCTGGGAGATGTTGTTCAGGAACACCTGGAGGTTCATAATGTTGTTCAGGAACACCTGGAGGGACTACCTGAGGACTACTCAGGTAGTCCTCAACATACATCTATTTACTTAACAACTGTTTAAAGTTACAGTGAACTCAAAAAAATTACTTACAACCTGTCCTTGAAGTTATATCTTCTGCATCACCCCCATGGTCACATGATCACATTTCAGGCACTTGACAACCGGCTCACATTTATGACTTAGTTGCAGTATCCCACAGTCACATGATTGTATTTTGCAACTTCTTTTCCAGCAAAGAAATGCCTGTTGGATAAACTGGATTTGGATTTATGGCAACGTGATTCACTTATTGACCATGTGATTCACTTAACAACCACAATAAAAATGCCCATAAAAATCAAGTCTGCATATGTGGTGATTTGATTTATGACCACAATGACTTATGACCAAAATTCTGAGTTCAGTTATGGTCATATGTCGAGGACTACAATACCTATAAAGGCAAGGATCTTATTTTTGTTCAAAGATTACAAACAACAATAAAACTAAGTGAAAGTGGGATACTATATAATGATGTTGAAATAAGATAAACAAATTTTACACAATTATTACCAATTGTTTAAAACATGGCTGCTTCTCCTACTCTGACCCTCAGAAGTTTATAAATGTCAACTTTGTGAAGGGTGAGACATAATTCTTGCAGGGCTTACTTTTCTGGTTGATGGTTATAAAAATTATGCAAAGAAACACAAGATAAAATTGAAAGATCTTAGTATCTGTTGATTAGTCCTTTTTGTAAAGTATGTGCAAGAGATGACCAAGTTGAGCCTGAGGGGGAAGGGAGGGTCAGTCAATCATGAGTTCATGTATGCCCACAAGAGATTAAATTCATCCCACCTTGAATTCCTTTCTATTCTTAACTCCCGCAAGTTTCCCTTGACCGTCAGATTCTTATAGAGAGTTTAAATTTCCAATAAATCTTTATATTCATTTGAACTGGCTGAATCTCCAGACTTCCTTGGTGCTTGATAGTATGTTTGCCTTGAAATATATACATGTGGATACGGAACATTATTTGTATTTGATCTTGTGTTTTGAAGGAACCGACAGATAACTTAGAGGACAGTCTTCTTGATTCCAAACCAGAGTTCATTATAGGAACTGAAGGGGATGCAGGAAACAAATCTGCCCCAGAGCATGTAGAAAACCCAGGGAACCATACAGAAACAACAGAAAATACAGGTATTCTTTTTTTAAAGTGTTAAAATTAAAATACTATGATGATTAAAATATAGTCTATAGTTTAAAATTATACATTTAATTTATAGCTTACCACAATCTCATGACTCTCTGTCTCCTTATATATATATATGCCTACATACACCCCGTAAATAATGTAAAGAAAGACATTGCTAATTTGTACTCACTTTCCACTTGTCATTTCTGACACTTTATTTCCCTTCATTCCCTTTAATAAATATTGATATCAACTTGAATTATCCCCAGAGAGGCATCTTGAGATCATTCATTCTAATGGCAGGTTGGCCTCCTATTACCAGTGGTTTACCAGGCACAGAACTGAACTGCCTGCCAGAAAGGTAGGAAATTCCCCTCCAGAAACCAATAACATCCTTTAGGCACCTAGGACAGAGCATGTGATCCAATCCCATTCTCAACATACTGAAAGGTGAAATGAATTGAATTGATTACGCATTGACAACTTAAACATCAGTTAAATGAAATGGAATGCAATTGGACACTCAAAATATACTTCTCACAACACAAAAACAAAGAAGGAATAGTACTGCTTTTATAGGAAGGATATATAGCAAGGACAGTGTTTGAGTATAGTCTAATCTGGGTGTCAGCAACCTGCAGCTCCGGAGCTGCATGCGGCTCTTTGGGCCCTCTGCTGTGGCTCTCTATCGGGTGCCCACCACTGGCTGGCCGCACCCCTCACCCTCCCCTCCCAGTCACTCCTTGCCTAGCCTGAGAAGGTAAGGGTGACGGGGATGGAGAAGCAGCCAGGGCAGAGACAGAGAGATACAGAGAGAGGGGGAGAGAGAGACACACACAGAGAAATAGAGACAGCGAGTGGGAGGGAGAGGGAGGGAGGGAGAGAGAGAGAGATGTCAAAAGGGTTTTGTGGTTCCCGGTATTTTTTTAACAACCAATTCTCTGCCCTAATAACCGGCTGGGTAGGCGTGGCTGGGGGGGTCATGTGACTGGTGGAAGTGAGTGGCATCAAGTTGGCCACGCCCACCCAGGTTTTGTGGCTCCCGGTGTTTTCTTTTCTGTGGGAAACGGGTTCAAATGGCTCCTTGAGTGTTTAAGATTGCAGAACCCTGGTCTAATCATTGGCAGAGCTGTGGTGGTGCAGTGGTTAGAATGCAGTACTGCAGGCTACTTCTGCTGATCACTAGCTGCCAGCAGTTTGGCAGTTTGGGTGTCACAGGCTTAAGGTTGACTCAGCCTTCCATCCTTCTGAGGTCGGTAAAATGAGGACCCAGATTGTTGGGTCTAAGAGTCATGTGATCACCTTTTGCAACCTTTTGACAAGCAAAGTCAATGGGGAATCCAGATTCACTTGATAACCAAGTTACTGTGATTGTTACATGAATGTAACAACCTTAATTAATTCCTAATTAAAAAGAATGAATGTTACTAAAGTGATTCACTTAACAATTATATGTTGTAAAATAGGACAAAGTTCACTTAACAACTGTCTTTCTTAGCAACACAAATATTGGGGTCAATTATAGTCATAACTCAAGGACTACCTATAATCAGAATGATTTCTATGTGTTGTATATGAACTTCATCAGGTTATATTCAAAGAAATCAGATGACTATATTATTGCTAGAGGGAAGTAGAAAATTCAGTTATACAGGAAAGAAATGGCCAGGGGCAGACTGTGGAAGAGATCATGAACTGCTCATATGAAAGCTCCCAATTAAGCTAAAGAAGAAAGCCAACCAGTTTCCATATTATGATCTTGAGCACATATCCACCAGTTTTAAGGAGAACATCAGAAATCACTTTGAAGTTCTGAATCTTGTGTAGAGAATCAAGAGAACTGTAGCATGAAATCAAATGTGTTGTTAAGAATGAATGTGAAAATCAGAAGAATACAGGAATTTATGGAATAGCTATAGAATTATTCCAAGCAACTGAAGAAGAATCTATAAAGATTGTAACCAAACTATACCATCAGATCTAGAGAACATAGCAATAAACAAATTGGAACAGGTCAACCTATATTTCAATACTAAAAAAAGGAGAACCAACACAGTATGTGTTGGTATTATTTCGTATTCTTAATTTCACCATGCTAGCAAATGAATGCTTAAGATCATTCAACACAAATTAGAGCCCTACACAGAGAGGCAGAAGATGCCAGATGTTCCAGCTGGCTTAAGAAATTGCAAATGAACTTCAAGCTTTAGTGATGAAAGTCAAGGAGAGTAGTGAAAAAAATGGGACTATTAAACATATAGAAGACTAAACCAATGACAACAAGTACAGTAATCAGTTTTAAAATGGCAACAAAGATACTGAAACTGTGTATGAGTTCTGCCTTTTATAATCAACTTTCAACAGTAAAGGAAACAGAAGTCAAGAAAATATGCTGTAAACCAGCAATGAAGAACTGGGAAAAATACTTAGATATGCTATGTCTAAACTTACAAAGATCATAATTGTGTAGTTAATGGTTTTCCCAGTTTTACATGATGGAAGCAAAAGTTACACTTTGAAAAAGCAGAATAGAAAGAATATTAACATTTTTAAACTTTAGGTTGAAGAAGGCTCCTTAAAATACCATACTGAAGAAAACAAACAAATGGTTAATTGAACAAATTAACCCAGAATTCTCACTTGAGGCACAAATGACTAGGCTCAAATTATCCTACTTTGGATTTAGGATTAGATTTATATTTATGTGAAGATCTAGTTCTCCGGAGAAGTCTTCTGGGAAAGGTAGTAGCAAAGAGAAGAGGAGGAGGAGGACCAACAGAAAGTAGAAGGACAATTACAGTGGCAATGGATACATCCTACCAGGGGTGAAATCCTACTGGTTCGGACCGGTTCAGGGCAAGAGAAGGCTCCGAGGTGCGCTTGGGCAGTCAAGCCAGAGGGAAACTCAAAGTGTCGGGGGCTTCAGAAGGGCAGAATGTGCTTCAGAATGTGAGGCTCCTGGCTCTAACAGTGAGTGATGTGAGTGACGTCAAGTTGGCCATGCCCACCCAGTCACATGATCACCAAGCCACACCCACAGAACCAGTAGGGAAAATTTTTGGATTTCACCACTGCATCCTACATATAATGCAGATATATAACAGGCATTCAATTTTTAACAAGAAATCAAACTTCTGCTTACAAAATCATACTGATTTTCTTTCAACCAATTCAAAGTCTCAAAATGAGCAAATATCTTTCAGTCCAGGATTTTAAGTTCAAAGTAGTAGATTTTCCCATAAACTGATTCACAAATTTTCACAAACTGATAAGTGTCATGTTTCAGGGTATGATTCAAGATTACATTAACATCTCTCAACCTTTTTTACCTTCACAAACTCACACTAACAATAACGAAAATATTACCTGAAATAGATCTACTATTGAGCAAGTCCCTATTGTAGCAAAATATTAAATCTCCAGGATGAAAATTACAAAATATAACCCTTTTTAAACATCTACTGATGTGAAGTACTATCATCTTAAACTTAGAAGAGATATAAGAGGCAGTATTTATTCTAAATGTCCACAATCTATTTTAGTAATACCTTTCAGTTGTCTATGAAAAGAGTTTATGTATTTAGAATCTTCTAAAACATTTTCCAATAAAACAAATAATTTGAGGTTACTAATGCATCAGGACCAAACTGGATAATCAAAAGATATTTATCTACTTACCTATATGCTGTTCCAGTCCAAGGCCATCCAGTCCAGTCCATAATTTTTCAATAATAAATTTAAAAAGTAATCAGTACAACAAAAATAACAGCAAACCCAATGCCCAAGGAACAACATGAGCCTATATAAATGTGGTTGTCCTTCCTGCTGGGTCACAGCATCCTTTTCTGAATGAATAGGAAAAGTGAATGCTTTTACAAAAATTATCTAGTCCTCAACTTGCAACAGTAATTGAGTCTGGAATTTTGGTTGTTAGTCATTGTGGTCATACAGTTTTGACTAATTTTTTATGATGGTCATTAAACAAAGTATGTGGTTGATAACTGAATCCTTTCCCCCCAGAAACTGAAATAAACACAAGTGCTAAAACATCACAAATTGGGGTCACATGACATGGATTATTCCAAATGGCCATAAAAGTGAGCCAGTTGCTAAGCACCCAAAATGTGCTCATGTAACTCATTTACAGGGATGTACTGTAACTCCAAAAATGGGTTATAAGTAACAATGGGGAAGTCGATTGTAACCTTGTCATTAAGCAACCGGTTGTAAGTTGAGGAATATCTGTATGATCACAAGCCAAAGAAAAAAGAGCATTGTTCCCAAAACAGGCCCTAGGCTGGTGCCAAAGCCAACAAAGACCATCAGACTCGAGGAATGGCGTTTTCAGTTTTTTTTATTGGAGTACTATAGCAAAAAGCTTTCAACAGCTAAAGGAACAGTGATATCTAGTTACTTTTATACAGTTCAAAGCAAGAAAACAAGGAAATGACATGGTTAAAAATTCTCATTGGTTAAATATATATTCTCAAATTGACAGACGATCTAAGGAACCCTTACTTGGCCAGGTACACAATTCTCTAAGCATTTATTCATTAATCACTATCTGCTCCACCGGGCACATAGCACACATGCACACTTCTGTATCACTGTTTCCCAAGATGTCTCCTAAGGAAGTTATCACCCTAAGAATCACTCCTTGGTCCCTTGACACGTTTCTTCTGACTGGTTTCTTCTATTTTATCCTTCTTCTTCATAAATTGCATGTTTATGTTAATAAGATTTCTTATCAAAAGAGGTGTATCTTTTACTATTATGATAAGACAGCGGTTACCAAAGTTTATATATCTATGTGCCATAACTAGCATCCTTCAGTCATGTCCTTTTGAGTTGTAACTTTCTTGTTGCTAAGCAGTTGGTTCCCACCATTTGTTACTAGTCTTGTTACACTCATTGCAGCTGCAACTTTCTGCCTCAGCAATTCCTAATTCCAACCTAAGTCCTTCAAGAGGAGATAATAGTATTCAATAAATGGCAATGTCCTTGAATTTAAAATTTAAACAATAATGTAAACATAATATAATAAAACAGAAAAGAAATAAAAACATCTAATATCATGTGGATTCCTAGATGGAATCTTTCCCCATTTTTATGTGGGGATTTAAAAAAAAAATTAAATGTGAACAAAATAATCTATCATTCTGTTCCCATTCTGATTAATTGATCAGCACCTTCTGGATCAGATAATATTTTCACACCGGGGTCAAGAATGTCTAGAAAAGGGATAACACAAAATCTAAAAATGGTATGAATGGGGGTTTCTGAACTATGCTATACAGTGAATTAGGAGCTGAGTGCAAAAAAAAAAAATGTGGGAATTATAAATGAACGGTTTCAACTTATTTTTCAAAATAACTTTTATGTTAATTTTTAGCACCCATAAAAAATGACACTGAAAGGAAATTTTGTTACCAGCAGCTCCCAGTGACATTGAAACTCATATATACAATATTGCAGGTAAGTTTCACATTTATTTTTATTTCAAAATATCTTTATGAATTTAATAATTTAGAACAGCAAACTCAATAAAGCACCATTTGTGGGACTTGTATGGAATCTTTTAGAACATACAAATCTAAAAAATCTATGCATCAAAAAGTGAAAAATATATAGTGAAGGAAAATCAAACTTATCTAAGTGCTTAGATAAGTTTGATTCTCTTTCACTATATCTACTAAATCAAATTATGTTTTGATTGTTACAATTTTGTTTTAGTTTGTAATTTATTATTTTTCTGTGGAATCCAAGATTAATTTTACCATATTTTATTTACCAAATTTTGCATAGGAAATGGCACGTTTTGAAGAACCAGATATTCTCTTTAACATGCTTAACTGCTTGAAGATTCTTTGTCTTCATGGGGAATGCTTATACATTGCAAGGAAGAACTATCCTCAGTTCCTAGCATATATTCAGGATCACATGCTGATTGCCAGGTATAAGTTTTATCAAGAGGAGGCTTAATAAGTTCATAGGCCAAACAAGTTTTGATGACCATAAATCAATGATTTTATTTTTGGTGCAATCTGGACTGAAATTGTTAAATATATTAAATCAACATATAGGTGGATAAAGGCTGGAGCTATACCCATCAGTAGTCCAAAGTAATGTTTCTCAACCTTGAATTCTGAACGTCAAAGTTCACACATCTTAAAGTTGCCGAAGCTGAGAAACACTGGCCCAACGCATGGTTGAACAACCATATATTCAGACACTTAAGCCTGCTCTGGGATTTCTCTGCTGAATAATTGGGTTTTGTAACCGCCATTTCTATTTTCCATAGTGCTCTAGGGAACTTGATTAAAAGAGCATTGTAGGGAATTAAAAGTTACTTAAGATGCCTGTAATTGGTTATAATAACGCTGTTGATGCCATATAAGCTTAACAGAGCCACTAAAATACAAACAGACTATCAGAGGGCATTTCCCCCAGATATTCCTTCAAATCTGAAGTACAAAATTGTAGACAGGGCAGATTCATTCAGTATCACAGAATTTGAACTAAGAGAATTGAAATCTATTCTACTTTGGAGCCAAAAGTTAAAACAACTTTGAAAGAAATGTAATGATCTACTTTTCCAGAATGTTTGTCTACAATGGCATTGATGCAGATATAAGATCCTATTTGCTGTCTTGCTAGATCTCTTCCACCATAAACAGAAAAAGGGAAAAAGGTTAAGACCAAAAGATGGAACTTATTTCTGCTTCCTAATTAAAAAGTACCATTTCGGCATTAGAGTTGGACCACAGCTAGGGGGAGATTCTTTACCACATCTTTATGGGCACAAAATTATTGATTGCAGAAATCAGTTCTGCTTGATGTAGCAGCAAAAGTATCAAAGCTAGTGTCTATTCATGGAATCATGATCATGTGTTTTGAGTTGCCTCTACTCTCTCATCTGTCCTCAGCTTATGGAGAGTTGTAAAATCCGAGTTCTCCCAGCTTTCTTCACTAGCAGTGCCACTTCTTCTCCATGCTCTTTCATTGCCTCATGGAGCTGATATTTTCTGGACAATCATCAATACCAACTTCAATAGCAAAGATTGGAAAGTTAGATTTGAAGCAGGTATGTCCTTTAACAGATAAAATCTATGGTTCAAAAATGTACACATTTTAAGGAAATCTTCCCTGAAATATTAATGAACTCTCCAGTAAATGATGTTGGTATAAGTAAAAGCACATCTATTTATGTTTGTTTATTTATTTAAAAAAATTTGTATGGCTCTGCATCTTAAACAAATTCTGGGTGGGAGATTCAGATATTTTAGGAGTTCAAGGAGTTCAAGGCCTCCATGGCAACCATTGGCCCGAAGTCCAGTCCAACTCACACAAGTAGCCACATGCTTTTATCTTGGATTAGTTGGCTTGCGATCTGAAATTTTAGTTTCTTGGCATGGTCAGATCACTTTCTAGTCACTATGCAGTCTATTATCTATGAATAGTGAGGGCAATGTAGGATGGACTTCCCTAGGAACTTATGGGTTGTATGGCTTTTCGTAATGATCTGACAGCAATTCTGCTTTACAACTGGTCAACCTCTGGAATGCAGATACAAACATTTTAGATGGTCTTTCATGATTGCACTCTCACCAAAGGTGCCATCACTCAGTTAACATGCTTCTTTATTTGCTGTTTACTTACAGTGGAGAAAGTAGCAGTGTTGTGTAGATTCCTGGATATTCACTCAGTGACCAAAAACCATCTACTGAAATATTCCTTGGCACATGCCTTTTGTTGTTTTCTGACTGCTGTGGAGGATGTGAATCCAGCTGTGGCCACCAGAGCAGGGCTTCTGCTAGATACCATAAAAAGACCAGCCTTGCAGGTATGTTAAACAGTGAAGAAACAAACATGATCCCAGATAATTTGCAGGCTTAAAATTTCTCGGTAGATTTAAAGTTAAATTCCTTTGTGTAACCTCTCAAACTTTATGATGATATTGGTGGTTTCTTTGATAATTTGAAGTAATTGCTGTTATAACTTTTATTCTTCTTTTTAGGGACTATGCCTTTGTCTTGATTTCCAGTTTGACACTGTTGTCAAAGACAGACCCATTATTCTTAGCAAGCTTTTGCTACTACATTTTCTCAAGCAAGATATTCCAGCGTTGAGCTGGGAATTCTTTGTGAATCGGTTTGAGACACTCTCTCTTGAGGCACAACTTCACTTGGATTGCAATAAAGAATTCCCCTTCCCAACAAGTAAGAAAGCTTGGTAGCATGATTTATTTTTTACAATTAGGGTTCTAAACTGTCTCTTCCTTGTTGAAAAAAAAGTGCATATCTACAGTGAATAACCCTTATATTTAAATCTTATATTCCCTTTGTGGAAATAATTCTAGTAATATTTGGCCAGCTACTCCAGTTACTGGTGCGGTACTGATGAGTATGGCACCACACCTTAGGCTGGTAATATAACACAAATAAAATACCTTTACTGCTTCAAAGAATTTATATGAAATAAAAAATAATGGACCTAGTTCAGAAGTAATGATCTTGGCCTGATAAAGTATAGCTTATTAAACCAGGAACCAGAATTTCCCTGTAAACTCCTTCATGATCCTTCTGTTTTTGAGGCCAAATTTAGTGGTAATGTTGTATTACTTAAATCATGGTTTCCTATCACACCCAGGGCAAAAAACTGGATTTCATGGAATCTGTGGTTTGAATACATAAGACAACTTTGTAAAAACTGGATATGAAAGTTTATGGAAGAAATATGCAGTTACATGCTTGATTCCTGGGCCAATATTTATCAGTCATATATCATTTCTTTTTGATGAAGCCATTCTATCAGTTTAAAAAGCATGTGCTAATATTGGATGGGGCATATTCTATGTTCCCCATACATTATCTCTCTATAGAAGAGAAATTGAAAGCATATGCCATGTTGTTTGAAAATCTTGGGTTACAAACAAATGCACATTTTTGAACCCAAGCATAAAAACTGCAGTGTGTGCTATGAAGGTGTGGGTTTACAAGTTAGTCTATGAAATGAAATTTGGTTTAATCCTGTTTAAAAAGCAATCACAGCGGTCCGGACCAATGTTGCCAACTTAAGTGACACAGCAATGTGGAAGATCAAGAGAGCTCGGTTTGCTCGGAATCGGCAGAAGAGCGTGCGTTCTTTGAGGGACAGTGTGAAAGGTCCAGCAGAATCCAAGAGGGCACTTTCTCTTCCAGAAACCTTAACAACCAAAATCCGTTGAGTATTTTATTTTATTTTTTTTCTCCATTTTAATTCTGTTGCACAATTGCCACTAGGTGGAGATGAAATCTAGGATTTGGCCAGATTTTTTTAAACTGACAAAACAGTTGGTTTAACTGATTGTTTTGTTCACAGTTTACAGGATGCTACTGAAAGATCATAGTGAACTATGGAATAATAAAATACACTATCTATTTCTGTTTCCCACTATTATTTTATAAACAAGCCCTTTTCTTTAAACCCATTTTGTTGGTTGTTTTAATAAATTTTGCAAGCTGTTAAATTCTTCCAAACTCCTGGTGGCTTATGAATGCTATTTGTGAGTGGTGCCTCTCTACAAAAAGGTTCATGTGATATCTTTGACTGTGTGTGTATGCTTATATAGACACATGACATGATTTTTAGGAAATATCATAACCGTGGTTTTCTGCTAATTAATTAATAACAACTCAGCTTCATAAGTATATCTGACTCGTATCTGTAGAGCAAAAAAAGGTTTTGGCAAGCTAACCATTGTTACTACAAAGATCCATCTACCCCAACTATCCACTCTGTTCTGTTCAAATCTATGCTTATAAATATTTTTTCTTTTCTGTTATAATATATCAGCAATTACTACATTGCAGTTCTAAGCACTGGGAAAATACTGCTTCTTTCATGTGCATCTTCTCAGATGCAATATTATTGTCCTCTGTTAAAAACAAAAAGCTGACTAGATATTTTAACATCTACATCAGGGGTGAAATGCTCCCGGTTCGGACCGGATCACCCAATCCAGTAGCTATGGCGGTGGGTGGTTCAGAGAACCGGTAGCAAAAGTCCCTGCGTCCCATGCTCAGCTGAGCTGCGCGATCATCAGAGGCTTTTTTTTTTTTACTTTTAAAAGCATTTTTTCTACAACCTCTTCGGCCGAAAAAATGCTTTTAAAAGTAAAAAAAAAAGCATTTGATGATCGCGTGGCTCAGCTGGGATTGTCAGAGGCTTTTAAAAGCATTTTTTTCTACAACCTCTTTGGCTGAAGAAGTTGTAGAAAAAAAAATGCCTTTAAAAGCCTCTGATGATCCCAGCTGAGTTGCCTGATCATCAGAGGCTTTTAAAAGCATTTTTTTCTGCAACCTCTTAAGGTTGTTGAAAAAATGCTTTTAAAAATAATAATAAAAAAAAAAGTTGGCCATGCCCACCCAGTCACATTACCCCTCAGCACCAAGCCACACCCACAGAACCGGTAGTAACAAATTTTACATTTCACCACTGATCTACATGAACTACTGGATGACATTACCTGCTTATTTGAGGTCATGACTTCACTACAGTCTACAGAGAGCTTACCCTTGAAGATCACCCCCTGGGTGCAATTTGAGGTGCTGGTTGTTACCTGTAAAGCCCTACAGGGCATAGGGCCTGATTATGGAATACTTGACTCCCATAGTATCTGCCCAGCAGATTGGATCTGGCAGGATTGGCGTGCTTTGGTTTCCTTTGATTAAAAAGTGGTATCTATCGGGGCTCCAGAAGCATGCTTTCTCTACAGCAGTATCTGCCCTCTAGAAAGAGGTTCCCCAAAAATGCAAGTAGTAATGTGTTCAAAATAAATTACCCATTGATAATTTAAAGGGACCTGAAGATCTAGCTCTTCACCAAAGCCTTCGATGACATTGACTGAAGCCCGTTTTAATTTCTGGTTTGTTGTTTCCTTGTTTTTAAATATTGTTTTACTGTATAATTATAAAATGCAAGTAGTATATTATATTGTTTGGCCACAGTGATATTTGTGTAATATTAATTAGAGACTATTATGATGTTTTAGGTAAATAAAATCTTTAAATGTTTTTAACAATTTGAAAACTGTCCAGGGTCATTTGGAATCAGGTGGCATATAAATTTAATAAATTTCTATATTTATTATTAAAGATATATATGCCCAGTGGGAATACTGGTCCCTCAAGTTCAGTATTGCACACATTGATTGACAGTGGGTTTCTAATATGGCACAGTGGTACTGATTTGCAAAGTTTGGAATTTCTCCAGCTTTGCAAGAATATGTCTCAATTTTCTGCACACGGTATATATGACTCTCCATTGAATACAGCAATGGCTCCTGAAGATGCCACAGCTCTATACAATCTAACCATATCTTTCCATTTTTTTAAAGCAGCAAGGCTGATCAGACACGAACAGTCTGCTCCAGCCCTTGGTGGAACACCAGAAAAAACACAAGGTAAATGTGGCCTGTATTCTGTAATTTCTTGATGAACGTATCTTTTCTTTTATGTACACTGAGAGCATATGCACCAAGACAAATTCCTTGTGTGTCCAATCACTCTTGGCCAATAAAAAAATCTATTTTATTCTAATTACATAAAGAAGAAAAGAATTATTTTAAATTTTGGATATTCTCTTGCTAGTCAAGTGTACGAGTCAGAAGGACTTTGGAAATCCCATGATATTTTAACCTGCACATTTTCTATAACTTTTTGAACTATATTTTCCCACCAAGTTTTCATTATCGGCATGTGATAATTTTGACAAATGTTCCAAGGAATCATTTTGATGTCTGTGTTATGTCGTTGTTTATAATTATGATAATTGCTACAGTTTTGCCCCTTGGCCACCAAAAAAAAAAAAAAAAGGGTATATACTGTTTTGCTGCCATTTTTAAACCTCCTTTAAAAGAGACATTTAGCCTTTCTTCCCAGTGATAATCTCTATATTACATTTTTAAAAAAATTCTGTGTTAACAGGGCAGCCTTCTCCAGAGAATGATAATACCATAAAGGACCTTCTCCCAGAGGATGCTGGGATTGATCATCAAACTGTCCATCAACTCATTACCGTGCTGATGAAATTTATGGCCAAGGATGAGAGTAGTGCAGAATCAGATATCAGCAGTGCTAAAGCTTTCAATACAGTCAAGCGCCATTTATATGTATTGCTGGGCTACGATCAACAGGAAGGATGCTTCATGATTGCACCTCAGAAGATGCGAATATCAACCTGCTTTAATGCCTTTATTGCAGGAATTGCGCAAGTGAGTTAGATTTATGCATTTGGTACAACCTGTCAAATTATCCCTCATGGTCTGGCTGAAACCTCTCTTGCAATTCCCGAAAATGAAATTTATAGCTGTAATCAGAAGAATTCAGTGGCACATGGGGCATTTATTTCTATGGAAAGAAAAAAGGCCCTGTTATGTGCACTGTTTCTAAAAAGTCCTAATCTCTCATTTATGTACATAGTGCTTATACACAGGCATACATAAACACATTTCCATGCAAATGTTTAGGCACACATGGTCATATTATATTTTAATTGATGTCTAAATGAACAGAAATTGATATGATTTCTATAAATGAAAAGATACCTTTCTGCAGATTTGAATGGAACCTTTCTAGGTAGGAGTAGTTGTTTAAAGATTAAAAGTAAAAAAAAAAACCTAAGATTAAAAAGGCTGGAGTCTCTTGGGACTAGGAAAATGAGCCCCCTGAGTCATGGTCATTCTTTCCTGGAACAGAATTCCTCCAGAGATGACCGTGGCTTCTACTATATGGGATTGGTCTCTTTCTTTCTTTCTTTTTTTAAGAGAGGCATTTAAATCGGTTTATTCCATCTGTCCCTCCATCTATTTGTCTGTCTGTCTGTCTGTCTGTCTGTCTGTCTGTCTGTCTGTCTGTCTGTCTGTCTAGCTATCTATAAAGTAGATATGTGATAAAGGAGATCCTCCTGCTATGGATTTAGTAATTATAAAATGTTCCTTAGGTATAGTTTTTGTCTTGCTGCTGTTATATTTCAATGTTTGCGTTATTTTATAAGACACTTAGAGACTTGTTTTGATTAAGTTGATAGATAGAAATGAGCGAGAAAGAAACTACACTAAAGATTTAACTACACTAAAGATTTAATTCCAAAGTAGCAGTGAAGCACTGAAAGGGACGAAAGCAAGTGAAACTCATATTAGTCGTTGGATTTAGCCTGTAATCTAGATGCTACCTATTTCCCCATGCCCTAAGAATCCAGGTTGCTCATAGTACATGAGCAAAGATCGGAAAGTGAAATAACAAAGCTTGTTAGGAGAAGAAGTGGGCAACAGTGATGTCACCGGCTAATCCTTTCAACATGAATGTAGGAGTAGTAATAGGAGAATAACTATTTATGTTCCCTTGACATGGTGTAATAGGCTGGACCCACATGCATCTTCATTTGTAATAGATTAACACTTCATCCATTTTTAATTTTGTTCCTTTTTAGAAGACTTATTTCTAATACTTTAAACATTCTTTTAATGCAAGCTATTGTAGGGACCAATCCGTTAAACTGTGAGTATGGCTGAATTGCAATACTAGTTGCCTAACAATCCTTGCAAAGGATGCCTACATAAAAAACAGAGTGTGGATAAGACTAAGACAGAAAGATATGCCCAAGATAAAGTCCTTTAGTGCTCAGTTTAATTCTGAAATGTTTTATTCAGAGAGCATGAATGAAACATTTCTCACAGATACTCTTTTTTTCATTGTTGCTATTGTAACAGCATTCTGGAAAGGAATGTTCTAGTAGCAAAAACTGATGTACTATATAATAATCAAATTATTGTTTTGGATGCTAGTCTAGCAGATGGTGTTGTATATCTTTTCTTGAAAGCGACTATCACTGTGACTGGAAAGCATTTGGCAAAGTGATATTGTGTTAAGGTCCAGCAGGAATAAATTAATTATCAGGCTGAAGATGAAGTACTTGTAACCCCACTAGAGGTTGCTGCACTACAGTCTGTAGCAACTGTGGTCACATCAGATAACGGTGTGGGTTCTAGGAGTATTAATTCAGCAATATATGAAGTGCCATATGTTCCCCTTCTCAGCTCAGGCTAAGGCAAACTACCAAGGGACTGATCATTTGGCTGAAAGATTCCCAATATCGGGACTCAGCTTGAAATAAGTACTGGACATATGTGGATACTTAAAGGGTTCTTGATGTATATGGGAGTGCTGACTACACAAGGAATTACATGTTTATGTGTTTACCAAAATAAATCTTAGAATGAAGGACTGAATGTCAGTCAGGAGAGGGCATAGCTGGAATACATATTTACGTTCAGGAATTTGAGGCTATCCTATTTGTTTCCGATATCCTTTTTCATACATTTCATGAGTACTGAATAGTTAAGTGAAAAGTTACAGACTAATAGTTTGAATTCCAGGGCTATCATTGTTCATCTGTTTGGCTTTATAGCTATTGTTTTATTTTTCCACACTATTGGGGGGTGGGGAATCTTTTCACTATTATTCATTTTAGACCAAATTTTGTTAGGACATTTATTCCGTAAAGTGGCAGACATAGTGATAGCAATTAAAAATGACTCTTTGAATAGTATGATATGATATAGTATAGTATGGTATACGTAGCATGGCACATATGGCATGTACATTTGTGTGGACACATTATGATATTGCAGGCGTATAGTTTTAGTTTGTGCAAAGATACCTGCTAAACATAGTGAGCAATGAGAAGGGGAAATTTTGCTTACAAGGAACTTCAAATTGAGAGCATTATCCTTCCATAGAGATGACTTTTCACTATGATGCTATGGAAATAACTAACAAAAAAGGCGAACCATCTTGTATTATAATTTCCAGCTGATCCTAAGAATGCAAATTTTAATTTCACATTTAAATTCACATTTAGGGGCATGGATGACAATTAACTCCTATCAGTCAAGATGCATATATCTGTACTGTGCTGAATATGCTGTTTAATACAATTAAATGATTATAGGTTTGTCTTAATGAGCCACTGTATTTAACCTTGTAGGTTTATTTCTGCAATCGCTGCTAAGATTTTATAGATAATTTATTGGCACAAGTCTTCAGATAGTGTTTTTTCCTTTTTAAAGAGTGTTCTAAATTCTAATCTAATGTTAATTTTAGGTGATGGATTACAACATTAATCTAGGGAAGCATCTTCTTCCTTTGGTGGCTCAGGTGTTGAAGTACTGCACGTGCCCTCAGCTTAGACATTATTTCCAGCAGCCCCCTCGTTGTTCCCTCTGGTCCCTTAAGCCTCACATTCGACAGATGTGGCTGAAGGCCCTGCTTGTCATCCTATATAAGGTAAGCACTTCCCTTATTTCTTTCAGTTACTCCAAATCTATGTCTCATCAGAACCTCAGAACAATTGTTTTTATGAAGTCAATTATAGCTTAATACATATTAGGGGTGAGTTACCTTTTCTTCATCTTGACCATTCTTTGTTTTGGCTTCAGGAGGCAGGGCCTGTGATTAAGGAAAACACTGAAAGGTGGAGCTAATTTTTTTTGGTCTCTTTTTTAAAAAAATTCTGGAGAAGATTTTAAAAGACAAAATGGGTTCCTTAAACTTGTAGAGGTATACAGTGCCCATTGTATTCTTTCAGTCATTCCCAAATGTTGAAAATTGGCTTTGTGAAATATATATATATTTTACCACTTCAAACTTATAAATAAAAAAAGTTTTGAGGAATTTGGCTCTGCCAGCTTCAGCAGAGACTGTAGACGGGAAGCTTTTGGCTGAAATGGCAAAATTGACTGTTTTGATTAAAGAAAAGAATATAAATACTTTTGTATCCACATGGAGACCGCTTCTGAACTTTGTGCTTGAAGTGGAAAAGAATGAAATGGATGATTTGATGAAGAATGATTTTGGGTTTTACCAATTAGACTGATGGATCCTTATAGAAATGGCCAGTTTATATTATTATGAAAAAACAAAAAGTTGTGATTTGATATTAATACCTTATTTTACTGCAACAGAGAGTCAGAAGTCAATGCTTCTTTTTCTTTTTCCTAATCCTTTCTCACTCTTCTTCCTCTCCCTTTCCTCCCCATTGTCTTCCTATTTTCTTTTGTATTTTGTATCTTATTTTATCTTATAACTCAATAAAAATATTAACAGTGAAAAAAAGTTTTGAGGAATTTGGCTCTGCCAGCTTCACCAGAGACTGTAGACGGGAAGCTTCTGGGGTCACCTGTGAATGCAGGATTGCTTATCCTTGATATATATAAATCAGATGCTATTTTTTAAAGCAAAGAATAACTTAAAATTGGCTTATGAAGTGCTAAAAGAATAAAAGAGCTGAAATAATTACATTACTGCTTTGTAGATTTTTTTTTAGAATAAATTAAAATAGTACAAATGAAAATAATCACAATGTTTAAAAATATTTCCTTCCTCCCTTCTTTCCTCCCTCCCTTCCTCTCTTCCTCAGTATCCTTACAGAGATTGTGATATCAGTAAAATTGTGCTGAGTCTCATCCATATAACCATCAACACATTAAATGCCCAGTATCACAGCTGCAAGCCTCATGCCACAGCAGGTCCTTTGTATACTGACAACAGTAATGTAAGCCGGTACAGTGAAAAAGAAAAAGGTATTACATCATATGATTCCTACCAAATGTCATTAAAGATTTTTTAAATTTTCATCTTGTTTAGGTTCAGTTTTTAAAGAAAAAATATTATGCTATATATGCATTCCATAGAATATAACGAAAAAAAGTATTAAAAGTTTATTTTGTACGTGCAACAGTGTGGGGTGGAAACTGGCCTTCTATATGTAATCCTATAAATCAGTAACCCTGTGTTTTTAAGTATTTCTTATCTGAACTAGCTAGTAGCCAGAAGTTAGTTCAACATGTGGACAGACTCAACCATAGTTTTACCTGAGAACTGTGAGCATCCTAGACCAAATTTAAATCCAAGAAACTCTAGAAAATTCCTAGAACCTTGGCATTCAGACAAATCAGCCATCAATAGACATATAAAGATAAACCACATTTACACTACCATTCAAGAGACAATAAAAAAGCTAGGAAGGAAATAGAAAGATCAGACTACATCCTCTCCAGAAAAGTCCTTCGGTGCTTTGCTGGATGCTTGTTTCATGGCTGTAATTTAGAAAAGGATGAGGAGGATTTTGTTTGTAGCTGAAGCCACATATTTTGAGCAAATATGCACAATAGTAAGATTACATTTACTAATACCTTCATTAACAGCATCACTGAAGACCTATTGCTTTAGGTTTTCATCAGTCTTTCGAAAAGAATAGTTCTGGAATTATTATGGCATTTGAGTTGAGACAATTCTTATGCAATCTGCAAGGCATTTTTGTATTTCCCAGCTGGATTGTAAGGCTGATTTGATGGAACTGAAAATATATGATGGTGCCTTATTATGATGAACATATCTTGTATTTTATTGAAAAGAGTTCTTTGTTGGAAGGAATCCTCTATTTGAAGGACTTCTGAATCCAAGTTTTGATATTTAAATATGCACTGGGTTTATATGTTTAGAATAGAATAATAATAGAATTGGAAGGGACCTTGAGGTCTTCTAGTCCAGTCCCCTGCTCGAACAGGAGATCCGGGCTATACCATTTTAGACAAATGGTTGTCCAGTCTCTTTTTGTAGGTAGTGAATTGAGAACTGTATTGCAAAATTCAAAGAAATATGCAGTCCAAATAATTTTTGTGTTCAAATCTGCATGCCAAAATCTCTCTCTTATTTCTTATTTATTTTATTTATTTATTGGTTTGATTTATATGCCGCCCTTTTCCGGAGACTCAGGGCGGCTTACAATGCGTTAAGTAATAACCTTCATACTTTTGTATATTTATACAAAGTCAGTTTATTGCCCCCACAATCCGGGTCCTCATTTTACCTACCTTGAAAGGATGGAAGGCTGAGTCAACCTTGAGCCTGTTAAGATTTGAACTTGCAGTAATTGCTGGCAGCTGGTGTTACTTAACAGTGCTTTAGTCTGCTGCACCACCAAGGCTTCTTCCTCTGTCTAAAATAATTTCATCAGTTATCTTTACAATCACACAGGTTTTTTTTTCAAATACATAGCCTCAGCTTACCCAGAGTATATTTTGTTCCTTTTTTTTACCATGAAGGAAGATGTTGTATGTTTTGTGTAATGTTGTTATGATATGTCTGTGGAAATTCTCAGTCATGCAGGTCATGGTTGTCCCAAAAGTGCTTTTTCAAAAGGCAACTGGATTTCATTTTTTCCTTGAAAATATTTTGCGTCTTATCCAAGAAACTTCTTCAGCTCTGACTTGAAGAAACTTCTTGGATGAGAAGCACTGAAGAAGCTTCTTGGATGAGAAATGAAATATCTTCAAGAAAAAAACAAAGTCCAGTTGCCTTTTGAAAAAGCACTTTGGGACTGTTGTGATATATCTTGAAGCTGTCTGAAAATAGTTGACCTTTTATTAGGATGAAGATTGTGATACTGTTGCCTACCTTTTCTCTATCAAGCAGAGGAAGACAGTGTCTTTGATGAATCAGACATTCATGATACACCCACTGGAACAGGCAATAAAGAATCACAAACATTCTTCGCAAGGTTGAAAAGAATTGGAGGCAGCAAAGTGGTGAAATATCAGCCAGTTGAGATGAATGCTCAAAGAAGTATGTATATCATTGGGGGCATGGGGGAGGGGGAAGCGCTGTCACGTTAGATACAAAGCTTCTGCCTGGAAATACTATGATTAAATGATTATTGCTTGGTATACTGTGAATATATTTGACTTGAACTGGGATAAGGTAAGCAAGCATATCAAAATCTGTATCTTAAAATCATAGAGAGACTTTGTGGATTGTCTATAGTCAGCCCCCTATTCAGTGCAGAAATCTCAGAGATAAACAGTATCCAACAAAGAAAAAGATCGTTCTCATAGAAGGACAATACACCACCTTTATGGGAAATTGTTCCACTTGCCAGCTGCACTTTTAATAAAGCAGTTTCTTATAATTTCAGTGGAAACCAATCTTTTTGTAATATAAGCATATTAGTATTAATTTTGTGTTTTGATCTAGGAGTATTATAGCCAAGTATTATTGTTAGCATTCTTCAGACCTTCCTCATCCACACATGAGAATCACAACCAGCATATAAGTCTTAATTATGCTACATGCCTGAATAAGTCTGAATTTTTAACATCAATTCAGTCATTTTCTCCTAGTTAGATATATTTAAATTGCACTCTTTATTCTGGATATTGTAAAATAAAATGCAATAAAATTGCCACTTATAAAATACTAAGTAATAGCTTATTGTATTGCTGTCAACCCTGTGAGATTGAGTAAGTTATAATTTAGAATATCATAAAAGTTATTTTTCTTTTCTCCTGTTCAATATCTAGTCTTCTAAACACAGTGAAATCTTCACTAGATTTTCTGTTTTTACAATCTTCCCATAAATGAAAATATTATCAGAATTGATATCATGAACTGAGGCATGAATCAGTAACTTTAAAAAAGATGGTAAGCTAAGCTTGGTGTTATTAATATTAAAATTAATGTTTCCATCTTGTTCTTGTTAACTGATTTCATGTCTCGCCCTGGAAAATCTCTTTAGGACTAGGACTAGAACTATCTGCCTCCATTCAATGGAGTCTTGAAGTTATAAACAGGAATTTTATCTAAAATGCCAATATAGCTTAAATATGGAAATGCAGAATGACATTGAATGGAATAGTACCAGCTTTTTCTATTCTAGGTGAAATAGAACTGGCTGAATATAGAGAAACTGGCATATTGCAAGACAATATTCTGCGCTGTATGAGAGAAGAAAGCATTCAGAAAAAGAAACTGCGCTCTCTAAAACAAAAATCTCTTGACATAGGAAATGCAGACTCCCTGTTGTTTACATTAGACGAGCACCGTCGGAAATCATGCATAGACCACTGCGACTTAGAAAAGCCACCTGCCGCTTCCACTTACACCACACTGAGGCAGAATGATTATGGACAACCACAGCAAAATTCTTCTACCAAAACAGAAGAGCAAGATACAGGAGAGAAGGAAAATATTCTAGCTGTCCCAGGAAGAAGTCAAACAAGGCGACGGCCTATCATACCAGAAGTCAGGTTAAACTGCATGGAGCCATACGAAGTGACCATAGATTCCCCAGCTAAAACTTCTCCTCCAAAGGAGGACTTAGATCTCATAGATCTGTCATCTGATTCAATGTCAGGGCCCGAAAAACAGTCTGTTGTTTCCAATTCAGATAGCGACTCCTTAGTTTTTGAGCCCCTCCCTCCTCTTAGAATAGTGGAAAGTGATGAGGAAGAGACTGATCTCACAAGTCAGTTGTGTGACATTGACTCTAGGCTGACACTTGCTTCCTCACCATCAAGTCCTACCAGTGTTTCTATCCTCAGTCTTAGCATAACACCACTGGTGCAATTCAGCATTGAAGATTGTTCCAAAGTTGTAACCCCTTGTGAAGTGAGTCATTTTGTATCATTTGCACAAGACAAAACTCCCCCAACTACCCCTGAAAGTCAAAAGGGTGTTGATGAGTTAGCTAAGCCGGAAGATGTTCAAGGAATATCCCCTGGCAGCCCTCTGACACTAAAGCAAAAACGGGATATGCTGCAAAAATCATTTGCTCTCTCGGAGATGTCCATTGATGATAACTCTGAGTTATGCATAGAAGATATTACGCCTGTTGGGCCTTTTCCGAGTTCAGCTGGGAAAACGGTCTTTATTAAGCTCCCTGAGGACTCTGATAGCCAAGCTGAAAGTCAAAAGCCAGATGCCAGCGCAGAATCTGATACAGAACAAAGTACAGAGCCAAAGCAAGAGGAAGAAGCTGAAGAGTCAGAATTTAAAATCCAAATAGTTCCTAGACAGAGGAAGCAGAGGAAGATTGCTGTGAGTGCCATCCAGAGAGAATACCTGGACATTTCCTTCAATATCTTGGATAAGCTGGGAGAACAGAAAGAGACAGGTGAGCAATACCAGTTGCCTATGCATTTTGAAACGATCTGATTATCACACTGGCTTTTTTTTCCCCCAGGGATGAAGAGCATAGCAAAATAGAGTGACTGTAAAATAGCAATTTATAATATAAAGAAATAGAAAACATTGAATATGAGTAAAGTTCACAATAAGGTCCCTCCTTATTGAAAGTCAGCATTTCTTCCAGATCTATTTTTTAATCAAATTATCTAAGCTAAGCAAAAGCCTTTAGGAGAGAAGGGAAAGTTGAAAGGGTTAGGGTAAGGCATCATTTATTTCTACTGAGCTCTCTTTGTTATCAGCTTAACTGTTTCCTCAACAATAAAGGTTTTGTGAAAGGTGTGGAAAGGAGTTGATTCATGGTAGGTTATTCAAATTTTTCATTTGCCACTTTTTCTGGAACTTGAAAATATTTGAAAAAGACTTGGTTATTTATTTCTTCATATATATTCTGCAATTCTTCCAGAGGAATATTGGACTAAGAATAGAATAGTAGTAATCTGTATTAGCCAAAGTAGATCACAACTGTTATTCCAGGTTTAAGATTAGTTGTTGTTGTTGTTGTTGTTGTTGTTGTTGTTGTTGTTGTTGTTGTCGTTGTCATCATCATCGTCATGATCATCCCCTAGCCTGCTTTCCTAAAATGCTCCAGTCATATCTTTGAGTCTTGCTCTTGTGTCTTCAATTTTGTGAGTTAAATCATTGACTATAAGGCTGCAGTCAAATATATTTAGAATTGTAGCTGTAGTACTTTATCCGCATCCCAGTCGTCCCAGCAAAATTGGCTCTATTCATCATATGAACACTGTCGCCTCATCCCAGTGGTGAAATGTAAAATTTGTTACTACCAGTTCTGTGGGCATGGCTTGGTGGTGGTGGTTGGTAATGTGACTGAGTGGGCGTGGCCAACTTTTTTTTTTTTACTTTTAAAACCATTTTTTCTACAACCTCTTTGGGTGGAGAGGTTGTAGAAAAAATGCTTTTAAAAGCCTCTGATGATCCCATCTGAGCCACGTGATCATCAGAGGCTTTTTTTTTTACTTTTAAAAGTGTTTTTTCTGCCAAAGAGGTTGTAGAAAAAATGCTTTAAATTTTTTTTAAAAAAGCCTCTGATGATCGCGTGGCTCAGCTGGGCATGGGGAGGGAGCAGGGATTTTTGCTACCGGTTCTCCGAACCACCTGCCGCCATCGCTACCGGATCGGGCGATCGGGTCCAAACCGGGAGCATTTCACCCCTGCCTCATCCCCATATCTCTCAAATAACAATAGCTCCTAAAGATGATTAGAATATGGACATGGGAGTAATATGCACACGTAATCCAAATGCCTGCAGGATCCTGTTTCATTAGACAATATGGTTGGAATATGGAGGCTTATCTGATGTATTCACTTGGTAAATGGTTCAGATATTGGAATGTATAAATCAGGCAACATCACAGCTATAATAACATATTTTTTAGAATGCTCAGTCATAGGACACAAACTGTTTCAACTCCTACCCTCAAAACAATGCTATAGAGCACTGCACGCCAGAACAACTAGACACAAGAACAGTTTTTTCCCAAACGCCATCACTCTGCTAAACAAATAATTCCCTCAACACTGTCAAACTATTATTTAGTCTGCACTACTATTAATCTTCTCATTGTTCCCATCACCCATCTCCTTCCACTTATGACTGTATGACTGTAACTTTGTTGCTTGTATCCTTACAATTTATATTGATATTGTTTCCTGATTGCTTATTTGTACCCTATGACTATCATTAAGTGTTGTACCTTATGATTCTTGATGAACGTATCTTTTCTTTTATGTACACTGAGAGCGTATGCACCAAGACAAATGTGCCCAATCACACTTGGCCAATAAAAAATTCTATTCTATTTTATTCTAGGATAGAATTTGATTCTTATGCAGAATGTTTCCTTTTCTTTTTAAAAGAATTTTTATTACAATAATAAAAACTAATATGAACTAAACTTCTAGAAAGAGAAAAAAGAATAAAAAGTGCAAGAAAAAGAAGAAAAAATAAAGTATATAATAATAAAAAAGAAAAAATGTATATAGAAATGACATTCAACCTTAATATAACTATAAAAAAATCTAGCAGTAGTTCTTACCTCCTATAAGGCTACAGATATCTGTTCATCCCATATTCCATCCTTTGTTTATGACAGGGGTTTCAAACCCGATTTCATTGAGGGCCACCTCAGAGTTGTGTTCGACCTTGGAGGGCTGGGGTGGGCGTGGTAGGGAGGGTGTGGTCTTTGTGGGTGTGGTTGGGGTGGGCGTGGCCATGGTGGGCATTTGACACAGGCTCAAGATGCATTTTTTCCCCTTTGGATTCAAAACAGCTATTCTGGACAAAGGGAGATTTACTTTCTGGCACAAATAGTATCAATTCCACAATGTAGAGATTAAAAACATGTAGAGTTCCCAGCTGCTATGGGGCTGGACTCTTTTGTATAGGAGCCAATCTGAATATGTACATAATATTGTCAGAACAGAGATGTTCAAAACCCTAATGTGAGTTAAGACAATCTAAACGACATCCAGGGTATTATATTTATACTTAATGGATTGAATGATAAATGAACATTTAGAACCTTAAAATATTTTTAAACAAAACAATTCATTTCTCTTTAATTCATCCCTATGTCCTTTTTTGTCCTTTTCATATCATATATTAATCATTAATCATATATTAATCTGTCTGCCTAATTTATGGCATTTCTCCATCCCCAAATAACAAAATTGTACACTCTTGTTATTGCTTGGGCAATATCAACTCAAGTTTCCTGTTTCCCTGTTGAATCTGTCCTTTGAAATATTAACTAACTCTATCTAAAATACTTTAGCTGACCCTCCCATTTTTCATTTTTAATAGAGTTCTTTGAAAACATTAAAATTTTATTCCAGATATTCATTGTAAAGAGGAACACTGTACAACACAACAAAATCATCACAATATTTATTAATTAATTTATTAATTCAATTTGTATGCCGCTCCTCTCCGAAGACTCAGGGCGGATATATACTGCCAAATTCCTAGAAAGATTCAGAAAATATGCATGCTATGTGGAAACATTTCCGGGTCCATTTGGACTACAACTGGCTACATAATTACATCTCACTGACTTCACTGAGTATTATGCATACCTGACAAAAGCTGCCTTCTATCTGCCAGATTTGCACACTATCCAGTCATAATATGATTTGATTTTGACTCTGCTTGTTCTGTAAATTCAGCCATTTGTGCTTTACACAGTAAATCACAATTTAGAAATAACCACTAGACATTTTCACATGACATACTGCATTAAAAAAAAATCTTCTAGCTTGTGCATACTACCATATCCTACATCCAACCATGTATTTAAGTTTTAGGCTCACTATATTGTTTACAAACCATTATGGGGGAGATAACACGATCCAATTAATCCAAAATGGGGGGGGGAGGAGTTTCAGCCGCCAGACTAATGTAGGAGACCATGGGGGCTGAAAATGGGCCCCTGCAACCCGTTTTTGGCCACCAGACTGCTGTAGGAGGCCATGGGGGCTGAAAATGGGCCTAAAATGCCCCCCACCACCGGTTTTTGGCTGCCAGACTGCTGTAGGCAGCCTGGGGGCTGGAAATGGCCTGAAAACACCCCCTGTGGCCCATTTTTTGCCATCAGACTGATGTAGGAGGCCATAGGGGCTGAAAACAGGCCAAAAATGGCCCCAGCGACCTTGGCTGCCAGACTGCTGTAGGAGGCCTCCAGACTGCTGTCGAGGCCACCAGACTGCTATAGGAGGTTGTGGGGGCAAAAACAGGCTGAAAGCGCCCCCTCTGTGGCCCATTTTGGCCATCAGTGGCACCGCGGGCTGGTCCTTTGTTATTTACAGGCTGGCTCTGTGGGCCAGATTTAAGTACCCCACAGGCTAGATCTGGCCCGCAGGCCTTGAGTTTGATACCCCTGGTTTATGATGTCAGAAAATGCCCATAAAGGATAGCCAGAACTTTGCCAAAATGTCTTATTTTAACTTTGATCAAATCAACCTATTTTACATTCCTTCCTTTTAGTTCTTAAGTTTTAATCTTTAATTCAATGAAATATTGTCATATGATTTGTATTCTCTTTAAGTCTTCTTTATCCCATTGCATAGATTTCTTCAAGGCTTTAACAAGCCTCTTTTGTAGATCCAATAAGAAAACATTTTCTTGGTCATTCTCTTGATTTATCATTTGTATTTCTCTTTTGATTTTTTAAATTTCATCAGTTCCTTTTTTATATCCAGTAAAGCATCCTTTTCCAAATCATTACCTTGGCCTGTCTATTGTAGTTCCACTTTCAGTACTTTTTCTGTCTTATCAATTAAAATTTGTTCTATACATGTCATTCCTTCATTAATGAATTTGGACATCCATAGAAGCAGACATCATTACCGACAGTGTGGATATTGTAGCTAATTTTTGGCTCCATTTTTTAAAGATCTCCGTTTAAGAGATATCGAGATGTATGTTTTTCACTTCTGCTTTGAATCTTTAGTCCCTTCTAGCATCAGGTTTCTAAAATCATAAAGTAGCTTGCTTTGTTATGGCTTATAATAGTCAAGCTAGCCAAAATAAATCTCTTTCCAATGAGAAGCTATTTATTTTTCATGGTTAATTCTAAAATCTTATAATCAAAGTCAATACTTCAAGTCTATCTGGACCCTTAATCCATTTATAATTTTTCTTAGATACACTTTATTTAGCTTTTTGCTGTTTGTTTCATTTTTTAAAGTTCAAACACTTACATTTATTTTTTCTTTGTTCAGCATTGAAGATAAACTCACTCAATGACTTTTAAAGGTTGTCATTCCAAAGGTCTCTAACAGCTTTAAGATGGTTAATAAGCAATTTCTGAGAATGATTAGAAAGGGAGTTTTGTTAACCTAGTGTCCTTTAAAAGGTTCCACTATGGTTGTAAGCAAGATGGCTAATCTCTTTGTCTCCCAGTGCTCAAAACTGCCAAAAACTGCTGTCCTGAAGTTTCTTCATAGGAGCAGTTGTGCTGAGCACATGTGAGTGATCTCCCATCCTCTCCTTATCTGGAGAGATTTTACTCACTCTTTCCTTGGACTTTGCTGCAATTCTCAGCTTCACTTTCATGAAGACATTTTCAGTTCCTATATCTCCTTTGGAAGTCCCCCATATAGCAGCATTTTCTAATATGCTGCCTTTTAGAGGTGTAAGGAAAATATAACAGAGCATTAAAATGTATGATGATGCCAACATACTCATTATGATGGTGAATCGTGTATATTAAATATAGGAAGGCATTGTTTTAGAGAGCCCAAGTACTATTTGCATTCCTCCATTGCGCTTTTCTTATAATCTGTGTTGGAAAAAAGTGACAATTTCACAATTGTCTTTATAGGGATGCATGGAAATTAACATTTACATAGGAGAAAGCTGTGTATTGAAAAAGGTTCTCCAGCATATGAATGTATAAACCTAACTTCAGTGCGACACAAAGGAAAATAAATGGTTTTCTCATCACAAAGTATCTCATTCCTCCAAATTCCTATTTTAAGTGCCAAGGTGATAAAAAGGAATATCAGGAAGAAAAAAATGGAAAAAGTGAAAGAAAAAGAGAGTTTATGAATAATTGTTTTCTGATTTCAAAAGCCCCCCAAAAGTTTCTGAGTTCCAAGCAATATTTCTTTTTGCAGATGTATCAACTAAAGTACTTTCAACCTTAGAAATGCCAAGGGAGTCATCTTCTGCTCCTACACTTGAAGCAGGTGTACCAGAGATAAGTAGCCACTCTTCCATGTCAAGTAAGCTCTCCCCTGACTTTGAGGAAAGAAACCAATGTTTACTGCATTTGTGCTTCTTAGTATGTTTTGCCATCTGGTGCATTACTTCTCTCCACTCGTAAATGTTTATGTGTGTATTGTGTTAATTAACTCTAAAAGTACCAGCATGGAGTTGGCACTCCATAATGAGCTTTATATTCACAGAAGATTAAAGGGTTGAGGAGTCATTTTGTATTATCATTCATGAACAGAGAATAAAAGAGTTGGAAGGAACCTCAGAGGTCTTCTAGTCCTGCTTGAGCAGAAGACCCTATACCATTTCAGACAAATGATTGTCCAGTCTCTTTATGAAAGCTTCCAATGATGGTGCACCCACAATTTCTGAAGACTATTCTCATCTATCTTTTTATCAGAACACAGGCTTTAGATATATGGACTTTTCTTAAATAATGATGCTCACATATTGTAATTCCCACATGCACTGATGGGATACCTAACCATGTCCTTTCCTGATTCAAATGTACATGCATGGAAGATCCAGGAATATCTAGAGCAGTGTTTCTCAACCTTAACAACTTTAAGATTTGTGGACTTCAACTCCCAGAATTCTCCAAAATGCTGCCTGGGGAATTCTGCAAGTTGAAGTTCATGCATCTTAAAGTTACCAAAGTTGAGAAACACTGATCAAGGGGAAAACTCCTTTTAGGTTTTTCCTAATCCAGACCAGTGTCAGATACTACGATCTCACTCAGTCTGATATAAATTTGCAAAGTTCTCTTTATATTTTCACCAATTCTATATCATTCAGGAAAACCAATAGATTTCCCTTGTTGCATTTAGTTCTCTTTTCCACACTTTTAAATCCTTTTCCTGTTTTAAATTCTTTTCCTGTTTTTCCTGCTTGCACTGAATTATAACCACAGTGAACGTTAATATTTTCTACTTGATTAGATGTGAGATGCTTAGGGAGAGAAAATCACGTCTACATTTTCAGGGCCATGTAAAACATGTTAAAGTAGCATAGCAAGAATAGACTTGCAGATCATTTTTAGAAATAACTGATAGGAAAAAAAATCGATCTCAATAAAATAATAAAATAGGTAAAAATAAAATAAAAAAGAATTAATTTTTTTGTGGAGAAAACAATTTAATCAGAAATCTGCATATACCTTATTGGTTTTTAAATGCTAATGAGTTATTTTTCAATAATTCTACCCACCCCAACTCCAATATTTAAAATCAAACTTTTCCTTGAGAAATGAGATAAATATAGTAATTTACAAACTTAGTGCTTTCATGCAGAAGAAAGTACCTGGAAGGGTTTAATTTCCACTATAAAAGCTAAAAATTTGTAAGATTGTATATTGGCACTTTAGAAGATTGACTTGATGCCCAGTCTTTGTTGTTTATAATATTTTAAACTGTTTAGTTTTATAGTTTTAATGTAATTTTATATATTGTTTTAACTTTTGCTTGGGAGCTGCCAAGAGTTGTTTAGAGGATAGGCAGCTATATAAATCTTTTAAATAAATAAATAAAATAAGAAAGAAAGCAACCAATTTCCTCTGTTTTTGGCAACAATTTATGCACTAGGCAGGAATGTCTGCTCTAAAATTTTAATTGCTGCACTATATGGGGAAATTCTGTTTGTAATAAACTGGTTTTAAGCATAGCACTAGAGAAGAAAGTTATGCTATTCTCTAATTTGATATTGACAAACATTTTTAAAATGAAAAATCATATCAATGGAATTTTAATTCAACCGCAGAATCAATCTCACATTTTAAAAATGCTTTGGAGTACTAAAGATTGAAATAAAGGCAATAGCAATAGCAATAACAATAACACTTAGACTTATATACCGCTCCACAGTGCTTTTACAGCACACTCTGAGCGGTTCACAACATCAGCATATTGCCCCTAACAATCTAGATCTTCATTTTACCAACCTCGGAAGGATGGAAGCTTTGAGCCCTTTATACAAAAAATGTATTTGAAATATTTTCAGTGTGACATTCATCAGTAAGATGCCCTATGGAACCAAAGGTTGTCCTCATAATCTAGAGCAAATTGGGGGACAGAAATAAAATTGCAGGTACAATTGTAGATCTGTTTGACAATTGTCATCCCCTTCTGAGCACACTTCATTGAATACCAACCCATTGGTTGAATGTGTGTAGAGCAGGGGTAGGTTCTACTTACCTTTACTACCGATTTGCAACGGGAGTGCGCCTCCCGCTGTTTTTACTACTGGTTCTAAAGAACCAGACAGAACCGGGAGCAACCCACCACTGATGTAGAGCACTATTATAGAGTAGGAAAGTTCATTTTGAAGAACAAGCTGAGTATAGGTAATTGTAAACAACAGTAAATAATACTGAAAATCATACAAATATATTAACTTCTGACCTGCAGCTCAGTTCCGACAGATGAAAAGAGGTTCTCTGGGAGCACTGACCATGAATCAGTTGATGAAGAGGCAACTGGAACATCAATCTAGTGCTCCTCATAATATTAGCACATGGGACACTGGTAAGTATTTTACATCACAGAAAATGAAGGTGAGATGGTGAAATGTTTTGTGAGGATAGGATACACAGGAATGGGAAGAGTAAGCAAATTTTGGTAGTGATGGGTCAGGAGAGTTTTAGTGGGGAACATAGGATAGGCCAGGATTTCTCAAAATGAGCCACTTTAAGATATGTAACTTGCAGAGTCAACACATCTTAAAGTGGCCCAGGTTGAGAAACCCTCGGATAGGGCATTCAAAGAGAAATAACATTACTTTGGTGCTGATTCCCATGTTCCCTTAGATTTTGACTTTTCGTGGGCAAAATCTGCAATGGTGATTGGAACAACATTTTGTGATGTTAGATGGGGCCCCTTTTATTCTATGGACTCTGAACAAGTAGATAGGGCATTATCTAGTGTGTTTTTTTGCCATGTCGGAGTTAATCCATATTCTTCATGGCTCTTTTGGGGGGCACATGACTGGTTTTATGAAGGTGATCAGACTCATTGTGTGGGGGTATTACCTCTTAAAGGAGGCTCTGGTATACTATGGGTAATCCTCAACTTTCAACCACAATTGAGCCCAAAATTTCTAAGTGAAACAATCGTTAAGTGAGTTTTGCTCCAATTTATGACCTTTCTTGCCACAATTACTAAGTGAATCATTGCAGTTGCTAAGTTAGTAACATGATTGTAAAGTGAATCTGGCTTCCCCATTGACTTTGCTTGTCAGAAGGTTGCAAAAGGTGATCACATGACACCAGGACCCTGAAACCATCATAAATATGAACCAGTTGCCAAGCATCTAAATTTTGATCACATGATCACGAGTATTCTGCAACAGACATAAGTGTGAAAAATGGTCATAAGTCATTTTTTTCAGTGCCTTTGTATCTTTGAATGGCCACCAAATGAATGGTTGTAAGTTGAGGACTACCTGTACTTACTCAAGAGGCTGTCCCTGGGTTAGACTAATTTTGACAATTATTGCCCAATCTCTGACCTTCTCTTTAATGGAATGGATGTAAAGAGGAAGGTGTAAGGTTATCTACAATGCTGCATAGAAGAAACAAATCACATGGATTCTTTTCAGTCTGGATTTAAACTTGGGTATGGGGCAGAAACAACATTGGCTTAATTAAGGGATACTTTTGTCAAATAGAGCAATGTGCCTTCTTAACCACTCAATGGTTTTCAGTACTATATTGATCACCAGTGAGATTGGAGATTGAGAATACTGTCTTGAATAATTCTACTCTTTCCTGATTTCATATTTGTATATGGAAAAAGTAGTGAGCCTAGTAGCTACTCATACGTGGAGTGCAGCAAGGTTTATGCTCTTTCCTGTATTTTTGAAAAACTATATCAAATGTCAGGGTTATCCATTGATACAATTACAGGTAAATTACTATAAGGAAAGTTCATACCAGTCTGTTGAACTTCATGACACTGTTGATGCTGAGAAAGTCTTACGTTGGTTTCTGAAGGGCAAAACAAGCTAAAACTGAACCCAAGTAACATGAAGCTGCTGATGAAATTTGAAGCTCTCATGTTGTCACTTGAAGGGGAAATATAAACCTTGAAGGATCAGCTGTGGTTTGAGGATCCTCCTGGGTTTTCAAGCACTGCTAGATGGGCTGGTAGAGACTGCAGCCAGTGGGTTCTTTCCCAGCTTTAGTTGGTGTGCCACTTGTGTGAACCTCATAACATCAATTCATCTTCTCATCACTGTACAATTAGATTGTGCCAATGGACTCTAACTGGAGATGCTTCTGAAGATCACCCATAATTTACAATTGTTCAAAATGCAACAGCCTACTTGCTGGCACACTACCAGAAACACATAAACATGTGGTGAAAGCCCTAATAAAGCTTTTAAAAACAAATCAAACTACTGGTATTGTTTTATAGAGCTCTACATGACTTGATGCCAAATAATTTCCAGGCCCACCTTCTTCACTCAGAACTAGATTATTCAGTTTAGTCATCACGGAAGAAATTCTTGAGAATCATGCATTTCTATATGATAAGGAGGATTTCAGCCAACAAATGATGTCTCTCTGTCATGGCTCTGATATTATAGAATGACTTTTCTTTAATGATTAGATTTCTCCCTAATTCTGACAGCCTTCCAGAAATCATTAAAAACTGAATTGTTTTTGAGGACCTTGAGCAACTGTGAACGCCATCTTCTTGATAACCGTTGATGTTTAATAGTGACATATTACTGTATTATTATTGTGAGATCGGTGAATTTTAATTTATTTGTGTTAGGATGTTACCAATTGGTGTTCATTAGCTGATTATCCTGGATATTTTCATATTTATGCACATTGTTAATGGATATTATAATTCTTGTTTATACTATTGTCATTAATGTTTTTAATTTTTATTTACAGACAAGTGTATGTTAATATGTATATTTATTTTTGTGCTGTTCTTTTCCCATAGAGTAGTCAGTGGTTGCTTGCTCTATGGAATTGGTATTCTAAAAACTCCCAGTATAGAAAAGAAACCTTAGGACACCATGTCAGCAAGACAACTCGTAATGTTTATAGAAGAGCTATTTCTCTGTGAATGGCTATTTTATGTAAATTTTGTTTAAAACTGGTATGCAGTTAGTATTTCTAGATATAATGAGGGCCATGCTGAAGCCGTTCATAATTTATACTTGTCAATTAGATGCTTAGGGATGCCTGAAAGCATGACATGATAGCCATTCTGTCACTGTTCCCAAAAAAATAATACAGTAGAAAAATTCTTGCCAAAGTAATATACAGAATAACAGAGTTGGAAAGGACCTTGGAGGCTTCTAGTTCAACCCACTGCTCAAGCAGGAGACCCTACACCATTCTGGAGAAATGGTCATCCAATCTTCTCTTAAAAGTCTTCAGTGATGGAGCACCCACAACTTTGGGATGCAATCTCTTCCACTGATTAATTGTTTTCACTGCAAGAAAATTCTCTTTAGTTCTAGGTTGGATCTCTCCTTGATAAATTTCCATATGTCAATTCTTGTCCTGCCCTTAGATCTTTGGAGAATAGGTTGACCCCCTCTTGTCTGTGACAGACTCTCAAATATTGGAACTCTGCTCTCATGTCACCCCTAGTCCTACTTTTCACTAGACTAGATGTACCCAGTTCCTGCAACCATTCATTATATTAATAATCTTTGCAATTTATATATTATTATTATATATAAAATCTTTATGATTGATAGCCATTGATAGCATTATAAATTATATTCATCCTCCTTGGAAACCATTGCTACCTTTTAGGAGAGTACATTCCATTGTATGAACACATCCATGAACACACAGAACACATCCATGAACATCAGCTAGCTGTCAGAAGACATGATGAAAACTCTTTCATTTCACAACATATGGACGGAGTTAAGTATAGTTTCAATTAGGAAACCGTGACCATCCTAGATCAAGCCAAGTCTAAAAACTCTAGGGAATTTCTAGAAGCCTGACATTTTGACAAATTAGCCAACAATACACACATAGACATAAACAACATGTACATACTATACAAAAGAGATAACCAACAAGCCAAAAAGGAAACAAAAAGACCAAAATACCTTCCCAACAGCAATCAGCACCCAGTTGAGCACAGATTAAGTCCAAGATTAACATCAGACCAACAATGAAAAAGTAAGCAATACCCCAATCAAGGAACTGCCAAACAAGCTAATGGTAAACAGCCCAACCAAAGAACCTCCAAGTCTACTCCCATCACATGGACAAGGCAAGCTACTAGGCTATAAATGAGAGCAAACCCCATCCCGTATTAGCATTGATGATGTTACCTAGTTTGGGTAATAAAATGTCTGCAAGAAACAGCCAAGCTCAGAAAGCACCAAAGACCATTCCCATTCCACTGTTATGCTTTTAATGTATACAGTATTTTGAATAAAGAAATCTATCATTTTGACTCAGCTGCAATATAGGAAAAATATGCTAACTGGATATCAAGCTTTCCATATCATCAAGAAAAATGAACTGAAGGTATACTGGCTATAAAATATGAAATTTCTACCTCCTAATTACAATATTCCTTTATTACATATTTTGACTCTCTAAAAATACTAATGTGTCCCACTTCACTGAAGATCCTACAGTTTGATTGATTCTGGCACATTTAGAGAGCAGATGCTTAACTGCAGTTATCTGCCAAGAAAACTCTGGGACTTCAACAATAGAATGGAAGCATTAGGATAATTTCAGTCTTGAAATGTTTCCTATATCAAATCTTGATATGTAGGTGTCAGAAATGGATATTTAACTTAATCATTTTGATAAATTAACCATCTTCATATATGAATAGCAAAATTATATAAGAAATTGTATTCCTTATGAATATTTGTATTGGCTTTGTGCAGTATGATGTGGAATGAATCATATATATATATATATATATATATATATATATATATATATATATATATATATAATTTTATATATATTGGATAGTGATGAAGGCGATAATTGAATCCTAAATGGTGTAGCAAATGTGGTGGTGATGTGGTTTGCTTAATTTTCTTGTTAGAATCAACCTAGATTGCTAGATGAATGATTCTTGACGAATGTATCTTTTCTTTTACGTACACTGAGAGTATATGCACCAAGACAAATTCCTTGTGTGTCAAATCACACTTGGCCAATAAAGAATTCTAATCTAATCTAATCTAATCTAATCTAATCTAATCTAATCTAATCTAATCTAATCTAATCTAATCTAATGAAGCCTTGAGCTATAATATGGGCCTTGGGTTTCACAGGGCTTTATTGGAATGCTAAGGAAGAGACATCATTCTACAGGCTTCATTGTAAACTTCAGAATGAATATCATTCTACCCTACCTGAGAAAGATATGGCAAGGATAAATCTTAGTGAGCAGCTAAATCACCTTAAAAATGATATCGAAAAAAACCTTCAGTATAAGTCACTTCAGTATAAGCCAATTTTGTGACTTATAAGTCACTTTCACAGAGGAACTTATATTTATTATTGGAAATCATCTTTCCATTTTGGTTATCTTTGCTGGCTCATTGTCATTTTGCCCAATTGACTTCAGTTCAGAAAAATTATTTTGTTTTGTTGAGATGACTTATTAGCCTCAGGCCTTTCTTTATTCATACTTTATTTGAAACATTTCTCTCCTTTTTTGCAGTATAAAATAATTGCCTATGCATATACTGTGCCCTCATGATTACACTTTTCATTCTTTTTTGCGCACTTGACATTGCTTTTTCTTGTTAGTCTTTGCATGTTACAAGGTTTGTGAACTTAAGTGTTCTCTAAACATCTAACTCAGTAATTAATTTGTGATTAAAAAGCAAACCTCTGACTAGTTCATCATTACTAGAATTTGATAGGCATAGCAGAGTACCCAACCCAAAGATCAAGGGCATTTTAGATTCATAATAATCAGGTCTTTATACTTGACTAGGACTGTTGACATTTCTAATGGTCTTTCTCATTAATATTTAAGAACTTTCTAGTTAAAAAACTGACTCATCTGGAGAGGGGGACCATAGCTTAAGCAACATCAGACTTCAACATTTTACTTTTACATAATAGTATAAACTAGCCATTGCTACAACATTCTAATCGATAAAACACAAAGTCAAAGTTTCATTTTCTTCCACCACAAGCACAAAGACCAGAAATGGTTTCTAAGTAGAAACAAAAGTATTTATGTTTTTTTCTTTGATCAAAGTTTCCTAAACTTTTCTAGTTCATGATTCATCTAGTTCTAGATTCATTTTCTAGTTAGTTTACAGAAGTTGTGTCTTTTAATTGTCTGGTGTATTTATTATTGGAATAGCTCTGCAGCCAATTCTTAATGAAACTCAATGGGGACTGAAGTTCTCTCTCTCTCCACAGAACAGATACAGCATGGGAAGAGACCGTGCAATGTCTCAGTTTGCCTAAACCCTGACCTAGAGGGACAACCACTAAGAATAAGAGGTTAGTTCAGGGTCTGTTCAGCTGTGATTTTGCTGTGAAGATTTAACAATTAGCGTTCCTAGTTAACACAAATTGAAATTGTGGTCTTGATATTTTTTGAACTGAACAATTTATTTACTTTGCATGATTTTTATACCTGAACTGGAGGAACTTAAAATTAAATAAATCTCAGTATGCTGTTACAACAATTGCTAACAAAATGTATTGCTTCTTTTCAAAAGAATAGGAAATTGAATTGTTTCCATTCTTGAAACTCAGAAGTATTCTAACTTCTGTAAAGGATTTTGAATAGTTTTTATTTCATTATTTATCAGTCTAAGTGTACAGAATATATACTCTTTTGAAATGGTTGCCTTTCTACCCCAGTTATGCAAGCCACAGTCTTCATGCATTAACTGTTTTCTGCTTGAATGCAGCATCTAGTCACATAACGTCTTGGCAAATATCCAGAGCAATGTCACAAAGAAATAGTTTGGGCAAGACAAGATATATACATCAATATGATTTTCAGAATGGATGGCTACTGTTATTAAAGCAGTCTGAAGATCAAAAATCTATTGTAAAGCTCAGAAGGACCATTGACAGCTTCTTATGGAGAATATGTTTATGAACAAGAAATATTTTGTCTAAACCAATCACTGATTGAAATTCTTATTTTGCCCATTTTAGCAGCACACATGAATATATGATTTCAGATTATTGTAATATCGTAGTAAATGGGGAAAAATTAGCAATCTTGTTTGTATAATGGGACATATAAAATTATACCAATACAACTACCATTGATTATGGATTTTGTAGATATATTAGCATTCCTTCCTTCTTTAAACATTAAATGTGCAAACTTCAGGACAACTTTTTAAAATCTCAGTTAAAGCAAGAAAAAGAAAAAAAGATTTTTCCCCTAGGTTTATATAGGTCAGCTGTTCTTGGTTTCTTAAAGCATTCTGCCAGTATAATAATGACCTATTTGTAATTGCAGTTTTTTTCTTATGCTTCTAAGCATTCTGTGTACAAATGATGAATTTACTTTCATAGATCTCTGCCAAGCAATACTAAGATTAATTTCAACTCCTGAGATTTAATGAAAATCTTTTGCCATTTCTTGATGAACAAACTTTTTGGTCCTTGCTGTTTCTTTAAAGTGAAAAATGTTTCAGGTCATTTAAAACCTGACCTGAAGGTTGGAAAACTGATTGTTCAATTGAAAGAAATTGCAAATGAAAACTGCTACATCCTCTTGATTGTTTGTTTTCCGATTTTTAGGAGCTTAGATAAATTAAAAAAAAAACATTTAAAAAGATGCCTTAAATTACAAGGCTTCTCTTCAGTGGAGCAATTGTTTAAATTCTGAAAGTTCACCTTAAAAGCATTGTAGCTCTTTATATGTAATCAAATGAGACAAAAATAGATAATTTTGATTTATCATGAAGTTCTCTCTTTTTTTCTTGCATATTCTCCCTCTTTCTGCAGGTGCCACAAAATCAAGCTTGCTGTCAGCACCTAGCATTGTTAGTATGTTTGTACCAGCACCAGAAGATTTTATTGATGATCAGCCGACAATGATGACAGACAAGTAAACATTATCACATTTCTTCTCGTTTTGCCATTTAAGACCAAGATAATCTTAGAGGGCTCATTTATTAATGACAATGACAACAGCAGCAAAAATAAAAATAATATTTGGTCATTGAAGTGAAACCAGAATAATTATCTACATATTTTGTTAATGCTTTACACCAGGGTGTCAAACTCAATTTCATTGAGAGCTACATCAGGATTGTATTTGACCTCAGAGGCTGGAGTGGGCATGGCCAGGGTAGGCGTGGCCAGCTTGACATCACATGTTGGGGTCACCTGTGGTGGCCTGAGTGCTCTGCTGGCGAAAACGGGCTCCTGAGCTTTGTTTTCGGCCACAATGGCCTCCTGCACCCTCTGCCAGCAAAAATGGAGCTCGGGTGGGCTGTGCATGCTTCCCGGGCCCCGTTTTTGGCCATGATGGCCTCCTGCAGCCCTCTGCCAGCAAAAACGGAGTTCCATTTTTGTTGGCAGAGGCTGCAGGAGGCTGTCCTGGCCAAAAACGGGACCTGGAGGTACTGTAGGGCAGTCCTCTGCTGTTTCCAGGCTGGCCCCACAGGCCAGATCTAAGCACTCTGCGGGCCGGATCTGGCCCCCGGGGCTTGAATTTGACACTAAGAAAAGTTAAAATGGCAGTGCATAAAAGCTTTAGGTTCTATACAGAGATAGAATATAGATAAGGAATTATTTGTATTTACACTTGAATTTTACAGAATGTTTATTGGTTTTTATCCTGGAAGTTGGCAAAAGCAACAAACAGTATAAAAAATACTGCTACAAATAGAGTATAAAAATACTGTCAAGTGCGAGTGTATTGTGTTTCTCTGTTGCAGGGGTTTAATCTCTCTTCCCTGCTGGAAGAGATAAAGCCAAAAAAGAAGAGAGGGGTAGAAATGAAAATTGTATGATAACCCTAAATTTTTAACCATTTGATTAAAATAAACATTATATTATATCAAATAAAAGAAAAAGTTAAGCACTTGATAGGGAAGTTATAAACCTAGGGTTCTTTCCAGTTTTTAGTCGTCCACCTTATCTTTCAATATTTTGATCAATGCATTTGTAGAATGCTATCCACAAACATCTCTTCCAAAACCTTTGTTTATAATATGTTCTCTACTGTTTTTCATTTTAATATAAATGTCAGCATGGTTTGCATTGAGATAAACACTGCTATGCTAATAAAATGCTAAAATCCATGTAGTTAAAAATAGCATAATCAACAATAAGTAATATAGCTCAAAATTAAATAGACAGGGAAATCAAGAAAGTGCTTGGAGAAACAGATTCAAAGAAAAAACACTCCATACTTGGAGCTCATCTGATTAGGGACAGTGGTGGGTTGCTCCCAGTTCAGTCTTGTTCTATAGAACTGGTAGTAAAACTGGTGGGAGGCTCCACCCATCCACCTCGACGTCATCATGGGTGATCTGCGCATGCGCAGAAGCTCCCGCTGCGAACCGATAGCAAAGATCAGTGGAACCCACCTGATTAGGGAGATCTGTGTGTGTGTGTGTGTGTGTGTGTGTGTGTGTGTCTGTCTGTCTGTCTGTCTGTCTGTCTGTCTGTCTGTCTGTCTGTCTATGTAATTCCCTCTGAGACCTATGGTGAGTATGTCTTCCTTAATCATGGGTCCTCCACCAGAGGATTGGGAATTTGAGGGCTCTACACGGTATCCTAGCTATTTTTAGCATTGCACACTTCTGGACAGAGCTGCGATGTTGTTCCTGGAATCTGTTGGAGTCTGTTCCCCAAGCTTAGGAGTCACGGCCTCAAGTACTCCTACCCCCACTGTGGCCATTTTGGCCTTTACTTTCCACAGCTGGATAGCTCCCTAGAAATCTGACGATAGATAGGAGGTGATGATGTAGGGCTGTTGACTTATTTCATGCCTATCAGCTTCCTTGGTTATTTTTAATAGAAAGATAAGACAGAATTTCTAAAATGAAAAAAATATTGATTATCATTTCAAATAAATTCAAATAAAATGCTTCATTATCTCATTTTATGTACCTCTAAATACAAGAAGAAAATATTTAATAATGAAGGTTACCTGACTGCATGATTTTTTGGTGGAATAGCAGCGAAAGGGGGAGCGTGGTTGATAAATGAGAAATATCCTGTAAGGTTAATTTATTTCAGTCAGTTGGTCTGGTTGTTTTCTAAAAGCTTTGGCAGCAGGTAGTAAACCGGGCTAAATGAGATTGATTTTCATGACCTTGTTGGCATTTTCTCCTGCTGCTGTGGAAAAGGAAAATTGTCTGTACAATCCTATTAAGTTCAAACATCAAAATCTGTTGGAGACATTAGTGAGTGGTTGATCAAATTAACCAAACATCCCCATTGGGCCAAGATGTACTGGTTTTCCAAGTCTTTTTCTACAGTCAGTAATATTCTGCCTCATCTCATCTACATTAGAAAAGTCCCTTAAGATCAGACATTATAGAACCTTGGCAGAAATTTGAAAGTAATCACTTGGCAGTACATGAGTTACATCCCATTCAGTGGCCAAAATTGGAAGGAATCAAAACAAACTTCTTATTGTTGCAAAATTAACTTATTCCTTCCTTGCAACCCATAATTCCCTCACTTACGGAATAATCGCTGCAGCAATGTAATGTGATTTTCATATAGTAATATTGCATTTTGTCCTCTAATTTTCTTACAGATGCCATGACTGCGGAGCCATCCTGGAGGAGTATGATGAAGAAACATTGGGTCTGGCCATAGTAGTCCTCTCCACATTCATTCATCTCAGCCCAGATTTGGCTGCTCCTTTGTTGCTGGATATTATGCAATCTGTAGGAAGGTATAAACTTTTGTTTTTCTTCTCACGTCTTCCTTCTTTCCTCCAGATCAATGGCTTACAAATAAAGAGTGAATTCAGCATCGTTTTGTATTTCTAATCCATCTACTATTTGAGCAACCCTAAATGAAATGAAATGGAATGAACCCTGAAAGCATAAAAGTTGCTTTCAGGGAAAGGTAGATCTGTCTGAAGCTCCCCAATCCAGCTCCTTCCTTTGTCCAACCCAGTTGATTGATACCAAGGAGAAGGCTGAATTGATATTACACTATCACACCATCTAAGCCTTTTTCAATTTCTACCATTTTCTGTGTGAAGGAGGACACAGAGGACCATCATGATATTTGATAAGCACATTTTTAAATGAACTATCTGGCTTAGCCAATTGCTGCTCAGACTTTCCTGGACAGGGAAGATTTGTGCCAGGTTAACCAGGCAGTATATGTGATTTAATACAAGGGGCAGATAAGAAACTGATACCTTTGAGAAAAGAGGAGCAGCAAAGGAAGGTGTCTCATATCAGACCTCACAATTTAGATACCTGTTGCCTGCATTAGTATCCCTAAATTACCATGTAGAAAATCTCCCAGCTTTAACTGAAAACACTGTTAACATAAGTGGGATCTCTTGCATACAAACTATACACCTTTCTCTATTCTTGTGATAAGGAGAAGTAGATTTATCAGAGAGTGCTCCAATACAGCCCTTTTACAAAACCATTGTGGCAGCTTTTTTCCAACAAAAGATTGTTGAACTAAATCATCTTAGCTCAATTTTTATTTGATTGCATAACCAATTCCAACTGTGTTATTGAAAAAATGACATTTTTATTTAATTCTCTCCCTTCCCATCCCCTGGTCTTTTCCCCCTCACCAGGTTGGCTTCAAGTACCAATTTTTCTAATCAAGCAGAAAGGTACAGTATAATGATAATCATTTTTTTTTTTTTTTGCAACTGGCCTACAGAACAAACAAAAGTAAAAACATTTCTTATGAATATTTGATTTTGAACCAAAACAGAACAGCGATATTAGATGCATAATAGAGCTCCTCTTTGAGAGAGATGAGCTGTTTAGAAATATGAAAAATAAATAAATAATTTTGGATTAAAGCACTGCAGTAGACAGTAAATCTACTGTAATCTTTTCATAAACTAGTGCAGAAATAGGGAACTTCTAGAAAAAAATGGGAAACTCCTGAATATCCTTGCATATATTTCATTAAGGAGCTACATAACATGATGTCTTTCATCAGATAACATCTGGAGTCTCAGATCATGTAGGAGAAATAACTCAGTTCCAACCATGTCTATATTTAGCATGTGACAATTCTGCCATGAGAAGTAATCAAGACATGGATTTATTTCTGGTAGTCTGGGGTTTCTGATATTAACTGAGTGGCACAGAAAGAAGCCATTCCACAGTAATGGCACATCATAAGTGTAATAGGATAAGATACTCGTAGAGAAAGGAAAAAGTCACATGGGTACCAATATCTCTTGATTTATGATAATGTGATTATTCACTGTTTGATGATATCTCCTACCACATAGAGTACAAATTCAATATAGTGCTGCATTTTGTAGTGATAGAAAACATATGACAGAAAATTATTAGTATTAGATTACACCTGTGCTGTTCTGCTTATAGGATGACATCCTATATGATCTACTTATATAATATTCCACTTATGTGTTTAATCAACACAAAAGTGGGATTCAGAGAGGAAGAACCAATATGCATGCCTGGCCTCTCTACTACCTGGGCCAGAAAGCCTTTTCTATTTATTTAGGCAACCCACATAATTCAGAACCCTGAAAAACCCCAAATCTATGTTTGTGTGACATCTAAGGCATTCTGGCACTGCATGGAAGGGTTATTTTACACTTCTAAGTATGGATTAAAAAAAATTTTGTTTGATGGAAACGACAACAACATTCACACTGGTGGATGTAATGGCTGCCATTTATATTGAATAACAATAGTTTTATATTGGATCTTTCAAAGGATTATTGTTTTATTTTTCCTAGTTCTTATTTCTTTCATGCTGTAAAGTACAAATAATCTGATTCTTAATGAATGCCCACCTGTGTCCTTGTTGGTTCCTTCATGATGAAATATTTTAGTAAGGTCACAATATTTTTCTCCTTCTTTCTCTCTTCCTTTACTTTAACACCCACTCCCCCCAGTATGATGATTCCAGGAAACGCTGCAGGTGTGGCAAAGCAGTTTCTGCGTTGCATTTTCCATCAGCTTGCTCCCAATGGTATATTTCCACAGCTGTTTCAGAGCAACATCAAGGGTAATATGCTGTGCTTATAATTTATTTCTGAGACTCTGCATTATGTTCACATGAAATCCCACTAAAACAATTGTCATTTGCAGATGGAAGCTTTTTACGAACCTTGGCCACCTCTCTTATGGATTTCAGTGAGCTGAGTTCTATAGCTGCATTGAGCCAACTCTTAGAGGTCAGTCTATTCTACTTCTTTAAGGTTCACTCTTGATACTGTTTTCCTATTAGTTGTATCGAACAAGTGTTTCATTTTCTACCTTTATAAAGTGTTTTCCATTCTAAAGTTTGCTTGTACTGCAGCAAGCTGAAGACATTTATTCAATTGTGTAACATAGGAGTGGGCATTCTGTTGCCCTAAGGCTGCATCTAGTCCTTAGTTTAATTTCCAAACCTTTTTGCAAAAAAGCTATTCAGATTGCTGGCTAGAGAAATCTGTTTCTTTACCAGCAGACGTCTGGGCAAGGAGGAAGAAGAATGAGGAAGGAAAGCACACAACCCCAGATAAATTGCAATTACTTTGAGATATGAGGACTGGATTGAAAAAAAGTTGTCCATGTTGTGATGGAGTAAATATCCTTTTTTCACTCTTGAAAGTAGTCATTCATGTCCATTTGATAATTTTTTAATTTTTTAATTTTATTTATTTGTCGAGTACGTATTAGATAATATATATGTATAAGCGTGAATTGAATACATAAAATGAATACAATTAAAGGGAACATTAGGACAGGGATGGTAGGCACGCTGGTGCATTTATGTACGCCCCTTACAGATCTCTTAGGAATGGCGTGAGGTCAACAGTCTAAGATTAAAATTTTGGGGGTTTGGGGATGAAACCACAGAGTCAGGTAATGCATCCCAAGCATTGATCACTCTGTTGCTGAAATCATATTTTCTGCAATCGAGTTTGGAGCGGTTCACTTTAAGTTTGTATCTATTGTGTGCTCGTATATTGTTGTGGTTGAAGCTGAAGTAGTCATTGACAAGTAGGACATTGTAGCAGATGATTTTATGAGTTATGCTCAGTTCATACCGAAGGCGACCTAATAGAACAAACTCTAAAGGAACATCCTATCACATTGTCCCCTTTCACTTAGACAGGTGATTGCCAAATGCCAAGGCTAGAAAGGGAAAGGAAGTGAAAGTAGTTTATTGTAGTGTGTGTATCATACTGCAATTGTGTACAGATTTCTTGAATAAAGCCCCTTGAAATCAACAGGGCTTCAGGTTCCTGGAATGGATCCCATTCAAATGCAACCCCATCCAGAACTAAATATGAAAAGTCTCCAGATCCAAAGAGCCCTATAACTCATAGTTTCTGTCTTGCTGGATTGAATTGAAACCTGTTCTCTCTCATCGAAACCCCTATAGCCTCCAGCATTGAGATAAAATATTGATTGCTTGGTTGATCCATGGTAGAAATGTATCTCTTCAGTATATTGATGCTATTTAACATGAGTGTAGAGGCCCAAGGAAACTTGCAAAGTAAGGCTCCAGGCCAGATCCCTCCCTCCCAGCAACACCAAATGGAATTGGCTTTGGAGGAAAAGAGGTGAACATTGTGCCCCCCACTCTTAAATCCCAAATCCAGTCCAGAAGGATACAGTAATCAATGTTATCAAAGGGCATTGAGTGATCAAGAAAATCCAGAATGATGGACATGAAAGATCTCTTTCTCTACACTGGCATGTTCAAATCTTTTTCTGCTTTTTTCTTCTTAAGAGATTTAACATACATTGAACCAGAAAGACTGCCTATTGTAGCAGATTTGTGAGGAAAAAAATGTGAAGTGCTTAGATATATACATATTTTAAGCACAATGAAAATAGCTTCCTGTTTTTATTTTACATCTTTTGCCTGAATGGCTTGCTTGTTTGCTTGTTAGGGTTTAAACAACAAAAAGAATTTGCCAGCAGGAGGTGGAATGTTACGCTGCTTGGAAAACATTGCTACATTTATGGAAGCTTTGCCAATGGATTCCCCAAGCAATCTTTGGACTACAATCAGCAACCAGTTTCAAACTTTCTTTACCAAACTACCGTGTGTTTTGCCCCTTAAGGTAGAGTTTCTAGTTTCATTCTGGTATATTCTGGGAGAGACTGGTGTCTAAATTCTTGAGAGGCAAACACTGCGTCCAGTCACTGTAAACAACACCAGACATATAAACCAGCTATCTATTAACTTCTGTTTTACCCTGGACTACATATATTTTGATTTATGTGTGTGTATTTTGGTCAAATGTTTATTTTTCATGTTTATGTGTGGGGATGGGATGGGGATTAAATGGAGGTAGAAATGAGAAGGGACAGTGGTGTGCCATTCCTAATTGGGCACCAGAATTTTTTCTTGGAAATTTTTTTTTGAGCAAAGATAGGAAGTAACAGCTGCAAAGGTGGATCTCCTCATTTCTCTGGTAGATGCCATTAATAAGGCGGTTCCAATGCATATGTTGCCACCAAGGATTCTGCCCACCTTTCGGCATCAGTGACTGTGGAGCAAGCTAGGCACAATGTTGAACATACGTTCTTGTCTAAGGATATACACTGGCCAGTGATGCCAGGTTAATGAGCTGTCCCTGTCCCTGTCCCTGTCCCAAGGATATTGTTACCTTGTTGGTGTTTGATCTGTATCTGTGCCTTTCCAATATCATAGTTTACCTGCTATCCAGCAAGAAGCAAGGTGTAGACACCTTTGAAAGACCTACATTGCTTTCATAGAAGGTGACCAAGCACAATTTGCCCAGCCTACTCCAACTCTACAGCTTTGCACCATTGGTGTCTGAAGTTTTCAGTAGGGTTTATCACATTCTTTCCCCCCCTTCTCTCTCTCTCTCTCTCTCTCAAATTAAGATATAGGGTTCTTTTTGAAACCAAGATTATGTTGAATTCCCTATTCTGTATTGATTGTGCAGCTCTGCTTTTCTTTGATAAATCTGACAATCCTAAATACTGAATGAACATGTGAAGAATAGCTTGTAATTCCTCTGTGTCCTTCTTTGCCTGAAGTGTTCACTGGATTCCAGTGTAAGGATAATGATCTGTTTGCTGAAGATTCCCACCAGTAGTGCTGCCAGGGTAAGTTAAAAGGGAAACAGTGGGAAACTAAATAGCTGTTCTAATACTAATGCAGTGAGATTTGTTTTTATTTAAAAAGGTGTTGTACTGAGTATCTGTATTTATTCTCTAGTCAGCTTTTTACATTTTACAATTCTCCTGGATAAAGGGAATAACTGAAGCAGAATCCATTCAGGTGTCCTGCTTGTTATTTCCATTTATATGGCCACCCATCTCTCAGCAGTGACTCTAGGCAGCTACTTAATATTAAAATTTAATATGTCCTAATAATAATTAAAAAAAACCTGCCTATCCTGGGTCCTTGGGAACGATTCAATAAGTAGATAAAATGCCAAATCCAGTCTATACAGCTGGCTGGCTGACTGTACAACCAGCTATAATAATAGTATAATGTCAGTGTCGAGTCCTACCGGAGCTCGCCATCGATGGGGGGGTATGGGAGGCGAGTAGCGGAGATGGACAGCAGCGGACACATACACACAGTTCCGGACTAGCGGAGGTCCTTGCTGGCGATGGATGATGACATTGTCGGGGTCGCCGAACCTGCTGTCCCTGCTGCTTACGGCACTCGCAGCTGTTGGCGCCAAGGGGGGTGGGTCTTGATTGTGATAATTGCCGGATGCTTGTTTAAGGGCTGGAATCTGTTAAATAGCGCTGTGGGATGATTACACACAGTGCTGACTTTGAACCGAAACACCGACTTGTGCTGTACTTTTGACTGCGAGCTTGTACCTACCGAAGTAAACCTTGATTCTCTGCAGCGTTTCTGGTGGTTATTAACGGTCGTGGTTCAGAACGAACGACAAGCCGAGAGTCAGTCAACAACCACAACAATGCCCATAAATAAGCATCTACCTTGTGGATCAAATCAATAGTAGCTATGCTATTTTGGCTGTCATTGTTTAAAAAGAACCCCCCCCCCATACAACCCAAGGTGTTGCACATACCTAATATTCCTTCTTCTTCCTATTTTCCCTATAACAACTCTGCGAGATGAATTAGACTGAGAGAGAATGACTGAATGAAGTCACCCAGCCAGTTTTTTATACTTCGTTCCTTAAACTGAGATAGAACTCCCAAACTGTAAATTCATATGAAGTAGTGCTATCCCACCCAGAATTAAAGATCAAATCATTGGATCCAGGAAGGCCTAAAATCCACAGCCACCTAGTTTTGCTGAAGTTGGCCCGCAGCCTATTGTTGCCTATCAAGGCCCCTACAGTCTCCAGACACTGAGAAAGTATCTGAACAACATCACTTTAAGTCCAGGGAGGGATATATAAATAAGTATCATTAGCCTACTGATGAGACTTCACCCCCTGCCAAAGATGAACTCACCCAGTTTCTTCATGTAGATGTTAAACAGGAGCAGGGAATATTAAAACCCTGAGGAACTTTTCAAAAAAGTGGCTTTGGACTAGATCTTCCCTTCCCTTCCCTTCCCTTCCCTTCCCTTCCCTTCCCTTCCCTTCCCCACCCACACAACACCAACTGGAACTGGAACTGACCTAGAAGAAGGAGAAGAATCACCATAATAACACTCTTCCCCACTTTCAATCTCCTGAACTTTCCAGAAGAATAGCATTATGAATGATATTGGAAACCACTAAGATTTCATTTATTATTATATGATTATGCATTTGTATATCTCCTTGTATTTACAATGTTCGTTTGTTCAATTTATATTGCTGCCTATCTCAGGTTGATGACTCTGGGCAACCAACAATATTAAAAATTATAAAAAACAGAAAGACATGTCTCCCTCCCTCAAAATGCACATAAAACAACAGCCCATAAAACAGCAGCCGAGATCCATCCATAACAATTAACATAGCCAATGCACAGGCTCAACCCCACCTCCTGAAGCCCATGTCCAGTGATGCTTAAATTTTACACCAGATGTATCAGCAGAACAGGAATAGCTAATTAGCAAATTTAGCTAAATCAATCTTGAGGGGCTCTTTCTGGAGAATTTTAGCACTAATTTATTTATTTATGAAATGTAGACATTACTTCTGTCCATCTGGACTACAGGCAGTTTCCAATGGATGTCTACAACTTGTCGATGTATGATTGCTGTTGAACTTCTTTTGCTGTGAAGCATTCTGAGAAGGATCCAGAAGTTTCTGATGCCTTTCCTTTCAGTCTCCAAAAGAGTGGCATAAATTGATCCCTTGGTGCTGTTGCTTGCTCTTCCAATGACAGAGGCTAACAGTCAGCATTTATCTAGCGACTATCCCAGAGGGAAAGTTCCATTTTCCCCTGAAACATTCTCCAGAAGTTCATTCAAGGTACTGGCTGGGAAATTCCTGAGTATCAGCCATGAGATGAATCAGCTTGGACAGCCACAGCCTTGCACCTTCCAAGTGAAAAGTAAAAGCTTTGTTAGGGTGGAAAATTTCATAACATGTGCATTGTGCATTTTGCAGAGGCATGGAAATGTTCTGACATAATTATGATTATTGCTGTTATTATTACAGAGCCTCCTGGAGCCATTTTCAAAATTGCTGAGCTTTGTCATTCAGAATGCCATCTTTACCCTGGCTTATTTGATTGAACTGTGTGGCTTATGTCACCGAGCTTTCACAAAGGTAATTCAATTGTTGTTGTTTTAAAATTATTTAGGGAGAGATGAAACAGTACCTTGTTATGCTTTCCAGCAGAACAGTAATTTAGGCAAATCTGTTTTATTTTTTAAATGAAAAATGCTATAATCCTCCAGTTAGGAGTAGGGTTATACATGAAAGATTTACAACAATTATTTTAAACAATTTGGCAAATTTAAGTTGGCTTCCATGTTTTTAGATTTAAGATAACTCACTAAGAGAGAAAAGGAATCCACTGAATGGGCTTGCATCCTGTTAAATAACTATCAGGATGTGGCAATAGCAGCAAGAGCTGCATATCATATGACAGACTACTATGAATTTGGGATAAAAGTATTGTGATCTGATGTTAATCCTGCAAAAGAGTGATATACACTCTTCTTTGGGGAAAAAAGTACTATCTGCAATATTTCCAATCTAGAAGCTTTAAAGATTCTGTCCTACTCTTAATTTGCACTTGGCACCAATTCTAATGGGAAGCAGATGATAATGAAACATCAAGAGAGTCGATAATGCATCCAATCAACTGAAAAATAGCATGGTGTAGTGGTTAAAATAGCAGTTGAACAGGCCAAGTTCAATTTGACATACCCAACATTGCTCTTGCTCAGTTATGATCTAAGAAAAACGAGCAAACTCTAGCGAAAGGCTTCTTTTTAAGGACACACACACCCTTATTTGTTTGTTCCGTAGTCGAAGGCCACAAAAGGTTGGGTACCCACAAAAGGGTAATAATCAATTTTCCAAGGCAGGATTTCTTTTAGTAAAGTCTCTCATTTTTGTTATACAGCAGGGAGGAACATCTGAACTATTTTATGTCAGTTAAACATTTTGCCCATTTAGCTCTGTATTTTTTTTACCAATTTGGCAGCTATTCTCCAGATCTGAAGAAAAAAGAACCAGTTTTTTTCCCTCAGGCATCATCAACTATGTGTAATTTGTTTAAGTAGAGATACATTCTAACACTTCCAAATATAAGGCATTTCCCCTTTTTGGTGCTCATTTTATGAGCAAAATAAAAAGGGCCGCATCCTTGCATAATGTTTTAATTTAAGGTAGGATGGCCTTTTTCATAGCACTGAATGCTACCCTTTCACACAAGGGCATCAAAGTAGGCTAAGAGTTGCTTGTGCCCTCAGGCTGCAATGCCAAACAATATTTCAGAGCTCTGTTTTGGAGCTTTTATAATAACCCTTAGGACATTCATATTCACTTCTCTCTTACTGAGTGCAGACGTTGGACTGAAAGCTTGCAGAAGGTTTGACTACTATTTTATCCTTGAAAGATTCTGACCTTCTGTTTAGCTTTGGATTTTGATATCCTAATTTTACTTCCGCTACTTTATTTAATATAGATAACCTCAATGTTAAATATAGGCAAAAATAATTGTCAGATTAATCCCCCCCTCCCAAAAGTGGTAAAGAACTGGAAAAGTATGTGCCAATAAAAAAGGAACTCCAAGAATACAATCATATTGTTTGGAAGGCTTATTTATGTATCAACTTTTGATTTTTTTAAAAAAAAACTAATAATGTTTCAATATGGCTAACGTGATATTTTAAAACAAATTAAAAACCATGTTTCTTTTTTTATATTTCACTTCTGTTTAAAGAGCATTCAGATTAGCTAACAACTAAAAGTATAATTAAAAATACAATCTACATACAATGTGTATATTTAAAACATCAATCATAACATTGAGTCAACAAACTTAGTTGAAAGTTCAAAAATAAAATATATGTAGCGGTATTTATAATATTTATTGGCCGCCCATCTTATCATAATGTGACCCTGGGCAGCTTACAGTCATAAAAATATACCTACATTAAAACATAAATAACTGGACTACTGTAACACTCTCTACATGGGGCTCCCCTTGAAGAGCACCCGGAGGCTCCAACTGGTCCAGAATGCGGCCACATAGGTGATTATGGGAGTGACACGGCGCTCCCATGTAACACCACTCCTGAGCGAGCTGCACTGGCTCCTGGTGGTCTTCCGGGTGCGATTCAAGGTGTTGGTTACCATCTTTAGAGCACTCCATGGCTTAGGACCTGGGTACTTACAAGATCGCCTTCTGCTACTGATAGCCTCCCACCAGCCAGTGCGCTCCCACAGAGAGGGACTCCTCAGGGTGCCATCCGTCAAACAATGTTGACTGGCGACACCCGGGGGAGAGCCTTCTCTGTGGGGGCACTTGCCCTTTGGAATGAATTGCCCCCGGAGATACGGATGATCCCTGACTTGCGCACCTTTCGCCGTGCCCTCAAGACGTTATTGTTCCAATAAGCTGGGTTGGCCTAAACATTTATTTTAATGGGTTGTTTATGTTTTAATGACGTTGGGGCCAAATTATTTAATGTGTTTTAAATTGTTTTTAAATTTTATATGGGTATTTGTTTTTATCTTTGGCTGTGCATCACCTGAGTCCTTCGGGAGAAGGGCGGTATAAAAATTAGATTAATAAATTAATAAATTAATTAATTAATTAAAACCAAAGCTTAAAATCTAAGGACACGTGGGAAAGGCGGGGCAGAATGTGGGGAAGTGGGATCTGCTGTTACTTGACCAACCACTGCCATCGTGCTGTTTTTCCACTGGGACCCAGGCCAACTGGCAGAGCCAGGTCTTTAGGCCCTTACAGGATAGGAAGGTTGGGGACAATCTCACTTTGGTGGGGGGGGGGCAAGATGTTACAGGGGGCAGCAGCATATTAACGAAACACTATAATATTTGCCAAGTAGCAACAGAGTACTGTATACATTATTAGGATTTCTCAGATGACTGCAGTTTTTTTCCTTTCAAATTACAGTAGTGGTGTAGGTCCAAATCTCTCTGGTCTTTATTTAACCATCCTTCCTTCTAAACTTTGAAAGGTTTGAATTTTAGAATTGGAATAGATTGCATAAAATACATTTATGTAATGATTAATGAATGAATTTAATTCCTTTTGCAGAATATGATGTTTGGTGACTGTCTAAATAGGGTATCAGTAGGAACGGCCCCTTTCATCAAAGACACCCGCTTTGATTTCAAAATCTTTTTTTTTTTTTTTGGCTGCCTGCTATTTCCAGTGTTTGCAACTAGAAAAACAATGAAAATCTAGTAAACACTTATATAAGTCAGTTTCAATAAGTGGGGAAGCCCACCTTTATTTTTCTATGTACCAGGAGACATTGCTCAATGAGCAGAACAAGAGATGACATGACTGCAATTCTCTGTATGACATGTTCTTCACTTGTGGAATGTAAATCCTTTGGCTCACAGGAGATTGGAGCTTTGGAATGTGGACATACACACACGACCACAGGTACACACACACACACACAAACAAACACAAAACCTCATAGAGATAGAAATAGAGACAGAGATGATACATGCATGTGTGCATGTGTATACACAGACACACAGACACACTCAGAAAAAAAACTAGACTGTTATAGATTTCCCTGGGAGGGTTTGCTTTACCAACTTTGCTAAACAGCCCTTATGCTCTCTCTTCCTACAATTATTTTGCTTTCAGTTAATTTCTTTTCTTTTTCTTATTTCTTTTCTTTTTAATCCCATGTCCACTTTTTCCATGATCTACTCTTGATGCTACCAAGTGTGGTGGATCCCACATTCAGAGCATCTCATTGCCCTTCACTAATTTTGTTATTTTTTTATTAAAAACAACAACCAGATTCAGTGCGCTTTTTGATTCATTCCTTTTTCATGTCTCTGTATGAAAAGATTTATGCTTGTAAAAAAGCACTTTCTCTATGCTGATGCTCACTAGTCACCATTCCCATTTATTTTGTGCCTCAGCAGAGCCTCATTACTTTTTCTGTACTCTCTTGTCTCATTCTTAACCATCCATTTATGCCATATAACAAAATATTTTTCCCCTGGATCACATTCATTCAGAATGTTGCACACTTTCCCCACAAATTAATTCCTGGCTCTTCCATAATTTGTGTTCACTGGAGTGAAATATGTAACTGTCAATACTCCATGCATTCCTACTTTCATATAAGCCTACAATAATCTATATGTCACCAATTTATATTTTCTGACATACTTTTAATGGACATACTTTCCATTCATAATTAAACCTCTACCTTCACTTTCCAGAATACATTCACTGACTGTATCATTCATTCATTCATTCATTCATTCATCCATTCATTCATTCATTCATTGATCCATCCATCCAAGGACATCTTTCATGTTTCTCTTAGTTTCACAGACACACAACATAACTAATTTTTTTCTTTCTTTCATTCTGCTCATTAATTTGTGTTCTTTGCCATTCTTTCCTCTTACATTCTATGGTATCCTCTTCTATATGCCACACTGCCCCAGTTGCCACCAAAAGTGTCCATATATATTGACCTTCACCATAGTGGCTTGAATCAACTGAGAGTATTTGATTCAGCTGTGGAGGCGCAGTGGTTAGAATTGCAAGCTAGCTCTGCTGACTGACAACAGTTCGATCTTGATCGGCTCAAGGTTGACTCAGCCTTCCATCCTCCTGAGGTCCCCCAGCAATATGCTGACTTTGTAAACCACTCAGAGAGCACTGCAGAGCACTATGAAGCAGTGTATAAGTCTAAATGCTATTGCTAAGTGCTGTTTAATACTAGTTAGTAAAATAGAGAGAGTATATCTGTGCAACTTGAAGCATTCCCTACTGTATAGACATACCTATTAGTTTTGGCACACTTTGGCCAGTGTGCTGCAAATGCAACCAAAAAATTTATAGGAAACTACCTTGCAAGCCAAAATACTGTTGGATGTATTATAATCTAGACATGACTCTCAGGATCCACCTTTTTTTCCCCAATTTTGCTTTGAGTTAATATCTTCATTCATATTCTATAGTTGAGATCCTAAATTCTAAACTCCTCTACAATAATGTTTTCACTCAGGGAAGTGAGAGACTGTTTCCTCCAGTGGCTGTTTCTATCTGCAGCCCATCTGCCCTCCTTCCTTACATTTGATCTGGACACTTGTGGGACTTTTAGAACAGAATAGCAGTTGTCACAGAAGTAATGGGGGGGGGGGGGAATAGAGGATGTTCAGTATCCAAACATCTACATAGGGTATATGCAAACAAGTACATAAATGTGCATATATACACATCCTTGCAGACAGCAGATATGTGACACTGTAGCAAAAGTCAGGTGCCACAGTGCAATAGTAGATGATCTAAAGGTGACCATTACATTAAAATATGCAAACACATTACTATACATAGGCATGTTTAAAGAGCATTCATCAGTAAGGAAGATTATCTGCCATTAAGAAGAGTTTAGAAGAAAATGGCTACCAGTTCAAACATTTAATGTAATTTATATAATAAATTGTCAATGAGCCCTGATTTTGGGTACATGTATATGCAGGAAAATATGGGTAGAAATAACTGTCAACACACACACACACACACACACACACATACACACATACCCTTCTATGATACTAAAAGTACGATTAACACTAATTTCCTTTATTTTAGGAAAGGGATAAGTTCTACTTATCCCGCAGTGTCATCCTAGAGTTACTGCAAGCTTTGAAGTTAAAGTCGCCTTTGCCAGACACCAATCTGCTGCTCTTGGTCCAGGTACAAACAAATATTGTAATAGTTTTCCAGTGAAAATTTTGTCCTTTCTCTCTTCACTTCCAGGTTTGAGGTAGAATTAAAAAAATTGCTGCGCTGTTGAAGTACCATTACATGCTGTCATCCATCCTACTAAATTGTGCCACTTGAGGCAGCCAAATTCACCTTTCTGCAAAATACTTCATGCTGTGAAGTATTTTATCTTTGTGTCAGTTCAAGACTGTTACATTTATGGGTATATGTCCACTGTATTTCCTTATTCTGTATATTTGTTCTTGGTGATCTCTCATGTTTTAAATTCTCAGCTGGAACAAATACCAAGCAATTTGCAAATGGGATGATCTCCAAGGATAATATAATAAAACTTTCCATTTAGAGTTCTTTATAATCACTTTATAATTAAAACATGCATGATATTCCTAACACCAGCTATTCTGATTTGTGTAACAGAAGAGGAAAATATTAATGAAGTGCAAGTATTAGCATCAATGGTTGAAAATACCTTTTCCAAAGTAGACAAGAAATGAAGACAGCTTTTAAATCTTATCTTTCCCCACGCAGTTAATTTATTTGTGTAAAAATAAAGTAACATTGAAGAGGGAACATTTCCAGTGCAGTAGAGGAAACTGAATGTGATCGTCGTGAACCCAGAATTTCTCATTATTATGGAACAGCATTGAATAAAATTTAAGAATATTTTTTCCTGGATCAAACTAAGGATTATGTGGTTGAGGCACTACTGAATTTGGCAGGTACTGAACTATAACTCCCCTTCATCTTTTTTCCCAAGCTGACTGTACTAGCAGAAGTAAAAATTATTTGCTTCATAAATCAAATCTGAAGTGCATTACTTTTAAAGACATAAATCTAGACATGTGTCTAATAAATACTGAAATATTTCACAATTACACTTTATTTATACCTTTTTGCCCAACTTGTATTGTTTAGAAGTTACTGTCAGGGAGTCCAATGTAAATGGTTCTAGGATTTTTTTAACTATTTTCTTTTTTAGTAAGAAAAAAAAAGCGCAGGTTCCTCATATATTTTACAAATGGGGTCAGCATTGCTCTTAGATATAATAATATTCTTTCTAGAACAGTGATGGCGAACCTTTTTGGCATTGCATGCCAAAAATCTAAGTGCGCGTGCGCTGTTGCGCTCCCGCGTGCCAGAACCCATAATGCAATGCGCGCCCCCATTTGCGCATGTGTGCACGACAACCCCCATGCTCCCTCTACACATGCGCCCACACTGTGCATGCATGCCCCCCCAATGCGCTGCCCCCCCACTTTTTCCAAGTGGGCCGGCATACCTCTTACCAGAGGACAACTAGGTACCGGCCCGTTCCCTGGTGAGACAGCTGTTCCCCACCCGGCGCATGGTGCTGCAAAGATGGCTTGGCTGATGATGAGGCAACTCCAAAGTTTCCTGCTAAACGTGTTCATTCTCTTGCCCATCTTCTTTTCCTGTTTAAAAGAGCCGCGCTTGTAGGGGGGAGAGATCTGACTAAAGAGCTGTGCTTTAGCTGTGCTAAAGAGCTGCCTCTTGCCTTCCACAATCTCCAAAATTCCTCCCCCATGGAATACTAGCTTTTTCCTCCCTTCCATGATCTCCAGAGTTCCTCCCCCATGGAATACTAGCTTCCTCTTGCCTTCCCCGATCTCCAACGTTTCTCCCCCATGGAATCCTAGCTTTTTCCTGCCTTCCACGATCTCCAACGTTTCTCCCCCATGGAATCCTAGCTTTTTTCTGCCTTCCACGATCTCCAAAGTTCCTCCCTCGATTGAGTGCCTCCTGCCTTCCGTGCCTCCTCAGATCTTTGCAATTTCTCCCCCCATAGAGTGCTAGCTTTCTCCTGCTTTCCTGCCATGGAGAGGCATCTGCAGAGGGTAGAACTTGTAGAGATCGGGGAAGGCCCTGCCTCTGTTCATGCGCGGCAGAGACCAGAAGATTAGCTGGCCGATTAGAGGTGCGCGCATGTGCGGTGGACCTGGGTTGGGGTGACGGCTGGCGTGCCGGCAGAAAGGGCTCTGCGTGCCACCTGTGGCACACATGCCATAGGCTCGCCATCACGGTTCTAGACTATAAGAAGTGGTAGTGTAGGGCAGTAGAATTGACCTAACTGGAAATCTGAAATTGTGAACACAGATTGTATCCCAAATTCTGTGGCTACATATCAAATGGTACAAGTTTTCTTCAACAAGTGGGTAATCTGAATAGAAAAAGCTCCATTCCAAAAGATTAACTGAGAGCTCTCCATGTTTGGTAAACAAGACCCTGCTCATCTCAACAGTTCTTCTTTGAGGTTAAAGGATTCACATTACAAGGGCTGGAGTGGAAGCACACAGCGGATGTCATTTATTCAAGTCAAATTGTTTTACATTTTTATATACAGCACCTGGCAGTGGCTGACCTCTAACGCAGAGTGACTGCTCTGGCAATCACTGGCACTTAACCATGTCAAAATGACAATCAGCTGAAACAGGATGGCCCATGGCAAAATGCCGAGCTCTGCAGATTTGCTCCTAGGGTCACCCATCGTTCCTCATGATTGACAACCTCTTTTTCCACCCTATTTGAAGCACCTGGTTTATACATATTCTTATCTTAAGTTACTCTTTCTCAGAAGCAGGGATGCATTTAAAAACAAATGATCTTGGCAAGTAGGTTTTCCCATGCTGGAACTACACTAGAAGGAAGTTTAGCATAGTCCAAAGAGATAACAGAATATTCCAGCATTCTTCAAAATGGTTTGTTCATGGATTGACCAGTTTTGCACACTGAGGAATACAGGAAGCGTGGAATAGAGAACTAGAACTCATCTTTACACCATGAACTCACATCCATACCAGGGAAAAACTAATTAATATTAACAAAAATACCAACATATTTATATAAAAATTAACACAAGTATATATATATATATATATATATATATATATATATATATATATATATATATATATATATATATATATATATTTGCTTTTTAGGAAAAGCTGAAAAGATTTAGATAATTGCTAAGGATATTCGATTAAAAACAAAAACTTGCTTTGTGTGATGTGTTCTTCTGTTGTAGTTGTTCTAAGGCAGGGTGTCAAACTTGATTTCATTAAGGGCCTCATCAGGGTTATGTTTGACTTCCGGGGGCTGGGGTGGGCATGGCCAGCTCAACATCACCCATGTTGGGGGTGTCTGTGATGGCCCAAGTGCTCTGCCAGTGAAACAGGCTCCTGAACACTCTGAATGCAGCCCTCCCGAGCTCTTGTTTTCGCTGGCAGAGGGTTGCAGGAGGCTGGGGCAGCTGAAAATGGAGGTCAGGAGCCCATTTCACTGGCAAAAGCACTACAGGCCGGTCCTTCGCTGTTTTCAGGGTGGCCCCGCAGGCCACATCTAAGTACCCTGTGGGCCGGATCCAACCCCTGGGCCTTGAGTTTGACACCCCTGTTCTAAGGGCTGAGTGTGACTGTGCATCATGCCGTGAGCCATCTTGGTTCCTTCTGTTTCAGATGGTTCTTGTTCTGGTATAGTAAAGTGCTGGACCACTCATTCTGCAGTAGACCACTGACAGGTGGTTGTATTTTAAAATGTAAAACAGTTTTCTTTGAATAAGTGACATCTGTTCAGTTATTTTATTCCATTAATTCTTGGCTCCAAGGAAAGAAGATGGAAATCAGTAGGATCTTACTTACCAAGTATGGACAGCCCTCAATACATTTTTTGGGAAGGAACTCTTTGAGTTTTTTAGATTGACACATTTGTTGACGAAAACTTATACTGTTTTCTACAAAGAGAAAGCAGTGCAATTGTACAGAATTTTGGGTTATGATCTGGGTTCACAAGTCAAGATTTACAATAAGTTCAAATCTACTGTCTTGCAATATTAACTCTAAGCAGTATGAATGTCCCGCACAATAGAGCAAAGAGTTATTAAAAATAGATACAGAATCTATGCTAGATAATCAGACAAAAAGAGTTGGAAATGGCACTCTTATGATGGCAAAAAGAATGGAAGAATATCCATCTTCCATTCCATTTTGCAATAGACTAATCCCCTCCAGCAGGATTTTTATTAAGGAGACTCAAATTCATTAAATATTAGGCTATTGATTGTTAGTAGTGTTGTTGGTTGTTTACTACTTTCTTAATCACAGGCAGCATACTTAAATACCAACTTCTAAGGAGCAACTATTTACCCTACCCACTCTACTATTGTTTATGAGCTTCCTGAATATATTTATTGTGAGGCATAAAATGTTGGATTAGCAAAGCTTCTCTTAGATTCTTTGTTCTTAATTTGTACATTTGTAAAAAGAAAATTTAACTTCAAAGAGTACCATCTATCTTCTTTCTTGTCAGTTGAGCTCTTGAGGAAAGATGGGCTATAAATCAAATAAGTAAATTGGCAAGGTTACCGGTCTTGCCAATTTTCTGTTATCGATTCACAACATTATACTAAAGGTTACATATTGTGTCTTGGTAAATAAAAACATGTGGAGGCAAATTCTTATTTATAAGTGAGTTTCCCAAATTAAAGAAGGGAGGAAGAGACCCTGTAAGTAAATTAACTAAGTTTAGGATAAGGAAGTTGGTTTTTCCAAGAAAGCTGTTCATGCTTCTATATGAAGATGTAAACCAAAAATGCTGATCATAATATCTCTCCATTATTTCAAAGCTATATCTTTTCTCACTTTGCTCATTGAGATTCAATGATTACATGAACATTATCTATGGATGGTCAAGAGAAAGATTAATGTCAAATCAGGGGTGGGTTCTACTTACCTTTACTACCGGTTCACAGCAGGGCCGCGCGTGTGTGCTCGCTTTGCTCGCGCGCATGCTCTTCTGTGCATGCGCATAAGCGTTTTGATGACGTTGGGGTCGGTGGGTGGAGCCTCCCTCTGGTTTTACTACCGGTTCTATAGAACCGGTGCGAACCGGGGGCAACCCACTACTGTGTCAAATTGAAAAATATTACAGAAAGTCATCTAGGCCAAATTGGTGATGGTAAAAGCAATCCATTCCTACAGCATAGCTGGCTAGATATCATCCAAACTCCTCCTACCTAATATTTCTTTCTTTCTTTTGTAATTTTTGTAATTTAAACTATTTATTTGAGTTCCAGTGTCTGCTGCAACAGAAAACAAAAGTGGTGTATTATTTATATGACAGCGTACTCTTCAACAATTTAAAAATGGCTATCATAATTTCCTAATTATCTCTTCCCTCAGTGCTAATTATACACATCTCATTCTATCTTTCTGTAGCTGTCATATTCTCCAGATCTTTCATTATATGTAATGTCTTTCCCCAGTACTTTCTAGTGTGTCATTGTTTTTCTACCAGATCTGTACTTTACTTTCTAAGGCAGACTTCCTCAACATGATGCCTTCCAGACATTTAGCAACATTTAACAATGGGAAAGTAGTAAGAGAGAGGATGCCAAGTTAGGCTTAATGCAACTTGAAATGTTGACGTACACCCTCACCCTAATGTCCTACCTATTTCAGAATTAAACCTCTGGATTCAATTTCACTGCTAGAATTTTTCTGAAATGTGCACTGAATGGTCTCCCGGGCCACCGCTCACACATCTATCTCTCAAGCCTTTGTCAGCTTTTATCTCAGGCAACAGATTTCCAGGAAGAAGCACAGCACACATTCATCTCTTTTTTGCTCAATTGTTGTGTGGATTTCCTTTATATTTCGAGCATTAAATCTGTTGCCTGTAATGTCTCGGTGCCTTGGAAGCAGTTGATAGGGGCAGTGATGAGGCACATTGGAAATACGTATGAAGCATTTGTCTGCTTCTTTTCCTTATGATGTCAGGCAGAACTCTACCGGCTTCCTGAAAGGAGAGTGATAGCATTAGGAAATATGTTAATATCAAAGGAGATTGCTTTTTTTACAGAAGCATGGTAGGTGTCACCTGTTCACATTTAAATGATGTGAACAGTTTAATGAAAAGATTTAGTTTAATTTAATTACTGACTCGTGACAAGGCAAAAGAAGGAGCAAATATGTGCTTCAGTGATATTGTACTATACATGAACTCATTGAGAAAAGTTACAATTCTTTCATTTTTGTCCATTCACACAATAGTTGTACGCACTGGCAAGTGTTCACCATCACTGCCAGCATCGTTCTGAATTATCATAGCATTAATTAATAGCATATTCCAGAAATATTTACTACTACACATATTTTAGGGCAATTATGCCTTAAGAGTCTTATTGAAGTTTCTGTCAGAAAATCGATACATTTCATACAATTCTTCCTCTTTCCATGTGTTCAATGTTATTCAGTTTGTACTTCTCTTGTTCTGAGAAAGACAACAGATAGATAGGTGAACCCAAGGACCATTAGATAAAGCCAGTATAGATAGCAAATACTGAGCATACTGGAGAGGACAATACCTCCAGTCCAGCCCTTTGGCATCATTCTTTCCTGATCCCCCAATCCTTTTAAGCAAACCATTGTTTATATGGCTGCTAGACTGGGTGCATCTAGGTGGAATGTGGGGGCACCACATTCTCCCTTTGCTTCAGGCATAAAATGTCTCAGGTTTGGGTAGATTTCAGTATCCTCCTCATCTGTTTAGCAGACAGTCAGTTTTTGTGAAATGTTTAGCACAACGGATCCATCTTTGAAGAAATCTCTTATTTACTGCATTATATAAATTTAGAATGTGAGAGAAAATGGAAAGCATCTTCTACAATCTGTTTTCTCCTCTTTGTGGAATAGTTGTTAATACTAGGCAACCTACGCCCTGTTGGGTCATCATTCCAGAGATATTTCCTTATCTAAAGAGAAGCAGAATGACCATGGATGGGCAAAAAAGCAGTGGAAGTGGGAATAACTTCCAACACCCACCCACCCACTCTCCTTCCTTCCTTCCTTCCTTCCTTCCTTCCTTCCTTCCTTCCTTCCTTCCTTCCTCCCTTCCCTTCCCTTCCCTTCCCTTCCCTTCCCTTCCCTTCCCTCCCTCTCATTTTGTCATGACTTCCCTTCCTTTCTCTTCCCTTCCCAGAAGGCAGAAAAATGACCTGCTGCTTTGTGAGAGAGGGAATGAGGGATTCCAAGATTGGCTGGGAAATTGGCACAGAATGTTGAAACTAAAGACCATTTGGCTGCAACAGCAGTGGAGCAGCAACCCATTGCCTGGAAGCAGCCAAAACTTCCCCAAATTTCATACTTTTGGGAGTCATTTGTACCCTATGACTATCATTAGGTGTTGTACCTTATGATTCTTGACGAATGTATCTTGTCTTTTTATATACATTGAGAGCATATGCACCAAAGACAAATTCCTTGTGTGTCCAATCACACTTGGCCAATAAAGAATTCTATTCTATTCTAGTCTATTTATTTATTTATTTTATTAGATTTTTATACTGCCCTTCTCCCACTGGACTCAGGGCGGTGAACAGCCAAGAATAAAAATATCACATACAAAATTTAAAATTATTTAAAAAAAGAATTAAACAAATTTTGGCCCAATAAATTTTAAAACACCCCAACTAAAATCAATTAACAATTAAAAATATCTAAGGGGGGTGGTTAAGCCAGCCCGGCTTGATGAAATAAAAAAGTTTTAAGGGCACGGCGAAAAGCACGGAGATCTGGGATCCTACGTATCTCCGGGGGTAGGTCGTTCCAGAGGACAGGTGCTGCCACAGAGAAGGCCCTCCCCCTGGGGGTCGCCAGTTGACATTGTCTGGCTGACGGCACCCTGAGGAGTCCCTCTCTGGGAGCATACTGGCTGGTGGGAGGCTATCGGTGGCAGAAGGTGGTCCCATAAGTACCCAGGCCCTAAGCCATGGAGCGCTTTAAAGGTGGTAACCAACACCTTGAAGCGCACCCAGAAGACCACCGGGAGCCAGTGCAGCTCGCGCAGGAGAGGTGTCACATGGGAGCGCCCCGTCACTCCCATAATTCCCCGCGCGGCCGCATTCTGTACCAGTTGGAGCCTCCGGGTGCTCCTCAAGGGGAACCCCATGTAGAAAGCATTACAGGCGGGAGGTGAGTGGCTGAGTGACCATGCGTAAGGAGTCCCGATCCAGAAAGGGGAGCAACTGGCGAATCAGGCGAACCTGATAAAAAGCCCCCCTGGCCACGGCCGTCATATGCTCTTCTAAAGACAGCCATGCATCCAGGAGGATGCCCAAGTTGCAAGGCCTCTCCGTGGGGGCCAGTAACTAGCCTCCAATAGCCAGCGATGGCACCAGCTGGCTATATCGGGACGCCGGAAGCCACAGCCACTCAGTCTTGGAAGGGTTGAGTCAGAGCCTGTTTCTCCCCATTCAGACCCGCACGGCCTCTAGGCACTGGGACATCACTTTAAGTGCATCATTGGGATGGCCTGGGGTGGAGATGTACAGCTGAGTATCATCAGCGTACTGATGGAACTCCACCCCAAAACCATGGATGATCTCACCCAGCGGCTTCACATAAATGTTCAACAGGAGGGGTGAGAGGACTGACCCCAGAGGCACCCCACAAACAAGGCACCTCGGGGTTGACCTCTGCCCCCCTGCCAACACCGACTGTGACCAGTCAGAGAGATAGGAGGAGAACCACCGTAAAACGGTGCCCCCCACCCCCAACCCCTCCAACCGGCGCAGCATGATACCATGGTCGATGTTATCAAAAACTGCTGAGAGGTCTAACAGGACTAGGATAGAGGAACAACCCCTATCCTGAGTCCTCCAGAGATCATCCACCAATGCGACCAATGCCGTTTCCGTGCTGTGCCCAGGCCTGAAGCCGGACTGGAGTAGATCTAGATAGACAGCTTTATCCAGGTACTGCAGAAGCTGTCGTGCCACCACACTCTCAACAACCTTCGCCACAAAGCGAAGGTTGGAGACTGGATGGTAGTTAGCCAGAACAGCCGGATCCAGAGAGGGCTTCTTGAGGAGGGGCCTCACCACCGCCTCTTTCAAGGCGGAAGGCAAGACACCCTCACTCAAAGAAGCGTTAATAATCCCCTGGAGCCAGCCTCGTGTAACCTCCCGGGAGGCCAGCACCAACCAGGAGGGACACGGGTCCAATAAACATGTGGTTGCGTTCAGCCGTCCCAGCTGTCCATGTCCTCAGGAGCCACAGGGTCAAACTCCTCCCAGATAACATTCTCAAGACCTGCCTCCATCATCCCGCCTGAACCTACCCAGTCAGAGACCAAGCCTTCCCCAATCCGAGTGATTTTATCATGAAGATACTGCACAAAATCCTCAGCCCGACCCTGCAAAGGATCCTCCCGCACTCCCAGAGCTATTCTATTCTATTCTATTCTATTCTATTCTATTCTATTCTATTCTATTCTATTCTATTCTATTCTATTCTATTCTATTCTATTCTATGAATAGATTCCAGATTTTGAACACATTCTGTAAGTTAGCCTATTTGAGATATCTTGGTTCAAAATTGTTACCCTGTGAAGTACTGTTTTGTCCAGGTAAAGGTCACCACAATGAGAGTTTTAGTAGTACATAGATTGTCTCCAATAATACAGTGTTACTTCTAATTTGAATAAGTATAGAAAAACAACAGAAGCCCTCCGTAAGGAAAACACATGGAAATGGATAAGAAATTTCAAATATTTTGCTCTGAAATGAAAACCCACATTGCTTACAACTATAATTCACACAATGGCACCAGGATTAGATGCCTGTGTAATGGGGCTGAATGAAAAATGTTATATTTGTGGATGTAGAACTGGGAAAAATAATACATGGTAATTTTTATATATTTTTAATCTGAATAACTGACATCACTCCCATTCAGAGTTTAGCCATTTGTGTTCTGCAGATTTAACCGCAAATATCAGCAAGATGCGACCTTACTGATAACTACATTTTGCCTTTTATTTCTCATTAGTTTGTTTGCGCAGATGCTGGGACAAAGCTAGCCGAATCAATGATCTTACACAAGCAAATGATTGCTTCCCTCCCTGGAGTAAGTATTTAAAAAACCCACTTTTTCAAACTCCAATTTTTATACAGAGCCAGATATAGATGTTACATTTTTTCCTCTGCGGCAGTCATTGAAAATTACCAGTTTGCATACTGGATTACATCCATGGAATAAATCTGACAAAAATGTAGCTTGCTAATTAGCATTACAATTTTAGCCTGATTATTGGTTGCCTAGCTTTTGCCAAAAGTGTTAGATTGTGGCTTAAAGAATCCCCAGTTATTTCAATAAGCACCAGTGATTGTTTTAACCTGATGAAGTCGAAATCTATTTGTGTTCATGTGATGGCTTTCCTTTTAAGTACAGTTATGTGTTGCAGAAGACCATGGGTTTCTAAAGACTTCCCCAACTGATACGCTTTAGTTCTGGTGGAATTACCATTTCTAGAATCCCCAGTCAACATGCAGCCATGGAAGTGCAGGCTGAGGAATTCTGACAATGAGATTAGGGAGAATCAATTTGCAAAAGGAAATTCCAAACCTTTTCAAACTTCCATGATTCAAATGACTAATATTATTTTCCAAGTGATGTGATCTTTGAGTTGTGATGAAGTGAAGCATCTGGTAGAAAGGTAGCAATGTAATAGAATATGTTTATTCTAATTTTAATCAATGTGTTTGGTATAATGTAGAGAAACAAAATGCAATAAAGAAGAACTGGCATAGAATAATTTGTATTCAAGGGGGCAGTGCCCAATTTCGTTTAGCATCAAATTGTTCAGCCTGACAGAAGCAGCGTATAGAATTCTTCATCCAAACTCACTGGAAGATGGAGAATAGTTTGACAGGACTCTCAGTGACCTTATTTTTACTGTTTGTTGTTCTGTCAAGTAAACTGATAGGCAGAACAGCGGAGAAGACAAAAAGTGGTGTCATTCACCTTCATGTAGATTTTATATTTTATACAGAGAAGTGAGAAGCACTTGGGTCAGTCATTAAAATACAACAGTGGAAGTCCTATTGTTGCTTCCTTATTTTCTGCTTCCAACTTTCAACAGCTAATCTCCAAGTGAGTTTGTAAATTGAAAATACTGCTTGTTGAATAGGTGTAATACATGCCCACCATACACTAATTATCTTGAATTATTGCAAAATATATTAGGTCCCTTCTGATTTGTTTCCCCCCACCCTACTTCCAATTTTCTTGTTAGAATATAATACATGTGGTCCTCGAGTTACAACAGCTCTGTTAGTGACCATTGAGAATTACAATGCCACTGAATAAATGGTACTTATGACTGATCCTCAGGATAACTCTGGGCGATTTACAGTCAAGTTTATTGGTCTTTGTTTAGCTCCATACTTCTCAGGTGCAAAAGACCAGGGCCACACGTTAAGTTTTAATTAATATTTAAAATGATTTATTGCTCATGCTTATGTCCAGGAATCTAATCCACTAGTTAGCACTATTTGGGCACTAGCTAAGGATTAATGGAATTCAAGAAAAGTTGGACTTTGTCCACTTGTGGCAATGTAGATATTCTGGGCTGATTCTTCTTTTTATTTCACCCCCACCCCCAGGCTCTGTCACTCTTTCCCCTACAATTCCATATAGGCAATTTTGGACAGGAGGTACTGGTTAGCATAAGAACATGTAATGACTGAATTTAGGAATCAGCATTGTCATTTTACATTTTAAACCAAGTGTGTCAATTCCCTTTCAGAAACCCTGGGGTTGCAACAGATTATTCTCTGTTGACATGTGACGAGAGAGGGAGGGGGGGGGTGGGAAGGGGGAGAGAGGGAGAGGGAGGGAGAGAGAGAGAGAATTGTTAATAGAGAAAAAAGGCATTAGATTCAAATTTACAAATTAGATTTACATGGGATAATATGATTTTAAAAATGTAACTTTCCATGTAAATATATTTAGCAATAGATTTTAGGAACCTAGTCTGAATCATATGACTGCCTGTTGCATTAGAACTGAAGTTGCCTTTCAAAACCCTTAGCACAACAAAACCTATGATGCTTTAATGCCAGTTTCATTTCATTTCATTTTTTTCATTTTATTAGATTTCTATACGGCCCTACTCCCGAAGGACTCAGGGCGGTGCACAGCCAAACAATAAAAACACATACAATACAAAATTTAAAAAATAGAATAAAATCAAATTAAATAATTTTGGCCCCGACAAATTTAAAACCCCAAACTTTTAAAACCAATTTAAAATTGAATATATAAAATACTAAAAGATATTTAAAATTTTAAAAATCTTTTATAAAAGAGGGGGAAAATTAGGCCAGGCCGGCCTGGTGAAATAGTAAGGTCTTTAAGGCGCGGCAGAAGGTGCGCAGATCCGGGATCCTCCATATCTCTGGGGGGAGCTCGTTCCAGATAGTAGGTGCCCCCACAGAGAAGGCTCTCCCCCTGGGGGCTGCCAGTCGGCAGTTTCAGTTTAATGATATCACTTTCCTCCATCAAACATCTGGGATCTTTAGATTTTGAGCTTTTTTCATAGCGCTCTTCATTGAGTCAACCCAAGCACATAGTTTCTTCAGTTGAGTATTTGACTATGGGAAGTATCAAACCAGGGAAGTCTGTCTTACTGGTCTAACACCTAGATAATTGCAATGTACCCCTGATTCTGCTGGATTGGGCTAGCAGGGTTTGTGTCTTTCCATTGTGATATGCTCATTTTCCAGAAGCATTATATGATTTGTTTGAATGAAAGGGGAGGAAGTTGACCATCTAGTTTAAGGTGGGCAGTGTTCCATTGGTATTGGGTGTTGGGCTGGTGTTTTATGTTATTGTGCTTTGGGGTAAAGTTGAGCGTTTGTTTTCATATTCTAGTGTGGAACAGCAGCAATGGAATGCATGAGGCAATACATTGGTGAAGTTTTGGATTTTATTGCTGACATGCATACTTTAACCAAATTAAAGGTGAGTTCAGAAAAATCAACTTAATGTCACTTTATTTCATTTTAATGAAATTCTATATCTATTTAATGAGGAATATTGTAGTATTGTGTTTGTGAAAATCTAAAATAAAAATGAGCTTATCATAAAACAGAAACTGTGCTAGTGTTATGGTTGCTGAAGTTTCTTCTTCTAATGTTTCTTCTTGTGAATTCCACTGTTCTATTATGAATTATATAACCTTTCGAGGCTAACCCTCATCTGATGGGGATAGGAGCATTTTGATTGTGACATGCTACCTGCCTGAAACTTTATCTACTATCAAACATAGGTTTTCAGGACTAGAGCAGTACCTCTATAAGTAATTTTTTTTAAAATGGTAATTTAATTAAAAATTACAACCTCAATGATAAAAAAACTAATACAGACTAAGAAATAAAAGAAACAAGTGTAGAAAAGAAACAGAAAATAGAAAAAAATAGAAAAGAAAGAAAAATTACAATAAAGAAAATTAAAAGAAATATATAAAGAAATGAAACCCACTTCATTACAACAAATATCAACAACTTTAGTAACCTATCACTTTCTCTTAAAATACAACAAATGTTCACTTCTTCACATATCCTATCTCTTATTTATACACAAATCCTTAAACCTCATCATTGCAGTACTGATCAGCAAAAGTCCATCACAGTTTACCAAATATAACATATCTATTTTAATCTTGATCAAATAAGCCAATTTTATGTTATAGTTAATCCCTTAAAATAATCTCCTAAAACTTGGCTGTTTTTTTTTTTACTTTATCTCTTCTCGCCAAAAGCTTCAGAACTTTAATAAACGTATTCTGTAAATCCAATATAGGAAAATTATCCAACACACCCTCTTTGTTTATCCCTTTTAATTGTTAATATGTTAGTCAGTTCTTTTATATATCATATTTTTCCATATCATTCTTGTAGCTTATCATTTTTAAGTCTACTTTCAGCTTAGTCTCAGTCTTGTAAAACTTATTCCTCTTCCAAACCATCATAAAACTTGTTCCTCTTCCATAACATCTTTTATTTTTGTCAGAAAAATACTAAAACTAGTGTTATTTTGGAGGGCATTCTCCTAAACCTAAGTACTGTGCCATCATTTTCTTTTTCATTTTTGTTCTTTACTTGTTCTGTTAATCTTGTTCTTCATTATTTCTATTTTTGTCATGCCATGGGTATTTAAATTTTACATTGTTGTATTATTATATTGTATATTGTGTAAACTGCTGAAAATTGCAGATTATAGTGCCATATAAGCTTAATAAATAATGATATCAAATATTTAATCTCACATAAAACCAATATAAATATATTGTTATAGATGCCACTGAGTATGTTGTGAAAGCTAAATGGTATAAAATGAATATTACTTCTAAATTGATATATTACTTGGAGTGCTACTAGACTACTACCTTTAAATGATTTTAAAATGTAAAAAAATGGAAAGAACAAACTCCCAGATAATCTCGGTTATGCCATCATACAATGACAGAAATTTTAACTGTCCTTTCAGCTTTATGCATCCTGAACACGAGCAATTCATAATAGGAATAAATGAATGGGAAATGAAGTGAATGTGAGCAGATCCACTGAGGGAACAAGTGAGATGTGGATTTTCAGGGTTATTTTTCTAATGGTTTAAGTAACTTTTGAGCAGTTTAGTAATGGAAAAACATGATGGAATCATTCTTATTGAAATATATAATGAGGACAAAAAGGCTGCCAGCTTAATTACGTGATAGTAATTTGTAATTTGTTAATGGATTTCCCAAGATTTATCATCATAATAGATCTATATTTAAAGATATAGAGCTATTCACCTTTAATATAAACCGTATTCTGCTGCAATTCTGAGAATGGTGGTGCAGCAGACTAAAGTGCTGTTAAGTAGCACTTAGCTCCCAGCTGCCTGCAATTATTGCAATTACTGCGAGTTCAAATCTCACCAGGCTCAAGGTTGATTCAGCCTTCCATCCTTCTGAGGTAGGTAAAATGAGGACCCGGATTGTGGGGGCAATAAACTGACTTTGTATAAAAAAGAACACCGCTTGGGGGGGGCCAAAAGCCCTACTAAGCAGGTATATACAAAAGTATGAAGGCTATTGCTTAATGCATTGTAAGCCGCCCTGAGTCTCCGGAGAAGGGCGGCATATAAATCGAACCAAATAAATAAATAAATAAATAAATAAATAAATAAATAAATAAATAAATAAATAAATAAATAAATAAATTGCAGCTTCCAACATTACTGGAAGACCAAAGGTTGGGGAAATTTTATATAAATAAATAGTATATTTTCAGTTGAATTGTGCAAGTACCTTGACCTTTAAAATAACTTTACTACCCAAACATCCTGTCTTTCCACTACAGAGTCACATGAAAACATGTTCCCAGCCATTGCATGAGGATACTTTTGGTGGACATCTCAAGGTGGGCTTAGCACAGATTGCTGCAATGGAAATCTCACGAGGCAACCACCGGGATAACAAGGCTGTGGTTCGTTACTTGCCTTGGCTGTATCATCCTCCATCTGCAATGCAACAAGGGTAAAAAAGCCTTGGTCATGACTAAATTTAATTTAATTTAATTTAATTTAATTAATTCAATTTATATGCCGCCCCTCTCCGAAGACTCAGGGCGGCTCACAATACATTTTTAAAAATCATTATAAAAAACATTTAAAAATTAAAAACATTAAAAATATTAAAAACTCATTCACGCCATTCATGGCCGGATCTCGCCAGATCACAAGAGTGAGATCAACGGCCCCAGGGCTGCCGGAAAAGCCAGGTCTTCACCGCTTTTCAGAAGGCCAATAGGGTGGGCATGGTCCGGACCTCAGGAGGTAACTGGTTCCAGAGAGCTGGGGCAGCCACAGAGAAGGCCCTCCCCCACGGGCCCACCAGCCGGCATTGTTTAGCTGACGGGACCCAGAGGAGACCAACTCTGTGGGATCTTACCGGTCACTGGGAGCTATGCGGCAGAAGGCGGTCTCGAAGATAACCTGGCCCTGAGCCATGTAGGGCTTTAAAGATAATAATCAACACCTTGAATTGTGACCGGAGACCAATAGGGAGTCAGTGCAGCTCACAGAGAATTGGTGTAATGTGGGTGTATCTAGGTGCACCCACGAGAGCTCGCGCGGCTGCGTTCTGGACCAACTGGACCAGCGGTTCTGGACCAGCAATCTCCAAACACTTTTCAATTAAAAATACAAAGATAAAATATGTCACCAAATGGTGGACCAAAGGGGAAACTTTGCATATTCATGATCGGTATAGATATAAGTATTCTTATCACCAAACTATGGATCCAACAGATGTTACCTTCACAATTTATATATCAAAGTGGAAGATATATGCATGGGGAACTACTTAGTGTGGTTTGACTACTAGAAAAACTGAATCTCCTGCAGATAATGGTGGTGTGGGGATCCTAATATTGCTAAACTATCATGTCATTATCCAATATGGTCAAAAGTGGGAAGCCACATACTTCTCTGGGGTTGCTCTTGAAGATCACCCAGAAGCTACAACTATTCTAGAATGTAGTGGTGTCAGTAGTTAATGGATAAACTCTGGTACACACATATAATCCCATTCCTTGTAAACTGCACTGGCTTCCAGGAATCTTCCTGTGTAATTTAAGGTGTTCATTATTACCTATGTCATTTTTAATGGATAGCATCCAAGTTATTTGGGATTGGCTAATTAATTCCACCCATCCCACAAGATCCTTCAAGGTGGGCATGCTTTATTTTGAATAACATAGTTATATGGGACCCCAGAAATATACATTCTCTGTCACAGGGTATGCCTTGTTGAACAGCATTCCCCACACCCAAAAAAAAGAACTAGGATGATTCTGAACCTGTTTGTCAGAGTTCCAAGTAATAGACCCATATGAAGCAAAACTCCGAGGCAAATGAATTCTTCAAAGAATAGCTTAATTGGATATATCATATTGACACAAATCTGGTGAAAACCAACTCTGAAGGTTCCTGTGGTTTTCACCCGGGGTGAAATGCTCCTGGTTCAGACTGGATCGCCCGATCCAGTAGCGATGGAGGCGGGTGGTTCGGAGCACTGGTAGCAAAAATCCCTGCCCCCCCCAATGCCCAGCTGAACCACATAATCATCAGAGGCTTTTTTTTTTACTTTTAAAAGCATTTTTTCTACAACCTCTTCCGCCGAAAAAATGCTTTTAAAAGTAAAAAAAAAAAAAAAAAAGCCTCTGATGATTGTGCGGCTCAGCTGGGATCATCAAAGGCTTTTAAAAGAAAAAAAACCTCTGCCAGTCAAGCAACTCAGCTGTGATCGTCAGAGCCTTTTAAAAGCATTTTTTTACAACCTCTTCTCTGAAGAAGTTGTAGAAAAAATGGTTTTAAAAGTTAAAAAAAATTGGCCATGCCCACCCAGTCACATTACCCCCCCCACCAAGCCACGCCCACAGAACCAGTAGTAACAAATTTTAGATTTCACCACTGTTTTCACCTAATTAAAAGAGAAAGTTTCCCCACAACCCCAAACAATGAGTCACATGGTCCAATCAAGACACTGTCTAGTTGTCTGGTGACCTCACTCCTCCCTCCACGGTCCAGGTGTGAGAATGTCTTTGGTTCTCAAGAGAAAGTATTTTATTTTGGCTACCCAACCCCCTCTATCTCTAATCTCCCCTTCCTTTCCCTCAGCTCCAGTGTGGCAACACTGAAGCGCCAATATGACTCCGGTCAGGTCAGCTTCAGGGTTGACACTGTTGACATTACATAAGGTGCTTAAAACTTTATTTTTCCCACATTGTGCCAACGTGCTAGATAACCCTGTTGTATGAGCTATTGGACAGACTGGGATTGGCCTTGGATGTGTCATGTTTTTCTCTGTGCTGTTTTAAGATTTTTTTTTAATTTTCAATTTTTACCTCAATTTCAACACCCTTGCCATGTCTTTTCGACAAAAATGATATTCCTAGGGCAGACATCTGTCCCAAGGGCAGATATCCCAAGGGCAGACATCTGCGTTAGAATAGTAATAATGGTATATTAGTCATAAATTGATTATCTAGAATGGTATTCTTAGTATGTATGCTTTTCAAATAATAAATATATTTGATAAAGTTGAAATTAATATATATGTTCTTTCTTAACAGGCCCAAAGAATTCATTGAATGTGTGTCTCACATTCGACTACTCTCTTGGCTACTGTTGGGGTCTCTGACACATAATGTTGTCTGTCCGAATTCCCCTTCAGTTTGTATGCCCATTCCATTGGATGCAGGTTCCCATGTTGCCGATCATTTAATTGTCATCCTGATTGGGTTTCCCGAGCAATCCAAGGTAAGAGACTTGCAGGATGATGATCACTTTATAATATACCACTAAACAAAATATACAGTCTTGAGCATGATCCTAAAATTCTTCTGGAACATGGGTGTCAAACTCATGGTGTCATGTTGCCATCACGTGACGTTTTACAATGTTTTTTCCCTTCGCGGAGCTGGGGTGGGCATGGCCTGCGCATGACACATCTGGCCGTGGCCTGCCAGTTTGACACCTCTGTTCTAGAAGTTGCCATCAAGGTGTAATTTTTATTGTGACAGATGGTGAGATGTATGAATTATATGAAAAATATTCATAGTAAGTCTGAACAATCTCTGCAAGCCATACAAAAGTTGAATCTCAGCCTCTCTGAATCGCAACGCTTGCTACATAAAAAAGCTTATTTATCTTTTGTGAATTAATCTCGTTAATGAAACTCATAATTAAATTTTTTGTTCCTTGGTGGGATTCAAAGAACTATTTGCTTGTCAGCAATCTATCTAATTTTTGAAAGGAAATATTTTTTATTCATAATAAGCAATACGCTTCAAAAGTGCTCTTTCTTAAAGAATTAAAGAGATTTTGCAGTCTTTAAATCAGGAGTAGAACATTTTCCCCTTCTTGCTTGCTATCCTAGTTACATTCTCTGCTTCAGAGTCCAAAAACAAATTTAGGAACATCTGGCCTCTCCACATTTTTCAAAGTTCAACAATTCTCATCAGTTTAGTCATGAATCATCCAAAATCTTATTTTGCAGGAAGCTTCTCCCATCACCTCCCTCGATCCCTATCGCACCAAACACAGATAAAGGGAACTGCAGTCTTTTATACTTTGACAAATGTCTGGTGGTATCTGGCTGTACACATCTAAACAATGCATGTTAGATTTGGTTCATATGGAGCAAGTAATCTGAAGATGGATGAGCTCTGGGTTATTCTCTTATCATGAACAGATCAGTCACCAATCAGATTTAGACTGACATCCGTTAAAAATTGTGGAACTGTTGAATGCAAAAACGACCATGAGTTTGAGAAGTGAGCTTCCAGTCTGAGATCTCCCGTGAGCTTCTTTGCAAACCACTTTAAACAAGCTTTGCTTCCAAGTCTTCATCCAGTAGTGGAAGTACTAAGGGCAATTTTTCTCCTTCCTCCTGAGGTATCCAGTAAGAAAATATAAAATCTATAGTTATGAGCAAGCAAGAACAACATTGTTTCAAAAAAGGGCATCACAAGCTCAGTTAGCAAATTACTCAGCTTTTTTCTTTGAAACGTCTATTTTTAAGGTTGCATAATTACTGTCAAAACTAACAAAAGCTGCGGTATTCCCTCATTAATGAGAAATTTTCTACTATTTATTTTTCCAACATGTAGTTTTCAAGCTTGTTTATTTCTTTGGCTTTTTTCAGTGCATGAATATAAACTAGTAATTTAAGTATGAATGTCATATCACTCCTCTGACAGGAAAGAGAATTTCAGAAAATTCTTGACAGATTCATTATAATTTCAGATTATGTGTATGTGTGTGTATGTACTAGAACCATGAGTTGTTATGCTCTTATATTCTGAAAGACAATATACACATTCCTTAAACTGTTATTTCAAGCAAAACAAAGACTTTGTTTTTCTTATTTTTCTTCCCGCAGACATCTGTCTTGCATATGTGTTCTCTCTTCCATGCCTTTATATTTGCTCAGCTGTGGACAGTATATTGTGAACAAGCTGCAGTTGCTCCCACAGTCCAAAATCAAAATGAATTTAGTTTTACAGCAATCCTCACAGCTCTGGAATTTTGGAGCCGAGTAACACCAAGCATCCTCCAGCTGATGGCACATAACAAGGTGGTGAGTCAGATATAATGAACCCAACTAATGTCATTGAGTCCAAGCCAATAAACAATAATTTAAAAACCTATGGCTGTGTATTCACATTCATAATTACATGTAAATACATGTACATGCACAGAAATAAACTTGCAGAAGTGCATAGTTCATTAGCAGATCACATGCTTTATTCAGTCATTATAGGCTAGAAGAGACTCTTGTTAAAACTCAGCTCACAGAAATAACCTGGTATAAGACGGGTTTGGAAATCCATCCAGGTTGTTTTAATCAGGAATCTAAAAAGGCATTTGGGGGGAAGGAGAGCTTAGAGAAAAAAATAGTACTTTAAATTCCCCCAGTATGTCCTGATTATACCCAATTTTGGAATGGCATCCAAAGCTTGATGTGATCCTCAAATGACTTGAAGTTATGTTCAACAATTCTTTATTGTTTTGAATAATTATCATCTCTCTCTCTCTCTCTCTCTCTCTCTCTCTCTCTCTCTCTCTCTCTCTCTCTCTCTCTCTTTCTCTCTCTCCTTCCCTCCCTCCGCAATGCTATTCAGTTAAACAGAAGGAAGGGAGAGTCCTACAGATCCTCTAGCTTTATAAATTTTGTTTTTAGGTAGACAGTTTAAGTATGGGGAAGCCATGGCTAAAAGGGAACATTAGCCTACTTCTGCTATAGCTGCTCTATTATTACAGATTCTTTTGCAGGTTCACATTTATACTATATTACTAACGATGCTTGTACAATACTTCAACAGCATGTGACAAAGCGTATCCTATCTGCAAAATCACTACATGAACATAATGAGTTGTAAATAAATACCACTATGATTGGGTAGAAGTTTACAATGGAGGATAGGCAGAAAAGGGCGTGGTCACCAATGTGTATGTGCTTCATTCCATTTAATCTAGAAGCAATCGCTTGTCAAACCCATGGCATGAGAAATGCCTAATATATAAATCCTGTTAGACTGCCAATGGGACTGATTTAAATTTCAAATATTTCCACTGTGTCTGCCTGCAGTGTTTTGAAATGTAATTAACTGGTCCTTCCAAGTAATGACGAACACAGTTCAGAAGGAAAGTAACTTTGTTAGTAATATTATAGGGCATCTGTTATGCAGAAGTTGGATGACATGGTGCATCATTTTGTTACATTTACTGTAGAATGTAATTCTGAATAAGTATTATACAGATATCATATCTTTAATTAAAGGTAAACAATTTGCATTTTAATTATTTAACATGAAATCTCAATCTCTCCCTGTTTATCTAAGAATGTTAATCAAGTTACAGTAATAGTATGAACCATTTATTTTTTTTTGCTTTCATGATATTATTATACTGCTCATTCATTTTATTGCAGTATGTCTCTCTTTTATCCCAGATGGTAGAAATGGTGTGTCTCCATGTGATCAGTTTAATGGAGGCTTTGCAAGAATGTAATTCCACTATTTTTGTCAAGGTATGTTAGCCCTTGGGGAGGGGGGAAAGGCAGGAAAATTTTTAAAATGGCTGAAATACAAAGGGTTTTTCATATATGCTTCCTGATCTTCCAAGCACTCCTTTGCATTGTTCTCAGAAAAAAACTTTTGAAGATTTATGGGCTTTCTAAAGCAATGCTTGATGGAGTATAAAGTGCCGTAGAGAGACGCTTCACATATAACCTTCCAGTAATTAAAAAAAAGATTCCAATAATTAAATGCAGCTGTTAAAATATTTTTCAGTTATATAACTTGGCTATAGTGTTGTCCAAAACGGATGTAATTATTAATAAGAAGGACAACATGTTATTACTGGTTCCTTTGTGGTTTTGTTCTAATAATTTTAGAGAAAAAGAATTACATTATACCAAACAGCATGTTGCCAATGGATAAAGGATGTTTTATATTTGGACTATTACGGTATATTGGAAAACGTTCTCAGGATCCTTCTGCAGGAAGGATTAAAAGGTTTGGCACAGCTTCCCACTTGTACCTCCCTTCTGGTTTACATTTTGGAAGAACAATATTGCTTTAGGCCATTTCCCTTTCTAGAGAAAGCCCTGTGGTCTTTTACTCACTTATACCTAATCACTGTATAAACAAGATGTCCTGGTGATGTCTTTTTTGTACCAGGCTCTTAAGATATCATTCTCATCACAGCTCCAGTTCATGGCATAAGCTTAAAGAATCCTTAGCTGCACTAGTGTTAAAGTAATGAATATTTTCCATCTTAAGCCAATAGCATCTGATGGGAATTTCATGGCATGTAAAATCTAGTATGTTTTACTATCTATTACTCAGGAGTCAAAGGCAGGTATTCTATAGTGGTGATCAGAACAGTGCTGAATGGTTGTCCCTCTGATCCCTGGTTACTCTTAGATGCTGCCATTATACTGCTCTCCCTCTAACGAGCTGGCTTAATATGCTGGAGGTCCACAAAGTTAGAGGGCCATTCAGTGTTTGATTGTAAGATCTCGGGCCACCCAGGTTGTCCCTTCTCTTCAACCATCTCAAGGACTTTAAACTTATTGTTTGCAGATGGGGGGGCATGGGGCAGGATTTAGTGCTATGGCAGCTTTTAGCCTCATCCGTAACCACTTCAGTAATTTCATACAAATCGCTCTATGGATAAAAAAAGTGGGAATATTCTCCCCTCCCACCCCCAATTGCTCACTCGTAGTAACTACTAAGATTGGAAAGTTGACTGCATGGAATAAATCTGAATTGGCTTCCTAGAGTTTGGGGGAGTAAAATGGCACTGTGTTCTGTAAAAGTGACAGAGAGAATTTTAAAAAGCATCTCTACACATGTATTTGGTTCCCAATGTTTTGGGACAAACAAAATAGTGTTTTCTTTCTAGGAAGATGAGAATCAAAGATAATGTGCATCTACTTAAGGATGCAAGCTGAAATGTCATTGCATGCTTTTTAAATTGAAGATAAGAAGCATTTGCTCACAAATACATATTTTAAGTGATTATGTAAGCAAACAGTTCATGTGGAAACATTAAATAGGTACATTTCATATATCCATGAATGGGATTCTAGAACTTTGTTGGATTCATACACAGCTCCAAAAATAGCTGCATTACTATTTTTCAATATTTCCACATGAACACACTTATGTGATGCCTTTCAAAACTGTGTGTGTGTGCTCTCAATATATTTTTTTAATCATAAACAGGGCAAAAATAATGCTCACAAAGAACATTTGTGAGCATAGAAACTGCCTTTCCGAATCAGATCATCTATCCAGCATTTGTCTAGTTCTGCTTTTTCTCAAAGAGAACAGTATATTGATGGCCTTACCTTGTTATTTGGCATCAGAAATAACAAGGTATATTGCTTTGGGATCTGAGGTTTCTATTTAGCCTTCCCGTTTAGGAAATATTGATGGTAAATCCAATCTGCGTCTAATGAAAAGTGTCCTTGATCATAAGTTTAGATGTCCAGGTCTTCTCTGATAAGAAAGTGGACACAGTTCAATATCATTTATAACAAGAGGACTAATTCTTGCTATGTCAGGAACAATCCATAAACGGTTATAATTGTATATTTCTCCAAGTGGCTTGGATTTTTTCTTGCAGAGTAGGAGGAAATGTCCCCCCCAAATTTCTCCTTTGTGGATAGTTGACAATCACTATAATTATAATGTGGTTGAACACATTATTGAAATGGTTATTCCTTCATTGGGATTCCGTAAACAATGTCATTTTTCATAAGGTGCATTAAATAAGGACCAGCCTGACCCTATCAGCGGAACTCAGCCAAATATTATATCATCCATTTTGGCCAAAGAAATCATATTCTCTGAATAGTGCTTTAGCTCATTCTGTTAATACTGATTCAATTTTGCATGATGGTAGGAGCTTAATTGGAAAAAAGCGAAACTTGATATCATTTAGAGGAACATTTTAGAACAATATGTCCAGTTTTTTAAATAATGGTAGATAATGTATCAAAAATATATTCACTTTTAAAACAAATCTGCCTTACAGTTAAAACACCCCAGCCCTTTTACTTTCTTCCACCATCCCAATAAGAAAATAGATAAATGCATGCACATGATTATAAGATTACAGGTTATTTGTCAAAGCGGCTCACATAAATATTCAGTGCTGCAAACTGATAACTTACTGAGGAATAGTGCCTTACTTCCTGGTTAACCTCTATGCTATATTTATGCTATATACGCCAACTACATGTGATGTTTTTGATCATATTTATTTATTTATTAGGGATTTTTTTGGGGGGGGGGTACTGCCTTTATCCCTTTATAAGCAATACACCTTCCTCCTCCCATTTTCTCCACAAAAACATCCCCATGAGGAGGTTTGGACTGAGAGAGTAATTGGTTCACAGTTACCCAGCTGGTTTTCATGTCTAAAGCAGGACTAGAACTCACAGTCTCCTGATTTTTAGACCAGCAATTACTATACCAAACCAGCTCTCATGTTACTATCAATTGGAATGTGTAGGGTGATGGATCAGTTTAATATAATAAATTTATTGTACTATTAATCCAGCTGGATTTTTCCATTACTTTGGTATCTGAAATCCTGGTTCTCTATAAGACTGACATAACTGCAGGGATGGGGAATCTGTAGCTGTTCAGACCGCTGTTCTATCTCTCATTCTGAGCCAAGGTCAAGAATGAGAGGAGTTATTGCCCAACAAATTCGCGAGAGTCATTAGTTTCCCACTTGTCTGTAATGAATATCTTCCTTTTTTGGTTTCTTGCTTCACTAAAATTTTGCAGGAGGAAAAGAAATGGCAAAAAAATGTAATGGTTTATTATTTCAGAAATGCTGTAGTGTATGACACTTTCAGCCAAAGGCCATTTTTTCATATGAATTTATGATGCTGGTTGACTGTGTTTTTGATCACAAAACAAAACAAAAAAAAGCTCCTAGTCTCATGAAAATCTAACTAATACATTTAAAAAGGGTTTATGAGAGATAATTACAGAGAGTGATAGAAAGAGAAGTAATGGTGTGAATCGGCTTTCAGTGATTCCTTTCTTGGCTGTCTTCCTTCATGAGTTTTGTGCTTGAAAACTCTCAGTTGGGAAGAAAGAGGCAGCTAGTCGATGGCAGAAGTTTCCATCAAAATTGAGGGAGATCCTTCATCATGGAAATAAAAAGGCTGAAAGCAGCATTCTATTGGCATCAGATTTATTATTGTAGGTTAATTAAGGCAACTTTCCCTAAACTTAGTGCCCTCCCCCCAATGCTTGGCAATTGTAGAATTTGAAATCCCAAACTATCTAGTCAGTGCCAGTTTGGGTGTGGCTGCCTCAAGCTGCTCCCTTACCTTCTAATGTGGATGAATAAAAGTCCATTTTTGATACTAAATTGGCAAAAAGTCATTAGTCTCAGACAGGTGTATAACAAAACACATCACTTCTAAAATCTTCCATGTCTAAATTGCTTCCATTATTTAGAAGGTTGCTTGTAGTCATTTGCCATATGCATGAAGCCATGTTCTAGATCAGGGATCTGTGGGCCATGGCCCATTAGTGGGCTGTGAGGAGACTGTAATCCTCACTTGCAGCGAGTGACCAGCAGGAGAGCACATACACATGTTCCATTTGCATGAGCGCCAGGCACATGCGCACGCCACTCGTGTGGAATCAACCCCCTCCCCTCTCCAGCCGGTCCACAAAGTCAGAAACATTTCCTTTTCCTGTCAATACTGTCAATGAAGTGCCATGAAGACAAAGGCCTTAATCCAGATGACACATTGACTGCTGTTGCATCATACATTAATGACACTATGCAAAGTTTAAATTGGATTGTTTCAGTTGAAAAGTATTTGATGTGATTTATGCTCTGTTTTAGATTAACGCTTAAATATAACATTTTAAATAATCGTTGGTACTTTGAATACTTTGATAAATAAAAAAGATTCTAAATTTGCATTTGAACATATATTGGAATCCTGGGCATTATTTCTAGGAAAACGCTTTAATAAAACTGCCTGTGTTACATTATGAATGAATGTTATTACTAGGTTTATTTTGTAATATAATAATATGGTGGCTATTATAAATATATTATGAACATGCTGAATACAGTGACACTGAATTTTTTCCCCTTTCTATCAGCTCATCCCAATGTGGCTACCAATGATTCAATCCAATCTAAAGGTAGGTTCACCTTAATGTGAACAGTATATTAAATTATGCATCTATTCCAAATTGGACTCATCAGCTATGATACCCTAAGACTGTTTACATAAACATAGTTTAACTGATGTCTAGTAAATACAGGCATGCTTGGCTGTCATGAAAAACATTGAACTGGATCCAGAGCCGTTCTGTCAAGAATGCAAGGAGCTTTTTTATAGGTGAAAGAAGCTGGAGTGCAGCGGTTTTCTGCTGAAGGAATGGGAAAATAAATTGTTATTTCTTTTCCTTTCGGTCTCCCCAGCCATTCCCCCACTAGTTCAGGCTTCCAAGAGCAAGGAGAGGAAGAAAGTGGGAAGCACAGCTTGCATCTTGTTTGCCTTCCTTTTTCTCCAAACCCTGGATCCACTCCGCCTTTTTGTCTTAATAATATTGTGTGCAGAATGTGTCATTTCCCTTTTAAAGGGCCAGAGGATGACCAGCATAAACTCACATGAGATCGTCCAATGATAATTATATTTGTATAACTATATAAAACTAGCCAGAATAACCAAAAATGAGAGCATGAGAGAGAAAAGAATGCTTCCTGTGGAGCCAGAAAGAATGAGTACCCCAAGCTTTATAGAATACCAAAAAGAAGGAAACCTCTTAACAGCCAAAACAAAACCAACTAAATGAGAAGCAAGCATTGGGGCACAGAATAGCTATGATAACTGGATGAAGGAAAAAAGAAGAGAGAAAATGAATTGATTTGCTAGAACTGCTAAAAGTTTATACAGAAGTGAAGGAAGCAGACCATTCTGATCAGTATTCCAACATTATGTTGCAATAATGTGCATCTTGTTGTAATAGTGTGAACCGACACTAAAAGGCGTTATACATTTCTAAATTTGAGTTTGCAGCTACTAAAGGAAATTACTGTGCTGTGATGGCCCCTTCTCTCTGAATCTTTCTTCCCTCCTTTATCCATGTGTCTCAGTAAGATGTGTTATAAGTGGTAGTTTTCCTCAGGTTTATGACGACCTTTCATTAAATACTGCTGCTTCTTACTGGATTATCTCATTACAACCTGTTCTTATTTCCACTCTTTGATGGCTGAATTGATTCTGAATTTGAAATTTTAGGATGATATGGGCTTAATCATTGTTAAAGTTGCTTTGAGTTGATTAGTTTTTTTAAAAAAATAGAGAACTGACAGTAAAACCTGTACATATTTTAACAGCATTTATCTGCTGGCCTCCAGCTCCGCCTGCAAGCTATTCAGAACAACGTGAACCATTATAGCCTTAGAATGTTACAGGGATCCGTTCAGATGAACACCAACACCTCTGTCCTTCGCAAGTGGCTGCAGTGTACACAGTTCAAAATGGCTCAAGTGGAAATCCAGTCATCTGAAGCAGCATCTCAGTTTTATCCTTTATGAGTTGGGTGGAATGTTCTGTGAACCTGTTAGTCTAGCAATAATAGGGCTAAAGCTATAAGACAATGGCCATCTTTAGAAACCATACAACAGTACTGTAGCTCCATTTTTGTTTTGTTCTTGTAGAGAGAAAAAAAGTGAAATGGCTAAAGGGAGTGGGCTGTCTGCGTCCCTCTGTAACCAAAAGCATGTTTTGGCTGATGCATAACATTTACAGGAACACTCTATGAAATGAAGGGTTTGCTCACTGAAGCCTGAGCCAATGCATATAGCTAGCTGTTTAAATATATGTATTTTAAAATATTCGTTTATAAAAGAAAATGATTGGTTTCGCCCCTAGGATTTATATGCACATAGGCACAGGGAATGTACACACACACAAAGTGTTGTGTGTGTTCAGATATCTACCTATACTGCTGTTTTTTTACATTATGACAAAATCAGCTGCATTTTCGTTGTCTTCATAGTTAAACTTGGTAATGCAATAAATAGGTCATTTCCAACCTCATGCCCTCCACCTTCTTTGGATTCCAAATGAATGTGGATGCGATGGGTTTGGATGATGCGAGCTGTAGCCCAACACATCTGGAGACCACCAGATTGAGGATGCCAAAACTTTTTTTCATTATAGAATAGTGACCTTGCAATTTCCCAGGATTTCCTATCCATTTTTCCCTGCAATTTTTATCAGCAACTTGCAAGCATGGCCTGTGCTGAAAGAAAAAGAAAAGAAAAGAAAGCCTTCCAGATTAAACACTCATTACCCCTTCCTTCATGTTATGCACCTCTTGGCTAACAGGTACCCCTTGCAAGCTGGGGTAGGAGAGGCATCATTCTGGGGTCAATGCTGGCATTTTGCCCAGGGGAACGAGACATCCAAAGCCAATTCCGCTTACTTACAAAGTGCACTTAGAAATTAGGTGGGTAAACTGTGCCAGTTCACTTGTCTTTTTTAAAAAAGAACTACTGAGTAAGTTTAAGAACTTTAACTTGGTTTCATTGCCAGTATTTTTCTTGCAATTCTTAGGAAACTCTCTGCATACTACTACCTGTATGATATAAGCTATTTCTTCTTATATACTTGTACACACTGAGATTTGAAAATGGTCCCATTCATGGGGATGCCAGAGAGAATATGGATGCTTCAGGCTCCCCTGAGGAAGAGGTTTCAGGTTATTTACATACAGTAAATAGAAAATATATAGAACCACTGCATAAAAAAACAATGTTAAATATTTTTTAAAAGTGAATTTTAATAGCATTGAGAGAGACTGATCCACTGAGATGTATAGAAGAGCCACTGGTTGCAGTGGACTCTGGATCAGTATCTTTGAATAGCAGAACCTCTTGTAATTAAAACTTTTTGTGTGTATACATAACTGAAATATATTGTATTTATTGCTGTAATCTATTGAAATAAAGATTTAAGCTTTATATGAAAATGCTATTAAAAGCGTAACTCTTTAATATCCTGAATAATATTGGTTAATATTCTGTAAAAAAAATAAAATCATTACCGTATTATGCAGCACTATTTTTTTTTCATTATTATTCCCTTGAGTCTCCTGTGAAACTTGGCTGATCTTTTTTTTTATTATTATTTTTTAAAAGCAAGGCTGGAGCTGGTTGATATTAGGCTGAGATGCCATTGGAAGTCACAGGGTTATTCACTGTAGTGGGAAGTGAAAAAGCTGGAGTTGAGAGATTTTGTTTACCGCAAATAGAGTTTCCCCATACAATAATGATAGAAACAAACAGTGCCATACCATTAGCCACTTGCAGGGATATCATTAGCTGTTTAATGCCGTAAATGGTATATTCTAGTTGCTCATTTGGAAAAACAGAAGGTGTTTATAGATAGACAAATCCTGCCACTATCAGCCAAAAAAATCCCTCTCCATAAAAAATAAAAACATTGTGCAGCTGTCGCATGTTTGCCTTTCTAATGTGGGGCTGGGGGTGGGGGGGAGAGGATAACCAGCAGTTATGATGAATGGATCCAATTACAAGAGCCTGAGGACAGATCATCTTGAAGCTTGTCTATGTGATTGCTAAGACCTACGTTGCTGACACTGGTTTGATGGCGCTTAGTCACCAATTAGTGAATTACCTAAGTAAGAAAAATGCCCCCCCACAAAAAAATTTGGAAGATTACAATGAAAGATGGACACAGAAGTCCAAATTCAGTGAATAAGGCAGTGGGTTTGTATAATACACCCATGAAGCACAGCAAGGTATTAGAAGGGATAATAAGATTATGCTAGACATGCCACCTAACCCTGTCCTCCTGTGCAGTGCAAAATTGTCCATGTTTAATTCTCAAGTATTATGCAGGGGAATCTGAATACTGCACTCAGTAGTACATCCTAACAACTAGTCCACGTGCTGGTGGGAAAGGAGAGCAGGACACTCATTTCTGAAACAATACAGCAGTTATATACAGAGTTCTGTAATATGCCAGGAAGAAGAATCTAATACCAGCCCCGTACAACATTTCCCTGTGCTCTGGAGTTTCCTATTCTTCCCTAAATCTAAATCAGATGTTCCCCACATCTGATAGACCTTCTGTAAACTCCTATGATCTCAAAAACCATGCCGGCTGGAGACTAAGACGATAAATTGAACACCTTTAGGAAAGCATCAGGTTATTTCTTCTATTTGCTTGTATTATTTTAAGTGCTATCTTTCAACAGTTATTCCACAGCAATTTATAAAACATGTTAAAAGTTTAAAAATACGAAGCCAAACATCTGTAATCACAGTACATAAGAATGATTTTCCTGGAACAAAAAATACTGGTTGTGAGCCACCCAGAGTCATTGGGAGTTGAGCTTCATGCATATGTGACAAAGCAGCAAAATATTTATTAGATAATTTGTGTCATAACAGTTACATCATAATAGTTAAAGTAATCAAGTTATGTCTTCATCAGAACCTAATAGTGTGAAATCCCATATATAAACAGTAACGGTAAATAAACATTTTTCATGGACAGCATGGCTATATGCCAAAGTGCACAGAACACTGTTTCCTTCCCACCGTTCTGACCCAGGAGCTGGGTGTTGTGTGGTGCTCAGGTCTTGGACCCAGGCTGTCAGTTTTCCAGCTGACGAGCTCAATATCTTTAACCATTGAGCCATCATGCCCCTTATTATCTCTCTCTCTCTCTTGTCTATCTATCATCTATATCTCAATCATTTATTGCAGAGGTGTCAAACTCGCAGCCCACAGGCCAGATGTGTCACATGCTGGTCCCGCCCACACCCAGTTTAGCGAAGGGGAAAAAATTCCCAATGCATCACGTGACGACACCATGATGACGCGAGTTTGACAGCCCTATCATCTCTAACTCTACATTGCTCTATCTGTCAGCTATCATATCATTTTTTGGTGATGATGTGTAAATAACCTTAAAAACACATTTAATGTGTTTTTTTACAAATTTAAAAATAAATAAATAATGTAGATTTATGTATAAATATCTTATGTATCAGTATATTAAGCTTTAAGCTTAGGAGTAAATTTACACACAGGTATTTACACATAAATATGATTTACACATGAGTATGTAGAAATGTATTTTTAAAAAAGAACTGGATACAGGGATCAACTAACTACTTCTAATATATACAGTTCTTTAGTTTACCAATGGCAGGTAATTATAGATTAAAGTATCTGTATTGGTAGACTACCGGGCAATAGTACCATCTGTGTAACTGGTGCTATTTTAGTTCAGTTGGCTTCTCTATTGAGTTTGAGGCTTTGCCAACCTGGCATTCTTCAGACATTTTGACACTGTTGCTGGGCAGATGAGATTGGAAAGAGTTGGGATTTGTAGGCTGGGTCTAGATTGAACTATTTAGCTGCTGTTCATTTCTTAAGTGGAACATTGCTCTGGACCCCCAAAGAGTATTCTGCCAAATCTAATACAGAGAAAATAGTTATGGTCAGCAAGCAGATGCCTCCACCATGAAGGTGCAGACAAGAAGATAAATACATAACTATTTGGAATGGTTGCAATTCATTCACTTGCCAAAGAATCCACAAGAACCAATGAAATGAGTATCTTATGAGTCTACGCAAAATGTTGCAGGCATCTTACTGAATGCTTTTGAAAAGTAATAAAATATTTAAAAGCCATAAATGATTTGTTTGTCCAGCTGCTGAATTATATATGGAAAGAGTTGACCTAGTGTTCCATTACTTCTATCAAATTTGCCATCATGATTTGTTTGCCAGCTTTGATAGGATCTAGCTAAATGCAACTCCAGACTGCAATGTTACCTGGTACTGACAGTGTGAAAGTGTTTCTAGGGATCTTAGCATCTAAACATGAATGCATTCCTTTGTTCCTGCTTATTTTAATAAAAATTAGAAATTGCTTTTCTGTCTGAAAGGCATTCAAAATAACATGAAAATAATGAAAACAGATTTTAAAATGCAACAGAATGCTACCATTAAGTAGAATGGTTCCTCGAGGAATTTTTAGCTCTAAACATATTTTATTGGAAACACTCCAATAAGTTTAGGGAGATAAACTTTCCCAGATTTCTCTCAAGGAAATGCCTAACCTTTTGTTTTGGCAACTTTCTCTTCCAAAAGGTTGCAGAACACAATCTTTAACCTAAACCTAATCATCAGGGAAGACCTAATGGCCAAGTAGAGTAGTAACAACTTATCCACCTCTGCCTTGAACAGTTACATCCCAACTGTTTGCACAAGCAGAATATTTCTCTGCTTAAAAGTTAAAACAGTTGGCCACCCCTTTGTTTCTGCAAGAGACTGTGTGCCTTTTAGCAGCATCAGAGGGAAGGGGAGCATCCCTAGCATTCCCCCCCATGAGAAAAGGATAGGAAGTCCCTCCTGCCAATTTCTACCTATATGGCATCTGTCAAGGAGAAAGCGAATCTGTCCAGAAGAATGGTGATGAATCATTTGGACTGCTGTATTTCTGGAATGGGCTGTTCTAAATTTTTGCATGCTGGCACAGCAAGCCATAGCATTAGGCAGCAAATTACTTGAAATGCTTCTTTATGGCTTTTATTGCCAGCTTGAAGAGGAGGCAATTTCCTTGCTATGCCAACTGAATTTTGTAATGGCACTCAAGGATTTCGCAATAATAGTTCTCCCTTTCCTTGGTGAGAAGAGTGTGCAGGAGAAGGGAGATTTTTTCCCCTCACTGGATGATTGTTAGTGTTTTTGATCCAACTTCCTCTTATTAAATGAAGTCCTTTCTGGACTGGCATGTTTTAATTATGAATCCTGGAGTGTTGGTATAATCATGGCTTTATTCCAAATCTCAGCAATTGATGTTATTGATTTAATTAGTAAGATCATAATGCCTTGTAATGTTCAATGAAATCAAATCCAATTTCTGTAATGATGCCCACTTGTTAATTAATTGAGATTTATTTGTATATTTATAAGCTCTTCATGTCCTATGGATCTCAGAGTATGGGTTACAATCCCAAAAAATCCATACAACAAAGAAGAACATGTAATAAATCTATATAAAACCCTAAAAGACTTAAAGCCTCAATCTCCACAGTATAAAACAAAGACACATATTACCAATAGATAAAAATATAATGGCTATCCTTTTGAATGTCCCCAACACTGAAGGGGAATATCAGGGTTTTTCCTGGTCCTGAGAAGGAAATCATGTTGGCACCACTATTTCTCTATTATTCATGTGATTCATCTAATTAGTCTGTCAGTGAGAACTTTGCTGTTTCAGAAGAACAAGTGGAAGTAGACATGGTTGCTTCTTAAACATTTGAAATAGTGTAAAATTCTCATGTCACATGAATTGGTGGTTCTTCTTGCCAAGATCCTGAACTAATCAAAATTTTCTGTGTTATGTGAACTTAGCCTGAATTTATGATTCATCAGGCAGACCACTGAGTTGCATAAAATGGCGAATTAGACAAAACTTAAGATTCACTGTTTTCAACAGGCCAGATGCAGAAATGTATTTTAAGAAGTCCAGAATAATACATCCTGGAAAATTAATGTATAGGACCAGCCAGGACAGAAATCTTATCCGGAGAGTATATGGTGCTGCTTCCATAGGAATAACATAGGGTCCTCTCTGAAGCTCCATTGCCCTTTTTAAGAAGTGATTTACCTGCCTTATTTTCATTAAATACATAAAAACAAATAAGACACTCTTGTAGTAGAGGCTGCATTGCTTCTTTTTTCACCACAATTTCAAGAGGTTTCCCCTGGTTTTTTGAAGAGGAAAAAGCAATTTCGTCTTCTGCTAGATTGCTTGTTATAGGTACAAATCAGAACGCAATCAAGGTTGAAGCACTAAAAAAAACCCACCGCGTTCTTAGGACAATCAAGACTTAATTCATCAGCAGGGAACCTCCAAATCATCTGCTTCTTAGCAGATGAAAACACTGGATGAATTGCTGAGTCAGTTCCTTCTCTGGTATTGCTTTTTTCTTTTATTCTGTTTTGCACCGCTGAGTATTTCTGAAGGAGAGAAGAGTTGCTTCTGCCAGTACAGGCAAATATGAGATGGATGTATCTGTCAAAACCTAAGCAAAAATCCTAGATTGTTTTCCTCCTTCCATCCCCCTCGCTCCTCCACCTGTCTCTCCCATTCTTTCAAATGAAATTAGAAAGAATTAGATTTTTGAAGCATGACTGTAGCCTTACAAATTATTCAGGGAAGCTCAGTCCACCTTCCTGAACATCTTCTCCACTGTCCAAACTTATTTGCTCATCTTCTCTTTCATTTATTAGATTTCATGATTTAAACTTGATTTGCAGTTGATGGATTTTTTAAAAAAAAAAATAATCATACAGACAGTTCATCAAGGTCAATCTTTTATATTGGGAATGGAATAGCCTTCAGACTGCTTGTAGTCAACAGTCGCCTGGGAGAAATGAGCAATGGTTTCTTTCATGGCAAACTAACATTCTTAAAACTGGAAAAAGAAATATGGCCAGAGTAAAAATGATGTAACTGAAAATAATGTTTAACATCCAGGAAATAAGAAGTATTCTAACTGGCTTCTGAAATGTTCCTGAAAAAAGTACAAGGAGAATAGGAATGTGACAGAAAGCCAAGGGGAGAAGGACTGGAAAAAGAAAAGTTTGAGAAACATAAATTTGTTATACCCAATAAAATAACAGAGGTTTTCCTTTAACAAGCTTATTTAATTGTGTAATTACTTGTTTTGTAAACTGATGCATCAATTAAAAAATCCAATAACTAAGATTGCAGGTCTATTGAATGCTAATGGTTTCTCAGGACTCCCTAAAACCCAGATTCAGTACCCTTTCAAAATAGTACAGTGTTGCTTTGAGTAAAAGAAGCTGTTTTACAACAAATATCTATTTTTCTGTGAAAAGTATTCAAAAATTTAAAAAGCAGCAGATGGAACATTAAAATATCTCAGACCTGATTTGAATTTTTAAAAAGCTAGGCAATCTAGTTTCAGTAGTGAATTCACAATTCATCATCCTAAAAGAAATATTTTACTTAGGAAACATTATTAATTCTATGGTTGGGAAAAACATGGACTTGATATTTCTGGGTTTATTAACAAATATGTAATACAAGATCTGTGTACATTATAGAAAATTAGTATCTATCCATCAAATATCTATCTATTTATGTTATGCATACAATGTTTAAATTCAAAACAGTATCAAAACAATTCTTTACTGAGAAAGAATTAAATCTAGAATGTTATTTGTTGGGTCTCTGTTATAATCTAATGACAATCCTTTATAAATCAAATTTATGACAAAACAGCTCTACTAAACTATTGTCCCTACTTAAGGAACCCTTGGATCGAGGGAACTAAGTGTCAATGTCACCAAAAGACAGAGATGTCAATACTACAGGAGGATCTATTAGTAATCTTGGCAAGGAACAACTATGATTTATAGCATACTCCAATTTGCCTAAAATGTGGCAGCCATTCAGACATTGCAGATGTAATCGATTACCAGAGGCCAGCTTTCAGAGGGAACTTCAGAATAATGCTCCAAGGTAGCATTTGTTTTATTATTACTTTTTTATTGTGCACTGTGAACCTGTAGGTGTCAAAACTAGAATTAAATTCTGCAGTTATAATGAATCATGGCATCTTCAGACCTGAATTACAGTTTTGATTGATTATGTTCTCTCAAGTTGTTGTCAACTCTTAGTGAGCACATAGATTTTCTTCATGACAATTTGTCCCTAAAGCTGTTTCTTTAGGCCTTCCAGTAGTGCACCCATCACCACTGTAATTGAGTCTATCCACCTAGATCCGTGATGGCGAACCTATGGCACGTGTGCCACAGGTGGCACACAGAGCCCTTTCTGCCGGCACGCCAGCCATCGCCCCAGCCCAGGTCCACCGCACATGCGTGCACCTCCCATCAGCCAGATGGTCTTCTGGTCTCTGCCGCGCATGCACGGAGGCAGAGCATTCCCGATCTCTGCAGGTTCTACCCTCTGCAGATGCCTCTGCAGGAAAGCAGGAGAAAGCTAACGTGATGGGGGGAGAAACTGCAAAGATCTGAGAAGTACTGGAAGGCAGGAGGCACTCAATGGGGGAGGAACGTTGGAGATCGTGGAAGGCAGAAGAAAAGTAGGTTTCAATGGGGGAAGAACTTTGGAGATTGTGGAAGGCAGAAGAAAAGTAGGATTTGATGGGGGAGGAACTTTGGAGATCGTGGAAGGCAGAAAAAAAGTAGGATTCGATGGGGGAGGAACTTTGGAGATTGTGGAAGGCAGAAGAAAGGTAGGATTTGATGGGGGAAGAACTTTGGAGATCGTGGAAGGCAGAAGAAAGCTATGATTCGAAGGGGGAGGAACTTTGGAGATCGTGGAAGGCAGAAGAAAAGTAGGTTTCAATGGGGGAAGAACTTTGGAGATTGTGGAAGGCAGAAGAAAAGTAGGATTCGATGGGGGAGGAACTTTGGAGATTGTGGAAGGCAGAAGAAAAGTAGGATTTGATGGGGGAAGAACTTTGGAGATCGTGGAAGGCAGAAGAAAAGTAGGATTTGATGGGGGAAGAACTTTGGAGATCGTGGAAGGCAGAAGAAAGGCGCATTGGGGGAGCACACATGCTCAGTGTGGGTGCATGTGTAGAGGGAGCGTGGGGGATGTCGTGCACACATGCGTAAATGGGAGCGTGCATTGCATTATGGGTTCCGGCACGCAGGAGCGCAACAGCGCTCGCCCGCTCAGATTTTTGGCACACAATGCCAAAAAGGTTCGCCATCACTGACCTAGATGCTGACCATACTCTTCGTTTTTTTCCCCTTATATCTTTCCCAGCATTGAGCCTTTCCCAGTGAGCTGAGTTCTGTATCTACAGTAGTGGCCAAAATTGTGGAAACCTTTTGGGGAAAGTGTATTTTTGAGGTTTGATGGCTAATAACACCACTTTTCTTTTTTCCTTTTTTTTGAGGGGTGGGGAGTTTCAAGATAATCATATTCCACTGCTGGAATGGCCTGAGAATAGCCCAGACCTTAACCCAATTGAAAATCTATAGAGCCAGCTAAAGAAACTTGTTAGTCAGAAGTTAATAGAGGCAATCATTCAATCTTGGTTTCACATTATAACAGCTGCAGAACTAAAAAACTTGGTTCACTCCATGGGAAGACGTTGTAAGGCCGTAATTCATGCTAAAGGTTACCCAACTAAGTATTAACTGATGTGATAATTTTTGTATATCTCGTTTTTTCTACGTGTTTCACTTTTCTTCTTTATACTGTAACTGCTATTCTAATAGAAAATCCTTCATAAAAGTTATTACATTACATTCTTGATTAAATTATCTTTCCATTGATATATAATTTTATGGTACTACTCCAAAAAAAGTGATGTTATTAGCTAGTTTTAGAAAATACACTTTTCCCAAAAAGTTTCCACAAATTTGGCCACTATTGTAAACTAGGATAATTTGTGCTTGACTATGTGTGACTTGAGTGAGAACTCTGGGTTAATTTGTTTGATGATCCATTGGGGTTTTTTCCTTGTCTGTCCATGGTATTCCTGAGAATTTTCCCTCACAAAAAAATTTCAAAATCATCAATACTTTTCCTATCCTGTTTTTCCAGCAACCCACTTAGATTTCCCTAGAGTGTCACAGATAATACTGTGGTTTGTACAATTCTGATTTTAATTTAGAGAATTTTGCCACGCAATCACTATTTCTAATGGCAGAGTTTGCAAGTGGACAAAGCAAAAATGGGATTTGATTTGGTTCTGTATAAAGTGCACCCGCTTCTGCTATATTTTGGAAATCCACAATTTATGGCTTAGTCTCTCCTGCAAGCCCAACACTTTGCAGTATATTTAATAAACTGGCTAAACAAATTTAGCATAATGTATAATCTAGGTCTTCATATGAAAGAGATTCTTTCAGTCTTAATATATAAAAAATTGTGGGTGCATTAAATCAAGGTATTTATTCATCAAATCACAAATCGCTATGCAGAATCTAGCTCCTTGTCTTTCCTTTTGGAGGATTCCATCTAGAAGAGATAAGAGCAGAATCTTACAAATTACAATAGCTTACAAACTTCTCCAGGAGTTGGAAAAGTTTGAAAAGTCACCTCCAAGCATTATCTAGAAAGAAAAATGAATACTGGAACTGTCAAGTCCAAGTTCTAGTTGAAGGAACATAGTGACACGAATCAATCTAACCTTTGCTATTTGCTTTTGTAAAAATTGCTTGTGCTAATTTTGCTACTGTTAGGAATTGTTAGTTAGGAATTGATTCTGTAACCCTCGCTTGTTAAGGATTACTCTTACTCCCTCCGATAGGGTTCGCAATCTGGGCATCCTCCTGGATTCTCAGCTGTCCTTGGATGACCATCTGACGGCCATAACCAGGGGGGCCTTTGCACAGGTGCGTCTTGTGCACCAGTTGCGCCCTTTTCTAGACTGGGATGCCCTCGCCACGGTCACTTACACCCTCGTTACCTCTAGTGTAGGAAGTTAGCACCCACCCCTTTCCTGGAAGAGTGAAATATTTTAAGAAATATGAAAAAGGCAGAATATTATATTTCCCTGGATGAGAAATGGAGAAGCATATTTTACAGACAAAGCAGCTCCCACCTTCCTGCCCCCCACCCTTTGTCAATGGGCCATTAAGTCTTGGGCCAGTCTATTCTACATAACAAAGATCTGCCTCCTTCAGGCAGAGCCATAGTAGGAATTGCCAAAGATCCAACAAAGATAGGATTAGCCCTCTACACAATAGCAGCAGAAACTCACCACATGTAACCTGGGAAGCACATGTGACCATCAGACAGCAAGGCCCCCACCCCCTGGGAGTCTGACAACCAATCAGAATACTCTTTTGGGGTCCCAAGAAATGCAGAGCCAGAGAGAGCATAAAAACCTGAGGACTCCCTGTATCTGCCCCTTTTCTGTTCAGGAACTCAAGCCATGTGATCCTGTCCACCATTAAACCATCTTTCCAAGCAGTCTCCATGTTTCCAGTGTCTGTTTCCCCACTTGGAGCAGAACCTAGAAGAATGTTTCTTCCAACACTAGGTTGGACTATTGTAACACCCTCTACATGGGGCTGCCCTTGGGATGCATCCGGAGGCTCCAGCTAGTCCAGAATGCGGCCGCACGGTAATTACGGGGGCTTCTCGATACTCCCATGCAACACCTCTCCTGCACGAGCTGCACTGGCTGCCAGTGGCATTCCGGATTAGTTTCAAGGTGCTGGTGCTTATCTATAAAGCCCTTCATGGCTTAGGCCCAGGGTACTTGCAGGACTATCTCCAGCTGCTCTCCCACCGTCCTGTGCGCTCTCACAGAATGGGCCTCCTCAGGGTGCCTTCAGACAAACAATGCGGCTGACGGCCCCCAGGAGGACAGCGTTCTCTGTGGGAGCCCCGACCCTCTGGAATGATTTGCCCATCGAGCTCAGGACAGCCCCCGACCACCTTTCCTTCCATCGTGAGTTGAAGATGTGGCTCTTTTGTCAACTTAATTGATCCGTTATGGGTGTACATTGTTATAATTTTAAATTGTTTTAATTGGGTTGTTGATTTTAATTTTATTGTGATTTGTATTGGATATTGTTTTTATAATTCTCCTGAGTCCCTTGGGAGAATGGCGGCATATAAATCGCAATAACAAATAAATAAATAAATAAATAAATAAATAAATAAATAAATAAATAAATAAATAAGAATTGTATCCTTTGCTATCTGGTTTCTCGCATCTGTTGTCCACTTCAAAGCTAGGCACATCCTTGGAGAGCAAATAAGAAAGGCAGATCAGGGAGTTACCTAAGAACATCCTGCTCCAGAGATAAACGGGGACAGAGCAAGGCTGCCCAAGAATGTCCATCAAATAGATAAGAAGAGTATGAACACACAAGGTTACAAGGAATGCTCTGTAAGATAACAAAAAGCATGGACAGAGCATGGACAAAGAATGCTCCATGGATAAGGAGGGCATGCCCACGTTGGGTAACGAACTTTTGTCTCTGGCTAAATTTGGGTATAAGACATTGGGGCTGCACTCACTTAGGTGTGGCTTTTTCCTTACATGCTTTCAGCCTGTATGTTGTGGCAATAGTTTCATCCAGCTCTTCTTTGTACAAATAAAAGCTATTACTTTTTCAAGCCTCTTCTTGAGTCTCATTTTGGCATTCTAGTGACTCAAGTGCAGTTTTTGAACCTTACATTGTAATACAAATCAAAGAGCACAGTGAACAAAATGGGATTAAAATTAAATATAAAGAACATTAATCACAACAGATACAATAACCAGCCTTAGAATGGACAATGAAAACATCAAGAAGGTAGATATTTTCTGATTTTTAAGATCAACCATCTACTATAAAGAAGCAAGAGCAAGAAATATGTGGCAGAGTAGCATTTAGTAGAGCAGTCACAAAGGCCCTGGAAAACACATGCAACTATTGTGATGTGACTATATTTCATAAGCCTCAAAAGAAATACCTCCTAGAAATAAATTAGCACTAATTTGGTTAACTAAATGTGTTAGATTTTGCAGCAATCCAACCAGCACACAAGTAAAGAATTCAGCAGGATTCATTTATAAAAGGAACTTCTTTATATACTGTAGGAAGAAATATCCTTCTGGGTTCTGCTCCAAGTGGGGAAAAAGACACTGGAAACATGGAGACTGCTTGGAAAGATGGTTTAATAGCGGACAGGATCACATGGCTTGAGTTCCTGAACAGAAAAAAGGGCAGATACAGCGAGTCTCCGGGTTTTATGATATCTCTGGCTTTGAACTTCCTGGGGCCCAGAAAGAGTATCCTGATTGGTTGCCAGACTTCCAGGGGTGGGGGTCTTAGCTAGCCCTGCTGGCTGATGTAATCTTCCCAGGTGCCATGTGGTGAGTTTCTGTCCTAGATGGGTACCATTGTCTTGCAAATGAAGTCTATTGACAAAGATTGACTTTCTGCCGCTGGCCCCTTAACAAAAGGGTGGGGGCAGGAAAGTGGGAACTGCTTTGTCTTTAAAACATGTTTCTCCATTTCTCAACCAGGGAAACATAATATTCTGCCTTTTTTTATATTTTCCAAAATATTTCATTCTTCTAGGAAAGGGGTGGGTGCTAACTTCCTATAATACAACAATATAAAGCAAGAAGCACGTATACAATAACCATGCAGCAAAACTCAGAATCCAGAAGCAAAGAATCACATATGCACAGAATCACAGAAGCAAGAACCAGAACTAGCAGCAAGCTTATATACAGGCTCCAAGCTGTCTGACATGGCTCTCAGTCACCAAACAGTTCCCATTGGCTGACTTGTTGTTATGGCCATTCCAGTTTATAAATTCTTATATACTGACAAAATGCTATATTAATTCTCCCAAGCCCATCAGTGCAACCCTTGTCTCCCTTCTGGCTATTATTTCCCTTTGATTTCCTGAAAGCTCCCTAAGTTTTAAGAATGCAAAGCTGCTTTTGCTCACACTGGGACCAGATCACTAATTTCAATCAGCCTCACATTTGTAACAATTTTGCTCACTGCAGACGGTTGATTAGATTCATTGGGAATGACAGCGGCCAAATGTCCTGTGACAAAAGAGAATGAGTCTTTGGAAAAACACTAATTTTGATGGAAGAGATTAGGAGAGAGAACAGATTTTAGTTCTATGAAATGTTATTTGTCATTCTGGGCAAAACTGAACAAGTAAATAAAATTCAAGGTGTTTCCCTTTCCTCTCCCTTGTTCTTAATCAGTAGAGATTTTGAAAATTTAAACATATCATCAATCAAAACACTGATCTCTTAGTTTAGTTGAACCTTTTTTTAAAACTCTGTTTGGGCAAACTGCCAATATATTTTTTTAAAACAGTAAATGAATCTAACCAATCAGACTGAGTTTTAGAATGATATGAATAGGCTGGGCTGGACTCGCTAAAAGAATACAAATGACCAGCTGTCTGCAAGGAGTATAGATCTTTCCATTCCCCACCAGCCAGTCAGAGCTGAAGAAGCTTCTTGGATGAGAAGCTAAACATCTTCAAAGAAAAACCAGAAAGTCCAGTTGCCTCTTGAAAAAGCATCTTTGGGATTTTATCTGGCATGGGGGAGGGGACCCAATTACTGGTTCCTTTTATATTTCAGGAGATGCCTGAAATTATTATACTGTTTCTATACTATACAAGTGATTATCATATTCCTACAGCAAACCCAGCAGTTCCCATGTTTGTGAGCTTTCCAATTTGGGTTCTTTCTACCTCTGAGTAACTAGATTAACCACACTGAGCACTGTTGCCACAAATATTAATTAATGTCATTATTTTCTTGATGTAATCCATAATGTCAGTTTTATTACCCACATTTGCTGTTGGGTGGGTACTTAAACTCATTTAATAAAATAAAAACTGACTTTCTCATTTGCAGTTCAGTTACTTAGCTGCTCTGCTGCCCTGCACCACATCTGGAGGAAACCTATCCCTCAGTTTTTCCACAGATGAGCAAATTGGTATGAGAGCACCTGTAGGGATTAGCAGCAATTTTCTTCTGGGCAAAATATATAGGGCTCATGCATTTTTATCACATCCAAGTCCAACCATCTAGTCCAGCCTCTCCCAACCCTCTACTCTTTAGACGTATTTGATTACAGTTCTGATCACCCCCAAATTAGCTATGTATAGTGAAAATCTTGGGGATTACTGAGTGGTAATTATATGGTCTTGCCGTCTGTTCAACATAGCAGCTATTTAGTGAATGGGCATGCCTATTGCATTTGAGCATTCCCAACATGATTTCAAAATGTCATTGTGCTCATTGTCCACAATAAGAAAAGGATTGAAAAAGATGAAAGCTACAGTTCAACACATTTGAAAGATACCCATTGTGTGGATAGTCTGACCTAGCTATGAATGGTTTTTATTGTGTCTGTCATTTCCTAATTAACAACATGATTGTTGTATCTTTAGGGACGACTCTGGAGCCAGGCCGTTGAATTCTTAACTTTATTAACCAGGTAACATGACACAACAAGTGAGAGAGAACAGAACGCGAATGCACGATCTGACAGCTCCTTAAAAACCCGAGCTGTCAGACAGCGGCAACCAATTAACACCCAGGCAACTCCCGCTACTTTTGTTGCTGTGCGTCTCCGCCAATCCCATCCTGCTGACGACACAGCCGGCTCCAAAGCGGCCGAGCCGGCGGGGACTTAACACCCCTATCCCCCTGGATTGAACAGGCGTAGTCAGCTAAGTAGGCGGGACGACGCCGGAGCCTCCCGGACCGCCTTAATTCAGGTATGGAAGGGGCAGAAGGTGGAGCATTGCCCTTTGAATTGTCGGCGGGATCCGCGACTACAGATGGTGGAACGCCAGTCTCCGCGGATGGCTCAGCACGCTCCAATAAGCCTTCTGACGGAAGCTGCTCAGCTGGGAACTGGTGGTCCACGACCGGCCGGACAGGTTGCATTCCTGGGGCCGGTGACATTGTCGGTGAACGCAGGGAATCTTGCAACATTGGAGGATCGGAACCATCAGCATAGCGGCGTCTTAGTTGGTTAATGTGCCGCCGCCATACACGGCCATCGGCCAGCTGGACTCTATAAGAATAGGGTCCGGTCAGTTGAATGATGTGCCCCGGGAGCCACCTGACTGTAGGGTCAAAATTAAGGGCGAAAACTAAATCGCCCACAACGAATGAGCGAGCTTGACTGCACTCCTGCGGGGTCGGTTCCTGGGTATAACTAGGATGCAAGCGATCCAGGGTAATCCGGAGTCGCCGACCCATCAGAAGCTCGGCGGGACTGTGATTGGTAGAGGCGATAGGGGTCGTGTGTTGCGCCAACAGGTATTGATATACTTTCTGGTGCCAATTTGAGGGCCCTAAATGGCGTAACGCCTCTTTCGCTGACCTTACGGCCCATTCAGCCAATCCATTAGCGGCCGGATGACAAGGTGCCATACGGGCATGGCGTATGCCACGCTTAGCGAGGAATAATTGAAAGGGTGCCGACGTGAACTGCGGGCCGTTGTCAGTAACTATAATATCAGGTAACCCATGGGTGGCAAAAAGACCCTCTAAGACTCGGGTGACAGCTTCTGTGGTTGTTGAGGACATGATCGTTAGGTCCACCCATTTAGAATAGGCGTCCACCGTGATTAGGAAAGTGTGGCCGTAAAAGGGGCCCGCCAGGTCTAAGTGCAATCTTGCCCAGGGACCTCTGGGCGTATCCCACTCCTGGATGGGGGCCGCGGGGGGAGCGGACCGTGACAGTTGACATTGGGGACAATGGGCCACCCACCCCTCTATATCCTGATCAATCCCCGGCCACCATACATAGCTTCTGCCCAACCCTTTCATGCGCACGATGCCTGGATGGGCATCATGGAGGCATGTCAACATGCGAGATCTAAGCGTGAGGGGAACAACCACCCGGCTTCCCCACAGAAGACACCCTGACAGCACGGACAACTCATGTTGCCTGCGCAGGTACGGCAAAAACTCCGACGAGGGGTGAGTTGGAGGCCAACCCCTGCGGACCCAATCTATGACACGGGCCAGAGTGGGGTCGGTCGCAGACTGAGACCGAACATTGGCCACGGTCACTAAGGGAGACAACTCGTCCACCAGGAGAACAGACGACGCCGGGGCTGGGTCCCGGACTGTCAAGGGGAGGGGGCAGCGGCTGAGGGCATCCGCATGCCCAATTGCCTTTCCGGGCTTATACTGCAGCTCGTACGAATAGGCAGCCAAAAACTCAACCCACCGTGACATGCGAGGGGAGAGGATAGGAGGAGTTTGACGGTCCGCCGCTAGCAAACCCAACAAGGGTTTGTGGTCGGTGATTAGATAGAAGAACCGACCGTAGACGTAATCATGGAATCTTTTGATTCCCGCGACGGCCGCCAAGGCTTCCCTATCGATCTGACTATAATTACGTTCCGCACTGGATAAGGTGCGGGAATAGTAAGCAATAGGTGCTTCCACCCCGTTGGGTAATACGTGGCTCAACACTGCGCCCACCCCATAGGGGGAGGCGTCACAAGTCAGGGAAAGGGGCAAACTGGCATCATACTGCACTAGGACGGCCTCAGACGTGAGAACGTCCTTGACAGCCTTGAACGAGGCAGCTGCCCGTCGATCCCAATGCCAGGGAGATTTAGAGTCTAGGAGCCGATGTAGGGGCTCGGCCAGAGAAGCCTTGTGCGGTAGAAATACAGCATAAAAATTAAGCAGACCAAGAAAAGTCTGCCACTCGGCCCGTTTTTTTTGGCACTGGGGCATCCTTAATCGCGGCCACCTTGGCCGGGGCTGGGCGGATTCCGGCAGAATCAATCAGGAAACCCAGAAATTCCACTTGGGGAACCGCCATTCGACACTTATCGGCCCTAAGCTTTAACCCCGCCTGCCTGAAACGTGTGAGGACAGCCCTGATCTTAGCGATGAGGTCCACCTGATCCGCGGCCGCGATCAGGACGTCATCAAAATAAGGCACGACCCCCTGTAACCCGTGGAGTAGCCGCTCCATCAGGCTCTGAAAGATCCCCGGGGCGACACTAACCCCGAATTGCAGGCGGGTACACTTGAACGCCCCCCTGTGTGTCACAATCGTCTGGGCCAGGGCAGTGGCCTCGTCCACGGGCAGCTGTTGATACGCTTGGGCGAGGTCCAACTTCGCGAAGACCTTGCCCTGACCCAGCGAGTGGAGGAGATGTTGGACCACGGGGACGGGGTAGTGATTAGCCTGCAACGCCCTATTAAGGGTTGCCTTGTAATCGGCACAGATCCTAATAGATCCGTCAGCCTTTAGAGGAATCACTATAGGGGTCTCCCATTTAGCATGTTCTACAGGTTGGAGAATCCCTTGTGCTATTAGTTTATCCAGTTCCCGGTCTACTCTGGCTCGCAGTGCAAGTGGCACCCTTCGAGGCTTCAGTCGCCTAGGAGCCACCTGGGGGTCCAGATTGAAAGAGATGGGGAGCCCTGTATATTTACCAAGCTGGCCATCAAACACGTCTGCAAACTCGCGAGTCAGTTCAGCGGCGATGTCAGAACTGGTGGCATGGACTCCGGACACACCCAGACGTAACGCAGCGAACCAGTCTAACCCCAGCAAGCTAGGAAGACGGTTCCGCACGACAATCAGAGGCAGGCGACCTGAAAAAGAGCCATAAACAACATGGAAAGAACCACAGCCTAACGTGGGGATTTGCCTCCCCTGGTAATCCTTGAGTTTGATAGGGCAGGCATCCAAGCGCTGTGGAGAGAAAGAAGGAATTAGAGCCTTTAGAGTGGACCATGCAATTAAGGAACGGGAGGAGCCCGTATCCAGCTCCATACGGCACGGCGAGCCTTCCAGCTGGATCGTGAGGAAGATCTTGCTGGCAGCCCCGGGTGAGGAAGCGTGGCTGATGCCCACAGCGTCGACCTCTGCGTCTTGAAGTTCCTCCACGCGATTCCCACGGCGCGCAAACCGTTTTGCCTTAGGACGCTTGGGAGCAGGCTCGCCCGAGTCATCATGGAGCGGAAAGGCAGCTCGGCAGACCCTGGAAAGGTGGCCGCATTTCCCGCAGCGGCGGCAGATGGCAGACTTAAAACGACACTCTGCCCGGCTGTGCTGGCCCCCGCAACCCAGGCATCCGCCCTGGGGAGGTTTAACAACAGGTGGCACACGTTGCTTCCAGCTGGACTTTAGGCGGCACACCTCCCCCTCGGTCTGTGGGGCATCCTCTCCGTCAGATTCCTCATAATGCACGGCTTGAGGCGGAGCGGACGAAACTCCTCCCCCCCCTTTGGATCTCAGCAGATGAGTGGGCCGACATCTCTGACGCCCTGGCTTCGTCCATGGCAACAGGGAGAGTTAAGTCCGAACGAGCAAGTAGTCTGCGCTGAAGTTTTAAATCGCGAATACCACAGACCAGCTGGTCCAGGAGCATGTCGTCAAGCTCCCGAAACTCGCAGTGCAGTGCCGCTGCACGCAGGGATGCCATGTACTCATTGACAGACTCCCCATCCTTCTGAGAACGCTGGTAAAATGCGTGGCGCCGGGCAATTTTAGAGGGAGAGGGGGCGTAGTGTTGCCTCAATTTCTCTAACAGGACCTCCCAGGGTATGGTAAAGACTGGCTGCGGGGCAGTCAGAGCCATGGCCGTGGCAAAAATGTCACGCCCGCATGAACTTAAGAAATAGCCTCTCTTCCTGGCGGGGGATAGATCGGCGAGATCGTTAGCGTGTAAGAAACACTCAAACCGTTCTAGATAGTTGTCCCATGTCTCTGCAGCCGGCTCGAATGGCGAGAATGCTGGAAGCGTGACAGCCATTCCGAAATACGATCAGGCGTAGGTTTGCCTCAGGCCTCCACCTTCGTCGCCAGTTGTTGTATCTTTAGGGACGACTCTGGAGCCAGGCCGTTGAATTCTTAACTTTATTAACCAGGTAACATGACACAACAAGTGAGAGAGAACAGAACGCGAACGCACGATCTGACAGCTCCTTAAAAACCCGAGCTGTCAGACAGCGGCAACCAATTAACACCCAGGCAACTCCCGCTACTTTTGTTGCTGTGCGTCTCCGCCAATCCCATCCTGCTGACGACACAGCCGGCTCCAAAGCGGCCGAGCCGGCGGGGACTTAACAATGATGGCTTCCTTAAAGTTGGACACTGATACTTCAAGTTTCTGTGTAGTGGAATTACAGCAGCAAAAATATAGGAAAGGTGTCGAGGGCTCCACTCAGATAGAACAGTGAGACCCTTTCCTTTCCTTTCCTTCTTTCCTTTCCTTTCCTTTCCTTTCCTTTCCTTTCCTTTCCTTTCCTTTCCTTTCCTTTCCTTTCCTTTCCTTTCCTTTCCTTTCCTTTCCTTTCCTTTCCTTTCCTTCTTTCCTTTCTTTTCCTTTCCTTTCCCCTTCCCCTTCCCCTTCCCCTTCCCCTCCCCTCCCCTCTCCCTTTCCTTTCCTTCTTTCTTTCCCCCCTCCTCCTCTTCTTCTTCTTCCTCCTCCTCCACCTCCTTTTCAAATGCAATTAGATTTATATCCTTGGAATATTGTATAAATAATTGTGCTCTGCAGCTTCTATGCTGTCCATGAGCTCTTGGACACATAGCTTCTTCATTTTTTAAATTTATTCACCACCCATCTTGTCTTTATGCGACTCTGGGCAGCCTACAAACCCAAGAGGTCCCCTTTCATTTAAATTTAAAATTAGATTTAATCTGAAACAAAATAAAAAAATGAATCTGCCATGTGCTTGATTTCTGCATACACCCCATAAATCCAATAACACTCTAATAAGGGTGTTATTAGACATAAAAGTTGCTTAGAAAAAGACAAAGATGACTGATAGCATTTTAATGGATTTTGCCTTATGGTAAATTGGAATGTTTGTGGTCACATTCCTGACAGCCATTTTCTGATTGAACTGTTCCCCATGGCAGCCATTTTCTTGGGTACTTAACAATGTGTTCTGAAACTGTTAGTGTACCCCATTGGTCCCAAAGGACAGGGAATCCCCAAAGAAGAATTATTATTATTATATACCTCTGATCAGGGAGGAATATATCTTTATTCTACCATTTTTATGAGACAATCTGGAGGCTGCTTACTAGTTAAAACCACATCAACATCAGACAGCGATAAAGAGCATTGTGTGGTTTAGTCCCATTATTTGTAACCAAAGGCTTTTCTATAGCTCCTTCATAGCTGCCATGAAATACGTTGATGGGAGATGTAGTGGATGTAAATGATGGATGTTACAGCAATTCCCTTTGAAAAAATGGGATTTGGGTTATTCAGAGCTCTTTGCAAAGAAGTACCAATTATAATAGTAGCATCTGGATACTCTGTGTAGGGGGCTGTTTGCTGCTCCTTTTCAGATATCAGATTGCAATATTCTTCAATGGGAACATTCTTAGGGACTAAGCATTTGGTGCAATATCCATCATACATTTCTATGAAACCCAATTTATTTTCAGACTGGCTAATTTATGATCTATCCACACACCCCTCCTCACAACTCCCCCCCCCCAAAGACACCCAAACAACAAACTGAATGGGATGAAATATTGAAGCAGTAAAAAGGCAGAGATGAGGCTTGGCTGAAAAACCTTTTAGATTCAAGCAAAATTAGATTACACATTACTGCCAATTTAAGAGCTAACTGATGTTAAATATGTCTTTTGCAATAGCATCAAAACTTTGAGGGAGAAAATGAAAACAGACCTAATTTGGTTTCACTGCAAATGGAAAATATACTGTAGGTTTAAGCATTTCTCTGCCAAATGCAATTTTTAAGAGCAAGGGAAATCACTGGTTTGCTGAAAAGGCAATTTTAATTCATTTAATTAATTTCAGTCTCTATTGTTGTTAATGGGCGATTTCACATCACTGTATGAAACAGGCATGTAAAAGTGTGTGTTACTTTTATTCTAAAATTGTGATGTGGGAAAGAAATTTAAATCTCAGCTCTCCTACAGTATATGCTGTAGTTCCACTTGTAGTTGGTTAGGTAGCCACAAGATTGGTTTTTATTTTTTAAAAATAGTACAAGGGAAACATTAAAACCCAGTTATCAGAGTTGATCCCCTTTCCCCCAATTGTTAGGTTCACCATCGTATACCAGTAGCACATTACTGGGAATGCTGCATTGATGGTACGGTCTTTTTACAGTCCCTCAAACCACTGCTAAGAAGGCTGAGTGTCTTTCATTTCCTGCACCATGTCTCTTTTCCTTTTTCTAAGACAAGCTAAAAAAAAAAATCTGCAATAGTGCACAGTTACCACTACTGTTGAGTGGTGGGGAAGCAGCTTATTCATCTTCCACCAATTTCTGTTCGTTTGTAACCATCCATGGAGGGGGAGGTAAAAGTGAAACAGCCATAAAGTGCCTAGAAAGATTTACTGTCATAGGGTCCCATAGGGCTTCAATCTAATCATAAGAGATATAAGCGTCATTAATCCCTCCCTATTATGCAAGAATGAGTCTGTTTAATGCTAAAGTCTTATTCCACTGATCTTAGTAAACTGTTTGATATTCCTGTGATGCATTATTCCCAACCTTTGGTCTAATTAATTGTGTAATAGGAATGTGGTCTTAATATCACATATACTTAGAGCCTTAAGGGATACACAAGTAGGCAGAGGAATAATCAAGGGATGTGCATGCATAATATACCTTGTCACCAAGCTTTCCAGCATATCCAGGAACCTGCCATTTATTTGTTTATGAAACTTGGTCTGTTGGTAGATTACAGTAAAATAAAAAAATCCAACATATATGAACAGCATCATCTGGGGGAAAGGTTGAGTTTCTAGCATACTTTTAGGATATGTATTACATTCTCAGACTCACACCGGCAATGACTGAGGCGAGAGCTGCGGTGGCAGGCAACAACTTTATTAAAACAATTAACTCAGTCAACAACAACAACCCGCGTTTAACAGCTCCCTTTTATACGAGCTGTCAATGCGGCCAACCAATCAAGGAACACCTGAACCATTCGTGCCGGTTGCTGGGGGGGAATAGCTAGCGGCAGGCTCAATATGCAACAATATGAGTCCAAAAGTTCTGTAATATTGAATGAATAAGTCAAAATAAACTATGTCATATGTGCAACCATTTGTACAAAGGAAACCACATGGTTCTGTTGCAGCAAATAACCCACATTTTGGGTTAATTTTCCAACAAAACCCTACATGATCAGAACCACATTGTCTCCTTGGGGCCAAGGCAATTCTGGCTCTATATAAGCTATTTTATTTTCTACATACAACAGACATTTACTATTTCAATTATAATCTATTTATCATTATATTAATATGAACAACCATAAACCAAATCACAATATCAAAAACTCAATAATGATAACAATCATACAATTGGGGCTTATGCATATGCTCCACTTCTCAGGAGGAGAAAGCCTTAACAGTGTAAGGGACAGTTGAATCTTTAGGGGGAGATTATTCCATGGGCAGGTGCCATGATTGAAAAGTCCATCTCTTACGTCCCATCAGATGACAATGTTTCAGGGAAGGGACCTGGAGTGTGCCTGCTGTGTTGGAGCATATGTGATGGATAGAAATGAAGACAGGTGGATAATAGAGTTGAAAGGGACCTTGGAGGTCTTCTTGTCCAACTCCCTGCCCAGGCAAGAGACCGTATTCCATTCTGGAAAAATGGCTGTCCAATCTCTTCTTAAAAACCTCTGGTGATGGAGCAACCACAACTTCTAAAGACAAGCCATTCCATTAAATGTAATTGTTCTCACTGTCAGGAAATTTCTCCTCAGTTCTAGGCTGGATCTCTCCTTGATAAGTTTCCATCCCTTGATTCTTATCCTGTCCTCAGGTACTTTGGAAAATAAGTTGACCCCCTCTTCTCTGTGACAGCCCCTCAAATATTGGAAGACTGCTATCATGTCATTCCTACTCCTTCCCATGAAAGGCATTATAGATGCTAACCTGCACTTTCAATTGTATCTGGAAGTTTACTGGGAGCCAGTGAAGCTCACTAAGTAGAGATGTTATTCAGGCATATTGAGATGAACTCATAACTACCCACATTGCTGCATACTGTACCACTTGCAGCTTCTGAGTGGTCTCCAAGAGCAGACCCTTATAAACTTGATTGCAATAGTCAGACTGAGAGCTGATTAAAATATGAGTGAGCACGAGCAGATCTCCCAATCCAAGAATGGGTGCAATTGGGGTCCTTGATAAAGTTGTGCAAAGGACTTTGGATTTAGATCAGCATGCCTTCAAGTACCAATTGCAGAACTACAGGTGAAACTCGAAAAATTAGAATATCGTGCAAAAGTTCATTTATTTCAGAAATGCAACTTAAAAGGTGAAACTAATATATGAGATAGACTCATTACATGCAAAGCGAGATAGTTCAAGCCTTGATTTGTCATAATTTTGATGATTATGGCTTGCAGCTCATGAAAACCCCAAATTCACAATCTCAGAAAATTAGAATATTGTGAAAAGGTTCAATATTCTAGTCTCAAAGTGTCCCAATCTAATCAGCTAAGTAAGCCATCACACCTGCAAAGGGTTCCTGAGCCTTGAAATGGTCTCTCAGTCTGGTTCAGTAGGAATCAGAATCATGGGAAAGACTGCTGACCTGACAGTTGTGCAGAAAACCATCATCGACACCCTCCATAAGGAGGGAAAGCCTCAAAAGGTAATTGCAAAAGAAGTTGGATGTTCCCAAAGTGCTGTATCAAAGCACATTAACAGAAAGTTATGTGGAAGGGAAAAGTGTGGAAGAAAAAGGTGCACAAGCAGCAGGGATGACCGCAGCCTGGAGAGGATTGTCAGGAAAAGGCCATTCAAAAGTGTTGGGGACTTTCACAAGGAGTGGACAGAGGCTGGAGTCAGTGCATCAAGAGCCACCACACACAGACGGATCCTGGACATGGGCTTCAAATGTCATATTCTTCGTCAAGCTGCTCCTGAACAACAAACAACGTCAGAAGGGTCTTACCTGGGCTAAAGAAAAAAAGAACTGGTCTGTTGCTCAGTGGTCCAAAGTCCTCTTTTCTGATGAGAGCAACTTTTGCATCTCATTTGGAAACCAAGGACCCAGAGTCTGGAGGAAGAATGGAGGGGCACACACTGAAAGATGCTTGAAGTCCAGTGTAAAGTTTCCACAGTCTGTGTGGATTTGGGGAGCCATGTCATCTGCTGGTGTTGGTCCACTGTGCTTCATTAAGTCCAGGGTCAACGCAGCCGTCTACCAGGAGATTTTGGAGCACTTCATGCTTCCTTCCGCAGATGAGCTTTATGGGGATGCTGACTTCATTTTCCAGCAGGACTTGGCACCTGCTCACACTGCCAAAAGTACCAAAACCTGGTTCAATGACCATGGGATTACTGTGCTTGATTGGCCAGCAAACTCGCCTGACCTGAACCCCATAGAGAATCTATGGGGCATTGCCAAGAGAAAGATGAGAGACATGAGACCGAACAATGCAGAAGAGCTGAAGGCTGCTATTGAAGCATCCTGGTCTTCCATAACACCTCAGCAGTGGCACAGACTGATAGCATCCATGCCATGCCGCATTGAGGCAGTAATTGATGCAAAAGGGGCCCAAACCAAGTACTGAGTACATATGCATGCTTATACTTTTCAGAGGTCCGATATTGTTCTATGTACAATCCTTGTTTTATTGATTTCATGTAATATTCTAATTTTCTGAGATTGTGAATTTGGGGTTTTCATGAGCTGCAAGCCATAATCATCAAAATTATGACAAATCAAGGCTTGAACTATCTCGCTTTGCATGTAATGAGTCTATCTCATATATTAGTTTCACCTTTTAAGTTGCATTTCTGAAATAAATGAACTTTTGCACGATATTCTAATTTTTCGAGTTTCACCTGTATCTGGTTGGCCACCGTGAGAAACAAAATGCAGAAATAACAGAACTTCTTGGCCTAATCCATCAAGGCTGTTCAAATACTCATCATTCCACCCTTCTTTCACAGTATTTTGTTGCATATATAGAACTGATTTGAGCTGGAAAATTAAAAGGTGGAGATGAACTACTGAGGAATCAGTGGCTGGGCATACAATATGCCAGATATGATTAATCTGAGTATTACCAGACTCGGGGTGAGGGGATATAAATAGGATATTTCATTGATGGAGGATTGCACATTCTTATAATGGTGCAGTGACAGCATTTCGTCTTCAGCATAAATACTCTGACTCTCCCTGCCCTCCAATGCTTATCACACAAATAACAGAGCAGCTCTTCTCTAGACATTTTCCTGGGCGCCAGTTTATCAGCACTTAAATAATAAACATCTTTATCCACAGGATCTTGCTTCTCCTTCAAACCAATCACTTGCCCAAGTTTTTAAATAATGGAATCTACACAAGGCAGCAGCTGATGATCTTGCTTTGCAATGGTTATTGTGTGTTTCTCTCTCCTCAAATTGCTGTTGTTTTATTTCAGGATCTACTATGGGAGCAAGATTGCAAGGAGCAGAGTTGGTAAAAGTGCTATGAGAAATGATGCAATTGCATTCAGAATTTCAAAACCTTATGCTCATTTCCATGTCATATAATATAATGTGTGTACATGCATAAATTTGCATTCATCTATCTATTTATTTATTTATCTTGTTATGTTTATGTTTATATTAGAGGTGGGGACCCTTTGAGAGCTGTATGCAACATTAATTTCATTTTAATGTACAGTATGCCGATTAGTGTATATTCAAAGTGACAGTAAAGTTATTCTAAGTCTAAGTCTTCTCATTTCAGAATCCAAGTTGGCTCTGGTTGTCCAGAATGTTGCCTTGTTTGGAGGAGAAAGATTTTTTTTTTTTAATTTGATTTATATGCCGCCCTTCTCCGGAGACTCAGGGCGGCTTACAATGCGTTAAGCAATAGCCTTCATACTTTTGTGTATTTTATACAAAGTCAGCTTATTGCCCCCACAACTGGGTCCTCAATTTACCTACCTTAGAAAGGATGGAAGGCTGAGTCAACCTTGAGCCTGGTGAGATTCAAACCTGCAGTAATTGCAGGCAGCTGGTCTTAATAACCAGCTTAATAACAGGGTGCCTTAGACCACTGTACTACCAAGGCTCTTTAATGCAAGAGAGAACACAATGTGTACAGTAATGTCACAGGCAAAATATTCCTACCTTTGCAATGGAAACACATTACATGGGGTCCAAAGAAGAATTGCGTACTGGTCAGGATCAGGATCAGGATCATTTATTTATGTTATACTCCTTTAATTAGCTCCAGTTTCTTGGTGGCATCCAACATTAAGCCAAAAATGTAAACAAACTACATGAAGAACACCACAAGAAACAAAGATAAAACCCTAAATAAACCCAAGATAGGCTTCCACAGTGAACCAGTTACATCTGAAAGCACACTGAAATAAAAACATATAATCTGCTAATTAAATTGCAGTAAGGTTTGATTGCAAATATTCCTGCGGCGGAGACTATTCTACAAGACAGCATTATTACAGAGAAAACTCACCATGTCATTTAAAACAGTGGTCCCCAACCTTTTTATCGCCGCGGCCCGCTGAGCGCGCGCAGGGGTGGGGGCACGGCCCAGGAGCTTTTGCGCACGGCCCATTGCGCACGGCCCAGGAGCCTTTGCGCTGCAGCGTTCATGTCCCCCGGCCGCTACGCGGCCCGGTGCCAGGTACTCCACGGCCCGGCACCGGTCCGCGGACCGGGGGTTGGGGACCACTGATTTAAAAGATATTTTAATAAGAGTTACAATTCTACATATACTTATGTAATGAAATTAATAATCAAATATGAATATATTTCTGAAATATTTATATAACTATCATGTTTTGTAACCTACTATTTTGTGTAAATGGATCCCATATTTCATTACATTTGCCTATACAAAATCTATATTTATAAGCAATACACTCATAGGTGGCAATGTATTCAGGTTTTCAATCCATTCGGTGAAAGGAGCCAATGCTACAATGTCTTTCTTTTGGCCATAATAATGGCATGGAGAATCAATTTAAGTTGTCCAGTTGTTAAATTCCACATATTAGTTACATAGTTCAAGAGAACATCATTGTCTGAAAATTTTAGCTTTTGTCACACAATTATATTGATACAATCCACAACTGCTGTAGTAGTTCCTCTTTCCCATTTTCATGTATGGGATAACTTGAACTGACTGTGATTGGGATGCCATCTTCCAGCAACCTAGATTGAAGCAGACCATGTGGCATACACTGCTTTGTCTTCCAAGAGACAGGAATGCTTGGAGAACTCAAAGGGAATTGTTCAGGAGTCTCTTTATTTCCCAATTGGTGCCATATAGTCTTAGTGCTGGCTATGGGTCTGCAGTTATTGATCAATTAAATCCAACAGTTGGATCCTTAGGTCTAGAAAGGTTCCTATGAGAGCACAATGTGAAGACCCATCTCAAAGCTGGGGCTGACATTATTGCATTGGATTGTTTGATTGTTCAACTCTCATTAATAGTAGTTGAATAACTGAAAAATTTCTGAGCTAAGAGTTATGAAGTAAGTGGGTTGATGACTTGAATAGGAATGGAGGAATGCTGAATGTGATTAAATAAGCTTGATCACATCCCTTCATATTACCAGTATGCTCATCCCTTGCCTGGGAAGAATATAAGGAAAATGTGATTCTGTTGGTCCTCCTGGACTATACAGCAATTTCCAATTCCATTGTACCTGGTATCCTTCTGGATATCAGAGTTGGGTTGTGGGGACATTGTGTTAGAAAATTTCCACTCCTACTTGGATGGCTGCTTTCAGAAAGTAGTGCTGGGGGTTTATTCTTCTGACTCATGATGGTTGAGTCCCTCAGTGCTCTATTTTATACCTTATGCTCTTTGACAATTATGTGAAACCACTGGAAGAGTCATCTGGGGTTATGGGCCAAGGGATCATCAATATGCAGATGACACTGAATTCTACTTCTCTTTTTCATTTAACACAGGTGAAACAGTTGGTGTTCTGAACCAATGATTGAGCAGGGTAACTGGGTGAGGGCTAATAAACATGGAGATACTACCCTGTTTCCCCCAAAATAAGACATCCCCCGATAATAAGCCCAATCGGGCTTTTGAGTGCATAGCAATAAGGCCAAGTGCTTATTTCAGGGTTCAAAAAAATATAAGACAGGGTCTTATTTTTGGGGAAACACAGTAGTTGTATGTGGTGTATATGTCCAACTGAGTCATGGCATGGTAGTATTTATCAGCTTTGCCTGATTTACCAATTATAATTTTCTGGTTGGATTATTGTGATGTATTGTATGTAGAACTCAGAGGGTTCTGGGTTTCAGCAGGTTCTGACCAGTTCTGGAGAACCGGTAGCAGACATTTTGAGTAGTTCGGAGAACTGGTAGTAAAAATTCTGACTGGCCCCGCCCCCATCTATTCTCTGCCTCCCAAGTCCCAGCTGATCAGGAGGAAATGGGGATTTTGCAGTAACCTTCCCCTGGATTGGGATGGGAATGGAGATTTTACAGTATCCTTCCCTTGCCACGCCCATCAAGCCATGCCATCCAAGCCATGCCACGCCTACTAAGCTGCACTCACAGATCCGGTAGTAAAAATTTTTGAAACCCACCACTGGTAGAACTGCATTTGAAAATGGTGTGGAAATTTCAGTCCACCCAAAATAGTATGTAGACTGTCCACTAGAATATACTGGCCAATACAATCTTATTATGTCAGTTTTTCTCCATTTAAACCAACTGCAGAACGCAATTCAAAGTATTGGTTTTGATCTTTAAATGGCATTTAAATCCTAAACGGCTTAAAGTTAAACTCACACCTAAAAAATTACTTGAAGGGGTGCCTTCTCTTATATGTACCTTTTCCTAAGAACTGAGGTGAACCTCTATAAGGAGGGGGAGCATATTTATGGTGAGATCTGTTATCCCAGAAAGCTTGGATCCTTTTACCTGGCATGCAAGGTCTATGAATCACACCAAATAGGTGGAAAGGAAAAATAACTTTTATTTGCATATAAAAGGGTTACCCAGAAGCAAGTTCCAAAAAGGCATAATCCTGGTTGGAGTTGATACCCTTTTATACAATTTTGAAAAACATACATTGCCAAATGAATCAATTATGGGAACATACACAATTATAAACCAATCATTAAAAGCAGTATCATGCATACATCTTCACTAGTCATTATATCACAGCTCAGCTAAAGTTTAGAAGATAGGCTAAGTTATACCCTATCACTAAAATTCTTCCTTACTAAAAAAATTCCTAAGCAGTTTGATACCAAGATCTTACCCATCATTTTAATGGCCAGGCATTCCTGAGCAGGAGTCAGATGGTCTTGCTCAGATTGGTGTTATCTCTGCTTAACAAAGCAATTCAGTTCTGTTCCAATAGATACAAGGCACTATAGCTTTTTCTATGTGAAAAACAATCATAATTAATAATTAATTAAAATGGGCTGTCCCAACAACTCATCCATGGAATCTGCTCCTTGAACAATCTTGACTGACTCCCATTTTAGCATCACTTTGGTGACAGATGAAGACCATTCTGTTTTCCTAGGCTTTTTAATTGGCTTTAATTGGCTTTAACTGTATGTAATTTAATTCATGTAGTCTTTGAATGACTGTCATACTGCCACCTAGTTTATATGGTGCCTTTATTTTGCATTTTATTGTGTACTTTTTAAAATTGAAATTGTATTTTTAGTAGTATTTTAGTGTAAACCAAGCAGAGGGTTTGGGCTACTGGGAAGTTCAAACCAGTGGTGAAATTCAAATTTTTTTACTACCGGTTCTGTGGGCGTGGCTTGGTGGGCGTGGCAGGGGAAGGATACTGCAAAATCTCCATTTCCACCCCACTCCACGGGAAGGATACTGCAAAAACCCCATTCCCTCCCCACTTCTGGGGGAAGGCTATTGCAAAATCTCCATTCCCACCCCACTCTGGGACCAGAGGTGGCATTTGCTGGTTCTCCAAACTATTCAAAATTTCCGCTACTGGTTCTCCAGAACCTGTCAGAACCTGCTGGGTTTCACCCCTGGTTCAAACATTTTAATAAATAAATATGTGTTTAAAAACCCTTCATTGCATTCAATTGCTAATTATGTTGATGTTGTGGACATTTAACTCTCAGTTAAGACATTATGATACCTGGAGCAGCTAACGTTCTCTTGCACCTCTAAGTCAAACTGTGTAGTATTTTCCTAAATCATCGGTCCTTACATCTTCCCTTGAACTAGCAGTAAAAATCTGCTGTTTGAGGAGTCACTGCACATTCAAATAATATATTGGTTAATTTCACTGTATTATGTAAATAGAACATACCTGAGTCAGCTCTTCCCTCTCTTGAATTGATGGTATTCAGCTTTTCTTTCAGGCTGATGGCAAGTAGCACATGCTGTTGTTACACAGAGATGGAATGCTAGCTGTGATAATGGCAGGCCCCATTATGCAGGTCTGCTAAGTCAACGTTTCCAAGGGAGGGGAGGGGGAGAGAGGCTGTTGTTGAGAAGATCACATTTAATTAGAAAAGAATCAAGTGAGTGTGTGGCATTGCACATCAGGCAGGCAATACTGCCGAAAAGGACCTAGGATTGATCTGTATGGGAATTCAGCTTTATGTAATAATGATTACAAATGACTGAAGGCAGTTGAAATACTTGTATTTAGTCTGCAGGCAATTTTCAGAATACAGATAAAAGCAGGGAAGACCCAAACCAAGTAAGCACTTTCTAAGGTAATTGACACATGCATAAGGGAGTATGAAGATAAGAGAAGCTTGTGGAGATCTGAAGGAAGAGATTCATTTTCGACTGATTTTGAACGATTCACAGACATTTGAATGCGCCTGAAAGAGCAATGGAAAAAGATGCTGTAGCAGGGGTGTCAAACTGGTGGTTCACAGGCCGGATGCATCACGCGCAGGCCATGCCCATCCTAGCTCCGCAAATGGGAAAAATGTCACGAAATGTCATGTGATATCAACGTGACGCCACGAATTTGACATCCGTGTGCTATAGCAATGATGGGAGAGATAAAGATCATTAATTCTGTTTCAACCATCTGGATTTTGTGGGATTCAAGCTCCTACTGGGGCCCTTCCACAACATCCATAGGGCTGTGTCAATTCAGTGTTGGGCGATGCCCTTGTTTGTTTCTGTAACTGAAGAGTTTTGAAAGTTCAAGGAAAGTGGAGTTACTTAATCCCAAAAGTTAATCAAATCAGTTTTCGATCTAGAGGAAATGCTGTATTTAAAATAGAATTGTATGATGTGTCTCTAGGCTGAAGCAGTGGTGGGATTCTACCGGTTCAGACTGGTTTGGGTGAACCATTAGCTCCGACTTTCAGCTGTGAGAGAACCAGTTCTCTCTTTCTTTGAAATGCCCCCCCCTCTGCCCTCCCTGCATTATACTCACCTATATTTCTGCTTACGAAGCCCAGCTGATCGGGGCGGCAGAGTGGATTGCCGCTCCTCAGCTGTTTTCCTTGTTCTCAGCAACGCGAAAGTTTAATTTTCTGCAAACTGTGCACGCATGCGCAGCATGCATCTGGCATGTGTGCACTCAGCAAACCGGTTGTTAAACCGGTAGGATCCCACCACTGGGCTGAAGGAACTTGGGATGTTCCGTTTGAAGGGTAAAAAGATATAAGATTGGTGCCCAGGAACAAGAAGTTGTCATTTGGAAGTTGGTCAGGAACTCTTCTCCAGTCACTCATTGCAACTACCTGAATTGGAAAAGGATGGTAACATGTTTACAATAGTGGAGCTATTGGGGGTTCTCCATCCCTGGAAGCTTTTAAGCAGAGGTTGGATAGCTACCTCTTGAGCATCATTAAATTGGTTTTCCTTAACATTGCAAAGGGCTGTGTCACATTTCTGTGATTCTATATTTCTATAATTCCATACAGAAGCTTATTCTTTAGTAGATATCCATGTAGGTATGCTGTAAGTACACACACACACACACACACACACCATTTGAAACATGGGGATTTTAGCTTGCCGAGACTGTCAAATCTTGTTTGCTGCTGAATTGTTCATGCTTTGGCACTGGACAATACATAAATGTTTAAATTGCTCGATATGTCTAACTGAATTACCTTCACATTGCAAATAAAAATGGGAAAGGCTGTCTCTAGCACTTCAGCTTATTCACTTAGACATGTCTGCTGCAATGCCACTTCGTCTTTTCACTATTTCTTTCTCAGTGAAAAAGAGAATGTAGAAAAATAAATTTAAAATAATGAGAACATGTCTTTTTCAGGAGAAGTGAGTTAGATTTTAAAGCAGGCTTGTGTCCCATTCAGGAGACTGCTTCAATTTTGGTGAACAAAGAGAAGAATCTTTGAGTGATTTGTTACTTCCAGAATATATCAGGAGATGTTCCAGGCATTCCATTGAGATAAATTCCTTGAGATTCCCCATTAACCTTAAGAATGCAGGGTTCAGGGTCAGTGGTCTGTCTTAGCAAAAACCATTTCCTGTGTCCTTAGATCAGAGAAACACAGTCCAAGAGATCCCAGCATGTCCAATGAAGATTTCTGTTTATTATCACATTGTAAATGTTCATTAGTTGGAAGTTCAGGGGGCCATGGTGACCAGGGGTGGGTTCCACTTACCTTTGCTACCGGTTCGCGACAGGAGCGCATGCGTGCACATGCACAGAAGCTTCTTCCATGATGACGTTCGAGCAGGTGGGTGGAGCCTCCCGCCGCCGTTACTACCAGTTTGCAAGAACCGGACCAAACCGGTAGCAACCCACCACTGATAGTGACTTATGTGGTTAGGATGCTGAATCAAAATACTATTGAGAGGTTGACAGCTCAGCAGTTTGAACCCCAAAAGCGAGCCACATGACGGAAGGTGTTCCTGTCAATTTGCCCACCTAGCAGTTTGAAAGCATGCAAATGCAAGTAGACAAATAGGTAGCACTTTTGTGGGAAAATATCAGGGCCACAAAAAGGAACCACATCAAGCATTTCCTGGGAAATGGTGATGTCACTGGGTAATCTTTTCAACTTGGAAGCACCTTGGTACGTGCAAATATAGCACTGGTAGTATAAGTCAGAAGTGGAAAATTATTAAATATCTGTATGAAGAATAATTATATCAACCAGATTTCATCTTTATTACATATAAATCCAATTGAGTTTTTCTCCTGCTTTCTCCCACTATTCCTGGTAAGCTATTCATTTTATTTATTTATTAAATTTATATAGCCATCCAAGTCACACATAGGGTGAATTTGGGCAACTTACAACATTCACAAGCAGATGCAGCCCAGAAAAAGTTGTGCATATCTGTACTGAATTATTACAGCTAGAAAAAGTGATTCAGAAAGTCCAGTGATCTGGTTGTGAATGTGACACACTAAGTAAGAAAAAACCCACATGTTAAAATTAGGATTGTTTTCTATTTTATAATTTGGCAGAGTTAATACTAATAAAATGTGTTTTGTTTTTCTGTTTCCTTGGAAGCCAAAAGTTGCATAAACTTCTGTTTTCTGTATCCCTACATTGTTACTGTTTTTTATGCGGATTTTTTTTCTTTAATGGAACTTTAATGAGTTTAATGCAACTATTGCATTTTATGTGATCTTGTTTGGAAATTCTTATTAAAAAGAAAGGATCACAAGAAACAGATTTGTAAAAAGATTTTGCTATGAGCTACAGTATTTGCAAGGATCACAGAAATTTCATTCCATGTAATTGATGATCTTATTCAACAAATGTGCTAACCTACAATGTACTTCATTTGATTTGGTCTCAGAATGCAACTGATTGCGATTTGTATAATCCTGATTAAAGAAACGTGCAATATATGAACTCAGGGAGTGTATGGGTTCATTTCAAAGAATGAAGTTGCCTCAATATCTTGCATTCTTTTTACCCATAATGAGATTCAGGGAGTGGGGGGGGGAGTAGGGTAGTGAAAAGATAACCAGAATATATAAATGGTTGGCTATGACTTATAACAATGACAGATCGTGGATGGATAAATCGCTATTCATTCATTTTTTGGATCAAATGATAAGCCATGATGCAACACCAAAGTGCAGTATGTGACATAAGACAAAAGTAGAGCATTGTATAAACCAGTGTTTCAGTACACACTACTTGGCCTAGAGCCCAGGTTTGATGTAAGACAAATTCTTATGTTCCTATAATTCTATTATTTCTATTATTCAATTGTAATTGTTCTGGACAGTTTAGGAATGTATGAATTTGGGCATGGCATCTTCAAGAATTCAAATTAAATTACATACAGCAAGAAAATGAATCTTAACTAACAAATAACGAAAACAGCTAAAAAACTTTTAATAAGCATATTTTTATTTAAAATAAAAAGTAGTTATGATCTTTTTAATAGGGTACTGCACAATCTCTATATGCAACAGAGGGTTTTTTTTGGTACAGAATGTTATGTATTGAGCAATATCCTTAAATACTAAATATATGTTAATGGCTTTGTCTTAAAAACATAACATTAATTCTAAAACTGGTTTTGGCCATGATCCAATGAACTCCATGAATATTATGAGACTTCAGGTTTTCCCTTTCCCAAAGCAGACACCCTGGTACAGGTACAAGATGCTTTTATTTATTTCTAAAGGAACTCTTTGGATCATGGCCATTCTCATCAGTTACTTAACCACGGCTACAGATTTTCAAAGAACAAGAGCTGTTTTAATCTGTAATGTGATGTACACTCAAAAAGGCAGATCTTAAAAGAGTTATTTACATTCATGCATTAGCTTTTAACACACTATCCTTGCAGTTTAAAAATCATATATTTTAGTTGCAGAGATGCAGGAAACGCTATAAAGAATATATAAAAATATATTTATAACAGTCACAATTCTCCGTTGCCTTACACTATGAATTATTTTAGGTAGTTGTGCAAAGCCAAGAGCAAAATTGGTACAAAGATATCATGTGAAGAGGATAGGTTTACACCCATTTTGCATGATAGAAATCAGTTGGAAAGTGCGAGGCAATGGAAATTCAACTCCATACATATGTCATATATGGCTATGTTCCAGCCAAAGTGAAGCACTCTCAAGACCCAGAAGGAGATTTTAAACACATGCTTTGATCTACTCTCTCATGGAAATGAATGGGACTCAACAAATCATATTTTTGGTGGAACCACAATCCCTCTATGTATATACTATAGCACACTTGTTTTTAGTAAGAAGGTTGCAAGCTGAGAAAAATCTCAGCTGTTGTGTGATGTACAATCAGCTTGATATAAGTAGAGCAATATAAGATATATTAATAAACTGAAAAGCTTGCTTGCTATATGGCCTTTGGTTCATAAAACCTTTCAATCTGTTTTTTTTTAAAAAAAAGACTAAAAATAAAAATTTTAATCCCTGTAAATTGTTATATTGAATTATGCTTTCAGCATGAGGTTATCATTATGAAACAGAAAGACACACACCCTTTATAAATACTTGTATATTTCATTTGTATTTAATTAAACACATTAGAGAGCACATTGTTTTTTATTTATTTTTTGAACAAGTAGTTTCAAATCAAATTTTGGTTATATAATAAAGCACTAGAAGGCATATTCCTGTTTTGAAAGCTGGGAACAAGGTATAACTTCAGAAGAGTTAAGTTATTTCTAGGGTTTATAAAAATTGAATGCCCCTTAATGTAATTAATATTTTTGTCAGCTTTTAGTCAAAACTTGTATTTTAGTCAAAACTTTTAGTCAAAACTTTGTACAACAAAAGTTGTATGATAATTATTTGGAAAAGATTGACACTGAGAAATAAGATTTAGAAATAAGTCTAAATCTTCTGAGACCAAAATCAAATCATTTTGTAAAGGCCAATCAACCCCTCTTCCCCCCCCCCCCAAATATTTGGAAACAACAATTTCCAAAATTATGAACCAGTAAAGATTCTCTTTAGATTCCTGGTAACTACATGGACATATCTATATTTAAATAGATTTCTTGTGATATGCTATTAATGTCTGGGATCTCTCTATATATATTTCAACTTCTCACTGTCTCATGCATCCTTGAGTCTTCCTTGAATCTTAATGCAAGATGGGTTGGATGCAACATTTTTAGATTGATTAGGGTTGGCCAGGTGTTGCCATGTGTCTTCATTCTGATTATCTGGAATGGGTCAAGCCAAAAAAGTGGATGTAGGAATTCTAAAATTACCACTACATTTAATCTTCAGCTTCTACAAACTCCTACTGTACAAACCACTCATATGAATAATGTGATTATTCTTCTGTCTATATTATTGTGCCTGTGGAGTAGCATACACAGTGAAATCTCAATTTAATGGATTCTCATTTAATAGGTTTCGATGAAAATTCAGATTTATATCTGGACAATCCGTTAAAATAATAGACAAGTCTGTTGCATCTGAAGTGATTCATATGAGGCAGTTCAATTTATCTTAATTTTATATTATTCACAGTAATGTAATAGATATTCTGGAATAACAAAAAAAAAAAAAAAACCCTTTCCAAAAAACTCTGTTAAGGTACACTGCTCCCTGCAGTGTAAAATTTTATTTTTCCTATTTTACTGATAGGAATAGCTTCAAATACCACAAAATATAAACTTTTTATATATCCCACCTTCTTTCATGCAGCCTTCTAGGTAAGATACGTATGTATGGTATATGCATGTATGGTATGTTACAAACACATAATCTGTCATTGAGATTTTTTTGAAAGAAGCCAAAATAAAATGAAAACATAATTTGTAATAATTTTAAGCTGCTCATTGACATGTATAGAATACATAACAGAAATTCTGATGACTATAATACAGTTTTGAATATTCAATGATATAATTAGAGCTAATAACTCTATATAATATAATATAGAGTTATAACAACATAATATAATAGCATCCCAGTTTAACTGCATATCTTCAGTAGTCCTCAAAGGCCAATGTATTATTATTATTATTGTTTAGACTTCTATACCGCTTCATAGTGCTTTACAGCCCTCTCTAAGCGGTTTACAAAGTTAGCATATAGCATATTGCATATTAGCATATTGCATTAGCATTAGCATATTGCCCCCAACAATCTGGGTCCTCATTTTACCCACCTCGGAAGGATGGAAGGCTGACTCAACCTTGAGCCAGTGAGATTTGATCTGCTGAATTAGCAGTCAGCTGAAGTAGCTGCAGTACTGCACTCTAACCCCTGCGCCACCTCGGCTTATAATGTATCCATGTATGTATGTATGTATGTATGTATGTATGTATGTATGTATGTATATATGTATGTAACATGTATACATATGTATGTATGTATGTACATATGTATGTAACTGGGAAACTGTGAGTTCTAGTCCAGCCTTGGACAGGAAGATAAATGGATGACCTTGGACCAATCTCTCTCAATCCTAGGAAGGAGGCAATGGCAAACCACTTCTGAAGAACCTGGCCAAGAAAACTGCAGGGACTTGTCTAGGCAGTCTCTGAGAATCAGACATGATTGAATGAAAGAAAAAAAGTTACAAATATATCAGAACATATTTTAGCCTCCACTTGAGTCTTAGGGAAATCTACACAGTTCTATCTCCTATATTGCTCTCAGGTTCAAAAAAAATAAAAAAATAAAAACAAGCAACCCCTCAGCAAAAGACAACTTGGACAACTTGGCTTGGCAAGCAGCCAAAATTCTCTCTATTGCAATTAAAATAAGAGCAGTTATTAGCAGCCAGTTTTTTAGTTTTTCTATTTTTTTAAGTTGGATATATTTATTGGCTTGATGTTCAAAAACATTTTTCTTCTTTTTGTTTTACTATTTTTATGTTAAACTTTATTGTGCATTTTGAACTGTTCTTCACAATTAACTAATGACGTGTTAAGGTTAAATTAAGTTGGATTTATGAATCATGTGCTTTTGTTAAAACAAGAATTACATCTGTCTTGAAAATAATGTTTTCTCTGTTCTGATTTTACTTTGGATTTGTCAGTGACTATAATATAGAGTATGAAGATTTCTCTGAAAATACATTCTTACATGGAATTCAAAAGGCTTTCAGAATAAAGGACTAACAAGACATTCAGCCCAAAGGTATTTTGACTTAAAATGATTTGCAGAGCATTTTAAGTACTGATGGATGTAGCAGATGTAAATAATTAAGACTGGTATCCGCTATGAAATTTCTATTTAACTTCACTCAAGGTTTAACAGGAACTCTGATCCTTTTAATGAATGAAAGCAACAATGCAACACAATCGCAATGCAGTTGGGGACACACTGCAATCTCTCTTTTTTTCTGTTAAGATCTTTTGAATCATTTAAAAGATTAACTCATGGAAGGATGCTCCACCACCCTACTCTTTTCAAACCTGACTTCCGTCACTGACATGGCGAAATAAGGTATGAAGGGAATTACCAAAATATGTTTTTCCATCCCATACTGGGCATTGGATTGTATGAAAAGAAATGAAGTTGTCATCAATTTACATGTTAACTTCTTACCCAGTAAACCAGCTATACCACTAACAGTCTGGTGATCGTCACTAGATTCAGCGGTAAAACATGTTTAGCATGTGGCATGATCTGGATTTAACCTGGATCATCCTTGGGGGCAAAAGGCAAGGAAACTGCTACTGCAGTTAAAGAAAGAGTACATGGACCGATGGCTAAACTAACATAACTCGCATCCTGTGTTCATATAACATGGTATACTTTTTGCTCAGTCTTTCCATCACCTGAACTATGGAGCAGAGGGGCTGCATTTTTTCCAAAATAAAGGAGAGCATTGAATTCTATGGGGGAAAATTATACTTGAATTATTTTTGTTTTTGCCGTCACAGAACTATTAAATTCAATCTTGAAATTAAATGACTGGTTCACTAAAATTCTTCTGATAAACGTAATAATTGCACCCTGCATACATACAAAGTTTATGCTATAAAGCATGTCTGTTCTATTTTAGGAAAAAATATATACTTTTGACAGATTATAACATTGAAATCTGATGAAAAAGAGTGCAAATATCCCCATGAAACATTCAAAGTAGGATTGAGGGGGGAGTAAAATACTGTGACTGTGGAGTATGGTTTTAAGAGGGTTTTTTTTTTGTTTTTTTTTTTGAATTGGCAATTAATTCTGAACAATTCTGCCTCCAAGAATCCAAATTATATTATTTTTACTGTTGCAATTACAACAGGCCAAACTAATTGGAAACGAAAGCCCCAGAAATCTGAATGTACTTTGATTGCTCCATTTTCACCAAGACTTAACAAGATACTAACTATATTATTTAGAAGGGAAGAAATTTAGATAAATATGTTAATTTATGTGTTTTCTCCACAGATCTCTCCTTAAGAATGTTTCCCCTTCTGAATATGATGGGGGAGGTTATTTCAATGGACTAGATACAGTTCAGCTTTTCTTATTCTTGTATTTTCACTTATGTTTAGGGACATTGTAGCCTGCAGTCGTGTTCTGCAAAATTTTTTAAAAACCAGCTGTCAGAATCATGGTGCTGTTATTTTGTTCATGGTTTTTTTTTTCATGGCCATTTTAATAAAATAGGTGGAGGTCCATTATACGGCTGTTTTACTGAGGTCTGGAGAATAGCTAACAGCTAAGCTACAGAGAAGCCTCTAAAAGTGATAGTTATGCAATTCACACAATGGATTAATTAGGAGGAAAGAAGGGACATCAAACTGGCAAACAAGTTTATTATTCCTCTAATATTATCTTTAACAAAAGCAAGAACTGCCTATGCGAACACTGATTGTCTTTAAAAGAAATACTTCTATCCAAGTGCAGATCTCTTTTATTGCTTTCTGGCACCTGCTTTCTCCCTTTGTACTTCTACTTCTCATGGATCTACCTGCAATTTAATAGGGTCTGGTTTGATACCAGTCCTTGAAGACCCCGAAGAAAGGAAAATTTCTTGCACGATTAACTGTAGTATAAACTAGCTAAAGGTTACGGACTTCTCTTCTTAAATGCCTATCAACTCCAAGTTAGTGTAGTGAGTGGAGAACAAGGGAACGAGCCTTCAAAATCTGTTAGTGACCCTGCTCATCCTGATGAATAGCAGGAATGAAAATCAGGCTTGTTGCTGATCTCTCATCTGCAACCGGTGAACTTCCTTGAGCGAGCAGGGGATTCTGAAATTCCACTAATAAAGTCCTTCTTGACGGAATGGAGAGCCTTGTTAACAAATGTAACCGAAATAGCTATAGAAATGCTGAATCGATCAGCAAATATGAAGCCCAGAAATGGAAGATGATACCAGTCCATGCTATTCTATTCTCTGTTTTACCACTAATAATTGAGCACTCCAATATCTAAATAGCTGCACAATTTAAAACTCAATGTTTTAGTATTTTGTTCATTTCTAGTTTATTTTTCATTTTTTTATGTTTCTCTGCATAAAACTATGTGGTAATTAAAACATATTTTAGTACTGCACTGAGAGGTTTACTTTATATATATCCTATTACTTTATATATTTTCTTAAATTAATAAATGCGACTATTTGCACAAGTAGTCCTCAAATTAACACCATTCATTTAGCAACCATTGGAAATCACAACAGTGGTGAAAAAAGTGATTACAACCAGTCCTTGCATTTTCTTTGCAGCGTCTCTGTGGTCATAGGATCAAAATTTGGGTACTTGGCAACTGGCATGTATTTGGGGGTCACATGACTACCATTTGTGACCTTCTCAGTCAGCTGCCAACAAACAAGGTCAATGGGGAAGCCAGATTTGCTTAATAACCACGATTCATGTAATGACAATGGCAAAAAAAAAAAAAAAAGTTTGTAAGAAGGGGCATTGTGGTCATGAGTTGCCAAGGCAAATTTAAAGAAACTGATGAATATTCTTGACCAAAATGCAGGCCTAAAAAAAAGTGAGTACAATCCTAAGAAAAATGACATTGAAAGAACTAAAAACCAAGATTCAATCCAGGAGCCAAAATTGATGCAAGAGGTAGGAAGACGGAATCTGAAATACGTGTGGCCTTGATTCCCTTGAAGATATGGTTAAGCTAAATATGCTTATGTCAATGACGGGTATCTGAGATTATTTTTTTAATGATAATCTTATTTATTTTTTATGAATATTCTGCTGGCTCACTGTAAAGAAAATTTTATATATAACCCAGGCAAATTAAAAATAAAAATAATAAACAGTGGCTGACAGTAAGATGTAGGTTTCTAAATAACAAGTTTGCAACATTGACAAAAGCTATACAGCAGGCAGTAAGAAGATTCCCCAGTCATGCCACTTGGAAAAAATGTTTTTGATATTTCTAGGAGTAAAGGCAAACAAATCTATTTTTTCCAAGGCTGTGGGAAGGTATTCTAAAAATCCGTTATGTAAAATCTCTGCTGGAACTTGAGAGAGCCACATTTTTGCAATTTACAAACACAATCATTTCCTTGAGTCCACTGTGCTTCTCACTACCAATCCCTCTCCCCTGCCCCCCCGGCACACTTCTTGACTCCATAAAAAAATGAAATAGATAAGGCAGAGCAATCCCCACAGATCCTATATCTTCAGAATTTATTAAAATCAATTCAAAATGGTGGGCATTACTCCATATTAATTTTGTTTTGTTTGAAAAATCTCTTATCAATAATAAAAGGGAAAATTCCACCATAGTACCCATGTTATCAACAGTAGGCACAGGGCCATTTTAACAGCATGATGGTCCCCGGGCAAAGCAGTGTAGTGGGGCCCCTACGACAACTACTCACAGGAATAAAAATGTCAATGGTCGATAAAATTAAACATATATTTGCATGTTAGTATTAATTTTAATTTTAAAAAATGCAATAAATATGTTGCTGTATTTATATGATACAAGGTGCATTGAAAGGTTAACATACACAGATTAGTATGGGGCCCCTAGGCCTGTGGGGCCCATGGGCAAATGCCCAGCAGGCCCTGGCATTAAGACAGCCCTGAGTAGGCAAACTTTATGCTATGTATCTCTTAAATGAGTTAAAGTCATAGCTGGCAGATCCTAAAATCTTGGGGACTGAACAGATTGGGTTCAGAGAAGGTTGCTCTACAATAGATTACATATGGTCTTATACCATCCCATTGAGAAATATTTCTGGGGATCGATGTGTAATCTTTTCATAGTTTTTATTGGCTTAAAGCAGCTTTCAATTCTCTTTATTTATTATTTAGCTGATTTATGTGCTGCTCATCTCATCTGTTTCGAGGAGACTACTATGGGAAACACAACTGACCAGAAGGCAATTATTCTAAATCCTTTTTTGCAGATTACATATAGTCCTAATGGCACTTTAACTAATATATTTCCTTCTACAGGTGGAGCTAGAGAAGGGTGTGTCTTGACTCCAATCTTGTTCAATTTTTATATGAATGATTTGGCAGCCTCATTGGAAACTGAAGACTTTTCTGCCCTATGTTGACAAATACATTTGTGCCTTTTTTATTATATGTTGATATCACCGATTTTGCTTTGTCAGAAGTAACTATGTCTGACAGCCTTCTAGCAATATTACAGTAATAACAAATCAACTGTAAAGTATTCTAAAACGAAGGTACTAATCTTTTCCTGGTCCAGGAAATCATATAAAAGGTATTTTGATCACATCATATCGAACAGGTATGTTTAGGATTTCTTTCACCATCCTGTTTAAATGAATTTTCCTTATCCATCCTAGAAATGAGATTTATAAGGAACCAATTTTCTAGCGAGACACCCTGGCAACCCTTACTCCTTGGGAATATGCTTTTTTGTACTGTATCCTCTACTGGTATATAAAGAACAAATACAACCATTACTTTTTAAGATTCCTAGGAATAAGTTATTTATTTTATGTTAACTTACTGCCTTGCAGATGCAAGCTCAGACATAACTAAAATGGTTGCAAAAGTATTTTATATTGCTATTAAAGGCAAGTTATTGTTGCTGCAACAACATTAACTATATTGATTTTAAGTATTATTGTATACTGTTGACTGGCCAAAGGCTCTAAAATCATTCATTCATTCATTCATCCATTCGTTCGTTCGTTCACTCACTCACTCACTCACTTATCCATCCATCATTTTTCATATTTAACTGGGACAGCATTATACAGTGACTTTGTCTAAATGAGGGAGTATCAGAATTCAATACAGAGATGTCCCCCATCCCTCACTTTTAAGAGGTTCTTATTTCAATTCTTATTTGAAAAACTGATTGTAAATTGGAATACACTGGAATTCTACTTGGAGACAATCCTAGCTACATTCAGCCAGCACACCAACATCTTAGAATTTAGGACTGACACAATACCATGATTCTAGACCACAGAACTTCTTTTAGACTGCTTGAATCTACAAAGACAGAATATCACTGAAGCTTGACAGCAAGACAAAAAGTCAGATCGTGACACATCATTTTGTTTTGTTTTTCTGGTACAGCTGTGACAAATGAAGGCATATAAAAGAAAAGACAGAAACCATATTTTAGGTTCTTAATCAAGGTATGGACAAGTAATAGCATCAGTCGTTTTTTTACAAATTAAAGTGACTGTGCCTAACAAGACACTGTGACAATGGAGAGTTGGATTATGCTTTTAAACTGTTTGTGGTACTTTATCACAAAATGATATAACACAGAGCAATTTTGGCACTATTGGCAGCCCCTTATTAAAGAGGGGACTGGTCTATCACAGCTTTTTCCCTACAACAGAAAATTCTTTATTTAGCACTCATTTGGAGGAGCTACTCAAGGAATAGGAAAGTCTTTAAGTTGTTTCCATTGCAGCTTGTTGTTCTCCAGAGTCAAACATTTTTAGATCATTCTAGAGATCTTGTCTACAGATTAGTGTGGTGGATATACATGTGCAAAACTGCAAAATAATAATAGATGTACCCAAATATAGATTTTTTAAAAACACTAAGGCCCAAAATGTTTCTGGACTATGGATTAACCGTATTTAAAACACTTTAAAAATGTTATACTAGGTAATACTTTTCTTTCAATCAATAAAGCTAATTGCTGTAAGACATTCTGAATTCCTTTATGTCTGTAGTAGTGGCATCTGTATCTAGTCATCAGATTGTGTAGGAGAGGATACATTCCATGAAATCATGCAGCTGGGCAGGAAGGGATGTTCCCTTTCAGTGAATGGAAATTTTCCACTTTAACAATATGATCATCATAAAGGGTGGGTCTTAAAATGACTGTAGAGAAACAGAAAAATGCAAAGCTTGAATTTGCAAGCCCAATTATGGTATTTTACCGTCTTGAATAGATCACTCTCTTAATCATCAAAGGATCGCTGAAGCATTTTCAAAAAATAAACAGTCAATCAAAGATGAGGAAGGAAGAAGGGGCACTGCAATGTTGCTTTCAAAAGAACAAGCATGCAGTGAGTAGGCCTCTGTGAATCCCTTTTTCAGAGTAGCCCCTGGTATAATCCCACTTTTTGTGACACTCAGCAAGCCAAAGAGGAGTCACCTGCTTTTCTTCTCCGAATATCTGAAGCGTGCGCTATTTCTGAAATGAAGTCCTCGGCCATAAGTCTTCTCTTGATGCTGCATTTCACCCACCTTGCATATTCCATGTGTGCTTTTAATGTTTACTATTCAAGAGGTGGTTTTGAAAATTACGCCACTGCATTGTTAGCATCAACTGTCTTGTTGTTTTGACAGGATGTCATTGCATATTCAGCTTGACTTGTTCCATTTTCTTCTGTTCTCATAGGTTTCCTTCGTTGAAGCCCAATCAAAGTGATATTTTAAAAAGAAAGGAGACAAAAACAAATTCATTAGCTATACTGAATTGCTGAATTACATTAGAAATACTGAAAAACATTCTGTATAGATGTCTAATTATAAAAGGATTCCTGAAACTAAAATCTCAGTGGATCTCAGTCCACTACTGACTTTGTGCAATTCTATAAATTTTCAAATTTGGAAATATCTACACCATGAATTACTGAAGAATTCTGCCTGATGACAGAAAAAAGGGATGAGCATCCAGATGATTTCCAGATATTCAATTCTCATCAATGCCAGCAGGATTGCCAATGGCAACCATTTAGAGAGCAGGTGGTTGCATGCTCCTGAACAAGGAAAATGGGGGGAAATGCAAGACAATAAACCCTTGATTTAAAAGGTCTTTTCCTGGGTACTTTGGTTACAATGAAGAAAATCTGTCTGTATACTGGATACTTCTATGCACATATACAATTTGCTACTTTATGCATGTATATAATATGTGAAATGCACATGTATAAAATCTAGTGCCATTTTATGCATAAGCAAAATTCATTTACATTTAAGAGATATTCTATTTTTACAGCTGGCATTGTTCCCTATAAGTCTGTTAAATCTAATAGTTTTTACATCTTAAATTCTGGACCAAGCCTTATTTCCTGTCACCTTTTACTTGTCTACCTGTCATCTAGCTACTCTATTCAGAGATATTCAGAAATATCTAGACATGAAAACCAAACCATACATAATTACAGTACCCTACTGTACCATAGTCAATTGATAGGGAGATGGGAGGCACATAAATATAATAAACAAACAAACAAACAAACAAAAGAATTTCCAGTGGCTTAAGTATCTACAAATGAAGAAAAGTGTTGCTTCTAAATCATGCAACAGATAGGGGGAAGATTCTGTAGACCACAGGTGTCAAACTCGCCACGTCACGTTGCCATCACATAACATTTCACAATGTTTTTCCCATTTGCAGAGCTGGGGTGGGCATGGCCTACATGTGATGCATCCGGCCCACAGGCTGCCAGTTTGACACCCCATAGGCCCTTAGCTTTCCTCTCTTCTGGGAGATGCAGATGTGGGCAGGTTCACTCCTTAAAACAGCCTCTTGCTGTGAGGTGTGGCGAGGGACACTGTTACATTATTATTGCTAACATTAAACTGTCCATTTAAACAGAGCTTGCTTTTACATGAACACTGAAGTTTGTAATCTTAACCTGTCTATTTTTTCCGACATGTACACAATTTAGAGTTTTGCAAAGATCAATAGCAACCAATTTATGATATTCAAGTTTGCTTTATAAGACATACAGCCCCAGAGATCACTTTGAACTCTGTTTTTTAATTCTAGATACAAGACTGGAAGGGGAGAGAATCCAAAGGCATTATAAATACGCTGTTTCAGTAGGAACAAAATGAAGAATGTATGATGACTGATTGTATGATGATCAATCAAACCTCTATTATGGTCTCTGGGTCAGAAAGCACAATAATATAATACAGAGATTTATAATTATTATAAAACTTTCAAAAAGCAATACAATTACATAAAATGCATTATTCAATAACCCAGTTATATTGTTTAAGATGACTTCTGGCATGATGATAATCCAATTCAGCTACAATATATTAAGCTTCATAAAATATGTTTATTTCCTGGCAAACAAGAACTATGGTATATTAATGTCAGTTGTGACTTCAGTACTGTCACAGGTAAATTGTAACAGCAATAGCACTTATATACCACTTCCTAGAGATTTACAGCCCTCTCTAAGAAGTTTCCAGAGTCAGCTTATTGCCCCCAACTATATGAGTCCTCATTTTATTAACCTCAGAAGGGTACAATATAAAGGTAGCTTACATAGGAACTGTCAGTGATTATATTATCAGTGATATACTTATTAGTATATATTTCTACTTAATCAGACATTTTTAATTATAAACTAATTCACTTCAATTAAAAGTATTAATCAGATATATTCATATTTTTCAGGATTACCAAAAAATAGTGAAAATAATCATGTACTGTTTAAAATAGTCAAATACAGGTAGTCTTTGACTTACGACCCCTTGTTAATGACCAAAGGTACAATGGCCCCAGAAAGGGTGCTTTACAGTCCATAAAGCAGTGCTGGCTGTCATAAAACTTTATGCTGCTCCTACCCCCCATCCTTGGCCACATGATTGCGATCTGAGTCCTTGGCAACCTGTTTGCACTTAAGACCAGTTTCCAAGCAACTCGCCGTCATGTGATCATCTTTTCCAAACTTCTCTGCTGGTTTCTCTAGATCAGTGATGGCTAACCTTTTTGCCATCGCATGCCAAAAGCAGGGGTAGTGGGAGGGGGGGAATTGCGCGTGCGTGTGCCCACACCCATAATTCAATGCGCCCCATCCCCCCATGCATGTACGCATGACCCCCCCACTCTCCCCCTGCTTTTGGCATATGATGGCACAGTGGGCCTGGTAGGCCCATTTTTTGCCCTCTCCAGGCTCCAGAGCCTTTCTAGGAGCCTGGGGAAAGCAAAAACAGCCTTCCCCACCCCCACCCCCCGGAAGCCCTCTGGAGGCCTGAAAACAGCTCATTTCCTGACTTCCAGTGGGCCCGGAAGACCCGAAAATCAGCTGGCCAGCACGCAGATGCATGCTGGACTGAGGTAGGGCAACGCTCGTGTGCCCACAGATACGGCTCCATGTGCCATCTGTGGCACCCGTGCCATAGGTTCGCCATCACAGCTCTAGATATTCAATGGGGCAACCAGGTTGCAAGCTGCTACCACCTGCCACGGAGCTGAGATTCTGGCAAGCAGGCAGCTCTTTGACAGTGAAAGGGGAGCTGAGATTCAAGAGTAAGATGGCTGCCTATCAAGGAACTCCTCGGGTGGATTGCAGAAATGGAGGTCAGATCCCAAAGATCAGTGCTGCCTTAGTGCAGTCTCTTAAAGGAGTTTCCCTTTGTGCAAAAGGGAGGGGTGGAGAAAGAGATCTTGAAGATCCCACTCTGTTCCTGCAGCCCACCACAGGGGGTTCTGTTCCATGCATGGAGGGGATATGAACTTCTCCAGCGGGTTGCAGAAAGAAAGCCTGGATCCCAAAGATCCAAAATTTGTTTCTGCAGCCTACTACAGGAGTTCCTGACCGCCCATGGAGCTCTTTTGCTCTGTTCACTTAATGACTACAACTGGAGGAACTGGGATTAGGGTGTTGAGTGAAGTGGTCATGTGGGCATCTTGTTCACTCAATGATACATTCTGGGGTTGCAAGTCAAGGACTGCGTGTATTTGAGTATTTAAAAAGTATACATTTTTAAAAACAATATTCCTAACTTTTGATCATTCTGTTTTAAAGCTTGCTTGTAATATAATTTAGAGTATGTTATATATTTAGGAAAACAAAACAAAGTAGATAAAACAATCCAAAGTCCTCATTATTGTCCTTTTGCAAATTTTCTTTATAGCCTCCAATTACTTGTTAAATCTGAAATATGTGTATATACAAAAAACTAATTATTTTTTAAAATCTTTCCTCAGTCTTCATTAGTCCAATTCTGTTCTACTTTTTTCTCCAATCTGCTCCATCTTTTTAAATTGGCATTTGTTTTGCAATTAGTACTGGTGTATGTTAAGTGCTCTTTAAATTCATAATATTCACTCCATGCAAATCCACTCCAAATTCATGCCAGAAGCAGAAGTAACTCATTAAAATGTCTACTATGAAATCTTCTACGTGCAGTTGTTTTGCTAATTAGCAGATCACTGATTGAGCTCTTTGTAAAATTGCTTTAAAATGAAAGGAGCAATTTTATGCTAAACAAATGAAACTTTATGATGTTGAGCAAAGAAATGAAATAGGAGTGCAAATTTGTAACCTTTCCATCTCTCATTTTCCTGCATCCGAAAACCAAGAGAATATTATTTCAAAAGTGTTCAGTTAAATACATCCTATTCTTATCAATCTGTCCCATTCAGACAGCAAAGCAACTACGAGAGAAAGAGATAGAAACATGGGCCACAACCACTGGAAAATGTTGCAACTACTTCTATGGGAAGCAATGCAGTAGAACAGGATGTAACTGAATCTAATTATTTCGGAATAATGAACTTCTTTCACTCCTTGTTTTTCATGGTCTGTCTTCTGTTACAATGAAATCTAACCATTTATTTAGTGTTGCCTGACACTGAAAATGGGGACCAAAAAGGAGGGACGACTTAGTCATTTAAACCTGATGGTAGGAAAGAAGAACTAAGAAATATTGGATGGGAAAGGCTAAAGATGTTTGTTTTCCTCATAGGGGGGTAGCTCAGGTTCTATTTTAGACATTTCCAGGTAGTCCTCAACATACAACTACAACTGAGTCCAAAATTTCTGTTGTTGACGTATTTGTTAAGTGATTTTTTTTGCCCCATTTTATGACTTTTCTTGCCACAGTTGTTATGTGAATCACTGCAGTGTTAAGTTATTAACATGATTAAGTGAAACATCGCTTCCCCGTTGACTTTGCTTGTCAGAAGGTTGAAAAGGTGATCACATGACTCTGGGACACCATCATAAACATGAATAAGTTGCCAAGCAGATGAATTTTGATCAAGTGACCAAAGTCCTACGTCACTTTTTTCAGTGTGGTTGTAACTTTGAATGGTCACTAAATGCCAAGAATGGTTAACACTGTTCAACCATTAACAGTAGTTAAGTTTTAAATTAAATTAAAAATTACTGAAATTAATTAAGATGAAGGGGTAGTTAGGTCCCATGTATCCACATATTTTGGCAAAAAGGGGGGGATTGTAGGATGTTAGCACCCACCCCTCCTAGAAGAATGAAATATTATAGGAAATATTAAAAAGGCAGAATATTATACCTCCTTGGATGAGAAAAGGAAATACATGCTCTTGGAAAGCAGCCCCCACCTTTGCTAATAGCCCCAGAAAGACTGGGCCATCCTATCTACAAGACAAAAGGCTGGGCCAGCTTATCTACAACACAAAAGACCTTCACCCTTAGGACATAATAGGATTAGCCCTCTACCTATCTCACCACATGGCACCTGGGAAGGTTATACCTAGCAAGATTTAACCAAATCTTGGGACTCAAGACAACTTACAAAGTTACCTCTGCATGGCCTCATGGGAATCTGAAAACCAATTAGAATACATTTCTTTCACAGGAACAGGAAGCAAGTTCAAAGCCCAAGAGAGGGTATAAATATATCTCACTCTCCACTCCATGTGGTCAGCTACCCAGGACTTCAAACCAGGTCCACCATTAAACCATCTTTCCAATCAGCCTCCATGTTTCCAGTGTCTTTCTCCTCACTTGGACCTGAACCCTGATGGACATTTCTTCCAACAATTAATTTATTTTTTATTAGCTTGCCTTATATGCCACTGCATTTACAAAGATTCTAAGTAGTTACAAAAAAAAAAAAAAATGAGGAGCAGAATGTTCCCACATCTCTAAACACCTTTGTAGAATCTACAAAGGGACCAATTCACTTTTAATAATGCTTTAGGATGACTATCTGCAGAAGCAGTAAGAACAGAGAAATAAGCAACCTTCCTCATTCTTACCACCACTTGAATTTGATCTCTTCCCATGTCTGGTCATATAAACTTTTCTTTTTATGCCAGCTTCACTCTAAACACTTCTTAAGCCATTTTATCTTGGAATTTAGTAAATTCCAAGGAAATTACTTGGATTAATAGCCAAAGTTAGACTGCTTGGAAACAATCCTATCAAGTGCTGCAGGCACTTTCTTATTCTAGAAATCAGTGAGCTATTCAAGAGAACTCCCAACTAGGCTTCAGGGAACTCCACATTTGGTCTGTGGAAATAGAGGTGATTGATTAGGCGCCTGGGGTGGGCTCTCCTCCCTCCAGAAGTTTGTAGTGCCAGTAAATTATATTATAACCAGAGTGATGAAGCTGTGCCTTCCTCAGAACATCTCTCAGCTGCTCCAAACAAAAGCCAAAACTGACATGTGGCTGCCTATATGGATTAGGGCCATGATCTCCTGAAATAAATCCAAGGTTGTCATGATGGCCATGAACTCACAAATTATATCACTTCCTATGTATGTGAGAGATTAATTTTATAGGAAGATAAATTTACAACAGGACTCTTCTGATCTCTCTCCACTTTTGTGGATGATAGCAAGTTACTCAGCAAGAAGGAGAATGTTAAATAATTTTAAAATGTCAGCAAAACTGACATTTTAGTCGGACAAGAATGCTCAGATACACTAATTCCAATTAATGCCAAATAATAAAATCCCTCTTGCTGAATTAATTAAGAGTATCGTATCATTGCATCTCTTATTTACTCTGAACAGTCCACCATAGCTCACAAATACAGATAGTCCTTCTTTAGTGTCCACAGTGGGACCGGTATTTATTTATATATTTACTGTACATTTAATACTTGATAATTGCCCATCTCCCTTGGTCCTTAATGAAGTAGCTATCAGACTACATATAAGTGACCCTAGGCAATTCCTGGCCAGATACAGGTGCAACTAATAAGTCAGCCTATGTTAGTAAAAGGCACATGTGTTTGCAGTGTCAATGATTGAGAAACACCTCAAACAGTGAAACAAATTATTCACAGGGATTACAACTCTCTATAGCAGGGGTGTCAAACTCACAGCCAGCGGGCCAGATGCATCATGCACTGGCCACGTCAACCCCAGTTTAGTGAAGGGGAAAACATGTGATATGTCACAAGACGATAACGTGATGTCGTGAGTTTAACACCTATGCTCTATAGGCCTGGCTATGCATCAGTCAACCAGGCAGATGAAACACTCACCAATAGCACTTCTGGTTTATTATCCTGACAGTTTTGAACTGAATGAATCCAAGATGCTTTGTGATCTGCTGAAGATATTTCTTTATAAAATGAAAACCTGAACAACTTCAATGTGACCTATGGTCTATATTATTGTCAAGTGATTAGACTGGTCTTAACATCTGGGGAAAAGATACACACTGGTCCTAATATCTGAGAACAATTATAAAGCATTCTGGAAATCACAGATTCAATTTATAGCATCTCTAGGAATAGCTGTGATATTTCTGTTTTAAAGCCTTGATAGCTGGTGCATAGCTGGTGCATAGGATAAGGTAGATGGAGCAGTGATAGAATAATTTGTAAGGCAGATTATATGCCTACATTCTATTGGAAATAATGGACTGGTCAAGGAATCGCAGAATCATAGTTCATTTCATTTGTTTAGGATTTCTCCACAAAAATCAGGAATTTTTGGTTTAAGCAAGTTTACTGTATGAAATCTATCATTAGTTTATTTGTATGGCATATCAATATCCCCCATCTTAAAAAAATTCGACAGTTTTACATTATAGTTTTCTTACCAGGTATTATACTTAGCATAGCATAGCATAGCATAGCATAGCATAGCATAGCATAGCATAGCATAGCATAGCATAGCATAGCATAGCATAGCATAGCATAGCATAGCATAGCATAGCATAGCATAGCATAGCTCCACAGTCTACACAGAGATGTCCCTGTAATTTCCTTAGCAATAATATGTTAGTAGTTACTTCCAGGATATTTGTTTGATTTTTCTAATCCCTTCTACAACCCTAGGATTCATTGGTAACCTTTCATCCAAGTTCTCACTAAGTTTGACCCTGCATAATTTAAAAATAAATAAAATCAATTAAACATAAAGAGATGGGTGTGTCCCATGAAATCTTTACTATCTTTTTGGCATCTTGGGATAGTTATCATCTTTTAAAGTTACAAAACAAGGTTAAAGATTTAGAATCCATGCAGCATCCATGCATACTTGCACTACTAAAATGAAACTGCATTAAACAAGAACATATTTGGTCTTAATGCTGGATAAAATAGCATTGTTTAGAATATGACAGATTTACAGTTTGCTGTCCCAATTGGTTTGGGAGAATGCTTTCTGCCACAAGAATATGCCACTCTTAACCAACATCAATGAAGGCCTTTCTCTGTTTTGTTTTGGTTTTTTTTTTGCTTTTAGGCACAGTTGGGTTGTCCAACCTAGCAAAAGGCTACCCAGAGATAGCAAAGCTGTGCAATATCTCTGTTTTTGAAGCCTTTAGCAAATGTTTCCTTTGGTAAGCTTTCTGTTTTTTTGCAACTTCGCCTTATTCCACTACAAAGCACTTACTGCTTCCAAAGAAACATGTAGGTCTCTGCCATAGAAACTGTCTTCCAAATTGACTAGAAGAGTCTCCAACTCCCAACCTCCTTTTTTGCAATATATGCAGTGGCTCCATCATCAGTATTGTCCCAAATTTCCATCAGTTTGAAGGAAGCACACAGACACAACCTAAAATGCATGTACATGACTTAAAAAAACACAAAGGCTACCCAAGCATGGGGAAATTCTGATCCTACCCATGTGAGTGATAAGGTTTGTCCACTGTGACCTCTTCCTCTCTCCAAAACATTAAATCTATTTTTGGCCACCAAAATGTTGCCTTTTCCTGATCTAGAGGAGCCCTGGAGTTATACTTTTTAAATGTGTACCTCTGAAAGAAATGGAGCACTATCTCTCATAGAGTTTATAAGAAGCAGCCTTTATATGTGCTAAGACATTACCACATACTTTCTTGTGTCTGAAAACAAGCCAAACACTTCAGAGTTTTTATTTTCCAGTCTATATGTTTCCAAGAGAATAAAAAGACATTACAAGTTGAACTCTCACAATCTGTACAGACATCAGATAAAGATTTGACAGCATCTTGAGGCCTAAAATAGAATGATGAGCTTCACTATGGAGCAGGGCCAGTCTTCTCATTGTATAGTAGTGCCATCCAGAATTGTGGGATTATAACACTCATCATTTTTAGCTAGATTCAAGGGCAAAAAGATGTGAAATTAGTCTGATAACTGCATCATCTTCCCAATTGTCTGTGCTCATATAAAAATATCCTATTACAAGTTTCCTTTTCTTTATTCATAGTTTTTTTAAAAAAAATGTTTAATAAGATTATAACTAAACTATCAAAAAAGAAAGTAAAGAATCTTCACAATTTTAGAGAGCTATTTTCTGCCTGGCATGTGTAATTCTTTATCATATAATTTGTGTGCTGTTCTTTTTTAGACATAATTGTTTCTATTCTCAAGCATTAACACTGATTGACTTTAATTTAATGGGTGAAAACAAGAGGGTTGATTCTGAATTTCAGTAATTCTAATGTTCTGCAATGAGAAACTGATTAACAGATTGCCAGGTCACAACTGAGATTCTCTCTGGTCTTTGTAATGATTGATCATGCAGAAGACGCCACATTTATAATGAACACTACCTATTCTTGAGCTTTCTGCTGGGTGGTATACTTGGAATTCTGCTTGCAGAAAGGAATAAAAAGCAAAGAAAACTGTATGGACCTCTCCATGTAATTGTCTTGGCAGCAATACCAAAGTGGTTTGCCATTGCTTTCTAGCCTACAGCTGTGGAATCCCAAGTATCAACCAAGTTACATTGCAGCTTTTCAAGAGCAGCTAAGATTGGCAGCAGAAGATAGGTGAAGACCAAGGGGAAGGAAAGGATGAGGGGGAAAATGTTGCTTTTCTCTTTAAAGGAGAAGAGTGACTCTCCTTTTGTTAGCTGTTAAATCCACTAAGAATCACAGACTTACAAAGGACCAAAAGATCAACTTGACTATCAAATAGGGTTTGCCTCCTGAGTAAACAGGGAATTGATAAATCAACTGCCATTTTTTTTGTTTTACTTAATTTTATATGGCAAACAGATGAACAGAAGAGTTATAGAAAGACATTAAATTATAACAGATTTGAAGAAGGCTGTTGCATTTATTGTATTAACTTCATCTGAGACCAAATTAGGAAAAGATAGAACAGTCACCAGTATTTTCAACATAAGGTTTGCACTGTTTGCACCTGGCACAAAAGCATTTTCTGCATCAGTCACTGTCTTAGAGCAGCAGTCCCCAGTCTTTTTTGGCACCAGGGACCGGTTTTGTGGAAGACAATTTTGCCACAGACCGGGAAGGGGATGGTTTCAGTTTTGCTCACTCACCTGCTGCTCACCATCAGCTTTGCAGATGGCTCATTACAGGCCATGGCCTGGAGGTTGGGGACCCCTGCCTTAGAAGATAAGGAGGACACTCATATGTTATACAGATAGCAGATTGCATTATCTGTTTAAAATATGAATTTTCTGGAAAATAGGAGACCGTGAATTGTAGTTCTGTCTTAGGCATGGAAGCCTGTGGGTGACCTTGGACCATCGTTCTCTCTCAGCCGAACCCACCTCGCTTGTTGCTGTGGGGAAAATAGAAGGAAGGAGTATGTGTGTTCGCCATCTTGAGTTATTTATAAAAAATAAGAAAGGCGGGATTAGATAAATAAATACATGAGCCAATTTTAGATCCTTTTGCTTACGATGTATCTAAAGTAACATAAAGGCAAAGTAGAAGAGAAAAACCAAAAAGATATTCTAAATTTCTCAGACAGGAGAAAACTGATTCTGGCTAGGTAAAAAATAATCTGAAGTAGAGTATATTAACCAAACCCTAAATTTTAAAATAAGATGAAAGTATGGTTCTAATGTGGTTCTAATGCCATCGCAAGACACTTAAGCTAAATCTTATGTTGTGTTATATAAAAAAACCCCTACTTCACAAAATGAGGAACAAACTTAATTATACATAGAAATTTCCCTTATAATATTTTTTAAATCAAGCGTTTTTAAAACTCCCCAAAGTGTTTTTTTAAGAGGCAACTGGATTGCCCTGTTTTTCTTTGAAGATATTTCGCTTCTCATCCAAGAAGCTTCTTCAGCTCTGACTGGATGGTGGATTGCCTCTTTCCAGTTGCCTCTTGAAAAAGCACTTTTGGAATATCATGACCTGGATGACTGAGAATCTCCATAGACATTTTTAAAACTCATTCTTTCTGCTTTCAGATTGCAACAGCAAAGAGAATTAACAGACATGCAGGCTTAAACCCCCTCCTATGGCCTACAAAACAATCAAAGACCCAATTTTAGCAATTAGCTTGTAACATTTTATCTTCTTCTCAAACAATCAAATGACATCTAAATAAACTATAGCTATCTCCTTATCAAGCTAATAACCTAAACACAACTAAAATGTAGTGGCTGAAAAAGAATAGCATCCTCCAAATGAGTTGTCCCTGAAACAGCTATCAATATTATTGATCATACAGGAAGCCACTAATACACAAATGAATGACAGAACTTCTACCTTATCAGTCAAATAATCTATTACCCACAAGGCATCTGCAAGTCACTTGCAAAAAAAAAAATCTACCTACAGGACTTTTCTGTCTAAGAACAGGTAAAGTAGGCAAGATAATAAGAATATACAATTGCACCAAACAATAAAGGTCATGTCTCTAAATATTCCTGCACTGATTATGCTACCTAGCATGGTAATATAATGTCTACAACCCCAAAATGAGCTGTAAGAATTCCAACAATACAACATGCCAATCCTGAGCTACAGATATTCTCCTTCTCATAGTGTTAATTAAAATGTGAATTGGGCAACTGGGCATGGTTTATGCATTCCATACTGTCCCCCAGTACCTCAAGATTTCTGTTAGGCTTTTATCCCACTCTAATCTTAAACTGATTCTGAGTATTGAACACAATATTAAGAACATAAATTATTGAAAACAACTCAATAAATACACAGTCATTAGAGAACAGTCAAATTATGTACAACACTTCCTTGAAGGAACAACAAATTCAACACCTCAGACCCTATAGGCTTGTTGAACAAAAAAGGTTTTAATTGCTTCATAAACACCCAAGTGAGTCAATATTCTGTGGTGAATAAGAACTACACAACTGAAGGCAGACTATAACACTAAATTTGGCTGCAAAATGATTGAACTGCAGTGATATCTCTCCCTTCCTCAGATAATCTAATGTCTCTAACTCAAAGTGCACAGGAAACTTTCTGAATCTTGATTAAGTCCAATCTCTGGCTTTATCTCAGGCAAAGTACTACAGGAAATGGACGGAACTGCATCTGAAATAAACTGAATACTGAACACAGACTGAACATTTAATACTACAGGTATTCTGGCAGAATAAGATGTGATCTATTCAAGGGTGAAATGAAGAAAGATAAGAATGTAGAATAGTACAGACATCTGGGTGACCTGAAAGAGGTTAGTAATTGCTTAATGGTACTAGCAACATTTCCCATTTTCCCACTAAAAACAGGCTGCTAAAGCATAGAAAGCTTCATATGAGCAAGAATTCTATAAAGAAAATTGAATTCAGTTCTGAAGGCTCCCAAATTCAAACTATGCTCAGAGAAATTCTGAGCTTTAATTTTATGTGTGTGTCTTTTGAAGTAGGATCGACATAGAGGATATTTTGATTCCAATAGAAAAAACTATTAAGTTTAATATTTGTTTATATTTGATGTATATAAGAGCAGGATGAGGTGAAAAAATCTTGAATTGGGAAAGCAGACAGTACAATATCAGATTGTAAAACGGTAGTGCAGAACTATATATTCATTTGTTTGTTAAAAAAGAAGTTTCTCTGCATTTGTAAGTAGAAGAAAGTTTAATTCAAATGAATATGAATAAATTGAATTCCACATCTGCACGATGAAGCATTATAATCCATTCTACCAACTCCAATTTTTACAATTTAATCCTTTATTTGATTCTGTTGCACTGAAAGATCAAACTGGAGGAAATGTTACTTCCCTGAAAATCACAAATAGTTAAGAGAGCCTACTGAAGCTATTGCCAATAGCCTGAGGAAACTGCTCTAACAGAGCATTTATTGGAAGAATTTAGTGGAACAGTGAAATGCTCTTTTCATTCAGGGCAAAACATAAAACAATCACAACCTAACTTCTCTCAGCAGGCTTTGAATGATAGACATACATACATTTTGCTTTGTTTGGAACCTCCCAGACGTGCTAATTTTGTGGGCAAGTGGGAAAAAATAAATGTATGATTTTCCAGCTAGAGGGCACAGGTAGAATTTTGTAATTCGGTGAAGGGCTTTTCCTCTATACCTGGTTCTTATACAACTCCCCAATGTTGGGGCTCTCATAACGTAACTGTGAGATGTAAATGCCTTATTCCCTAATGTGTAAATAATGTATATATGGGACATCGGGGGTTAACTTATTCTTTGGTTCCTAATGTATTCATAATTCACCACTCCCATTCTTGGCTCCACCCCTTGTATATATAAGGAGCCACCTTCACCATTTTCCTCGCTTCTATCTGTGAATATTCAGTGAATATAGAATGCCTGTTATAATTAAAGAGAAATATATTTAAACCTCTAACTCTTATTATCATTATTGAGTCTGATCCTGAAAATATTGCAACAAGCTGGTAGCAGAGGATGGTTAATTGACTCAATAAATACTTAAAGATGTCTAAGAAAGATAGGCCCAACACCAGGGCCTACAGCAAAGAAATAGAAACTGAACAAGAAATAATCAACGAATCCACAAACGCGATTTCGAGAGAATCCGAAGAATACACCACTGAAGAAGAAGAACTAATAAATGAAAATAATGACCAGGAGGAAATCGAAATAGAAAATAACGAACTCAGGTCAGAGATATTAAAACTATTAAAAAGCCAGAAGAATGATGAAAGCCTCATCGCGAATCTCCAAGAAATGCTGAAAAACAGCGGAGCAGCGAGAGAGAAAAACATTGCTAAAGAGAAACCCAAAGACCAAAAAACTGTGAGTGATATGACTACAGAGAAAGTCGTTATGAAAAAGAAAAGATGTGATCCCGCGCGAAATTTTGAATGGCAGCCATCTTGGTTCCAACAAGCCTCCAAAGTGAGCGAAGCAGAGCCAATCAAAATGCTCAGTTCAAAATTTCTGGCGCGAAAAACGTTATCAGACAACGAAAGCGAAAAGGAAGATTCAAACTCTTCAGAAGAACCAGAATCAGAAAGCGAAGACGATTTAACGAAATCCCAAGTAAAGTCAGCAATGAAGACGCTTTTTGCTGCATTTGGGCCAAAATTAAAAATTTCCAAAGCGACAACGAAGAAGCTAGAGAACAAGCCGATACCTCAAGACCTGCACGCTCCCATCCTGACTTCGAGAGCGACGACGCCCGAGCCCAGAGAGCCATGTCGATTCCGCCCTACACCGCAGACCGGATCAAGTACCAACGCACACAAAAGAAAGAAAAGAGCAGTCGCCGCCATCAAAACTCCTAAAACCGAGCCAGAAACCGACTCGTCTGAAGAGGAGCGGAGCGAGCGAGCTGCAATGGAGAGAACCTTCCACGACGACGCCAAAGAAGAAATGAGCAACGCGCATGTGCGAAACTACGTAGGCGGTCCGGAAAGACTTGAACTGGCCAGAGAACCGCGCAGACTCGTTGCGAGCATCCCCATGCCGTTTTGCAATTTCCTGCACTTGCGAGACCACGGACTACCTCAGGTTGTAAGTAATGAACAAAATAATGTGGGAAACTTACCCAGTGACTTCCCAAAACTTAGAGTTGATGGCATTAATTTGCAAGAATGGTATCAACAGCTCCAGGTTGTCTTTATGAAAGAAAATTTGCTATTCTTTATCACTAGTCCTCCAAGAAGACCTTGGACTTTAAAAATAGATTGTTTACATCATAGAGCATTTTTCTTAATAATATCTAGCGTGTCTCCTACAATGTATCATAGCATCAAACCAAACCTAACTGTTTCAGAAATAATTCAATGCATGTTTAATCTGTTTCACAGCGATAGTGTAGCTACCACTACAAGAATGTCTAAGGATTTCTTTTCTTCCAGAGTAAAACCAGGGGTTTCCATAAGTGAGCATTTGATATCTCTAAACAAAATAAGAGCTGAGCTGCATTTGAGGGGGGAAGTGATTTCAGATCAAACAATGAAAAGTGTTATTATCAATTCACTTGATTCATCATGGGATAGTTTTATGTCACACTTAGACACCATCAATCTAGGATATTTATCCATAGAAAGTCTATCTAACAAATTGATAGCAGAAGACAATTCAAGAAAAAATCGTTCCAGCAATCACACAGAACACAAATCTTTTAGGAAGGTAGCTTTCCAGGAAAAATACAATGAAGCTTTTAAATGCCATAATTGTGGGTCCAGGGAACACAATAGAAGAGACTGTCCCAAAATCACAAAGGAGAGACATAGGTCAGAGTATAGGAGCAAATACAATTATAGACAGTCTTCCACAGATAGACATAAATATAGAAGCCCACCAAATTACAGAGATAGTAGAGGGGGTAGAGAAAATTCAAAAGAGAGAAAATCTGGTTCACTGAATGGACTAAATAAACAAGACAGCACTAAAACACAACAAAATGAGAACAATAATTGGCTTATTGATTCTGGGGCAACCAACCACACCACTAATAACAAAAATATATTGTCTTCATTTACAGAAGATAAATTTGTAATAAAGGTAGCTAATCAAGAAAAGGTTCAAGTATTAGGCAGAGGAAATGTGACCTTGCCTGGCCTAGGAAAAATAGAGGGGGTATTGTTAATTCCAGAAATACCTCATAACATACTAAGTGCCATAAAACTAAGCAGAGATTCTGACATCAATATAGTTTTCTCAAAGGGGAAAGCAACTTTAGAGAAGGACAAAACAAATGTAGGCACTGTGATGATTAAAGGAGGCCTACCCTATCTAATAACAAAAGAAAGATGGTTACATAACATTGATTCAAATATGGAAGATTGTATTGAGGCAGATGATGAAAGTGTTAGTAACAGTGACAATGATGAATGTAAAATATCTCATGATCACGCAAATACACACAATGAGAAGAAACCAAGAATAGGTAAACCAATTCATGATGAGTGTGCTCACATCTTGCATAGGAAGTTAGGACATGCAAGTTTTCCTGTAGTACAAAAAATGACTGAACACGCAGAAGGTGTCAAAATAAAAAATTGTGAAAATTATTTGGAATGCTCAGTATGTAAATCCACTAAACTAAAAACTAGTCCCAGACCAAAAAAATCCAACAGATCAACTAACAAAGTTTTTGACTTAGTACATATGGACCTAGTTGGTCCATTAACTCCATCAATCACTTATAGAAAACGTTACTTCCTAACAATAGTAGACGATTACAGTCGCTATGGTTTTGTTTACACATTAAAACACAAGGATGAAACCTTTCAGAAATTTAAGGAATTCTACAAACGCATAGAAACACAACATAATATCAGAATAAAACAAATTATGACAGATAGGGGATGTGAATTCATGTCTAAAGAATTCTCCCAATGGTTAAAGGATAGAGGAATGCTACATTTCACGTCTAGTCCATTTTCTGCGTTCCAAAACGGGATTGCAGAGAGAAAGAATTCCACACTACAAACCATGATTAGGTGCACATTAGAGGATGCTGGTTTAGGCAAACAATTTTGGTCAGAGGCCTTACATTATTCAAATTACACTCAAAATAGAACCTGGTCCAGTATTGTGAATAAAACACCATATGAGGTGATGTATAATAGGAAACCCAAATTAGCACACATGCACATATTTGGAGTCACTGCAGACGTACACATACCTAAGCAGTTGAGAAGAAAGGGAGAAAACGTATCCAGAAGATTAAGATTTATGGGATATGAAACTGGCACCAAAGGGTACAGATTCATTGATAATAATAACAAATTTATAGTCTCCAGAACAGCTGTGTTCCATGAACAGGCCAATTGGTCTAAATTACATCTTAATGAAATATTTCCAAATAAATGCAAAGATACAAAATCTTGTGAGGAAGGGACAATAGAAAATCAAAATATCAACAAAAATAAAAACAAAACCAAAACTTGGACAAATAGTCAGCACAAAATAAAGACAGACACATTAACAAAAAAGGAAGCAAGATATTTGCATGATAACCATAGCAAACCCGAAAGAGCTATTAGAAACAATAGAAATCAAGTACCAAATAAATACAGAGATTACATAATGCATATGGATGGTGAACAAATGACGCCTAATACATATGAGGAAGTATTAAAACTCCCTCGTGAAGAAAAGGAAAAATGGGAACTAGCTATGAAAAAAGAGATGGAAAGTTTGCAAGGATTAAATGTGTTTACACCTGCGATTGCACCTAAAGATAAAACGATTATAGGTACCAGGTGGATTTATAAAATTAAGAATCTAGAAGGAGGCAATACTCTATACAAAGCTAGATTGGTTGCACAAGGTTATGCACAAAAATATCCGGAGGACTACACTGACACATACTCCCCCACAGTGAGAACAGAGAGTGTTAAAACAGCTCTAGTAGTGGCATCTGCACTCAATCTTGATGTATTTCAATATGACATACAGACTGCGTATTTACACGCAAAACTAGATAAGGAAATATATGTAAGAGCACCACACAGTCAATACACTAATAAGAATGAAATTTGGCTATTGAACAAGAGTCTATACGGATTAAAGCAATCTGGCAAAAGATGGTACGATTGCTTGGTAAAAGTACTTAAGACCATGGATTTCAACGCTACCACTGCTGATAACTGTTTCTTTGTAAAAAAGAGTGATGATCATATTGAATTTGTATTAATTTATGTAGATGATATTTTATATATAGGAAAACACAAGGAGAGAAGAGAAACCTTTGTAAATAAGCTAAACGAACATTTCTCGTTGAAATCTCTAGGTAAGGTAAACAAATACCTTGGTGTACAAATTAACAAAACTAGAAGGGGATTCAAACTTACTCAGAAAGATAAAATCATTGAACTTCTGAACAAATGCAATTTAAACAATACCAAACCCTGTGACACTCCTATGCAAACTGATTTCCTTAGAAACACTGATGAATCTTCCCCTGAATTCAAGGATAATACATTTTATAGATCAGTCATAGGTTCACTTCTTTATATATCTAATTGGACCAGGCCAGATATTGCATTACCACTCAACTTATTGTCAAGATATGTTAGCAAACCAACAATGTATCATTGGGAAGCAGTCAAAAGAATTCTAAGATATCTGAAAAGTACATTAGACTTTTGCTTAGTATTAGAACCTAGTAATGGTAAAGAACCAAAACTTACATGTTACGCAGATGCGGATTGGGCTGGAGATATATCATGCAGAAAGAGCACTTCTGGTTATATTTTTCTATTAAATGACTGTCCAGTTTACTGGTACACTGGTAAACAAGAACTGGTAGCCACTTCGACCACAGAAGCGGAATATGTTTGTTTGTCCAAAGCTGCAAATAACCTTGTATGGTTTAATGATTTGATTTCAGATGTTTGGAAAAAACCTGCTTTGCCTTTTGTTATGCATGAAGATAATAAAGCAGCCATTGAAATATCCAGATCCGATGCCATTGGACAAAGGTCCAGGCATATAGATATAAAATTTAAGCATGTGAGACAATTGTCTCAAGATGGATTTATCAAAGCAGTGCATTGTGATACCTCTGAACAATTAGCTGACATATTGACGAAGCCTTTACCTTCTAAACAGCACAAATATTTAACATCAAAATTATATGTCTTATATTGTCCTGAATCTGAATGTAATTGGTGTTGTATAGCGAACCGGCATTTAGAGGGGGATTTGTGAGATGTAAATGCCTTATTCCCTAATGTGTAAATAATGTATATATGGGACATCGGGGGTTAACTTATTCTTTGGTTCCTAATGTATTCATAATTCACCACTCCCATTCTTGGCTCCACCCCTTGTATATATAAGGAGCCACCTTCACCATTTTCCTCGCTTCTATCTGTGAATATTCAGTGAATATAGAATGCCTGTTATAATTAAAGAGAAATATATTTAAACCTCTAACTCTTATTATCATTATTGAGTCTGATCCTGAAAATATTGCAACAGTAACACTGTTCCAGTATTCTGTAACAAAGTCCAGACTGCACTGGAGCAGCCCATGCTGTGGCTGTCCTCCTTCCTTCCGCCAGTATTAACCACTTAGAGGCACTTGTGGTGTACATTCCTCCCAAATAACTTGCAGCTTCTTCCCTCGGGACTAGGTGTTCTCATTCCATTCTCCTGTATATTCAAGTCCTCCTGAAATCTGTTCTTGTTTTTGGTTATTCTGAGCTTTCAATTATTGAAAACAAGACAGTGTCTAGGATTTATGAGCTAGACAAGAAAGGGAAAGGAAGGAAGGAAGGAAGGGAAAACTTCTGTGTGCGTGTGTGATGAGTAAATTCAGAAATTGTAACTATGGTATCCCTTTTAGAGAACTGCACAATCTGCAACACTGCAGCATCTCCATGCTGGTATATTCAGGAAACAGCTCATCTTGTAGCATCAAGCTTCAATATGCTAACACAGTCTTACCTTTTTATGGCTTTGTAGCAAATGATGAAAACTAGAAAGAGGAACACCGGTATGGCACAGCATGCGGCAATGATTATAGCTGGACTTGGCCAGGGTGCTGCAGCGGGGCAAATAGGAACGGTGGGAGCTGTAAAAGATAACACACTTAGTTGAGTCCTACCAAACACAAAGTTTATGATCTGAGGAGCTCTTTTAACCCAGAGTGAGGAGGAAATTACCAAGAAAGTCAGTTTATACCATAGAACATTCTCCACTACCTCAGGTAATAAACTCTACTGTTCTTTCTCACTACATATTATACTGTAATTCAGCAGTAGCCAACTGCTATAAAGCTACCTTAAATTCTCACTGGTCCATGCAACTCAACTTAATAACATTTAGTTTGAGTGTTGTATGAGTCCAGCCACTGTGGTTTATGAATTTGGTTTTTTTGGGGAGGGGCAGGTTTAACATGCTCAGTATATCTAGCGAATTGTGGCTCACTATTGTTAACCAAATCAGGTATAACATGATATACAAACTATTGACAATAGCTCTGCTGGGTTGCAAGAGCATGTCCAAGACCTATCAGGAGATGCCAATGCTTTCTGCAAATGAAACAGATGCTGTGGCACTAAGCTAAATGTTTGTCTCTAACTTGTAAAAACACTTGAAGATCAGAAATTAAATGTCTTAACATGGATGGAAGTCCCATTTCTTAGCAGCTGCCAATCAACCAATCTTTGTTTTACCAAGTAAAAGCATGCTGCTATATCAACATATTAAACCCAATGAAGAAAAACACATCAAATCCTGCAACCACTGTTACAATAACCGCATGTGGAGACTTCTTTACAGGAGTTCTGGGGATAATCCTTCCCACTCCCCAAACTCCTTTTAGTTCTTATAAGGATTCTTTTCTTTTTGTCTCTTTCTAAAGCATCTGGAAATTAGGATTTCAAAACTATATATACAAAAAAGGGGTTCAGCTCTAAAAAGTGTATTTGTACTAATATTAACTAAAAGATAGATTATTTCTATTTCATTCTATCATGAAAGTGGTATAAACATGGCTGCTGAATTTAGTCCTTATCAATTTATGATAATTATATCATTAGGCAGCTAGTTGCCTAAAGCACATTACACGTCTTTATAACTATGGTAATATGAGATTTGAAACCAAAACTTCCCAAATCAAACCCAATTCATGAATTAATATATTCAAAATTAAACCTGAGTTCAGTGGGAAATATTTTTCAGGGAAGTGTGTATAGGAGGTCTTTATATAATATTTGTTTCCCAAAGAGAGTTTAATTTATTGTGAAACATTAAAGGGAAGCAACATACATTGTTAATTACTTATCAGTAATATCTTCGGGATGTTACTTTAATCAACTTACAATCACAATTGAGCCCAAAATTTCTGTTGCTAAGAGAGACTGTTGTGAAGTGAATTTTGCCCCATTTTATGACTTTTCTTGCTACAGTTCTTAAGTGAATCACTGCAGTTGTTAAGTTAGTAACAAGGTTGTAAAGTGAATCTGGCCTTCCCTTCCCTTGTCAGGTCGCAAAAGGTGATCACATGATCCCAGGACACTGCAACCGTCAGCAGTATGAGTCAGTTACCAAGCATCTGAATTTTGATCATGAATTGTGACCATGGGGATGCTGCAACGGTCATAAGTGTGAAAAACAGTCATAAGTCACTTATTTCAGTGCCTTTGTAACTTTGAATGGTCACTAAACGAACTGTTATAAGTCCAAAACTACCTGTACTGTTAAATATGATTTTTTTTTTTAATTTGATTTATATGCCGCCCTTCTCCGAAGACTCAGGGCGGCTTACAATGTGCTCAGCAATAGCCTTCATCCTTTTGTATATTTTATACAAAGTCAGCTTATTGCCCCCACAAACTGGGTCCTCATTTCACCTACCTTAGAAAGGATAGAAGGCTGAGTCAACCTTGAGCCTTGGCGAGATTTGAACCCTGCAGTAATTGCAGGCAGCTGGTCTTAATAAGCTTAATAACAGGGTGCCTTAAACCCCCGTACTACCAAGGCTCTTATAGTAAAAGTATATTTTACTTTTTTGTAGCATACATAAAAAGTAGTTTTCTCCTAATCAAGTTACTCCATTTTCCATTTATTTTTACTACTTGATCAGACGAAACACGTTTTTGAAATTCAGCTATATATGGTCTATTAAGAGGACAGTGAAAGACCACCTTCTAGATATTCCTGGAAGGTGCTATGGCCCAAAAATGATGACTGGCCAAACACCAAATCATCCGTCATAGCACTAAGTTATCTGTCTATGACAAATATTAATAATCTTTGCCTGTTCAAGGCAAAGATTATATTTTATTTGTAACATTATGCATACGCCACACAAAATATACTTTAAAATAGCACAAATCATATATTTGGACAACTTTTAAGCAATATTTATTTGGGGAGAATTATAATTGGCATATTATTATTATAAATTCTGTTGTCTAAATATGCTGTAGGCCAAATAAAAAGACAAAGCCCATCTGAACATAGGCCATCTAAGAAATGAAGTCAGCATTAAAGAAATGATGGATCTTTAACATTTGTATTAGTGGGGATCATTTTAAATATATGTGTCTTATGTAGTATTCATGAATGCACTTCAGCGACTCCTTGGCATATCCAGAATGTCATCACATCAGCTTCGCTTCATCGTCCCTGACCCTTGGAAATGCAGCTGGCAACACCTGAGCAATCATGAAAGCCATGGAGAAGTGGATCAAATTTTATAGCAAGAGGAAACATTGATAACAGCATTCTGGTTTTTGACATATGGCTCACAATGAACAATTCTTCGCAGGACACCAGATTGAAACAATTATTTGTGAAAACACAGATCACTGTTAGGCACTCAAAAAAGCTAGCTTCTCTACTAGCCAGGGGACTATCCAAAAAATAATAGGACTCAGACCAAACAGATTTGTGGAGGGAAAGACAAACTGTGCAGACAATTTTGTGCATTCCACAAAAGAGTAAAAAATAAATTATTCCTCAAGCTGAGCTTTATTCCTAGAGAGATGTAGTTGTTGTTTCTTCAGCAAAAACACAACAGCTATGCCAGTTGCTTTCTTCCTTGATATTCCTAAAGATTTACAATGTAGTTCTTGGCCTGGGATTCTTAATGGAACCCTATCCAAAAGCTAAACAGGACTAGATTATTTTACCCTCTCTGTTGTGACAATACTTTATACTCAATTTAAATGTAACGGGAACAGATGTGGTATAATTTTGTGCTCTCTGTGAGAAATCTCTCTTTCCCAAGGATTGTTATCTTTGTTTTAAAGGAATTATAGAGACACATTGGGCAGAACCATCTCACATTCAATAACCTTTTTAATAAAGTTCATATTCATAATGCTTAAACCTGTAATTTAGTGGAAAAGGAGAGCAGTGAATTTGGTAAAATTGCATTTTACATACTAAAAGAAGTTAAACTTGCAGGTTGGTTTTTCTTTCCCTGTGGAATTTCCATGGAACTTGAATAATGTAAATTCCTAGCAATCACCCAGAATAATTGGAGTCAGGCAACATGTAATAATTAGCAATGACATAACACAATTGCCAGAATTATTCACTAGAATTTATGTAAAAATTATCAAGTGCCAGTAATGAAAAACTGCTGGGAACACAGAGTTGAAAAAGTAACCGAAAATGAGCAGTTAAAATATTGTGGGATTTCTAAATGCTAACTGATAAGGTCTTGGTCATAACACATCAGATTTAATTGTGGTTGAAAAGAAGAAAGGGTAGATAATTGATGTGGCAATCCCAGGAGTTAGCAGAAGAGAAGACAAAGAATTGGAGATCACAAAGTATCAAGCTCTGAAAATCAAAATTGAAAGATGACATAAATCAGCTATGTGGTGGTCCCAATGGTTATCAGCACATTGGATGCCATACCCTTCACCCCCAAAATTGGATGGCACTTAGAAAATTTGTGCATTGACAAAATTTCCATTCATCAATTACAAAAGGCCATACTGCTAGATCTCCACATATACTATATCCATACATTGCGACATCCAAGGTTCCTAGGACTGGATCCCCTTTGCTGAATCACCATGATCTCACAGGATGGCTAGGCAATATAGTTTAAATTACAGACTGAGGTTTAGCATTGGTATCTCAGAGTTTTTTACTGATTACCTATGAATACCTATAAATCTATGCTTGAAACTTAAGAATTTATAACTTACTGCATATAACCAGGGGTAGGATTCAGCTGGTTTGAGCAAACCGGTAGTTGTGACCTGCGGGTGGGCCCGCCCGCCCGCCCACCCACCCCGGCACTATGCTGTCCTATTTAGCTCTGTTTTTAAAGCCATGCACATGCATGCAAGTGCATGCAAGAGCATAGCGCATGCATAGAAGGCTGCATGCATGTGTGGAAGGCGCGCACTCACATTTTCTGTCCTGGGGCAAACCGGTTGTTAAATTATGTGAATCCCACCTCTGCATATAACTATTACCAAGTAACCACCTCTGGAAAGTTTGAAGGAGCACCTTATTGAGTTAGTTTTCAAAAATAAATTTATAGTTTTAAAGCTCAGTGTTACTTATTTACTTCTTTTGGTGGACTACCTAATGAAAACAATTAAATAACAGTAAACATGGATTTCAATTAAGGCAAGTCTCAGAGTTATTTATTCATATGAAGAGCTTACAAATGATCAATTAATTCAAATTGTGAGTATACAGACTGCAGACAGGTGTTTCCCAATATAAAATTGTTAGTGTGCTTTTTAAAACTAGTCTACTGAATACAGTTGAGCTGTTGTCCAAGGAAGCATATTTGGAACTACTCAGTAAAATATTATGGATTGCTGATCTGTGAACTAGACCAGTACCAGCAAGTTTACTGCATATAAATGAATGGATACCCATTCAGAAAACTATGTTAGCATAGACTGGATATTCTTTCATAAACTGGAATCAATGCACATTAATAAATATTATCCTAAAGGATCATTAGAAAATTATGCGCACCATTCATTCTAAATTTCAAGAAGAACAAACCAGGAAAGCCCTAATCAATTCCCAGCATGGTGCCCTCCATCTGTATAAGATTACTATCCCAATAATCCTCACTAGCATGACTCCATTGGTTGAATGTAAGGAATAGTAGCTCAGCACATCTGGATGGTCTCTGATGGGGAAAGCTGAATTAAACTACACATTCTGTCAAGGAATCATGACATTATTTTGTCAGTTCTGTTACAAAACGCATAGCAGTATAGTGCTACAATCTTTCTACAAATCTGAAGTCATTTATTAAAAATATACTTTTGACATCCCTTGATTCCATTTTTGTCAGTGAAAGTCCCCGTGGCAGATCTAAAAATAAATATAATGAATGATACTTGGAATTTCATTCTCTCTTCTTAAAGGATAAATGCTATGTTATCTAAAAGTGCCAGGCTGACAATTTTAAGACAAAGAGCCTTACAGTTCAGAAAAGAGACTGCCAGGATAGTAGAAGTGGAAGGGAGGGAGGGAGGAAGAGAGGGAGGAATGAATCAGACAGACAATATAATACAATCATATCCCCAAACAATTGACTAAATTTCTCAACATTGGTACAATGACTAGTGATTTATCTATTAAATGACATGCCAAAGCTTTCAGACAGTTTACAAATAATTTATGACCTCTCTTTTGATGTTATCTGCGTGATGTCACAGAATATTTATAACTATTCTAATTTTTCAAAGAAGTTTCAGCTCATAGAAATTTTTAAAATGAGGGTATTCTACTCTTACAGGCTTATGAAACTCAAAGATTTCTAACAGCCATAAAGGATATCCTGGCTGTATAGCTAGATATTACTCTTTCTTAAAGCCTTACTGTAATTTCTTTATGGAATACAAAGAAAACTGCAATACACCAAAATATCTGCAACCTCTGTCACTCTTCTGAGACTGATCTGCTAAATGTGAACCATGAACCAGACTGGGAGATAACTAAAAGACAAGTAACAGAAGTTCTGAAACTAAATTTAATACAAGTTCTGAAAAAAAAAACCCAACAATCTAAAGCATGCTTTTATTTGTTGAAAAATTCAGTCTAGGGAAATGCTTAAATATTTTTTAAGTATCTTGAGTCTACCAATTTGGAAAATTTGATTTAATGCAACATCGTGACTGGGGAATGAAATACAGCTTTGATTTTTACTGTTGTCCCTATTGTTGCTTTCATTTTTATTTTTACAGTATTTTCCAAAAGGATTATAATTTTTTTTTTTTTTTTATATATATACTTTATTGAGTTTTCCAATATTTAAAAAGACAAAATACAATCTCAATCTTGATCCGGGGTACGGTGTTTACACATTTCATAAGTCAAATATTGGATGGATTCCATCCATAACTATCACTATACATTATATTATACAATACTATATAATCCTCTACATTTCTATACAATGGAGTCCATTTCTGGTGTTTAAGCAACTATAGCCTATTATCATACTTTTATCCTATTCTTTAACCAATTATACCAAATTCCCCATACTTCATAGTGCTTAGAATTTTCTTCATTTTTTAGCTCGTTTGTCAGTTTAGCCATCTCTGCGCACTCTAGGATTTTATTTATTAATGTTTCCTCAGAGGGGGTAGATTTAGATTTCCAAAGTTTCGCAAAGGCTATTCTAGCCGCAGTAATAATTTGAATTGCCAAATGGGTTTTATTATTGTTGAGACCATCTTCCGTCATACCTAAGAGAAAGAATTCCGGGGCCAGGACTATCTCCTGTCCCATTATTTCAGAGAGCCAGAGTCGGATCTTTAACCAAAACTTTTTGGTCTCGGGACAAGTCCACCAAAGATGATAAAAGGTGCCGACCGTTTTTCCACATTTCCAGCATAAAGCAGAAGAGTTTGGGAATATTTTAGCCAGCCTGTCCGGGGCTAGATACCACCTATGCAACATTTTGTAGTGGTTTTCCCTGAATGTTGACGATTTTGTTATTTTGAGATTCCTATTCCAAGCTGTCTCCCAGTCATTGAAATTAAGGCCATATCCTAAGTTTTTCTCCCAAATGCTTAACTGTTTTTTAGCTATCATCTCCGCTCTATCCTCATCTAATATAAAGTTATAAATTTTGGATAGCATTTTCTTATCTGGACCCCAAATAATTTTATCAAAATATCCATATTTCATTTCAATACCCCTTCTATCTCTATCTTCTTGAAATCTAGACTTAATTTGGAGATAGTTCCACCAATCCAGATTGAACCCCTGGTCCCTCAATGCTTCCAAAGGTTTGAGCTTCCCTTCTTCGTCCAAGATATCCTTAAATGTGCCCATTTTATAGTTTCCTCTCCTATTTGGGACCACTAGAGCTTCCATAATCGACAACCAGCTAGGAACCTTGGTATATATCTTCTGTCTAATTTCCCGCCACGTACAAATCAATGTCTCTCTTATTTTATGTTTATGAAAATACGTTTTCCTCCTATCCTTTATATCCCAGAGGTAAGCATGCCATCCTTCGTGGAGGTCATGTCCTTCTAGTGTCAGAGTTCTCCCTTCTTTTAATTTAATCCACTCCTTTATCCAAATTATTTTTGCCGCCTTTTGGTATAATTCCCAATCAGGGAGCCCAAACCCTCCCAAATTTCTTTTCCCTTGAAGTGTCTTAAGAGATATCCTTGATTTCTTACCCTCCCACAAGAAATTCCTGATATATTTATTCAAATCCAGGAAAAAATTTTTATCCAGTGATACCGGTATGTTTTGAAATAAAAATAGAAATTTCGGTAGAATATTCATTTTGATCGCCGCAATTTTCCCGGTCAGGGACAATTTAAGTCTCCTCCACCTATCGAGGTCTTGATTGGTTTTCTGCAATAAGGGAATATAATTATCATCTTTTAATGAAGATAGTCTTGCGGTAATCCATATTCCCAGATATTTTGTTTTCTTAACTACCTGGAGGCCTAGTAGATCTTCTAATTCTTTCGTTTGTAGGTTTGTCATATTTTTCACGATTATTTTAGTTTTGTTCTTATTAAGTTTAAGGCCCGCGACTTCTCCATAGTTCTGAACTTCCTGCATTAATTTTGAGCCGGTGTCTAATGGGTCTTCAATTATAAAGGCGACGTCGTCCGCAAAAGCCTGGGTTTTAAATGATTCCTTCCTAATCTTTAAGCCTTTGATATCTTCATTTGCTCTAATCTTTCTAAGTAGGACCTCTAGTGCTAGAATGTAAAGTAAGGGGGATAGGGGACATCCCTGCCTGACTCCTCTTTGGATCTGAAATGTCCGAGTTCTGTCTCCATTCACTAGTATGTTTGCCCTTTGATTATGATAAATATTCTCTATCATCCTCCTAAAGTTAGTCCCGAATCCCATAAGATCTATTTGATTTATCATGAAGGTCCAATTTAAATTGTCGAATGCCTTTTGGGCATCAACAAACATTAAAGCCATCTGCTTTTCAGGGTGTTGTTCATAGTATTCAATAGTATTTAAGACTGTTCTCAAGTTGTCTCTAATCTGTCTCCCAGGGAGAAAACCATTTTGATCCTTGTGTATCCAACGGTTTAGAATTTTCTTAAATCTCTCCGCAATTATAGTCATAAATAATTTATAATCTGCGTTAAGCAGTGAGATGGGTCTATAGTTGGAAATCTGTTTCGGGTCGGCACCTTCTTTCAGAATGATCGTCAGGTAGGCTTCCCTCCAGGAGTCTGGGATTGTTATACCAGCAATAACATCATTTAAAATTTCTAGCAGTTCCAATTTCAGGGCATCATCAAATTTTTGATATAGTTCCCCAGGGAGACCATCAGGGCCTGGGGTTTTATTCTTCTTTATTTTAGATAAGGCAGATCTTAACTCCTCTATGGTGATCTTTTCATTTAACATTTCCTTTTCTTCTTCCGAAATTTGAGGGAGGTTGGCTTCCAACAAATACTGTTCTACCTTATTTAACTCAATTCCTTCGTTTTTGTAAAGACACTCATAAAATTTTCTTATATTTTCTAATTTATCTTCTTCCTTTGTCAACAAGATGCCCTGCGGGTCTTCTAAAGCTAATATTTGGTTTTTTTCCTTCTCTTTTTTTAATTTATACGCCAACCATCTCCCCGACTTGTTAGCATTCTCGAAACAATAATGCTTAGATCTTCTTATTTTTTGAGCCATCTCCTCCTGGTCCAATAAATTCAATCGGTGTCTCAACATCAACCACTGTTGTTTCGTCTCCTCGTCTCCCGGTCGTTGCTGTAATTCGGCCTCAGTTTGTATTAATTTTTGAGTAAGTTCTTCTCTACTCTTTCTTTTTTCCTTATTTTTAAAGGCAGTATATGAAATAGCTATTCCCCTGACATACGCCTTCATAGTGTCCCACACAATTTCTTTGGCTGTCTCTCGATTCCCATTTTCTAAGAAGAAGCGTTTGATTTCTTCATTCAATTTTAGTGTAAACTCTTTTTCGTTTAAGAGATTGGTCCTTAAACTCCATCTCTGTTGTATTTTCTTCATATCGTGGGACCAACTGATTTCTAGGAGCTTATGATCTGCCCAAGTATTAGAGCCCATATTAACTTTCTTTATTTCTAACGCCAATTTTCTGGTAGCCCAAACCATATCGATTCGGGACCAGGAGTTCTGTGGGATGGAATAAAATGTGAATTGTCTGTCCTGGGGATGTAAGGTACGCCACATGTCAATTAAATTTATCTCATCTACTAAGTCAAAGAAGGTCTTTGGTAGGGGAGATCTTTTATTCTTTTTTGTTATATCGCTCTTATAATCAAGCTTTGGATCCACAATTCCATTAAAGTCCCCTAGCATACAAATTTCAAGATGTGCCCAATTTGCCAACTGTTCCTGCAATTTCCTGTAGAATTTCCCTTGTTTTTTATTCGGTGCATAAACCCCTACCAATAACAGCCTAGCATTGCCTCTCGTTATTTCAACTATAAGTATTCTCCCTTTTCCATCTTTATATTTGCATTCTGCCATTATTCCTTTCTTAACGTAGATGGCGACCCCCCTTTTCCTTTTCTCAGCTAATGAGGAGAATACTTTACCAAATTTACAATAATTTAGATAATCAGCCTCATCTTTTTTTATATGAACTTCTTGGATGCAGATAATATCGGGGTTTTGTTTCGCCAATTTTGACAATATTATCCTTCTTTTTTTGTAATCATTTAAACCATTCGCGTTTACCGATATGATCTTAGTATCGTTCATTTCTAAAATTAGTTTCTAGTCTCTTGTTCTTACTTGCCTTTTAAAGTTACGGCTCTCACTGGTCTTGATTTTTTTCCTCTTTCCTCAGTATCCTCCTTTTTCTTCTCCTCTTCTATATCTTCTCTAGTAATTTGCTCTTGGGATATCTCTTCTTCCGTATTTACTATCTCGTTATCCTCCTTACTAGTTTGCTCCTCCTCTCCTCCCCTTAGTTGTTCTAAAAAGTCCTGAGCATCACTTAGACAGTCAATTCTTATTTTCCTCCCTTGCCAGGAAATTTGCAATCCTTCTGGCAAAAGCCACCTAAAAATTATATTCCTCCTGTTTAGATGGTTTGTCAGGAACCTATAATTTTTCCTCCTTTCCCTCACTCTTCTCGGAATTTGTTTCAGAATATTAATTTCTTTTCCTCCATAGGTAATTTTTTCCTCCCGGGCTATGTTATACAGGATGTCCCTAACTTTTTTCCTAGCAAAACGCACATGGACCTCCCTGGGGAGTCTGTTCCTTCTTACGTAATTCGTCTGAACTCTGTACACCTCGTCAATCTCACGAATTATTTCCTGCTTATCTTGCTGCAGAGTTTCTGCAATCAATTCCGCCATCTTATCACCTAAGTCCTCCTCTTTTTCCTCCGAGATGTTCTGGAAACGCAAGTAAAACGAGGCCTTATCCATCTCAAGTTGGATCAGCGCGTCTTCTGTTTCTTTGTTTTGTGCCGACAAGGTTTGGTCCACTGTGTCCAGTTTTTTCTCGTTTTTTTCAATTCTTTGTTCTGCTTTTAAAATTCTGTTTTCGTTACTAGCAATAGCATTTTGGATTTCGTTCATTTTAAAATCAAGAGCATGGATGTCTGATTTTAGTTCAGAGTGGCTATTCAAGAGTTTTTCTTGCATCGCAAGCATTGTTTCTTGAATTGACTGGAGGGATGCTTGCACCGTTTGCAATGTAGGAGTTGCAGGGGGTTTGTCTAGTTTCTGAAGACCTTCCACTGATTTTTGGGTAGCTGGGGAAGACATCGCTAGGGTAGGTATAGATGTCGCTTTTTTACCGGTTTTCGCAATTGTGGAGGTCAGACTTGCCATATCTTTCAGGACCGATTTTTGGTCTTTTAATATCTCCTCTATCTTTCTCCAGATTCTCATCCAGTGGCACTAGCCACTTTTTCTCTGAGGAGCTTTCTTATATCTTTATTTCACTCCTTTGTTAGTCCTCCCTACACTCTCAATAATTTCCACTTAATAGTAAGTTCTAGATTTCTAAATTACTGTGGTAGACTGCTATACACTTTCCAGCGATTAACAGTCACTAATTATATAATTATATAATTATGTAATTAAAATTATATAGTTCTCCTCTAAATAGATTAAACAAAATATCAATCCTAATCAATTAATCACTTATAAGAATCTAAATTCACTCTTAATATTAAATAAGTAATATAAATAGATTGTACAAATAATTATTTTAAGTTAATAAATTCTAAGTTCTGAGTTCTAATCCTAGTAAAGAGTATTGGTATAGGTAAGTACAAATAGACATTCTGGGTTATATAAGTTGACCATAATAAGATAATAAGTTAATGAAGTCTGAGTTCAAATCTTAATAAAAATTGAATATAGATAAATATGATAAATATAAATAGGAATAAATAGATTACTATAAATATAAATAAATATGAAATACTATATATTACTGTACTATGAATATAAACACTATATAGTAATTAATTAGTAGGATACAATTCCCGATTCTTGTATATGATCAGACCCTATTTTTTTTTCTTTTTTATCTAGTAATACTTATAGAGATCTGAATTCTCATATATAATCAACCCCCCCCTTTTTTTTTTATATTAAATATATATATATATATATGTAATTTTTCCTTTTGTATATATCTATAAGATAGCTTAACAAATCTAATTATTAATATTTATCAATTTGAAAAGAGAAACAGAGTTCAATTATTACTATCCAGATATTCAAGAGAAGGATAAAGAAAATGTTGATATATATGAAAATGTGGGTATAAGTATGTTATTTTACGGAGTTATGGGGTTCAAATAGGAGGTCTTCCGTTTCTTCAATTTCCCACTTTGCTGGGATCCAGCCAAACTCTATGATATTAGTCTCTGCCAGAACGTCTTCTTGTTCAACCACTGCTCATCCACTCTTCCGGATTAATGGACGTACTTCCTGTTTGATAGGAGCCTCAAACAGCCAGTCACTGTATTGCTCCTGCTCTCTTCCCCTCGATCCCGATATAAAACGCCAGTCCCAGCAATGGTCTTTCTTTTCTCCTTTACTCCCTCGCCACACCACACCTTCCAAAAACTCTTTACAGGTACGATCCACTCCCTCCGTTTTCTCGTCTGCTCTTCGGCTTATCAGATCGGATCGCCGGGAGTACAGGCTGCTCTGTCCTTTCTGTCACTGCCTCTCGCCGCTCCGAGCGCTCCTCTCCCAGCTCCTCCTTACCGCACGATCTCAGGTATAGGGAATAGGCTTGAGTCCGTCACCGCACCTCCGATCTTCTTCTAGGCTTCCCGTCTTAGTTGGTTATTGCTGCTTCGTGGCCGCCATGAATGGCCGCTCACCGCGTTGGCTAGGCAGAGCCGCCTGGTCCGGCGAGAGGTGATCGCACCCACCTCCCGCTCGTCCGGCTTCCTCTTTTGCCCGCAGGGCTCTCCGGGTCCCGCGTCCCCCAAGGGGATCCCCAAAACGCGATGCTAAAGGGTGTTGAGGAGCAGCAAGCACTCACTCACACCCTGTCACAGCAAATCGCCAACCGGAAGTCCCAAAAGGATTATAATTATGTTGGAAGCAACTTCAAAAATTGAGGTTAAGAAGTGACTCACACACAAACATTAAAATAAACAAAAGCACATTAATTCCATAGTCAATTTGTCAGGGCGTTGATTAATCCCATTCTGCTTTTGGGATAATTGCACCTGATTATGAGGGGAGGATCGAGACCTTTCCTTGCAAGTATACTTTAAGAAATTTAACCCGAAGATATTTCTTCTAAGAAAACTCATTTATTTGTTATAAAGAAAATAAAACACCTAACTGACTAAGAAAATTAATTGTTACATTTTTGCAAAAGTTTGTGCCGGCTATTTCTCAGCCGGACCTTTCTGGCAAGAGAACAAAGGAAAGATGTGTGAAGGAATGTGATGTGGATGCGGATACACGTAGCTTACTGATAAGAAGTTGGCAAGCTATGGAAAGTCTGACAGTCCAGAAATAATGAGCTCAGCTGGTAAATACAAAAACGCAGTGACACAATTTATGAAAAAGTTTCTCCTCCCTTTCTATGTAACTAAAGTTCTAGTAATCTTTTCACTTATTATTTAGAAATGCATTGGATAATTCTGAGGCTAAAAAACTGAAGGCAGTTAATGTGCTGAAACAAATACAGGTTGTTCAGTTTAAGAGACGGGCGATATTAAGTTGCCATCCTTCTCTTTCCTATTTGGATAACACTGACTTGTTCTGGTCTGGAATATGATAAATTCTTAGATTATTCTGTAGTTATAGCCACATTTATACAAAACCCTCTTATTAAAGACTTACTATGTATTTTGCAGCATACATGGAATATACGGAATATTGCAATTTTTGTCAACAATATGGTATGAAAGAATTGAAGTTAATTTTGCTACCTACTGCAATTGGTTCTATCAGTCTTTATCCTCCCTTACTGACACTATTTATATTTTTAATGTATATATTGAATATAAACTTATATTTAATGTCAAATTTAGCCTAGATCAGATTTCATGCTGCCAACCCAAGTTACAGAAAATCGAACTATGTGAATTGATTGTTCATTTAAAAGAATAAGAGGCATGTTTTCCCTTATTTCTGCTAACTATAAAATACCTTTCCCAGAAATATCCAGCAAGTATCTACCTATTCTTTTAATTTTTACACAGAAAATAACGGGAACAATTTAGTCAAGCTTTTTGGCAATCAATCATATGATGTTTCCATTATTATGGTTGGTCACAAGTGAACCAGATGTTTAGATTTGATCAGGAATTTTTATCTACCTATCCCAGGTCCTATCCAAGGACCTGGGATAGGCAGATGTTGTTGTTTGATGGTGTTAAAAGTATCCTTGCAGGATGTAACCTGTTTGAAGTCAAGCTGCCTTTTGTAATTGAGTAATGATGATTTTCTCAATGTCGATGCTATTCAAGAGGGTACTCCAGATGCTTTGGACCCTAGGCACCAATTACTATTGATATTACCCTTGCTTTCTTTTGTCATAGCAATAGCACTTAGACTTATATACCGCTTCATAGTTCTTTACAGCTCTCTCTAAGCCGTTTACAGAGACAGCCTATTGCCCCCAGAATCTGGGTCCTCATTTTACCCACCTCAGAATGATGGAAGGCTGAGTTAACCTTGAGTCTGGTGAAAATCAAACTGCTGGTAGTTGGCAGAATTAGCCTGCAATACTGCATTCTAACCACTGTGCCACCACATCATAGACATTTTACTGTTTGTCAGTCTTTGTAATTTATTATTTTCTCCAGTTCTTTTTCTTCCATTCCATTCTCTCCAGTAGTGTCATATCCACTATCCAGACATATTTTTTTGTCTTTCTTATCAACAACTGTTAAGTCTGGGATATTATGTTGTAAGTTTACTGACTTCAAATTAGTGTTGACTCCTGGATGACTGCCTGAACTAGTCCCTGCAGTTTTACAGTAAGGCCCTTTGAAGGTTCAATATAAGAAAAGCACCCAAAAGCCTACAAGGGGAATTCTTTGTGCAGACTGCTGGGCATCATATATTTTCCAGGCAGCAGGACACTAGTCCTGATTGGGCTTGTGTGATTTTGTTTTCTACCAAACAAACTTTATTTAGCCAAGTTGACAATCAAGAGCAAATTTTGTTTCCATAATAGTCTCAAACAGAGAGGACTAGGCAGGCTGTTTCCTGAAAAATGTATTTTTGATTTTTCTTATGATTTATAAGGCTGCCTAATCATAAATGACTCAAGCAGCAAAAATAGGTTTAAAAAGATCCAAATGCTAAATAACAATAACTAAATAACAATAAAATTTCAGCTCTCCAAGGATTTTATTCTCCCTGCTGTGGTGATGAGGGATCTACCATTCTTCTTCCCTTCTTCAAACAAACCAGTTCTATAAGCAAACTTCCAAAACGAAAAGGATTGACTGGACAGAAATAATGGGACATTGTGGCTTAAAACTCATTAAACGGGGAAAATCGGTACAACCTATGAATTACCATATAACTCCACAAGAAAAAAGGCCTCCATTTACTCTGATTTACATTTACATTTTTTGAGTAAATGTTTTGCTAAATGTTTAGCTTTACCACTTTGATGATTAAAGGATTCCTATCATAAGTCTATTTGCTGAATTTGAATATGACATAATTTTTCACATTTTAAAAATGCTTGAAACAATTAAAGAACTCTGCCAGAACAGTCTGTACGGGCAGGGGACAATGAGGACAATGTTTTGGATCTTGCTTCTAAAGGGTTAGGCTCATGCCAAGTAAGATCCATTTATTGTATAGCTGGACTGAGACAGTGCTTTATTCCTGCTGCCAGGAGAGTTTAAAGATTACTTTGGATGGAAATCAACAGCATCTGACTCATCAATACCTTTCTCCGAAAAATTTGAACAAAGCAAACAGGGTAACCATTTTTAAAATGGAAACATTTTAAACCAAAATGGAATAAGCATTGCAAAAGAAAACAACTCAAAGCAAGCTAACTGAGATATTCAATGTAACTATTTAAACAGAGATTGAAAGAACAGAGACAATTTTTCATTCCACTCAATCAACATTTGAACAAACCCCACCCCCATGTATTTGATCTATCTATCCCATCCATCCACACACACCCCAACCTCCATGCATATGAGCCTTCCTTTCAGATAATCTGCACATATATTGCAAGGTACACAAACCAAACATTAAGCTTTGTGTTGGTGTACATTAGGAATTCACCACACACAGATGTTGGAAAGGGAGGCAGCAATGAACTCATGTTGAAAACTACCAAAGTTTGTGAAATCCATGGCATTTTTTAAAATGAGGAAATAATAAGGGTGGATACACATTGGTAGACTATGTTGTAATATCCCATGGGATCAGTAAGTCAGAGTATAATAGACTGCAATAAAAGTGTAAAAGGAAAACCCTTCTCCTAAGGTTTAGTAATTCATATATAGTGACATAGATCTTTATTATAAAACAAACACAATCCGAATAAAGTCTAGAAAATGTATAAAACTAAATGTGTTATATCTGGAAAATATTTTCAGAAAATTAATTATGTAGAAAATTTCTATGGGGTTCTTCAATTCTGAGAATATCTTTACAGAAAAATCAATTATCAATTAAATTAAATATTTTCTGATTTTGAAAATTTTGGATCTAAATATACTAAATATTTCTGGATGCAATTCTATCAATTAGAAAGACATGGAATGGAATGTCTAATAAAGATGTGACCCTTTTTCCCATTCCAAATTGACTATGAGGAAACCCTTTAAAAATTGGGAGAAAGATGGTGATATGGAAAATTTAGATGAAAGCAGAGATAATGATTTTAGACTAACTAATAGGTGAAGATAAATTTTTAACATATTCCATGTTAAGAGATAAATATTATTATCAGATACAGTATAACCCAATGGCAATATTTACTATTACATTTGTTAATAATATTATTTGGACCAGCAGTTTTTTCAGCTTCAGTTAATAACACGGATACTAGAGCAGCTTGTTAAATCCTTCAAAACTAAAAAAAAAACTACTATTAGTAGTACACCTGAAGGTGTGTAAAGGCTCTCCAAGACATGGCTGCTACCTGCTCTTCAAGCAGGACCTGTAAGTCTAGGGAGACTCGTAGATTGCGCATGTGTTTGTTCCAACCAGAAACAAAGATGGAAAAAGCTGGTCTCTGGAGGGTCCAAATATGCATAGCCACTCTATGGCTGAGGGTTGAGTCAGAGCCTGTTTCAGCCCATCCAATCCCCAACAGTCTCCAGACACAGAGGTAGGACATCCATGACATGTATTACTTAAATATGGGACAGCACGGAAGTGTGTGGCAGCAGCCAAAAAAGCTAATACAATGCTTGGTTGCATAAACAGAGGCACGGAGTTGATATCATGTGACGTATTAGTACCACTTTATAAAACCTTAGTAAGACCACACCTGGATTATAGAATCCAGGTTTGGCCACCACATTATAAAAAAGATATTGAGACTTGGGAAAATGTGCAGATTAGAGCACCTTTAAAGCGCTCCATGGCTTAGGGCCGGGGTATCTACGAGACCGCCTTCTGCCGCAAATAGCCTCCCACCGGCCAGTACCCTCGCACAGAGAGGGCCTCCTCAGGGTGCCGTCCGCCAGACAATGTCGGCTGGCGATCCCCGGGGGAGAGCCTTCTCTGTGGCGGCACCTGCCCTCTGGAATGACCTCCCCCTAGAGATACGCACGATACCAAACCTCCGGACTTTTCATTGGGCCCTGAAAACTCATTTATTTCACCTAGCCGGGCTGGCTTGATCCCATCCGTTTCGGTTTTAATTTGAAATTGGTATTAACTGGGTTGTTTTAAATTGTGGGCCGAAATTATTTAATTACCTTTTAAATTGTTTTTTAAATTTTGTATGCTCTGTTTTATCTCGGCTGTTCACCACCCTGAGTCCTGCTGGAGAAGGGCGGTATACAAATCAAATCAAATAAATAAATAAATAATAAATAAACTAAGATGATTAAGGGTTTGGAGACTAAAACATATGAAGAATGGTTGCAGAAATTGGATATGGCTACTATAGAGAAAAGAAGTACTGGGGTGACATGATAGCAGTGTTTCAGTATTTGAGGGGCTGCCACAAAGAAGAGGGGGTCTACTTATTTTCCATAGCACCAGAAGGGAACACAAGAAACAATGGATGGAAACTAATCAAGAAGAGAAGCAACCTGGAGTTAAGGAGAAAAGTCCTAAGTGTGAGGAAGGACAATTAACCAGTGGAACAGCTTGTCTTCAGAGATTGTGGGTGCTTCATCACTGGAGCTTTTTAAGAACAGACTAGACAGCCACTTGTCTGAAATGGCATAGGGTCTCCTGCTTGAGCAGGGGTTGGATTAGAAGACCTCCAAGATACCTCCCAACTCTATTCTGCAACTAAGTCTCACATAAGAGGCCTGGAGTACAGATATAAAGCTGGGTGTCATCTACATACTGATGATATCTCACCCACAAACCAACAAATCACCTCACTCAGTGGCTTCATGTAAATATTAATAGAAGAGAAGAGAGAACTAAAACCCTGAGGCATCATACACAGTAAGGGCCTGGGGTTGGACCTCTCTCCCTCTATCAACATCAACTGGAACCGGCCTGGAGAAAGGAGGAAAATCAGCACAATACAGTACTACATACACCCAATTCCCAAAACTGGCCCAGAAGGATACCATGATCAATGGCATCAAACACCACTGAAAGGGCAAGAAGAGCCAGGATGGATGCCACTCCTGCCAGAGGTCATCCATGAGTGCGATCAGTGCTGTTTCAGTCCCAAACCCAGGTCTGAACCCCAACTGAAAGGAGGCTAGATAATCTGCTTCATACAATGTTCTCTGAAGGGGCTGTGCAACCATTCTCTCCACCACTAGAAAGGGAAGATTGGAAATTGAATGAAAGTTTGTATAGACAAGTATAATGAAAATGGGACTTATTTATACAGAATACAGTATGCTAAAAAGATAATATCACAAATGTATTAGAAATATATGCATACTTGAATAATATTTACATTAGATAAGTATATATAAAATTGTAACTGTTGTTGTCTTTTCTTTATGGAAATTTGGTGGGATGAAACCCACAAATGGAATATACAGCTAGAGGGATTTAAGAAGAGGTGGAGTTGCACTATATACAAGAAATAACTACATTTCTACAGAAATAGAGCAGAACAATGATGAAAACCATCTTGAATGCATTTCGGTCAATATAAAAGGGGGAAAATGACAGTGCCATAGGGTATACTATAGGCCATCCAACCAAATAGAGGAAATAGATGAACTTTGCTAGTCAGTTAATTAAGGTACATAGGAAGCGCATCACAATAACAACTGAGGACTTTTTAGCTATCCCAACATCAACTGGGAGACAAATTCTCCACCAAATGGAGGATCAGACAGGTTCCTGAAAAACCTAACAGACAACTTTCATCTCCCAAAAAGTAGAGAAGGGAACTAGGGAGTCAGCCATATTAGACTTCTTTATGGATGGAAACTAATCAAGGAGAGAAGAAACCTAAGGAGAAATTTCCTGGCAGTTAGAACCATTAATCAGTGGAACAACTTGCCTCCAGAAGTTGTGAATGTTCCAACACTGGAAGTTTTTAAGATGATGTTGGACAACTATTTGTCTGAAATGATATAGGGCTGATGATACTGGAACCCAAGAAGAGAGATGGCAAAAGGAAGAATATTTTGCAAAAATCCCAAGGAAGTAAGGTGAGTTGAAATATTTGCACCTGGTTCACAAACTACACCAGCTGCTAAAACTATTCCCCATTTTACGTTCTTTTTATCTCTACTGCATTTTTAAATCTTGCTTTGTTTTATTACTGCTTTGTTTTATTACTGCTTAAATCAGTTTGAAGATGAGTGGTGCCTAAATCAAATAAACTAAATAGCATTGAATTGAATTGAGTTGAACTGAATTAGGTCAACCCTTCATCCATCAAAGTTACTACTCTTGGACCTTTATAAAATGGGCCTTTTCGGATGGTTGACAAGTTAAGCTTTCTTTTAGATCATCTGCACAAATTTCAGGGTAAGCACACCAAACAGTACGCTTTGTACTGGAACAGTTGCCAAAGGCCTTTTTAAAAAAACATTGGCACTTCTTCAACTGAAGACTTTGAATTCTAAATTCTAAAGACAAAAATGAATTCCTTCAGAAAAAAACGTAAACAGGAAAAAATAGTTCAATTATAGTTTATAAACAAAGAATCCTAGCCAATGATCTAATTCCTTTTGGACCTCATTAATTAACCAAAAAACCATAACAGGCCTTTGCAGAATTCATTGTGCTATTGAGAATGAAAATATTATACAGAAAAGGCATCCCAGAAATAAGTTATTGCTTTGTCTCCATTTACACATTAGTAATTTTGTTTAATTTGTTAAGTTCTATAGATATTATTGCATATACCTGTGATGCAGGGGTGGGTTCTACTTACCTTTACTACCGGTTTGCAATGGGGCCACACACACACTCTTCTACGGAAGCGCAGAAGCATTTTGATGACATTGGGGTCGGTGGGCGGAGCCTCCTGCTGGTTTTATAGAACCGATTCTATAGAACCAGTGTGAACCGGGGGCAACCCACCACTGCTGTGATGGCGAACCTATGGCAGGTGGCACGCGGAGTCATTTCTGAGGGCACACCAGCTGTCACCCTAGATCAGCTTCACCACACATGCGTATGTGCCTCGTGCTGGCCAGCTGATTTTTGGGTCTTTGCCACATATGTGGGAGACGCTCACGCATGCCCATGCCGCCCCTCCCCCCCAGGAGCCTCCACGTGGCCCGTTTTGGATGCCAGGTAAGTACAGGGCTCACGCGGAAGCCTCCAGAGGGCCAGGGAAGACCGTTTTTGCCCTCCTGGAGGCTCCAGGAAAGCCACTGGAGCCTCCGGAGCCTGTGGAGGGCAAAAAACGGGCCTATCACAAGTCTGGAAACAGGCTGTCTCTGAACTCTGTAGGCTTCAGGGAGGCCTGCTAGGCCCAAAACAGGGTATGGTGGAGTCGTGCGCATGCGCGGGGGGTGGGGAGTGTGGGGGGATTGTGCATGCATGCGCATGGGGCAGGGCGTGCGTGGGCGGCATTGCATTATGGGTGTGGGCACGCGCACACGCTTTTGCACCAAAGGAAAAAAAATACTTTAAAAAAAGTATTCTTACAGTATATTTAAAATAACCACTGGTAGCTCCTTTAAGCTGAAGTTGAAACCACAATCTGCTTTTGAATTTCCCAATGTCCAAAGGAGAAGTGTGCAGATAATATGCAAGTTGTAACCAAATTTAGACTCTAGGTAAAGGTCAAAAGCCAGGACTTTTCTATAGTTTTCTTAAATGTATTAGAGACAAAAAAGAATCCTAAAAAAAAGAGAAAGTATATATAAGTAAAAGGAAGAAAAAAATATCAAAGATCTTGACAATTTCTCAAAAGGGAAGGCATGTTGGTTTCATCTCTCTTCTTATACTGAAAATTACAAGACAGTTTCAAACATTACTACTTGGAAAAAATGCACTGTGTTAAAAATAAATGGTAGAGCTGGCAGGATGCCCAGACTCTCTGCCTTGAGGATAACCAAAATATAAACAAAAAAGAGTACAGGGAGAAAAAAAATCCAGATGTAGAGACTTTTAAATGGAGGCTTTTACTACAGAACCGCAGGCAAAGTCAAACGTCTCCCACAGCAAATTCCACGGAATGAAACACAATCAGACTCGTTCACCAACAGATTTTAAAGATAGGATAAAAGCTCAGAGTTGATTTTGGTGAGATCGGCAGTTATATAAATTAGTTAAATAAATATTAACATCCCTCCATCTGTTATTTCCTCCTTTGTTTTGTTTTTATACTTTTTTTTTCAATGTCTCTATAATTAATACTGATAGGGGTTTGCATGTATTTATTCATTGTTTTAGCTTTATTGTACATTGCCCAGAGTCACTTTTGTTGAAAGGGACAGCTATATAAATTAAATAAATAAAATAAACACTGTCAAATCTGTGAATCTGATATTTATTATTAACACAAAATGTGACTGGAAAATGCATGATGTATTCATCTGCCAAGACTTTGAGCCTTTGTTTCTGGTTTTTCTGAAATTTGTTTAGTAAAATCAGGATAATTTGATATTTCACTTTAGTTAGAACCCCATTTCTAATATAACTTTACTGATTCCTGGCAAAATATACGTAAAATCTTATCTGTTGTGATAGGAGGAAGGAATTGTACAATAATAATATTGAAACTAATTCTGAACTTTTTCTTGTTGAAAGAATTTTAACACTGTTTACTTATTTATTTTAAAGTCCACTAAAACTCCACCCTTTTAGTTTCTTCATCAAATATTCTATATTAGTTTTGGGGAGTCTTACAAAAACGGAACTAAATCATCAGCAAATGCTCTCAATTTATATAAACTTCCTTTTTTATATTTATACCTGTTATTTTTTCATCTTGCCTAATATCCCTATTCAAAACTTCCAACACCATATAAATGGCAGAGGAGATAAGGGGCATCCTTGTCTCATATCCTTTAAATTTCACATGGTTTAGTTAAATCTCCATTAATAATCATCTTTGTTTGCTTTGACCCGTGAATAAATTTCTCTCCAAGTCCTTATCTTCCAAATCTTTAAACACAAAAACCCAATTTAAATTGTCAAAGGCCTTCTCTGCATCCAAAAATATTAAAGCTGCCTGTTTCTCATTATATTGTAAGCATTCAATAATGTTCAAAACAGTTCTCACATTGTCTCTTGCCCGGCTTTTGATAAAAAGGAAGATTAATCTTCATGAATGTATGTCTGTAAAACCCTTTTCAATCCCTCTGCCAAAATTGCAGCAAAAAGTTTATATTCATTATTTAATAATGACATTAATCTATGGTTTTTATCTTGACATCTTGCCCCTTTCTCTGGTAATAATGCAATATTAGCTTCTTGCTAGTTCTGAAGCATCTTTGCTCCCTGTAATACTCCATTCATTATATCCTTTAGTGGCTGAAGAAGTTGATCCTCAAAGCATTTATAATATTGCCTTGTAAGGCCACCTGGACCTGGATCTTTACCTGGTTTCATTTTTTTAATTTTTTGATATTTTGAAAGTAGTTACTAGATCGTTTATAAGTTGTCTCTGAGCTTGTGAAAGTGTAGGTAAGTGTTGTCTTTGCAGATATTCGTCTATTTTATGCATATTGAGTTCCTGTTTCTTGTATAGATTAGAGTAAAAGTTGTAAAAGGATTTTTTAAATAAGATCATTGTCTTTATTACATTGTCACCTTCATGAATTTTCTCAATCATTCTCTTTTCTCTTTCCTTTCTTTATTTATATGCCAGCCTTCCTGGTTTAATTGCAAATTCAAAATATATTTGTTTCCCTTAATTCAATTTAGTTTCTATTTCTGGAACTGTTAACACAGACAATTGTTGATGTAACAATTTAATCTGATGTACATTTCTTTCTTTCTAATTTCATCCAAGATCTTTTGCATCTTTTCCTGGGATTTCTTCTTCTCTAGACAATTATATTGTATAAAATAGTCTCTCTTAACTGCTTTACTAGCATTCCAAACAATCACTAAATTTGTCCCTTTGGCTGGGTTATCAAAGTATTTATTTAATTTCTTTTTATGGTCCTTTACAATCATCTGTATTTTGTAAAACAAGAATATTATGATTGAGTTGTATAATTGTTTCCTGGGCAGACATTCATTCTTCATAGTGAGACTTTTTTCTTGCACCTGTTTTAAATCACATTTAAACTCTGCCAGATCTTACTGGATTGGCTTCAAGATTTATACTGAGCCAGAATCTCTTAACAAATTGGTAGAAGAATCCTCCTTCATCATCATTCCCAGCCTGGCAAATGATGATACAGCTGAAATTAAGCTAACTGGAATGTTTGGGTCTAATTGCCATTCCTGTTCCTTGTTAAAGGCAAAATAGGTTTTATTTATCCAGATCAAAGTCTTTGTCCATACAGTCTGATAATTCAAACTCTGAAAAATGTTTATCAGGAAAGGAATGAGAGATGTACACTGACAGTGGCATCTCAAACCTTTCTTTTAAATACCACACTACCTATGCACAGGGGTAATTATATACAGAAGAAAATAAGAAAATCTTCTGTGTTCAGAAAATGTATTTACTAGCCCAGAGAAAAGTTAAATAACTTTTAAAGTTATTTAAAAGGAATAATAAAGGAAATGGGGATCACTGGATGCAAACTTGCCCCAAAACAGAAGAAGATAACAAAGGATGCAAGAAGAAAATTGCTTTACAGTTTAATTGAGAAATTGAGGGAGGCGGTGCATTTGAATTCAGCAAAACAAATTCTAATAAGAAATAACTGTGAGAAAAAGTCAATGTTCTAGATGCCTGAAATTGTATTAATGTTGCTTCTTCTGACACATAAAACACAAATATGTACTGTGGTATTTTGTAAACATAAGACACAGTTCTATACCTGTGACAATTGTATGCAGAAGCAAATGCAGCAATCGTTGACAATAGTATTTCCTTTCTTACCATGTTAATCTGATACCAAAAAGAGGACAACCATTTTCCATAGCAGGAAAGATAATTCCCACTTTCATCTGTGCTGGAACACCATCCAATTACATATGCAAATAAATTCTGGTTTAGTTGTTTTGCACTGCAGTCTCCCTTTGGAACCCTTTTTGTTGAAGCATAGCCACTTTGAGTGGAACAAATAAAATATTATCCTGGGAGGATAAGATTGTCTCCCACTGAATTCTCAATGTTGTTATTTTGGTATTAGAATTATGTACATCTATTCACCTGTACAGTGACTATTGGAACGAGCAAGCTAGAAACTCAGGTTTCTAAAGACTTCAAACACTTTTTATTTTATATCTGTGTATAATTTAAATATTTAGATTTTTCAATTATGACAACTGATTATCTTGTAGATAAGAAAAAATATGTAACCAATATTTTAAATAAGATGTTTATTGGAATCCCACAGTAAAATATTGCTGTCTCCAATATAATTCTGCATGTCAGTTAAGATCTGGGAAAGGAAAGGCATTTTTCTGTGGGATCCTGGCTGTAGAATTCTCTCTTATGCTCTCACAGAATTCTTAAAAAATTTGAAGTTGAAACAAACCCTTCTAAAACAATTCAATGACTTTGTAGTAATTAATATATAGACGATATCATGGTATACTATCAGAATATACTTTTACTGGCTAAACTAGCAAAAGGAGCAAATTATGTCTCAAGTTGAAAATAAGTAATGATATCATTACATTTAGACATGGGGCAGAGATCCAGGGTCTTGCAAGAGACTAAATGAGCCCCAGAGGCAGGCAAAAAAAAAAAAGAAAAGAAAAGTATTGAAGAAAGGGCTGAATTAGCCATGTATTTTAAAAACTCTCCCAAACGTGAATGACAATCATCTGAACCATTCCAGAGGTTTCCTGGAATAAAATGGGCCTTTTTGCTTGTTTTTAAAATACCTATTCAGCGTTCCTGAGGCTATTAAGTAACTGCATATTACATTAGCTATTAATTTAGAATTAACCTAGGAAGATAAAACTATTTACACAAAACTAAGATTAATGAGTCGTCTCATACCATAAGACTTGGATAGAAATTCCCAAATACTTTCCTTATTATTCTCCTTTACCATAGAATAGGGGTGTCAAACTTACGCTGTCATGGCAGTGTCATGTGACATATCGGGACTTTCCCTCCCCTTTGCTAAACCAGGCACGGGTGTGGCCACATGATGCATCCGGCCCGCGGGCCAGGAGTTTGACAGCCTTGCCATAGAAGGACTCTGAGCAACTTCCATTCCCCTCTTATAGTATCAAAGATAAATATCAGAATAAACAGCATGTAATTATAAAACCTTCAGCAGTGAGGAAAATTAAGCATCAAGCAAGCATGCAAACAAAAAAAAGTTACATATAATAGTTCCACTCCAGGGCTCTCTTAAGAAGCCATATGTTAATGGGAGTTTGTCTATCTTGGGAACTATTCTGTTCCACGAGGTGATTAAAATTGAAAAAGCTGTATTATTCCATGGCCCCTGGAGATGACAATGCCTAAGAGAAGAGAACCAGAGACAGCCTACCCTTTCTAATCCTACCACATGGAGAAAAACCACAGGGAGAATTTGGTCCTGTGGATATCCAGACTCTTGAAACATGAGAACTAGCATTTTCAATCACGTCCAACTAATATCAAGTGGGGCTCTTAAAGTAGAAAGATTATATAAGGGGACTTTGATACTTCCATCACTATTTGAGAAGCTGTACTCTATACCAGGGTTCTCCAATCTTGGCCACTTTTAGACTTGTGATATATCATGATATATACCTGGGCATCATTCACATGCTGATAATGTAAATACAAGTCATCCAGGGCTGAAATTTGACTTGAAAGGGTTTAGATAATCTATTTCCTCCAGGAGATGAAGGCAGATGCATTCACACACAAAGCTATGCGTAACATTAAGTTTGACAGAATGTAAATTGGGGAAATTATAAACTTATCTACATACTAGATCATGGCACCCTCGTTGCATAGCATTCTTGCCATATGGCATTATTCAAGGATTTGCATGTTAACTTGCATGTTTAAGGAAACAGCCTTAAACAATCAACATTTGTCTGAGCCATAACTATTTTCCCATTCTGCATTAGAAAAATATTACTACCTACCCATTAAATAAATATTGCCTTCTTTCCAATCAGTTATTTAATAATCTTTCAGATGCTCCTAGGCTTTTCTGAATATAAAAAGAAACAGTGGTAACCTCTACTTACGTGAAACCCCAAGCAACCTTGGTGGTGGCGGTGGAGGTGGCGGTGGCGGTAATGGAGGTGGTCTGCATTGGCAGATATGCTGGCAATTATCTGTAGCTTTCTCTACTAGAGGCTTAGCGCATGACTTCTGGAGTTCGCCCTGAGTAATCTGCAAAGAATGAACAAGCATTCAACTGATTATTTATTTATTTATTTATTTATTTATTTATTTATTTATTTATTTATTATTTTTCAAATTTCTATACCGCCCTTCTCCTTTTGGACTCAGGGCGGTGAACAGCCAAGATAAAACATTTATACACAAAAGTTAAAATAGATTTAAAATAATTAAATAAATTTGGCCCGTAATTTAAAACATTTCAATTAAAATCCATATCAAATTTTAAAACCAACCATAAAATCAGGACAGCCCGGCTAACTGAAAAAAATAGGTTTTTAGGGCCCAACGAAAAGTCCGGAGGTTGGGGATCACTCGTATCTCTGGGGGTAGATTGTTCCAGAGGGTAGGTGCCTCCACAGAGAAGGCTCTCCCCCTGGAGGTCGCCAGCTGACATTGTCTGGCCGACAGCACCCTGAGGAGGCCTTCTCTGTGGGAGCGAACTGGCCGGTGGGAGGCAATTGGTGGCAGAAGGCGGTCCCGTAAGTACCCCGGCTCTAAGCCATGGAGCACTTTAAAGGTGATCACCAACACCTTGAAGTGCACCCGGAAGTCCACTGGAAGCCAATGCAGCTCGCGCAGGAGAGGAGTCACATGGGAACGCCCCGTCACTACCATAATCCCCCGCGCGGCCTCATTCTGCACCAGTTGGAGCCTCCGGGTGCACCCCAAGGGGAGCCCCATGTAGAGAGCATTACAATAGTCCAGACGAGAAGTGACGAGTGCTTGAGTGACCGTGCATAGGGAGTCCCGATCCAGAAATGGGCACAACTGGCGTATCAGGCGAACCTGATAAAAAGCCCCCCTGGCCACGGCCGTCATATGCTCTTCTAAAGACAGCCGTGCATCCAGGAGGATGCCCAAGTTGCGGGCCCTTTCCCTGGGGGCCAATGATTCGCCCCCAATAACCAGCGATGGTGCCGGCTGGCTATACTGGGACCCCGGCAGCCACAGCCACTCGGTCTTGGAAGGATTGAGTCGAAGCCTGTTTCTCCCAATCCAGACCCACACAGCCTCCAGGCACTGGGACATCACTTCCAAGGCATCGTTGGGATGGTCTGGGGTGGAGATGTACAGCTGAGTATCATCAGAGTACTGATTGAACTCCACCCCAAAACCACAGATGATCTCACCCAGCGGCTTCACATAAATGTTGAACAGGAGGGGTGAGAGGACCGAACCTTGTGGTACCCCACAAACAAGGTGCCTTGGGGTCGACCGCTGCCCCCCTGTCAACACAGATTGCAACCGGCCGGAGAGATAGGAGGAGAACCACCGCAAAACGGTGCCCCCCACTCCCAGTCCCTCCAGACGGCGCAACATGATACCATGGTCGAAGGTATCAAAAGCCACTGAGAGATCTAACAGGACCAGGATAGAGGAGTAACCCCTATCCCGAGCCCTCCAGAGATCATCCACCAACGCAACCAATGCAGTTTCCGTGCTGTACCCAGGTCTGAAGCCGGACTGGAGCCAATCCAAATTATCTCTCTTCAATACTTGAACAATTAGCTCCATGTCTAATAAGCTCAGTCAGCAATTCATTTTTCATTTTGGTATACATGGCGCCTTCAAACACGATATGTGAAACTTCTTTTAAATTCAAATAGTAGTTTCCTGTTTGTGGGGAAACAGAATACAGCATCCTTTTCATTTCTTTCTAAACTCTTCATTGTGTTCTCTACTGTCTCTCTTTCAGTGGTGAAATCTGAACCGGTTTGCCACCGGTTCACTGGCTGCGCATGCACGCTGCATGCCAAGCATGTGCATGTGCAGTGTGCACCAAACGCGTCCTATGCGCGCATGCACAGTACACACCAAAAGGAGGCTTAGGAAGGTAAGTAGATGGGGGGAGGAGAAATCAGCTGTGGCGTGTGAGCTTGGGAACCTTTTTAAAAGCATTTTTAACTACCGGTTCCGAAGAACTGGTAGTAAAAAATGCTTTTAAAAAGTTTTTTAAAAAGATTTCCAAACTTGCATGCCACAGCTGTGATTGTCAGAACCTTTGTTTTTTTACCTTTTTAAAGCATTTTTTACTACCGGTTTTGGAGAACTGGTAGTAAAAAATGCTTAAAAAGTTAAAAAAAAAAAAGTTCCGAAGATCAGCTGAGCGATGCGCGATCGTCGGAACTTTTTTAAAAAAACTTTTTAAGCATTTTTTTACTACTGGTTCTCCAGAACCAGTAGTTAAAAATGCTTTAACAAGTTAAAAAAAAAGTTCTGATGATTGTGCATCGCTCAGCTGATCTTCGGAACTTTTTTTAAAACTTTTTTTACTACTGGTTTGGCGAACCAGTAGCATTTTTTTACTACTGGTCCGGATGAACCGGCCCGAACTGGTAGCATTTTATCCCTGCTCTCTTTGCTTTTTTACTTTCTGAAACACAAGAAATGAATTTGTAACTGAGTAAATGGAGAGCATAGTCCTCTGATCTGAATCAGAATGGGGTTTATGGTGCGAAATGCATCCCCAGTCGGGGTCAAGCTTCTTGCATTTGCCACTGGGGGAAAAAAAGAGTTACTTTCTGCATGGCTTCATATTCCCAGTTTGGCCATATATCTTCTGTTGCCTTACTTTTTTGCTCTAAAATAGTTTTCCCCCCAATTTTCTTTTACGGCTGGTCCTTGATTTACAACCACAATTGAGCCCAAAATTTCTTTTGCTAAGCAATTGCCCCATTTTACAACATATCTTGCCGCAATTGTTAAGGTTACTGCAGTAAAATTAGTAACATGGTTGTTAAGTGAATCTGGCTTCCCCATTGACTTTGTTTGTCAGGTGGTCATAAAAGGTGATCACATGACCTTGGGATGCTGCAAGAGTTGTGTGAAAAAACGGTCATAAGTCATTTTTTTAAAGTTCCACTGTAATATCAGTCACTAAACAGATGGTCATTAAGTTGAGGGCCATCAGTATGTCTTTTTATTCTCAGGTTTGCCATTCTAAAATCTGATAATATCTACTATCTTTGAATCTTTCTTTAAAGACCATTATGTTTTTATTTAATTCCATATCCCTCATCCTTTTTTTTTTTTAATTTTTATTTATTTCTTTACAACAAAATATTTATTCGCACACAGATCGCGACGGGAGCTTTACAGAATATATTAACTTCAGTCAAGATATACAAATAAATAAAAAAAAGATCTACACTAACCTTATCCTTTTTTTATTCTATTATTCAACCAAGTATACCATTGGTCCCAGCACTGAAAATATACGGAGTCCTTTTGATCTCTCAAAATTTTTGTTAACCTGTCAGCTTCCGCATATTCGATAATTTTCCCCAGAATCAGATCTTCAGCCGGTAGGTCTTTCCCCTTCCAATGTTGAGCAAAACATATTCTTGCTGCGGTTGTGATATATGTAGTCAAACACCATATATTCGTGCCTATCTTATCTGGCCTAATATTTAATAGATAGTATTCAGGTTTCAATTGTAATTTATATCCCGTGATTTCTAATATCCACCTCTGTATAGATCTCCAAAATTCGATTGCCTTAGGACAGGTCCACCATACATGATAATCAGTACCTATCTCCCCACACTTCCAACAATTTGGGGAGAGTCCTGGAAACATTTTGGCTAATCGAGCGGGAGGGAGATGCCATCTATACACCATTTTATACAAGTTTTCTTTATAAGTAGTTGCTATCAGAAATTTCAATTGTTTCGTCCAAATTTCTTCCCATTTTATCAATTCAATTGAGTAACCAATATTTCTCCCCCAAGCAATCATTGAGTCTTTAACAATCGCATCCCCTATCCAATAAGTTATTAAGAATTTATAGATCTTAGATAGTATACTTTCCTCCTTTCCTAATATAATACTATCTATTTCTTGCTGGGTCATATCTATACCACTTTTTTCCTTGTCTTTCTTATATTTAGAGCTAATCTGGGCATAAGACCACCAATCCAGTTTTATTCCTTGAAGCTCTAACTCAGTTCTTGTTTTTAAGCAGCCTTGGGCATCCAACAGTTCCCGATAGGATAGGTGTTTTTCTCTATTATAAAGCGAACTATATGTTGTAGCTTCTAACGGGACCAACCAAGAAGGAGTTGAAAAGTAGAGTTTACCCTTAACTTTCCTCCATGTATCAATTAGAATATTCCTTACATAATGTCCTGCAAAACTTATATGTTTTTTAACCTTATCTTGCCAAAGAAAATAGTGCCAACCCTGTTGTAACCCCGAACCTTCCAGAATCAACAACCATCTTCTTCTCAGTAGAATCCATTCCCTTACCCAAACTAAATTTGCAGCCTGATAATAATATTCCCATTTTGGTAAGCCAAATCCCCCTCTTTCTTTCACCTCTTGAAGCATTTTAAGTTTAATTCTGGGCTTTTTATTTTGCCAGATAAATTTGAGAACACATTGATTTAACTTTTTGAAAAAAATATTGTCTAATCTAGCTGGTGCTGTATAAAATAAATATGTCCATTTTAGGAGGATATAGGATTTTGTAATCACGATCCTACCTAGTAAAGACGTCTGAAGGTTCTTCCATTTCTCTAAATCCTGTTCTGTTCGCTGGAGTAATTTCAAATAATTATCTTCTTTAATTGTTGTGCATTTAGCTGATAATCTAATACCTAGGTATCGTAATTTATTGACAATTTGGAATCCCAAATTCGCTTCTAATTCCTTCCCCTGCATTATTGTCAAATTTTTAGTAATAACCTTAGTTTTTTCCTTATTTACTTTTAAACCCGCTACATTTCCATATTTTCCTAATTCATTAATCAAATTTGGACCCGATAAAATGGGGTCTTCCAATATAAATACTAGGTCATCAGCGTATGCTTGTACCTTATATTGTTGGTTTTTAATATGCAATCCTTTTATCCCCGAATTACGCCTAATTTCCCTCAATAAAGGTTCTAATGTTAAAATAAATAGCAACGGAGAAAGCGGGCACCCCTGTCTAGTTCCTTTCTCAATGCAGATTTGTTCAGAAACATCTCCATTAATTAGAATCTTAGCAGACTGTTTCGAATAAATTGAACGAATTGCCTGAATAAATCTTTCCCCGAATTGCATACATTGTAATAAACCCACTAAAAAACTCCAACTCACTCGATCAAAGGCCTTTTGCGCATCCACAAAGACCAAAGCCAATATTTCCCGTACCCGTCTGGGGAGTTGCTTCAATATTATCAATCGTTTGTCCTTATATGTCACCGTTTTGTCTCTGGACTTCAAAATCACTTCTTCCCTAAGAGCTTTTTTTGATAGTCTAACATGAACCTCTGTTGGAAGTCTCTGCCTCCTAGCGTAGCTTGTAAATACACGGAAAACGTCGTCTATATCTCTCAGGACATCTTTCTTAGTTATCTCCAGAATCCCAGCCAAAATATTCGCTACAATATCTCTTAAAGGCTCCCCCCGTTCTTCCACCACATTTTGTATCCTCAAGTAGAAGGCAGACATTTCCATTTCAAGAAATATAATTTCTTCTTCCAGGGCCCTGTTCACCGAGAGCTGCTCTCTTTCATTTCCATCCAGTCTCTCCTCACATCGTCCCACTCTCTTCTCTACATCTTGAACTTTACTCTCCTGTTGTGTCAACACCCCCTGAACACCTTCCAGTCTCTCATTCAACATTTTGATATCGTTTCTAACAGCTCCCAGCTCCCCTTTAAGGTCTGACGTTAAGTCCTCTAAATTTTTGGAAATATCTTCTTGATTTTTTGTCATCACCTCGTACATTGCCTGCAGCATATTTTGTAGATTTAATAACGATGGAGGTTTCCCTGCAGCGGCTAAGTCCTCCAAAGATTTAGATGATGATGAAGATGATGATGATGTAGGTGTGGCTGGAGTAGCAACCGTTGAAAGCAAATATCCCTCATCCTGAAGTACAGCCAAAGCATTTGTGAACACTCGTTGGATCCAAATGCAATGCAAGTCTATGCTTTATATAAACAGCTAATAAGAACAACCCCAAAATAAGAACCTAAGAGCATTATCTTGACCAAAGATTGAAATAACAGCATGAAAAAGGGAGGAAGGGAACTATCTAGAGTACAATGAATTCTTCCATGCAGGGAATTCTTCCCTGATCAGGAATCAGGGAATTGAACTGTCATGGTCTCTTGTGAGCTATAGAATATTGAACCATGTTCAATAGTCACAGATTCATACAATTCATAAAATCGTGGCACTGGATTAGGTCATTAGGCATCAAATCTAATCTTCTGATATAAGGAGTAATTCAAATTAAAAATTTTCAGACCATTGGCTTGACTCATCCAGTGAAGTGTGCACATGGCCTGCACCAGCCTTCCCAATGCCTGCCCACCCTCCTGGCAGCAGCATCCCTGTGGTTCTTACCTGGGACTCCCAACTCTTCCCATATTTTAGGGTTACAACAGCAATCAGAACTGCCAGGATTGGTGTCAGTAAGCAATGCAGTCACATGGCATTGTGCTTTACAATTGCATTGCTGACCAGTGATAATCCTGGTTCCAATTGGAGTGACTACCTGTGTATATCAGGGTAGGTCATATGTCAGCTATCCTGGTCTTGGTTGTTTAGAATCGTATATACCATAAGCAGGACTACTTGTTCAATAGCTAATAGAAAGCCACTGTAATGCTTTCAACATTCTTATATTATTATTATTATTATTATTATTATTATTATTATTATTATTATTATTATTATTATTAATAATAATTTAATTTGTATACCGCCCTTCTCCCAGAAGGGACTCAGGGCGGTGAACAGCCAAAATTAAAAAACATACAAATGCAAAAGTTAAGATAATTAAAAGAATTAAATCATTGGCTACCCAATTTAAAACCCCAAATCCATAAAATTTAAAATCCCAATTAAAAACCATTTAGGCTAGGCCGGCTTGATGAAATAAAAACGTCTTCAGGGCTTTACGGAAGGTCCGGAGGTCCGGGATCAATCGTATTCCAGGAGGCAGCTCATTCCACAGGGCGGGTGCCCCCACAGAGAAGGCTCGCCCCCTGGGGGCCGCCAGCCGACATTGCCTGACCGACGGCACCCCGAGGAGGCCCTCTCTGTGAGAGCATATTGGCCGGTGGGAGGTTATCGGTAGCAGCAGGAGGTCTCGCAAATACCCTGGCCCTAAGCCATGGAGCGCTTTAAAGATGAGAACCAACACCTTAAAGCGCACCCGGAAGACCACCGGGAGCCAATGCAGCTCGCGCAGGAGAGGTGTTACGTGGGAGCGCCACGTCACTCCCATAATCACCCGCGCGGCCGCATTCTGCACCAGCTGGAGCCTCCGGGTGCTCCTCAGGGGGAGCCCCATGTAGAGAGCGTTACAGTAGTCTAGGCGTGACGTAACCAAGGCATGAGTGACTGTGCACAAGGAGTCCCGATCCAGAAAGGGGCGTAACTGGCGTATCAGGCGAACCTGATAAAAAGCCCCCCTGGCCATGGCCGTCATATGCTCTTCTAAAGACAGCCGTGTGTCCAGGAGGACGCCCAAGTTGCGAGCCCCCTCTGTGGGGGTCAGTGACTCGCCCCCAATAGCCAGCGATGGCACCAGCTGGCTATACCGGGACGCTGGCATCCACAGCCACTCGGTCTTGGAAGGATTGAGTCGAAGCCTGTTTCTCCCAATCCAGACCCACACAGCCTCCAGACACTGGGACATCACTTCGAGGGCATCATTGGGGTGGTCTGGGGTGGAAATGTACAGCTGAGTGTCATCAGCGTACAGATGGCATCGCACCCCAAAACCACGGATGATCTCACCCAGCGGCTTCACATAAATGTTGAACAGGAGCGGCGAGAGGACCGACCCTTGCGGCACCCCGCAAGCAAGGCGCCTCGAGGTCGACCTCTGCCCCCCTGCCAACACAGACTGCAACCGGTCAGAGAGATAGGAGGAGAACCACCGCAGCACGGTGCCTCCCACCCCCAGTCCCTCCAGCCGGCGCAGCATGATACCATGGTCGATGGTATCAAAAGCCGCTGAGAGGTCTAACAGGACCAGAACAGAGGAACAACCCCTGTCCCGAGCCCTCCAGAGATCATCCACCAATGCGACCAATGCCGTCTCCGTGCTGTACCCAAGCCTGAAGCCGGATAGCCTAGAACTCCCACAACTTCCATACACATTTCAGTAACTTCCAGACCAAAAATAATACTGCTGTAACTTGAGGACTACCTGTATACCTAAATAATACATAATCAATACATAATCAATAAACTAACCCTTGAATTTTTAACAAAAATATCATGAAAAATGAACCACCCACAGATAAATTGATATATTTTTCATGGTAGTTTGGTTAAAAATTGGAGGGTCTGCTTATTCACAGATGGGCTTATCCACAAGTATGTAGGGATATATGGGTACCTTTACTATACAGAGAGAGAGAGAGAGAGAGAGAGAGAGAGAGAGAGAGAGAGAGAGAGAGAGAGAGAGACAGATAGACATACACATTATTATTATTATTATTTATTCAATTTATATACCGCCCTTCTCCTAGTGGACTCAGGGCGGTGCACAGCCAAAACTAAAATACATAACAATACAAAATTTAAAATTAATTAAAAGAATTATATACTTTGGCCCGAATTAAAACAGTGCGAATTAAAACCCATTAACAAATTAAAACTAAACAATTAATAACCATTAAAAACTAAAAAAGGGGGGCGGGGTTCACGCCAGCCCTGCTTGCTGAAAAAGAAGAGTTTTCAGGGCTTGGCGAAAGACCCGAAGATCCGATATCCTTCTTATCTCCGGGGGCAAATCGTTCCAGAGGGCGGGGGCTGCCACAGAGAAGGCCCTCCCCCTGGGGGTCGCCAGCCGACATTGCCTGGCCAACGGCACCCTGAGGAGTCCCTCTCTGTGGGAGCGTACTGGACGGTGGGAGGCTATCGGTGGCAGAAGGCGGTCCCGCAAGTACATACATACATACATACATACATACATACATACATATATAAAAATAACTAGCAAGTAAGCCTATCTGCGGATATGCCAAAACCATCTTTTGGGATGTATTTTGGCACCTAAAATTCTTGGCTTATCTACAAGTATATACAATAAGTTTAAAAAAATACATTTTAATGTACATAAAAATTAACCGCAGGTCCTATTTTAAAGACAGAAGAGTTGCTTCTTAGTCACCACTATTTCTCCTAAACAATGTTTGGTGTAGCACATTCATATATCACCTAAAAAGAAATGAAAAATGCTTTCCCCATACTATATATTTTCACTAATAAATTAACCAAAATTCCCACCATGAATCAACTGACATTTTGTAAGTCAGATGACAAATTTATGGCAGAACTCCAGAATCTATTCCTATACAGCCTTAATTTTATATTGCTTGTTTGTACGTACTGTATATATTTGCATATATAAATAATATATTCACAAGACGTACAGCTGATTAGTGTTGATTTCATTGCTGGTAGGTTTATTTACCCTTTCTAGGTACGGAGCCCTCTCCAAACTCACAGCCAAAACACATTAGAAGGATACCACTCTGAGAAGGCTGTTGTCAATCATCACTCTTGGGAAAAGGCAATGACAACACAAAGAGAACCACAATGGGTATACAACTTTCAGCCTTGCTTCCTGAAAGTGAGGCAAGAAGCATGATGCACATTCATAAAATCTCTGAAAATGGATCTTAATTGCATTGCAGGGAGTAAAACTCATTAAATTGAAATAAAATACTTTTGAATCAACGTGTCTAGGATTATGTGAGGATCATTACAATCAATATCTAAAGTAGTTTATGAAAATCTGCTAAAGTTTATGTTTTGCCAAATACTATGATTAGTATGTTACTAAACTGAAGTGTGAAACTAATGCATGACTCAATAGGAAATTAGACACATAAATACGTATCAGCTCCATTTAGACCAAAGGTCTTCAAACTTGGCAGCTTTAAGACTTGTGGACTTCAGCTCCCAGAATTCTTCAGCCAGCTATGCTATGCTGGAGAATTCTGAGAGTTGAAGTCCACAGGTCTTAAAGCTGCCAAGTTTGAAGACCCCTGATTTAAACCAAAATCAGAAAACATGAAAAATGATATTAGCAATTATTTTCATGGTTATTTTATTTAGCTCATTATATGATTACTAATGCCTTCAGGGATCACTGCCTTGTCGCAGCAAAGGGGTTTGTGCAGTGCAATGAAGCTATGAGCTATACCGTGCAGGGCCACCCAAGAGAGACAGGTCATAGCAGAGAGCTCTGACAAAACGTGATCCACTGAAGAAGGAAATGGCAACCCACTTCAGTATCTTTGCCATGAAAACCCCATGGACAGTACCAAAAGGCAAAAAGATATGACGTTGGAAGATGAGCTTCTCAGGTCAGAATATTCTACTGGGGAAGAGCAGAGGGCTAGTACTAGTGGAGCCAGAAAGAGTGAAGCGACTGGGTTAAAGCCGAAAGGACACTCAGCTGTGGATGTATCTGTGGTGAAAGGAAAGTCCGATGCTGTAAAGACCTATACTCCATAGGAACCTGGAATGTAGGATCCATGAATCAAGGCAAGCTGGACGTGGTCAAACAAGAGATGACAAGATTGAACATCGACATCTTAGGAATCAGCGAACTAAAATGGACAGGAATGGGTGAATTTAATTCAGATGAACATCAGGTATACTACTGCAGGCAAGAATCCCTCAGAAGAAATGGAGTAGCCTTCATAATCAATAAAAGAGTAGGAAAAGCAGTACTGGGATACAATCCCCAAAATGACAGAATGATCTCAGTTCGAATCCAAGGCAAACCATTCAATATCACAGTAATCAAGTCTATGTCCAATCACTGGTGCTGAAGAGGCTGACGTTGACCGATTCTATGAAGACCTACAACACCTTTTGAAATTAACACCAAAAAATAATGTCCTTATCATCATGGGGATTTGGAATGCTAAAGTAGGAAGTCAAACGATAACCGGAATAACAGCAAAGTTTGGTCTTGGAATCCAAAATGAAGCAGGCACAGGCTGGTAGAATTTTGTCAAGAGAATACAATGGTCATAACAAACACTCTTTTCCAACAACCCAAGAGACGTCTCTACACATGGACATCACCAGATGGTCAAAATAGAAATCAGATTGACTATGTGCTCTGCAGCCAAAGTTGAAGAAGCTCTATACAGTCAGTAAAAACAAGACCAGGAGCTGACTGTGGCTGAGATCATGAGCTTCTCGTGGCAAAATTTAGGTTTAAATTGAAGAAAGTAGGGAAAAGCACTAGGCCACTGATGAATATACAGTAGAGATGACAAATAGATTTAAGAAATTAGATCTGATAGACAGAGTGCTTGACGAACTATGGACAGAGGTTCGCAACATTGTACAAGAGGTAGCAACTAAAACCATCCCAAAGAAAAACAAATGCAAGAAAGCAAAATGGCTGTCAGAGGAAACTTTGCAAATAGCTGAGGAAAGAAGGAAAGCAAAAGGCAAGGGAGAAAGAGAAAGGTACACCCAATTGAATGCAGAATTCCAGAGAATAGCTACAGTAGAAGAGATAAGAATGCCTTCTTAAATGAACAGTGCAAAGAAATAGAAGAAAACAATAGAATAGGGAGGACCAGAGATCTCTTCAAGAAAAGTGAAAATATGAAGGGAATGTTTCATGCAAAGATGGGCATGATAAAGGACCAAAATGGCAGGGACCTAACAGAGGCAGAAGAGATTAGGAAAAGGTGGCAAAATTACACAAGAACGAGCTTAACATCCTTGATAACCAAGATGGGGTGGCCACTGACTTCGAACCAGACATCCTCGAATGTGAAGTCAAATCTCGCCAAGGCTCAAGGTTGACTCGGCCTTCCATCCTTTCTAAGGTAGGTAAATTGAGGACCCAGTTGTGGGGGCAAGATGACTTTGTATAAATATACAAAAGAATGAAGGCTATTGCTTAGCGCATTGTAAGCCGCCCTGAGTCTCCGGAGAAGGACAGCATATAAATCAAATTTAAAAAAAAAAAATGAGCCTTAGAAAGTCTGAGCAACAACAAAGCTAGTGGAGGTGACAGTATTCCAGCTGAGCTATTCAAAATCTTAAAAGTCGATGCAGTTAAATTGCTATACTCAATATGCAAGCAAATTTGGAAAACTCAACAGTGGCCACAGCATTGGAAAAGGTCAGTTTACATTCCAATTCCAAAGAAGGGCAATGCCAAAGAATGCTCAAACTATCGCACCATTGCACTCATTTCACATGCTAGCAAAGTTATGCTCAAAATCCTACATGCTAGGCTCAGCAATATGTGGACCGAGAATTACCAGAAGTACAGGCAGGATTTCGAAGAGGCTAGAGATCAAATTGCCAACATACGCTGGATCATGGACAAAGCTAGGAAGTTCCAGAAAAACATCTACTTCTGCTTCATTGACTATGCTAAAGCCTTTGATTGTGTAGATCACAACAAATAGTGGCAAGTTCTCAAAGAGATGGGAGTACCAGACCATCTTATTTGTCTCTTGAGAAGCCTATATGCGGGTCAAGAAGCAACAGTGAGAACTGGACACAGAACCACTGATTGGTTCAAAATTGAGAAAAGAGTTTGGCTAGGCTGTATACTGTCGTCCTACCTATTTAACTTATATGCAGAGCACATCATGAGAAAGATGGGACTAGATGAATCACAAGTTGGAATTAAGATTACCGGGAGAAATATCAACAACCTCAGATATGCAGATAATATCACTCTAATGGAAGAAAGTGAAGAGGAATTAAAAAGCCTTCTGATGCGAGTGAAGGAGAAGAGTGCAAAAACTGGCTTGAAACTCAACATTAAGAAAACTATGATCATGGCTCCCGGCCCTCTCAATTCCTGGCAAATAGATGGGGAAGAAATGGAGGTAGTGACAGATTTTATTTTCCTGGGCTCCAAGATCACCGCAGATGGGGACTACAGCCAAGAAATTAAAAAACGCTTGCTCCTGGGGAGGAAAGCTATGGCAAAGCTAGACAGCATACTAAAAAACAGACACATCACCTTGCCAACAAAAGTGCATATAGTCAAGGCTATGGTTTTCCCAGTTGCAATGTATGGCTGTGAAAGTTGGATCATAAGAAAGGCTGAGTCCAAAGAATTGAGGCCTTTGAACTATGGTGCTGGAGAAACTCCTGTGAGTCCCTTGGACTGCAAAGCGATCAAACCAGTCAGTCCTAGAGGAGATCAACCCTGACTGCTCTTTAGAAGGCCAAATCCTGAAGATGAAACTCACATACTTTGGCCAACTAATGAGAAGGAAGGACTCACTGGAGAAGAGCCTAATGCTGGGAATGATTGAGGGCAAAAGAAGAAGGGACAGCAGAGAATTAGGTGGCTGGACAGAGTCACTGAAACAGTCAGCGTGAGCTTAAAGGGACTCTGGGGGATGGTAGAGGACAGGAAGGCCTGGAGGAACGTGGTCCATGGGGTCACAATGGGTCAGATACGACTTCGCAACTAACAACAAAAAATTATTACTATATAATATTAATCTGTTGAAAAGGAATCATTATGATTTCTTTGATTTCACTCTAACAGCAACAAAATTATACATAAAGCTGTACACTCCTCTATTCAAGGAGGAAAAAAAGAAAAAAACCACCTAAGAAATCTACCAGTACACTGGCACAATGCAAATCATCACATGGCCAGATGAAGGAATTTAAAGTATTTTTCCTTTGATCCCTTGGAGGTAGCATTTTATATCTTAAGTACCTGAGGGAAAGTAGGCAATTTTTTTAATGGCAGGCTTAGCTGAACTACAAAGAAACTTGAAACTCTACATGTAAGAAATCTTCAGTGCTTTAAAACTGCATGTTGAAACCTATTACTAAACTTCGAGAAACCAAATTTATTCATAAAGAGTGTGCCAGCCCTTCTCTTAAGGTAAATAAAAAAGGCCATTTCATTAGGGAGCCCTCAAGAACTCTGAAGGATTGTTTGAATACTGCCAATGCTACTCATCTGTTAAGCAGGATTCAAAAAAACAGGAACAAGCCACATAACCCATCTCAGGTGTTTCATGGCTAATTTTAACCATACCTCAGTATTATAACTAAACAATGATCATTTACAGCAAAGAACCCCATCATACTACACATAAAATTGAAGGTGTAATAGAGACCATTGTAGACAGAAAGATGGCAAGCTAAATAGCATAATCCAAAAGCAAATAGTAACTAACTCTTCAATGGTGTGTAGACCAGTGTTTCTCAACCTTAGCAACTTTAACATGCATGAACTTGTAGATGTGGCTGAGGAATTCTAGGAGTTGTTCCACACATCTTGAAGCTGCTGAGGTTGAGAAACACAGATGTAGAGAACCTGGTGACAGCTGTTAAAAACAACAGGCTCTTTGGTTTAAGGAAAGACTAAATCATGTTGGAAGCAGCAGCTTGAGTCTTTTACTGCTGCTGTCTCATCAACTGTTTCAAAAGGACCTCCAGTTTCAGCTCTGGTTATGGAGGCCACATCTTACTTGTATAGATTCTGGCTCTTTTCTCCCTATTGACATTACAGCTTGAGGAGCCACCTCTATTCGCTGACTGGATAATCGGTTGATTCAAAGCCAAGTAACAGAAGGCTAGGGAAGTTTCTTAGTATAAGCCTGATAAAGATAGCCCAGCATCACATTTCTTGTCTTTCTCTTTTTACTCCAACATCTACAGTCTCCTTCATCTTTTCCAACTCCAACACTTTCTTCTTCACCTCAACTCAGCAAACACTGGGTCTGCAACCATACATTCCCTGTTGACATAGCTAATTCACAATAATTTCCCCATCTCTACAATAGGCTTATTCTACAATGGATGATCCTACCTTCTCTCTAAAAAAGTGTGAAAGAATAGATATCCTGCATAAATATTTTTTTAGCTTCTGCTTGAAACTTGCAATGAAAACAATGCACACCCATCTTTGGGAGTAACTTGTTCCATTGCTAAGTGGCAATTCAACTGCAAACTGCTTTCTGAAATTTAAACCTATTATTTTCTGCTCTGCACTCTGAAACAAAAGAGAAAACGATGTATCTGTTCTATACAAAATATTACTGACATACTTTCAGATACTTGACAGTACTCTTACATTATTTTACATCTTCTGTACAATTTTGCAAGGCCAAATATTTAACTGGACTTACTGTGAAGCTCCAAATCCTACTCCCCCCACCCTCTAACTGGGCTGTTAAGATTAGTATTTATCAGTAGGGAAGTTTGGTGGGGGGGAATGTTTGATTTTTTTTTTTTTAGGTTGAAATAGGTGTAAATTTTGACTAGACTCTTTTTGCCCTATTCCTTATCCAAACTCCTATAAATAAAAAAAAAATGAATTAAAAATCTTTACATCTTTAGTGATGCCATCACTTCAGTATTATGTCCCCTACAAATAATGCAGACTGAAAAAAGTACAACATATACAAAAAGTTTCTTCACTCTTAAAGCAGGAATCTGGGAGGACAAATCCAAGGCCTGATTTTCCTCCCTAAAAGCAGGCTTCTCTTCTAACCTTGGTGGGGGAGATCCATATGATCCTACACCTACGCTGCATGAACTATAAAATGTAGCCCCAGTGATAGAATACGTTAAAAAATAACTGTTTTAAATATTTTTAGTGAAGCAGATGATAAATATTTTAAAGTAAATGAGACATTCCTAATCCGCATATTTATTGTCATATAATTCGGAAAAATGAAGAAAACAAAACCACATATTATCTTTTTATAAATAAAAACAAATTTTAAAGGTCAGAGCACTACAGTCCATTATAATCTTCTATGACAAGCAGAGATTTGGACAATAACTGGGTTTTCTGAGGTTTTTAGATTAAAATTGCAAAGGAATAAACATTCTAGAGTCAGCTTGCTTAATAAAGGCAAATATAAGCAAGCAGGTTATAGAGGCAGTAAGAAGGACTAAACAGCCTTGAAGAAAGCTCCTGAAGTAAACTTCTGTAATGTTACAGACAAGCACAGCTAATTTAGTCTAAGGTGATCAGAACTTGTCCTTATCTATAGACAATGAAAGAATATAAAGCATGAGCAGGGGGTTGGACTAGAAGATCTCCAAGCCAGAGGTAGGTTTCAGCAGGTATCTGACCAGTTCTGGAGAACCGGTAGTGGAAATTCTGACTGTCCCCACCCCCATCTATTCTCTGCCTCCCAAGTCCCAGCTGATTGGGAGGAAATGGGGATTTTGCAGTATCCTTCCCCTGGATTGGGGAGGGAATGGAGATTTTACAGTATCCTTCCCCTGCCACACCCACCAAGCCACGCCCACAGAACCGGTAGTAAAAGGCTCCAAGGTCCCTTCCAACTCTGTTATTCTGTTAAATCTTCCAGAAGAGCAATATACATATGATATAATATAACCTTGCCTGGTTATTCATAATTAATTATATGAATATTAAATGAATATGTATACAGCATTGGAAGCATATACTCTGCTTTGGTTTCTAACCAAGGGCCTTTTCTCTTTTTGGAGAAATGCCTGATGGTGATGATCATCTCCCACCCCCCATTGTGCTAGACGGCAGGACCAGTGGAGTACTAGGCAGCAGTGGGGCAAAAAGGGCAGAGATGTGGGGAGAGGTTAGAGTTGAAATACCCCTGTGATCATAAGTGCAAGCAAGCTGCCAAGCATCTGAATTTTGATCATGTGACTGTGGGGGCACTAAAATGTCCATAACTTCAGGGACCAGGTGTAACTACCACTTGTTCAGTGCCGTTGTGATTTTGAACAATCACTGAACCAATGGCCGTTAACCAAGGATTACTTGTAGATAAGAATACAAATAAGATTTCAAAATAAAAAAAAGATAGAAGTTAGTAGCAGACCAGGTTATTACATATAACCTCAGTACATATCACCTCACACAAAATGTCAAGGTTTGTTCTTTCTTGTTACAGAATGCAATAGAAAGTGAGTAATCATATTAGATTTTTAAAAGGCAGATTCTGACCTGATGTCAGAAGAAACCATTGAGAAGAATTTAATAATGAAGCCAGTTACCCCAAAAGTAGTGGAGTAACTTCAACTGTGTTTAAGAAGAGACTAAACAGCCATCTGTCTGGGAAGCTTTAATATGGATTTCTGCACTGAGATGGTGATTGGATTTGATGGCCTAAGTGACTGTTTCCAACTCCACAATCTTATATAGATATTTAGCTTCTGCTAATTTTTAAACAGTGGAAAAAAACTCTATGCCGGCTTCTTTATTTAAAACTGAATATGTTTAGTTACTGATTAGAATCTGCTCTCTAGATGTTTTGGTGACATTTCTTATCAGAGGAAATAACACTGAACTTGTTCCATTGCAACTTATCCTGACTGAACTCCTTTATTCTGATTCACATAGTCTTGCTTAACATATTGTTATCAACTGATGACAATATAATTTGATTATCTGTAAACACTGAATTACAATATTTTAAATAAATGTGCTTTGTGAAGTGACCAGGAACCACCTAATAGCAATCAAGGCCAATACCACACTCTTTCAAAAATTCTGTTTAAATGAAGTTGAAATGAAAGTGAAAACTAATTACTCACATTCTGACTTTTAAAGGGGTTTAATTGTCTACAATATGGTAAATTAGCAGATGTATTTAGAAAAAGAAACCTAATAAATTTTCCCCTTTTCTTTTTCTTCAATAATTTTTGGTATTTAATCTTCAATAAATTTATTTTGTTTACCTTATTTTTTCTTCACTTTCTCTCTCTCTATATAGACTCTAATATGCATTAAACAGTCAACACTGAAATCTTTATTATACAACAATTATTTAGTTATGCAGTAATATGTAGTAATGTTTTTCTTAATACTATGTTTTCCCATATAAAAAGTCTAATAATTTTATGGTTGTTTTAGCAATATCCTAAACTAATTAACACTGACAGAATATTTCCTGTTGGGTTTATATTTAATATTCTAAATCAATGTTTCTTAAACTTTTTCTCTCAGGACCTTCTCACTTTTAAATATTCTGGAGGATCCCTAAGTAGCTTTTGTTTATCTGGGTTATATTTGTATTTTCATATTAAAAATTAAAATTAACAGTTTTGTTGCCACTATCACTTCTCATGATTATTTGTTGGGATTTTAATGTTGTATTATTTTTCAACTTAGCAAATAATTTTGATTTTGCAGATCACTGAGAGGGTCTTATTGGATTCCCAGGGGATCCAGGACTATGCTTTAAAAACACTGCTCTAAATTATTCAACTAACAAAATCTTAACTTTATTTTTTTTTTAAATTACATTTATGTGTCCACCCATTACATCACAGGGCAGCTCTTTAATATTGTAAAATATCATTGTATAGAAACAATATAATGTATTAAGAGATATAAAATGCAATAAAGAAGGAAAAATAAAAAATAAACAACTTATATTACTTTCTGTCATATGTAACTATGAGAATATTAGTGCATAGTCTTATTCTATCAATTTACCTAACTCCTTTTAAAACTAGTAGCCATGTGGTGCTGGCAAAATCTACTGTTTAATTACTGCTAAGTTTTATGTGAAGAACCTGTCTTTCACTTTGCTGAATGAACTCAGCCATTTTGAATGTTTACCCACAACTGTCTTCCCCTCCATATTGTGCATGACCTTCATCCTTCAAATTTGGTCTCCCTATCCTTTTCCTCCCTAAACTAAATGACACACGTATGGAGCTTTCCTGCATGTTTAATCATGTCCTTTGGTGCAAACAGCCAAGTGGGCACCTCTTTCAAAATTATTGCATCTTCTTGACAGATTTAGGGGACTATCCTGAGGCAGATGTCTGCATTCCCACCAATTACCATTTTGTCCTAGCATCTTTGGCATTGACTAATTAACTCTTTCACTTGCAATGTTCAGGAAACATTGTTGGACAAGAGAAGAGGTCAATAGTCTATCAGGCCAAAAACCAGGAGAAGCCTGGTAGCCTGTTCACACATTTTATTAGAAGGCATAAGCACCTGTCACATCTGTTGACATGAACTGCAGTACAGAGTGCTTATGCCTTTTAATAAATTATGGGGGTCCAAAAGGGGTTACCACGATTTTTCTAATGTTCAAGAGGATTCTGTTACACTAGAACAGCTATGACAATGGCCAGGGCTTTGGGACATTTTTTTCTTTAAAGTGAACCCTTGGCAGATATTCTGTAATCTACAATTTCATCATATATTAGAATAACTCAGCCAGCATCTGAGGCTGCACGCCCAATGGGTCTACAGTTCTCTCAACTTGTTCACAAAACCCCTGCACTCTGCAATCCTCTTTTAGATTAAATTCTATAACAGATCATTATTAACAGGGTTCATTATATTAGTTTATTGTACAACTGTACAAACCAGTTGAAGGAATGACAAAGAAAATCAAGTGGCAATTCCTACCTGAATTAAACTCTAAAATAAAGTAGTGTTTTGAACCATGTAAAAAAAAATATCCTAGACTTCAGTGGCACAAATTTAATACCCTGTTTCCCCCAAAATAAGACATCCCCTGATAATAAGCCCAAGCGGGCTTTTGAGTGCATGGCAAGCGTTTATTTCAGGGTTCAAAAAAATATAAGACGGGGTCTTATTTTCGGGAAAACATGGTACTAGAAAGAACAAATATTTTAAGATGTTTTAAAAAGAAGCCACTATTTTTTAACTGATGAGTGAGTGCAAGTGGTAAAAAACAATGCAGAGTGGGGTCATAAAAGTCAATATGGTATCTATGACTGAGCCATTGCAACAACCTTTTTGACTTTTCTCATTCCCCCAATACTTCTTCCACAAAATTTAGACTCTTTTGCTTTAGGATTACCTTGTGCCATGAAACTAATTTGAATTTAAGGGAAAGAGAATAGCAGTATTCAATCACGTACCTCCAAAACACTTTCCTTCACTCCTAGCTCACTGTTTTCTGCTTGTGTACACAGTCTGAACTAGTTGTGAAGATATTTTATATCTTCACAACTATGTACTTTTATATGTACTTTTTATAAGACACAAATATCAGCTGCTACAGTCCTGAGGAAAAGGACTTGCTTTAGTTGCTAAAGTAAAAAAGCTCTTTCATATCAACAAAGGATTTTCTTTCAGTGCAGTAGCAGGTCCCAGGAGCCATTTTTGTGAGGGGAGGAAGGGTTAAGCTCATTCATTGTTACTCTTTCTCTCTGTCTGCTACAATCCTAATAATTATCTCAGTCTGCAGCTACAATTTGCATTTAAAATGCAAAGACACATTTAAAGCCATGTTCAATATAGCCTTGAAAGCAGAATAAAGAGTTATAAGAACAGTAAAGATTACTTCGACTTGCATATCATATCATATTTGAATCTGTCATAAATAGTCAGCAGGAACTGAACCCAAGTTACAGGTGACTGGCCTTTTCCTTACTACTGATTTATAATATCGTATAGCATCATACAGCCACCACTTCACTATTATAATTATGAGACCAGCTTCTGTATTTTTTCAGTATTTGCTTGGTGGCAGTAGAAGATGCTATAAATTATTAGCAAGGAAATGACCTTTACTTTTAATGCTATACTACCCGCTACACACACACATTTCCTCAATGGTAAATATCCTCTATGTTTTGGGTGTCAAATCCCAAGCAATGACTTAACAGATTAATAGCATGCTTTCATTTATAATGGGTAATTGACAACATGTGGTTGTGTACAGTTGATTTCAGTAACTATCAAAAATGGTGTAGTAGTAAAAAGGCATTGTAAATAGAGATTATTATTACACTTGGGTATTGCCTAAATGGGGTTTTAAGGTTAGAATGGTTTGGAGAGGGAAAGTGTTTCTATTTCCATTTTACTTCCCTCCCAACTAGCATAGTTTTTTTCCAGAAAGAATTCAGGCTATTTTCAGTCTTAAGCCTGGAAATTTTCCGCCAGATTTCCATTTTGTTGAGCCAAAATATCCCAACTAAAGAAGCAACAAGCTGAAGAGAATTAACATGATGATGATAATAAAAAGATAATATCCAGAAAGGAAAATGGCCCTTGGATAGAAACATTCATTTAACTAATATTCATATAATTAAATATGAAAGCAAGGTTACATTATCTTGCATATTGGTTTTTTTGAAGATTTATAACATCTGAATTCTTTATAGAGACATTCTCTCATTATCTGTAGATAAGGACCAGTTCTGATCAGATTAGACCAGGGGTGTCAAACTCATGTCATCACGTGACGTATCCGAACTTTTTTCCCCTTCGCTAAACTGTGCGTGGGCGTGGCCAGCACGTGATGCATCCAGCCCATGGGCCAGGAGTTTGACAGCCCTGGCTTAGACTAAAATGGCCAACTTATAACTTACAAGTGCCAACTTATAACTATTGCAGTTTCCTTCAGAACTTTCTTCAAGTCTATCTAATTCTTCCTACTATTTGCAGAATCTGCTTGTTTCATATATTTCCCCTTATTTACAAAGCTCCCCACCCCCCTGATTCTTATTGTAAAATCAAAAAGCCTTTCAAGAATGTTAAAAACCACCATGAATTCAGCTATTAGACCTCTTTCAAAATGGAGATGGGAGCAGTGTTGTATCACATATATACAGAGATGGAGAGAGGGGGAAGAAACAGACTAACAGAAAGGGATTGAAATCTGTCCTTTTGGAAATCAAACTTGAGCAGCATAATTTTTGAATGTTGGGGAATGCATTTAGTCCTCTCTTGTTCTAAATCATAAACAATTTTTAGTCATTTGTACACCAGTTTATATGTTATCCCATTCTACAGAATATTGGTTGTTCTCACTAGAACCAACAAATAAAAATTTACACATTAACTCCAAACAGAGTTTATAGAGAAATATTAGTTTTAAAAACTCTTATCAAAGCAGCCAAGACAGTTCAGATCAAGATAGCCTTTGGAGCTTTACAGCACATCAACAAGGAGATAGGTATTTCTCAGGAGAAGGGTATTCCAAAACACAGGGGTTGCCACCAAAAAGCACATCCCGGTCTTGGGCACCATCTCTTTGAATCATAAAAGGTAGGGACTCTTGCAGCCCTTCTTGACTGGCCAAATATGTGACACGAGAGATACATTTGGCCAGAAGAGACAGTCTGGAGTCAGTTGATATATTATGGTTATTATAAATAAAAAGGAAACGTTTCTTCCATACTTCTTGTGACTACAAGGGAAATTTGAGAAGCTCAATGGATTTCAAAGTAACAAGGAAGTGTGTTTTTTTAATGGAAGTGGATGCTTTCGGCCTCTCTGCAATAGCATAGGCCCAGTACATGATCCCAGTACATGATCCAAACAGATCCCACAGATCCATCATCTGTGTAAATTTATGATATAGTTTAATGGTGGGTAGGGAAGATGAACTGCTGCTTTTGTATCTTTTGAATCATTGCTCCCAGTCTCCATAATTGATGGCTATTGCAGCCCATTTTTGTAGGAATGTACCAACACTGAAAAGTATTGAATTGCCTACTCCAATTCAGTCATCTATAAGATTGAAATGGTAACAGCACCACAGAATTTAGGCAAAACTGAATTACGGAATACCATCATCCATCTTCACCATCACCCATTACATGACTACTTAACACTACTGATTTCTATCTGTTAGGTTTTGCTATGTAGCATTGGAAGAGTCTACCAATGCATCTTGTCCAAGACCTCATCAAACTTAGCACTGGTTCAAATTCTCTGTTATGCCTTCTTACAATTCCAAGGCAATGGAGCTACATTTTACCTAAAAATGAAGCATGAAACTCATTCTCTGCCCCCTGTTGTTCTTTTCATATTATTGTATCTATAACAGAAATTATATACTGCAGGTTTTCCCTGCTGATAGTCTTAAATGAATTTTCAACTGATATGAACGAACAGGAAATACCATATTTATTTGTCACTAACTGTGAGGATATCATATTTTAAAGTGTCTAATATTTCTAATGTTTTTAATTTGCCGAATAACAAATATGTTCTTGATTATGAAGTTTGCATCAAAAGAGCAACAGTATAGAGCAGTAAACAAGGGAAGGAGAAGCAACACATGCTCAGTTAAATTTTAAAATATATAGATATTTTCAATTTTATAAAGCATGGTGGCTCCTAGCATTCAGCAAAAGGGAACAGAAATCTTTTGGAGATTCACCATAGAAAGGGTAGAGCCAGCATTCAGTCCTTGACTCTCTTTTTAATCAAAGTGTATCTTATTCAAGTGGAACATCAAGAATATCGCACAATTCTATATATCGCTGATCTGAAAGATAGTACTATAGCATTTTTTTTTTAACCTCTGGTGGGATAATCCGTCATTTAGATTCTACAGGAATCTAGTTCACAAACTCATGTTGTATGGTGGTTAATTTTATTTTGATAATCCAATATGAATAAAAAAATTGCTTATGCTGATAAAATCACAACATTTCACAAATCTAATGCAAACACTTTTCTTCCAGGCATAATATAAAGGCAAGCCCATGTATATATTCCCATTAAAGTTATTCCATTAATATTTTTGCATAACACTAAAGGGTCCTGTGAGCCGAGTTTGACTCCTGTTGATACAAATATTTCACCACAGTTTTCTTGATAACAAGAAAAATATACATCTCCGTGTGTACTTTGAGAAGCACAAAAGCAAATAAAAATAGATACTGTCCCGTATTTTGTACTTCAAAATGCTTTGCTTTTACTACCTAATTCAATATATTATTTTGTATAATGTGTATTACCTACAAAGCTTATATAACAGTTGCTTATGTAAGTTTTAATGATTGATTGAAGGGTAGTTGGTTTAAAAAAGCAGTTATTTTCTTATAATTATATTTGCTTTGTAAACATGCCCAGTTTTCAATTATGTAAGCTAATTTAACCACCCAGATTCTAAAGCATCACAGGCAAGAAAGTGAGAATCTTATTTAGCAGTTGGACAACTGATAGAACTAAAGATCAACAGAGAGAAAGTTAAACCAAATAATTTAAATATTAACATGTACAGTCTGCCACATTTATAAGAGCAAAACTTAGTTTTCTATGTCCTCTAAGTACTCAAGTTATCAAGTGACCCCATCAAGACCAAGCCAGATTATAAGCAAAGAATCAACTCTAATTAATTGGGCTATACTGCTGCTGCCTGAAATAGATTATTGGTATCTACTTACTAACAGATTCATTTCTGAACAGCTAGCTACTTTAATATTGCTGGTGTTATTAAGAATTAAACACTGTCAGCATAACAGCAGCCTTTGCTGTTATCCTATATGTATTTATAATGATCACTAGTCATCACCACATATAAAAGTCAAGGCCAAACTGCATGGCAAATTGAAACCAGACAAAGCTGACAAAGCTGACTCAGTCTGCATTCAATTTATAGTTGCATCAGATCTTGTGCCAAAATGCTAATAAAACTAGGCTATTTGGAAAACCTTGTTTTGTACCCACTGTCACTACTGTCATAAGTCTTAGAAAGTCCTCTTTCTGTCTACACAATCAAGGATGAAGTCCTTCTCCAAATGAACAAACTGCATTTTATAGGTACTAAGCTCAAGAGCATTGAGCATTTAAATATGCTGGAAAAGACTTGGACCCCTTGCATATTGTAACTTGCATCCTTTTCAGTGAGGCAACCAATGCTATAGTTTTTGAGGTTTGGATTTTGTTTAGAAAATTTGGGATAATGCAATAAAAATAGTACTATGGAGGATTAACAATGAATATTTATCATAAAATGTGAAGGACATCCAGGAATACAATTTAAAACAAATGTACAAGCACTGTTCATAAATAAAGACAATATAATACTATCTATGTATGGATCCATGCAACATATATTAGAATTATATATCCAGAGCCTAAAATCAATGGGAGAATGCCAGAAGTGGCTTTATAGATACATATTTATTTGAAAACAGCATCACTGGACTGTAAAAGATATGTGATACAGTTAGTTAAATTTTTCTTGTTATGGGAGCTTCCCTAAGTAACACTACCCACATATAGCATCTAATTTATCTTAGTTCTATTATTAAATATTTTGCTATTAAATATACAGATTAGTTAAGACCAAATACCAAAATGATTAGATAGGAGATTCATATAATTTATCAGAAGTTAAACTTCTAACCATACTCTCTTTTTGAACATTGCAAACTTTAAAATATTTAGAACTTTCTAGGTCAAATAAAATATAACCTGAATCAACACAGAAATTTTCCAGACTTAAAACTCTGTTCAGAAACACTTCCCTAACATGAAAAGCAACTCCACCACTTCACTCAAAACTTCAATTGAAATATTAGAAAATCTCTTCTGATGGCAGTTCTAGGTCTGATTATCATTTCCATTCTTCCTGAGCCCTCTTCCCTTCTCTTTATATCTTTATACTATCCTTTGCAAATAAATCTAATTCAATTCATCTTATTTTTAGACAAGTGTGCCTAGAATCGCAATTGGTACTTTAACTCCACATACGCAGCAAGCCTAATCATATTTAGTTGAAAGTGTCACTGGGCTCAATGACAATTACATCTGAATAAATCTAATTAGGATTCATACTACTAATTACTTTTCCTTTAAATTAAGACAAATTCCCATTAGCCTAAAAGAGTGTTTAGATTAGGAGCAGGAAGACCCAGGCGGCAACCAACTTCAGCCACAGAAATTCACTAGGCATCTTTGGGTTAGGTGCCCTCTCTCAATTCAATCTATCTGTGGGCTGCTGTGTGGGGATAAATAAGAGGAGGGATCACTGCACATGCTCTCTTGAACTGCTGTGCAAAAATGGGATGTACATATGCATTCCTCATTGCTCTTTATATGAAAACAAATTGGATTATAATCAACAAAACCAAATTACATATGACTGTGGCAAACCTGAAACTTTAACATTGGTCTTTCCCATTCAAATGCAAAGCAGCAAATAGAAGGGCAATTTAAGACACCAAGGAACAAGTTAGCAGAGAGAAAGTACAGCTATCTTCACTGCCAAAGACACATACTAGAATGATTTCCAGTGCTTCCGCTACCAACACCACAGTCCAAACAACAGTGTTACTGGAAGGAGAGGGGTGCAAATTCCAGAATGGAAATATGTGAAAGTAGCTACAGGATACTCTCATCTGTGCTCAGTCATATCATCCAAGCTTGCTGCAATAGTTGCAAATCTGCTCCTCAAAGGAGCAGATCCTTCTCTGAAAGTACAAGACTGAGAATCTTACCTTAGGTTTAGACACTTGTTTGTAGCATCAAAACTAGTATTCAAAATCCTACTTTCTCTGACATATTAAGTCACAAAGTCTTAAGTGCAGTGATGGAAGATATGTGGAACAAATCACTTGAAAACTAACAATCAAACTAATAAAAACACCAAGCACTTCAACATCAAATATTCTGAACCCAATCAATGATTATTTTGAGAAATAATTATTTCTCCTTTTATAGTTATCTCCAAAACCTATGGCTTTCAAAGTAATAGCCACATTCAGTTGTACTGACAAACATGAAACTTGTGACACCTCTAAAATTAACAGCCTGATGCCAATGGTGCAATTTAAAAAAGAGTTGAAAGCAAGGGATCTGTGGACGAAACTACAATAGCACAACATTGCTAAAATCATATAACAGCTGTTCTGGGGTTCTCTCTACCCTTATTAGTCCTACCTGCAGAATGGAAATAACTGAATTTACTGACTATCAACAGACACTTTTGCACCTTCCTTCCGAAACAATTCAGATATTTTGCTGCCAAAGTAATTTCATTAACAGTTTCCAAAGCACTTTTCTGCAGAAGTTGAGGCTGCATTGGGAACTCAGTCAATGACTAAGCCTGAGAAATGCACCCTGGCAAGGGAAAGAGGGTGGGGGGGGGGAACCAATTCTTCCATTACCTGAATGAAGCCCCACATAGGATGGAGCATCCAATGAAGCAACAAAGAAGGCCAGCAGCACTGAAGGAAGAGCAAGACTTTTCGGATTAGCATCACGACTGGAGGAAATGGCAGCACCTTCTCACAATCTGGGTATCTGGAGAAAGAAATCAGACAGCAACAGTGCTTTAGTGACCCCCATTCCCACGGTCCCTCTGCCCGTTTCCTCCCCTCCCCCCCATAGCAAGTTCAAATTGATGAGGTCAATGGAAGAGGGCGTAAGTAGCCTGTTTTTCCATATAAAGTATTGGTCAAAGCAGTCCTCTAACTTCATAGGTTTGGGGAGGATAAAATATAAAAAGAAGCAGGATAAACATATATTGGCTTTAGAGATACACTTGATGGGAAAGCCTTCGTTCGAAATGAAACTTCCCATTAGGCAGGCACATTTCATCTCTCAGAAGCGGTGCATTATTATAATAAATAAAAGCATGTCTAGATAGAGCTAACAGGAGCTTCCTTCCATCCCCGCCCCGGTTTAGAAATCCTCAAGGAATCAGGAGGAGAGTTGGTGGTGCAGAGGGAGGAACGTCAGCTATTCAACCAAGACGGACCCCCCAGTTTTCTGTTTCTCCTGCGGCGGCGGTTTAAACGTTCTTAAATTAATAAAGGATATTTTAGAAAATCCCCTTACCCTGGAGGGCGGAATGGGCCGCGTCTCGAGAGAAGGATGCCGTAGCTGCGCTTCCTTTTACATAGTGGAGCAGAAACTGCGATCGGCGGAAGGCGAGGGAAAGGCAGCTCTTAAACAAAGTTTTGCAAGGAAAGCCGATCTTTTCCACACGGCAGATCCGCCCGAAGTTCTCCTTTTGCTGCTCCACCACCACCTAGCGCCGACCACAGTCCGCTCACAGAGGGGGGAGGGGGGGGAAACTCTTTTTTTTCCCCCTTCTCGGAAGAGAGGAGGGTTCCCCCCCTCCTCACTTCCACGAAACGCGTGGCTGTGATATTGATGGAAAGCCAGCCTTCTCGTACGTGTGCGACGACGAGGGGGGCAGAAAAGCTGGAGGAATCCGAAGGCTCAACCGAACGAGCCCCTAACACCCCCCGCCCCCCGGCTCCAGGAGGCAGGGCAACGCTCGAGATCCCACTCCCGACGCCTCTAGATTCGCTGTTTTTGTTTGGTTTTTTTTTTCCTTTCTCTTTGCAACGACTACAGAGAAATGAGGGGGGGAAGGGAGGTGACACGGAGAAAGGCGCCTGGTGAAAAATCAACTCCTCTCCAACCGCGGAAAGAAAGAAGGAAAGAGAAAGAGTGAAGAAGCGCTCCAGATCGCTTTCCCCGCGTAAGTAAGTAGTAGGAAGTAGCAGAGCTCTCGCCGCCTCGGATCCTCAACTGCCCGTCATCCGGCAACGCCTGGAAGCAGCGGCCGGAGAGAAGGAGCCGAAGAGGAGAGGAGGACCCCCTCGTCTTGGAGAGGAGCAGAGGCCCTTGCCACATGCGGGAGGGCGGAGGAAGAGTGGGAAGAGCCTGCGAGCGAAGCCGGAGGTTTCCCGTCTCTCCTGCCTGCCCAATGTAATCGCTCCCGTATCTGGTGCGCTGCCGTTTCTGCAGTGATTTTTCATAGCTCTCGAGCAACTCCGTTTTTGGATCTGGCACTTGGCTCGGCCGAGCGGGTTGCTTTGGACTTTGTGCGCGTGTTTTGCTAAGCCCGGAGCTCAAAACTAAAACACCTTCGGGCTGCTTCTTAAGAGAGTTCGTTCTCCAGGCCCACGACCTACACACCCCTTTCCTTGCATGCTGCTGGGGGCAAATCATAGCTACTAGAGCCGGAGGCTAGGTGGCGCTCTCGAAGGAAAAGCTGCGCCTGGGTAATCGGGCTCAATACTGAGGGATGTTTAATTCTCAGGATCTGGGATATGGTCTTGTGCTTCAACAGCTCTCTTATCCTAAACCAGGGGTCAGCAACCCGCGGCTCTGGAGCCGCATGTGGCTCTTTCATCCCTCTGCTGCTGCTCCCTGTTGCTGATTGATAGGGCTTTTGGTTAGGACAGGTAGAGGAAAAAGGATGCCACACTAGGAGGAGACTATAGTGGGGGAACGACTTCCAGTCGGTAGAGGAAAAAGGACTCCGTGCTAGGAGGAGACTATGATGGGGGAGCCGGACTTCCAGTCAGCTCCAGGATTAAACATGGGCTTCTGGTTAGGACCTTTGTGACTCTTTGAGTGTTTAAGGTTGCTGACCCTGTCCTAAACCAATCAACCAAGCCAACTGTGGTCAAAACTACTTGTTATGGCTCTTCCAAAGTTGAAATAGGTGCTCTTCCCCATCCCCCTAGCAATGAGCTTCTAAAAGTGGATAAACAACAACCGAATGCTAGCCTATCCCTAAATTTACTTAATTACCATCTTCCTGTGATGGTATACTGCACTTGTTCCTGGAGGTTTTGTTTAATTGTTGGGGTAGTGTGATATTACTGCAGTGGTCGGTTTTGATAGGGAGAGAGAGGATGCATTTGGGACAGTGAGACCAAAGAAAACTCAGCAGTGATGTTATAGAGGAGGAGCAACAAAAAAGATGGCATAGACAGTCTGTGAAATGCAATTTCTCTAAACTGTATTTATCATCCAACCTTTTCCCTTTCTGGAAAGAAGGCTTTCTTTTAAGCCAAGATTTTTGAGAAAATATTCCAGTAATAATTTCTATTATCTCATTTTGAATACCTGCATTTTATTTGACTGTTGCTACTTTAAATGGCCTAGAATACAAATTAGATATAATAGTAATATATAATCTGTACACATAAAGGAAGACTGCTTCAACAGATGGAGCACCTGTCTGGGCTGGGGAGCTAATCTGGGTAGCAGTCTAACAGGAGACTGGGCCTATAGGCTAGCCAGGAAGTTTAAAAAATCAGGGAGAAGCTTATATGGCAAACCACATCAATCCTCTTATCAAACTAACAGCAGGGCCATAAAGTCACTAGAAGTCGGGCTCATCTCGTATTGCCATAAATGGAAGATCTCTGAGCAACGTGCAGTCAAATGGCTAAAATGTCTGGTTCCCAGCTGCAGATAACCCAAGACGTTTTTACTGCCAGAAGCAAAACAAAACATAACAGTCTTACCTTTCATGCAAAGAACCTGACATTGGCAGGTCTCTTGACTTCCAGCACTGGCAACACAATGCCGTAATATCTTCCAAGACATGTGGGGGCAGCAGGCTCTCATAGACAGCTCTATCTTCCTTCATTTCCCCAATATTCTTTGCCTTTCAACATCAGTCCCGCACTATTCAATGGCTGAGCTTTTCCTAACCAATTAATTAATAAACGTAACATTACTATGACTGGTGTCCTCAATTATGCTAAATAAATGCTCCATCTCCTTACTTAAATTAAGGAGGATGCTTCTGAGTGCCCCAATTTTTTCCACCACTCCCCACCATCTTTTGCAGCTGTCTTCATTTCTATTAAATGCTTACTGAGGGAGATTGCTTAGATTGTGAAGTAGCTGCTTGCCTGAGAATTATAGAAACACAGTGGATGAGGATTGTTAGATTTAAACCAGAGGCTGTCATTAGACAGTCTTCAACCCACTTATACTACTGGTTGACAATGGAGGCAAACAAATCACGAGGAGATAGGAGCAGTGGTATTTCCAACTCAACTTGTACCAGCTTGTGAAAGCCACTTGTTAAATTTTTGGGAATTTTGTGTGACTGAAAGTGGAGCTAACCTACCACACCTGGTACACCAATCAATTCTGTGGCAAGTGTGTCAACGGCCATGCCAATTGAACCAAGTGTTAAATATTTACCAGCATACTACTGGATTGGAAGGTTGTGAGTAAGGAGGATTACAGCTTGACCATTCTTGAATTCTAAATACAGGGGCAGTATACAGCAGATTCCCATACACTTTTAGGTGAGAGATTGAGCCCAAACTGGCTGAAGCAGAAATATTTTTTTCCTCTGGAGCACAAAGCAAGTTACATAAAGGTTGCAAATCTTTTAATTTTGTCACACATGCCTCTCCTGGAAAATATTTCATTTTTGATGCAAACATAGTAAAATGAAGTCATTGCAGACCCCACATTAATCACAAATCAACCCCAAAGCTTACTGTTCCTTCATTATCTCATTACAACATCTAAAAAGATCAAACATCTCAGAACTTTATCTTGAGGAAATGAATTAGCACTTCATGGAAATAATTTCAAAAGCACAATGACTTTTAATGACAAACTGATTTTCCCATAATATAATTTAGTTTTCCCCACCAGTTCCTTCCACAAGCTTTGGACCATAGGTTCCATCTTCTCTCCAGCCAACATGCAAGTTTCATACCACAGGCCAGAAACTAATCACAGGCAGAACTCTGGGACATCCAAGGATAAGATGATCTGTTGTGTGTAAGTGTAAACTATATGCCCACCATTACCTCCCTTCTAGAGTGGATAAAATGTAGTAAATCCTGGCTCAGCTATCTAAAGAACAACCCACTCACTATACAACATGTCCTCTTTTCCTTCTTCCTAAGGATAGCCAAAGTGGGGACTGGGGATAATGATTCCTTGGCAGGGGTGGGTTCTACTTACCTTTACTACCGGTTTGCAACAGGACCACACACACGCTTCTGCACATGTGCAGATCATCCATGATGATATGGCGGGTGGGCGGAGCCTCCTGCCGGTTTTACTACCAGTTCTATAGAACCGGACCGAATCGGGAGCAATCCACCACTGTTCCTTGGGTGGAAAAAGAAGGCTTTCTTTGACATCTGAATAAAGGAGTAGCTTTAGACAGATAATTGTGGGAAGCATATTTTTTGTTGCCGAATTTATTGTCATTTGACTGCTTGGGATGGGACAAATTGCTCATCGGACCAGGTAAATTTGAGGAGAAGGTACCTTGGAGCAGTGAACTCTTTGCTACTTTACTTTGGCAGCAGATTAGCCTGGATTTGCTCTCAGCTGGCTCAGCCAGAAAATAGTTCACTCAGCTGCCAAGTCCTAAAGAGTGAGGTCCTAATAAGAATTACACGTTTCAGATGGCAGAGGGAGGAGCTTTCTGGATCAAAAGAAGTAAAAACCCATGTAAAGTTACTGGGCACAACAAAACAAGAACAGCTGTATATAGATACTGGGCACACCCTAGACTGGCAGTTTCTGAAACTTTGGATGTGATCTGTGGGGTACTTGCCAAAGTTTTTTTTCTTGTTCTCTTTTTTTAGTATTCTGAAAAGATACTTTGTGATCTTCATCTCTATTGCATTTCTGTAATAATGAAAACACTGGGAGCCTTTAACAGAGCTTCCAAGAAAGCAAATAGAAATCTTCTGTTCTTCAAGTATTACCACAGTCATACTCATTAGGAACATAGAAGCAAAGCAGTTGGAGAAAATGAAAACAAACTGAATTTTTAGCCAGCAGAGTAATGAGCAAAGACAATTGCCTTGTGAGAATGGGAACTAAGATATGTAAATCACATTTATTTCATAGTATATATACTAACAAATAATGACTCACAGTTTTATGTTATTTGTTCTGCATATATTAAGCATACGGACTCGAAAATAAATCCCAATATATTAATGGGATTTGATCTTTACAATCTGTGTAAGAATGCAGCATCAGTCAAATAATCTCAAATTTAAAACTGATATCAGATTGCTTTGGCTTCCCAGAACTATCTGGCAGACTAAATCCAGAAGGAATTTATAAGGTTGATAATTTAAACCAGCTTTCTTTAACATGGCGCCTTCTATCTGAATTGAAATTACATTACAATCCCAGTAGATCTGGATTGCAGTAAATTATGAAATATAAGGTGTTTGCAAATTCTATTAGATTTTGTTAGGGCCTATTTTGGGAAAATAGAATATATGATTATGGAATTTATTCCATCAGATACTTATTTCACTAATTTAACAAAAATTGGATTCCTCAATATTCTGGTCAAAGAATTAGAACAATTGTTTATTTCTTCTTTGTTCTAGGGCCACAATAGATAATACATAGAAAAATGCTCTCCAGATCAGATCCATAGTACCTGATGTTTACACTGACTTTTAGGTTTTCCACTCCAACTATAGTGCAATCTGTACTGGTGTAAATTCATTTACTAGTATCAGGTTTGATTTTGGTATGTGGGTGGTGGTGATGAAATTACGTATTATATTATGAATGAATGTGATAATGAGAAAAGAATGTCTCTGATAGGCGTTAATGAATGGATGGTGGGAATAAGATGAGAGGGTAAAGAAAAAGTGATATTTGAAGCAAGAATGAATGAGCATTCAAATTCTTTGGGGATCATCTGCTTTTTAAAAAATCTATTTTGAATCCATGGGTTAAGCATACATCTATATATTTGATTTATTTGATTATGTGTAATGAAAGCTTGAGAGATGTAGTGAACGATACAAGGTTGATGAGAGGTGTACAGCTTTTAGTAGTGTAAAAGTGGATTTTGGAAAAAGACATGGAAGAAAAATAGTGAAATAAATGAAAATAAAAGAATAACTGCAAGGAGGGAAATATGAGTTCTATATGAAACAATATTAAACATAATTTCAAATAAAATGAATTGAAAATTAATATATGGAATGATGATATAAAAGATGTTTGTTATAATTAAAAGAACATTACAAAATGCCACAGAAGTTATGGATTTATATTCATGGGAAGTATGAAGGATCCTTGATGTAATGGGATTGATTGTGGATGAGAAAAGATACATGAAGGAATATGATTGGTGCAAAAGTATGAAAGGCTATTGTGTAATGTGTATATAGAGAAGAAGAATAGAGTCAAAAAGAGCAAGGACTTGTAAAATTAAAAGTAGAAGAGAAAATCAGTATGACTCTTGATAGGAATAAAATAAGTGTTTTCAAAGTGTTTTCTAAACAAGGAACATCCTATCGAGTAAATTCATTACCATAAAGATAATGAAATAAAATTGGGATGAAACTGAAGTGTGAGAATGCTGGATTAACCTAGTGTCATAGGGGTGTGTGTTTGTGTGTGTATGTGTGCTTGTGTGCGTATTTCAAAACAGGCAAGATAGCAGTCACAATATCATTAACCCTTTTGTACATACTGTTTGTATTGTTCTACACATGAGCAAAGGGACGAGGCTTTGATCACGATGCTGTGACCACCATCTCACCTGTTTTACTCTCTTATGAATTCCCCTGGCTACCATAAATTAGATAATATGCTGACTTCAGAAGAAGTCATTGCCAGCATGGAAATAGTTAATTAATTGAAATTAATATGGAGCTCAAATCAATTTCATTGTATACATGATGTACAATGACAATAAAGGCTATACTAATTTCTAAATAGAGTAAAAGCAATGTATGATGGAAGTAAAGCATGTTTGATAGTAAAAGGAACATTTAATAAGCAGTTCAACTCTAAAGATACAATGTGATAGCCCCTTGATTAACTAATTTATGGATAAATGAATATGAAATTCAAATATGTTTGTGAAATAAGACAAAATAGACATAGTAGTGACAAACACAATACTACTGAAATAATATCTCTCCTCTATCTCTCCCTCAAATTTATTCTTTAATGCAGAATAGATAATATCTGACTTAATTATACTTTTTCTGATCCAGAGACAGAAACTGCAAGTTTTCTGGTGATTTTCTAAAGGTATTTCTGTATTTGATCAAGGCATATAATACATTGTATTATCTATGTGCAATATTCTTGGCAGTATAAGAAACACAGCTTTACATAGCACACATCAAAAATTACAGCATTTGTTTTTCTCATTTTTCTCCCACCATTTATAGGACTTTAGAGCACAAATCTCTGAATTCTTCAGAGATGCAAGGTTCATTGAACTGCTAAGTAAGTGGAGGTAAAATAGAAACCTCAGTGTCAAAGAGCTGTGAGTCATCCTGCCTGTAGCAGTTATCTAGATCATGTTAGATTTTATTATTAAGCATTTGAGAACAACATCAAGGAACTAAAGAGAGAGCACCTATATTCAGAAAATCAGCCAGCACAACTATATTAGAAGGATGAAACTTGAAAAATGGGATCTGCTTTATACTTGTCAAGACTATTAACTATAATTCCTCTACACTTAAAAACGGGGGGGATATAATCTATATGGTAGGAATCAAATGGCTTAATCCCACCCCCCACCTCCCCATGTTATAACAATTTTGAAAATATCTAAGATGTTGCTGGGGAAAAGTGATTTCCTTCCCATTCAACCATCTCATGGAAAATTGACTTTTACCATTTGAATGTGGTAGCTTTATGACAGAAATTTCTTTTAGCTATGAGCTCAGATCCCAACAAATTTCATGTCAATACATTTTGTGCCTTGAACACAGAGGTACTGGAACTTAAATTTGATTTAATATTGATTTATTTAACAAATTTATATGGTCGCCCAACTCACACATAGGTGACTCTAGGCAGCTTGCATTAAAAATAACAATATAAATATAAACTCACCCCCCATCCCCATGGCAACAGCTAATCAAATTTACCACTTGATTGACTCCATTTTCATTTCTCTAGGCCTGCTGACAAAGCCATGTTTTAGGGCTTTTGGAAAAGCAACAGGGTGGGAGCCAATCACACCTCAGTGGGGAATGAAGTTTCATCCACAAGGTGCCACCATCAAGAAGGCCCTTTTTATGGTTCTACCAGATGTACATTCCTAATTGATGGGACCTTTAGTATAGTCAAGATAGCCATCTTTTGTCACACTTGTTTCAATATACAGCAAGTCAAAACCTCTAACCCTAACACATTAATTCAGCAACTGTTTGAAATTATAATAGCCCTGAAAGAAGAGACTTATGTCTTGTACCTGAACTTAATGTCTGTTGCAGAGCTTCCACAGTCATGTGAACCAATTCAGCCACTTGACAATTCACCCGCCCTTATGAATGACCCAGGGATGCTACAGAAGCCCCCCCCCCCCCCACACACACCTATCTTTTCCACCATCCTGCCCTGCTGAGTCCCTTGGATCTACCTTCCACAGAACTGGATTATCTGCAGGCCTTGGGCCTGCTCCTCATCCTATTATCCCAGTTTGTCCTCCCCCATTACATCTTGCTTTTTCTAAAGATTGCCTTTGGGAAGGATAAACGGCTGATCTGCTCTGTGATCTTCCTATGCAAAGGCTGTGTGGTTCTGCCCTGGAAGTGGGCACCATTTTGGAAGTGGTCACAATTCTTGGAAACTAAGAATTGCAGCTACTCAATTCTCCCTGCTTCATCTTCCAAAATAATGCCCATTCCAGGACAGCACTACATAGCTATTGTATAGCTATTGTATAGGAAGGCCACAAGGAAGATTGATTGGTTCTCTTTCCCAAACTTCAAAAAAAATAAGTGAAGTGAGGAATGATGTGGGGAGGACGAGGGTTTGGGATCATCACAATTTATGACCGTAATGAGCAGGGTCTATTATAGTCACAAATGTGCAAGTGTCCACAATAAAAAATGTGTGTTCTAAATGTTTATGTAGATGCTTTTAGAAATGTGTCTCATTAGTCACAATTTATATATTATAGCAAAAGTGCATAATAATATTGCTGTAAACTAGTAAACCATTGCTGTTTTGGTAATATCATGTGTATTTTGTAATACACATCTTCTCAGAAATAATTTTCACTGAATTAAAAAAAAGACTCTCTAGTAAACACAGGATTGCAGCTACAATCAGAATATATCATTGAACATTGTGACAAGTACACAATAGCAAACTTATTTCACATAGTAAAAGTTGATCAGAATTAGAAGTGATTTTCAGTTTTAGTGCAGATTATTGTTCAAGAAAATACTTTCCATAAAAGATTGCACAATATGCTTTGATTTGTCCAAGACGCTGTGCAATATTTTACGCAGGGTCTTGGAAAACATGGTGTTCTCACTGCACAATGTCTCAAGATATGTGCCAACAGAAAATGTCATAAATTCTCTTGCACCAAATCTTCAAGTATTGGAATATTTTTCATTAACACATCTCTAGAACCAGTGCAAGTCATATAAAATTTAGTCACATGTTTTATAAGAATCTTTCCAAATGGAACTAAAGCAGGGAGAATTCAGGATGAAACCTGTTCCATTTAAAAATAGAACCTGCAGTACCATTTTTATATTGCTGATTGGTGTAATTCTATCTGTTACGCTAACCAGGCTAGGCACTCATTAATATCAAGGGAAGCTCAAGGGAGATCCCTTATGTCCACTCTGGGAACATTACAGAATAGATGCATACTTAGGATATTTAATTAGTTAGTTACATTTTAGTTCTCTTATTTGGTTTAATTGGCTTATAGCATTAATAAACTTGGCATTTTATTTATGTCATTGTAAATTTCTTATCCCACATTTTCAGTAGTAAAAATATTTCCAAACAGAATATTGGACTTTTTGAGTTTTCTGGCATCTACATCATGAAAAGAAAAAGAAAAGAAATGATATTGAAATTATAGCAGGGAGATACTGTATTAATGGACATACAAAAAGCATTTCAGCAATATTATTCCAGCTTGTTTAAAGGAAGTAATATCTCTCTGGAGAAAATAAATGAATATCTAAAGGCACAAAATTTACTGAGGATTACAAAGGGACAGAAATGGATTATGAATGGACCTATAACAATAAAGCAAAGTTTTGAATAAAAAGTATTATTATAGCTATAAAAAGTATTAATTAAGAAAGGTACCTAGACTAGATGGATTATCAAGTTTTTATTACAAATGGTTTGAGGATGAACTGTTACAGTCTGTAGAAAACACTATGAATTCTATCTTCTAGAGAGGAAATATGCCAGAGACTTGGAAAGAGGCCAATGTAGCACTAACAATAACATCTAAAGAGGGACAAGATTTCACTTTAAACAAGAAACTATAGGCTGATACCATTATTGAATACTGACTACAAGTTGTTTACAATGATTTTAGCCGATAGCCTGAAAATAATTTTGCAATAATTTATTCATGAAGATCAATGTGAGTTTTTATTTAAAAGTCAGTTCAAGGACAACCTTACAAATGTGTTGGACATTTTGGAATATTTGCAGTAACATGAAAATGAAAAACAAGCCACATTTATTTTCTTAGATGTAGAGAAGTCTTTGACAATTTGAACTGGCCTTTCTTACTCAAAGACTTGAAAGATATGAACTTTGGGTAGAAGTTTATAGATCAATTTAGATTTCACAGAAAAAGCACAAAGATTGTTAATGGAGCTCTAACAAAGCCATGTTGAGAGTACAAACCCAAGTTTTCCCCCAAAACACTTGGGGCTCACAGCACAAGAAGCATTTAATAGATGAGAAATTGACTAGAAGATACAATATAAAGGCACTTCAAATTTATGCTGTAAATGTAAACAACAAGAAGTTTTCATGCCTGGTAGATGGGTAAAAAGTTAGCACATTTTGGATTCAAATACATGTATTTATTCTGAGGATTTTAAAGATTATTGCACAGTTGAGACCAGAGGTTTTCTCTTTAGGATAAATGGACAAATAGTTGAGGAAAAGTCATGGACATTTTTGAATAAAACAGAAAAATGAAGTTATGATTTATAGTTCTTGATGATTAGACAGGATATATTATAGAAGAAGAAAGTAATGTTGTAAAGTTAGAGTAAGAAGTAAATTTATAATTGTCCTGTGAAGTCCTGATGAGCAATGGCATAGAGACTTAGCATTTCACTATAATCATTGTTGCTATTATAGTAAGCCTTTCTGTTTTACTTAGAAAATATATGACTGTTCTATCTGTTGCCCAGAAAGAAGACCCATCTGTTTTCAAATTGTTAATAATGTTTCCAGAAGGTATTATTTATCTAAAATTGCTGGGTGATATATGCTTAAAGATACCAGTACTGACACAACAACAGTATATTGCAATTTGATTGGCCATGGTCACCATTTCAAGGGTATATTTTCTCAGAGCCTTTGTGCTTGTATTTAAAATTAAGAAAAGAAAATACTAGGAGAGGTAGCCCTTTTATCTAACGTGCACCAAACTGTACACACTCCTTGTCTTGAGTGTATTATTATGATTATTTATTAGAATTTTGAAGAGCAAGGCTCACATTTCTACTCAGAGATAAGTAACTTTAGACAAACAACTCTTACTGTCTTTGCACAATGAATTTTGGAGGGTCATTGTAAGGATAAATGGGGGTTGAGAATGAGTGGAAAAATCATATGCATTCTGCTGAACTGTTTTGAAGACAGGTAGGCTATAAACTCAAATAAAAAAAAATACATCTGACTCTAAAAACTTCATGTTCCTCACGACAGTTCTGAAATCCCCCAAACCTTTGATGGATTTCATGAATGTTTTAAGTTGACAAGGCACATTTCTCAACCATTCCAGCCACTGTGGAATAGGATGTTTGGCTATATTTCAGAAAGTCAACTCGACATTGATATTGGGCAAGGTCTTCAGCACTTCAGTAGGCATTCTACCCATTAACACCGCTTGGGGGGGCCCGAAAGCCCTACTAAGCCCTACTAAGCAGGTATATACAAAAGTATGAAGGCTATTGCTTAACACATTGTAAGCCGCCCTGAGTCTACGGAAAAGGGTGGCATATAAATCGAACCAATAACTAAATAAATAAATAAACAGCAGACCCTCATGCCACTTGTTCATATAATGGTAAAATATGGACTATATAATACTGTTAAACTGGCTCATAGCTGGCTGAATTGCCACTTGATTGCCACGCCCATTAATGGCTCCACTTCAGCTTGGAGGAGTATTTATTGGAATGCTACAAGGCTTGAATGAGGGAGTTGAAATGGGTGTAATGGTTGTGAATTTGGGAAATTTAAAATAGTTGATTGGCTAGTTGTTTTGTTTCAAACAAAAAAGGGAGTAAAGAATTGTAATAGCCAACAATTGAACATTTTACAGAATAAATGGATTGTTCCCCTCAAAAGATCACTTTATTTGACCATCCGGTATGACAGGGCATCACTGAAACACTAAATTATTTAAAGTAACCCATACAGGTAGTCCTCGACTCACAACTACAATCGAGCTCAAAACTTCTGTTGCTAAGCAAGACAGTTGTTAAGTGAGTTTTGCCCCATTTTACAATTACAATTTCTTACCAAGTTGTTAAGGGAACTGTAGCTGTTAAATTAGTAACATGGTTGTTAAGTGAATCTGACTTTGCTTGTCAGAAGGTCGCAAAAGGTGATCATATGACCCCGGGACACTGCAACCATTATAAATATAAACAGATACCAAGCATCCAAATTTTGATCATATGACCATGGGGATGCTACAGTAGTCATAAGTGCTAAAAACAGTACATAAGTCACTTTTTTCAGTGCCATTGTAACTTTGAACAGTAATTAAATGAATGGTTGTAAGTCGAGGACTACCTATATAAAAAAACCCAAATTAGACAAAAGCTTGGGTGAATTGCCAAGTCTATTTAATCATTCCGTTGATGGGGTACCACAGAATAGTTATCTTATCCTCCAATGCTTTGAAATATGAGATAAAAAGCAGCCTCCTCAGCAGATTTCAATATAGAGAAAACTTCTTAGATTACTGGAGTTTCAAATCAATAACAAATAATAAAAATTATCACAAATTCCTTGTGCTTCAGCGAAAAGTGAATTAGTAATCAGAGCATTCAAGACTAGTAAACTATGTTATCTATTGTGTACTTGACCGTTTGCTGTATGTGTGGTTTCTATGTCACTTTCAAGGACAATAGGAAGTTTTTTCAATATACTTCTTAATATTTATTAACTAACATTAGCATAAATCAATGCTTTCTTTGTGATATTTTTTGGAACACATTTATGTTGTGAGTTGTCTGACTTTATGCAACATTAAAATAAATTCAATGATGAGCACGCCAAAATGCTAGGAGTCTACCAGTACATTTTCAATCTTTTTTAAAAAACAATCTCATCCTCGCCCTCTCAAAATCATACAAACCATTTGATAAAACTAAAAACTTGCCCTATTTTGCGTTTCTTTTTTTAGTATTGAATGATGTTAGCATTACAGCTTGATTTGTAATTTACTGAAAATATTCCATCAATTTGCAAAGATCATTCACCTTTATGGGTATCATGAAGATGTTCCTGGTTAAGACTACCGTATTCCCTAGGACTACAAGAAATTTGTGGGAACAATAGATTCAAGCATTTTCTATCCCTTTGCAGCTCGATAAATCTTGGAATATCTCTGAATGTCTTGTGCTTACAACCATACAATAGTATGCCACTTTTATTCAGCGCAACCCTTGCACTCTTTAACGTCTGGCCCTTAACTCATCCTATAACAAGATGAAAAGATTTAAAAGGCTTCCCATGTGGTTTATGGAGCAGGAGGATTATAAAAGTCAGCAATTAATCATATCATTAATTGAAGCATAATCTCAAATTAATGTCCAAAGAACCAGAAAAAAAATTAAGAAAATAAGAGTTTATTTCATAGAATGTATTTGTCCTCAAATCACTGAGATAGGTTCACACATTTTAATTAAAATGGCATTTTCCTCAGTACATATCTATTGCAAATGTTTAGCTAGGAGGAAGGACCTAACCAGCCTTGGATGATTTTGAAAATCTCAACAGGTTATATGCATGGAAAATATTTGGATGGAAGGCTACCAGGAAATTCCATGGTCTTAGGCTGGACTCTTGCTAAAAAAAAAACCCTACATGAATGATTCTATGAAGTCAATAGCTCAACTCAAAGAAGATTATCATGTCTTCCTAGGCAGGGGTGGATTCTACTTACCTTTACTATCGGTTCGTAACGGGAGCACGCGCAAGCACTTCTGCACATGCATAGAAGCTTCTGTGCATGCTCAGATTGTTATTTATGACATCCGGGTGGGTGGGCGGAGCCTCCTGCTGCCTTTACTACCGGTTCTAAAGAACCGGACAGAACCAGGAGCAACCCACCACTGCTTCCTAGGAGGATTGTAAATCTTTTAAAACTGTTGTCTGTGATTTCATTATACCATTTCCTGACATATGGTTTCTGCTACTACAGTCCTAATTTCCAGACAGCATAATAACTGATTTAGTATTATAGGAGTTGTAATCCTAATACATCAGAGGAATTACAGGTCTAGGAAGATTGCATGTAGGGTTCTCTTTTCACAAATAAATTGCAGAGGTTCCAAAAATAGACTTCATAAAGTTCATTACATATTTTATTTAAAAAGAGCATTTACAAAAAACATGACTCTGAATGACAGTTATTCCTTGATGTCAACACACATTCAGATAGTACCTATCTATCCCCAAATTCATCATTTTTAAGCTGCATGTTTAAAATTGAGTGTGAAATACTTGTAAATTGAAGTTAATAGCAAAAGATCTCTAACTTAGAACTGCAACACTTTATGTCGTGTTGGCATTTGTGTCAGGATTTCCTACACATTTTATAGGTTTCTGAAGATAAGTATTTTGTACTTGGAAAGTACCATTACATGAAAATAATTGCAAACAATGAAGTTTAAAATTTCGGTAGGCGCTTTTTTGGTGTAGCTCTTAATAATAATCATGCAATATTTCTTCTCAGTGTCCTCAATTAAAAATGTAAATCTTTTACCATAACTAACCTTCTTGGGATGACAATTTGTCAAGCTTGCTAATATCAGCCACTCTGAGGCAACTGGAGAAAATGGAGAAATATTTCTCTGCATTTGTGTATCAAACATTTGCCATTAATAAGCAAAAATGGTTTCAGATATTACCATTAATTTGTGGCAACAGTTGAATGTGTCCAACTGCTTTATTTATATCTATGGCATATTTGTTTGTCCTTCAGTTTTGATGCTCTAGGAGGCAAATATAGAATTCATGCATAGAAATTGCAATGAAAACTTTGCTTACTTGAGACAATAGGCTGAGACTGACAGTCTTTTCAGATATCACATAAGATCATGCTAAATGTCTCAGGGGCATAGGAACCTCTACCTTCCCCAATTTTTTTTCAAATGAAATACCTTTCATTTTACACAATTTACAAAACCTTGGAAGATTTTACAAGTTACAAGAACCATGGTGGCACAGTGGTTAGAGTGCAGTATTGCACCCTAATTCTGCCAACTGCCAGCAGTTCAATCCTGACCGGTTCAAGGTTGACTCAGCCTTCCATCCTTCCGAAGTCGATAAAATGAGGACTTAGATTGTTGGGGGCAATCTGCTGACTCTGTAAACCACTTAGAGAAGACTTTAAAGCATTATGAAGCGGTATATCAGTCTAAGTGCTATTGCTATTGCAGTGTTTACAAAAATCCAAAGGAAAATGACAAGATTCTTGTAATATGTCGCTATCCTTGTATGAACATATGAAAGTGAACACAAAATTCATGTGATATAGGAATGTTGAGATTTCAGCTGTTAAAAAAAATTACATGAGGGTGTGTGATATTTTACACTTTTGAAATTTGTAAGTTTCATGATAATAAACTTCATGACAAGAATTATTCAGTAATATCTGACTGATTTCTGGATAGAGGTGCCCATAGGTGAAAACCCAAAAAATCAAGATGGTGGCTATGACCATGCAATCAAATCCCTGCCCTTTTACATGTAATACATGAATACTGCTTATTAGAAAGAAATGGGGCTTTGACTGTATGATTGTAGTTGCCATATAGACTTTTTTGACCACTCCTGCTGACACTTCCAAAAGCTATAATGTAGAAGGGGTCTTATATATTTGTGAGAGGGCACATCATTTACTTTGTAGTTCTTAGCCCCAGAAAAATATTATATAGCTCTTTCAAGAAGCTGTTCAATTCAAATACTGGGAAAAGAACATTTCCATCTGTATAGGATTACTGAATAGGTAGGTAATTGGTTATCATTCACTGTCAGACTTCCTATGTTGAAAAAAAGTATGCAAATTATTAAGACAGTATTAAAGATGAATGACATTAAACCCGTTATAAAACATCAAACTAGTTTTTAAACCATCAAAGTTACTTTGGTTATACTATATGTGAGAAGCTTAATCCTTTTGAAACTCTGGATTTCCCCTCCTTCTTTGCATCCCTAATGAGGCAAATACTATTGTTAGGTGGGGCTTTACAGTGGCGAACCCTGCTTTTCCCTAGCCAAACTTTCCCACTTTTGAAAATATTCCTTTATGCAGAAACAATAATCACAAATAACCATTTCTTAATGCAGAAAAATGCTAGTGGAGAAATTAAGGGGTAGGAAAACAAATGTGCTTTCAGCTAGTAGTACTGCTTTATACGACACTTGTTTATATTAAAGCTAATTAGGATGTGTCTAGAGTACTCAGCTGGCAGTAATAATATAGGAAGCCTTTGAAAGACAAAATACTTAATTGAGAGATACTTCCTCTTGGATAAACTTGAGTTTTCACTGCTCCTTAGGCAGGCAAAAAATTAAGGGAGGGCTATAAAATTAAATCCAGGCTGCAAATATTTAGATGACCAAAAGTTGGGGGTGGGGAGGAAGGTAACTGATTCTTTGGTGGTATCAAGTAGTCATGAAGATTGTTGCAATCCAGATCTGCTAGTCATAATAAAATATTAGATAAATAAATAAGATAAATACCAATACTGTATTAATAAATATTTCAAAAATGTCACTTCTTCAACATTGCTATATTTATAAGACAGACTTGCTTTCTATCCCTTCTTCTTTTGCATAAAGTTTTGGCTTTACAGGTTTTTGAATTAAATTATTGTGGTTATTTCAGGATCGCAGAACTAAAAACAAAAACCCAGATTTAAATTTAGTCCAATGTTGTTCCTTTATATTGCTGGTTATTAAAGCTAAGTTGAAAATTCTGCTTGACAAAAACATTATTGACTTCTTACCCAACAAAAGGAATTTAGTGTTGGTTATTTATAGAAGACTTAAATAATGTAATTCTCCCAAAGGCTGACTTCACAAAGATAAAGCAAACATAACTCAGATACATTAATCTTATATGGACCTATGACTCATGCGCATCAAAGTAAGTAAGTGGATTCATTGGGGTTTAGTGACCTGTCAGGACCTCTAGCTATCTTTTGTTAAAATTTAAAGCCACTGCTCCATTTTCCTTGTCTCACTCATCTTCCTGAAATGTCTTATTTTTTACTTCAGATGACAAAAGAAGCTTATAGTTCACTACAAATCCCAAAGAAAATGATATTAATAAAATTAAACTATAAAAACACTAATTTATATTCTTCACTTAATCAAACATTGGTGCAGAATTATGCTTCACAAGTCAAATAAGATGCTAAAACACAGCCTTGAGCCTTGTCTCTGTTATTGTGAGTTTTGACCAGGCACATGTAATCAGTGAAAAACTTGTTGTAACTTGGATTTGATTTTCAATAGACTTGTACATATACAATTTGTTATTTTTATTTTTATGCATGAATAAAAAGTTCTCAGAGACATCCAATCTCATATGCTCTAATATTATTTCCACCTTTTCAAAGTATAATACCCAATTTTAGTTATCCATTAAACTTGCATTAACACTATAAAATTTTATTGTTAATCAATGCTTTAAATTATTTAATCCAGACATTATTTTTTTAAGTGTAACTCATGAGGATATATTACGATTCCAAAGATTTTGGACACAACATCCTGCTTAACCTGTCACCAGTATGGGTCATCCTACTTTTCTAGAGTGCAGGAACAGACCTCATACCTCTTCCAATCCTAGCTCATCAGAAAACCCAAGCTGTGATTCAAAATTCTGCCCAAGTCCATTTAACCCTTTCCAAATGAATCATTTCAAGTGCTCTGTTCTGATTTAGTTAAGAGCCACAGCTATGATTGACTGCAAGGCTTGCCATGACCCCCTCCCCTTAATCAAGCATGTATTTTGTATTTTACACATATATAATCCATAAGTGCCATTTTAGTGTAGTGTTAAGGCACCAGGTTAGAAACCAAAGACTGAAAGACTTGGTTCCCCACCTCCCTGCCCCCCGGAAGAAAGTAAGGGTATATCACTTCTGAAATCTTGCCAAGGAAACTGCAGAAACATGACAAGGGAGTCACCAGTGATACACAGAAATACCAATCCTTACTGTCCATAAGAATGTATCAATACAAAGTAGTTGATTATCCAAGGCCAGTGAGAAAGTATAAATAATTCTCATACCCAGAGTGGTTAACACCTCTATATTTTTCTTTTCACTGTTTCCACAAAGCAATAGCCTATTGACTTGGCATTTGGTGGCAAGTTGAAAGAGAAGTTTAAATTCCTACCCTAAGGAGGTCTGTGGAGATTCTCAGTCATCCAAGTCATGGTTGTCCCAAAGGGGCTTTTTCAGGAGGCAAGTGGACATTCTTGTTTTTTCTTTTGAAGACGTTTTGCTTCTCATCCAAGAGGCTTCTTCAGCTCTGATAGGATAGTGAGGAATGGAAGGATTTATATTCCTTGCAGACAGCTGGTAATTTGCATCCTTTTAGAGGGTCACTGAAGCACTTGAGGATTTATCTGTGTCCTCCAGGTCACCTAAGTAGTGCTCCTAGTTTCTGTAGTCTGCAATTTTTCCTTTGGAAAGCCTTTCCTACTCCCACATCATTCAAAGAGCGTACATCCCAAATTGTATAGCTAAATTTCTGTAGAGATTCTCAGTCATCCAGGTCAGGCCAAGGAGGAGAATAATTTGATTTTACCAATCATATAGCTAAAATATAATTAGTTTAGATTGGTTTACTATTGCTACAAGTAAATATGATAATACTGTGAAATGTGATGGATTTATATAGTATAGTAGTCAGTTATTTTCAGCGTAAAAAATATAAAAGCATAGCAAAGGTATCATTTGAAAGTTAGATCTGGAGAATACATCATGCAGGAGCTAAATTGATAAATGATAGATATCATTATTTTGTGAATGTATCAAATCAATCTCTCCAAACATTTTAAGCTTTTTTTTTTAAATTTAGCAGCTCAACAGGATCTTCATTTCTGTTACTGTGTCTATTGTTTGGAACAACAGTTCCCCAAGATTAGATTGGTCCTAAAGCTGACACCAGCCGTAGCATAGAAAAACTCAAAGAAGTAGTGCAAAATCAGAAAATGGCGAGAGACATGGCCCATAGAATCGCCAAGAGTTGGATACGACTACATGGATAACTTTGTCATCATAATCATCATATTAGCCCTGACCTTGCTGATCTTTTGGAAGGCCCTTAAAATTTGTCTGTTCTTCCAATCATGGGGACTAGAAAGTTAGCTGAGCCTATTTCTACTTGGGCCTGGGAAAGTCCTCTCTCAGGGCTTAAAAAGTCACAGCTAACGAAGGACATGGTCAGCCACTGGAGACGATGGTGTGCTGAGCCAATGTAGTTTTCTGATTTTTGCACTAATTTATGGTTAGTTAATTAATAATTAACCGATCAGCATGATAAATAATAAAAAATGTCTAAAGACAATTCCCAAAATGTCAGAGGATGAGTAAAGGATGGCTGGACAGCAACGTACTTCAAGAGAGAACAAGTGGTGAAAGAGGAAAATGCCCCATCAGGTGAAGGCCCCTTGAAAAAAGCTTGACTCAATAGGAAATCTGATGAAGCAATTTAAATATGCATTGGAATGGAATTAGAATCTGCAGAAGTATAGAGATAAAAAGTACATTTTCAAATACAGTGGTGAAAAGCAAAGCTTTCAAATGTCACCAAATACATTAACAATTTTAATAACAATTTTATTCCAATATGGAGAAAAAAAATAAAAAGAAGCAAAAATCTGGAATAAGAAATATTTAAGTATTCTGAATTGAATTGTAGCACTTAAAATGATGGCTGTTTCAAAATTCTAAGTTTTATTTCAAAGACTTTCAATAGAAGTGCCAGATAAAATATTAACATTATGAATGAGAAAAATTGAACGTTAGTTTCAATATTAAAAAAATAGGTATTAATAGAATTACCATATATAGACCTTAGAAACAAGTAGCATGAGGAGTTTCATTTGAGACATATTTCATATTTCATATTCTAAGAACCAGCAAACAACAGATATAGCTAGAAAATATACAATAGGTAAATAAATCCATAGGCCAGATCCTTCCTTCACATAGACTTTATATAAATATGTAATATAAATAACATGCTAATGAAAGCTACATCTCATCTTGGGGGAGAAAAAGGCAGTTTTGATAGAGGGCATCTTCCCTCTTTACTGGTATTCTCAGAATTCTATACTGTACAGTAATTAAGATGGGTCAACACATTTAAAGCCTTGCAGAGATTTACATGCAAAGTGTAAATACATGCAAAGACATTGAGTGGTGGTTTTATTCCAATGGGTTTTTTTTTAATAGAAAGGATATAAAGAAGTCAGCATCTTGTTTTGAAAATTAATTACTTTTCCCTACTCAAAGGCATCCCTAGTGCCGCGTAACTGGATGAGCTCCTGTTACTTGTCCCAGCTTCTGCCAACTTAGCAGTTCGAAAGCATGTAAAAAATGCAAGTAGAAAAATAGGCACCACCTCAGAGTTCTGAGGGAAATTCTAGGTGTGCTTGCTAGACCATTAACTGATCTGTTTAACCAGTCTCTTCTAACAGGTGAAGTTCTCCGGGCCTGGCAAACAGCTAATATTGTACCCATCCACAGGAAGGAGGCTGGGAAAGAAGCTGGAAACTATAGGCCAGTGAGCTTAACTTCTGTAGCAGTGACGTTAATGGAATCACTTCTGAAAAAAAATAGAGTAACAAACATTTGAAAGTGCACAACTTGATGGACCCATGGCTTTACTGAGGGTAGATCATGTCAAACTAATCTGACTGACTTTCTTAAATGTGTCACAAATGTTTTGGATGAAGGTGGTGCTGTGGACATAGCCTTTCTGGATTTTAGTAAAGCATTTGATAAAGTTCTTCATAAAAAGTTCATAAAAAATTGTATAGGCTAGGGTTTAACCACTGGGTGGTTCAGTGGATAGGAAGCTGGCTCAGGGATAGACCTCAGTGCGTGATTATTAATGGGGCACTGAACGGAGACCAGTTACAAACAGTGTACTACAAGATTCAGGCTTCAGTCCTAGATCTGTTCAATGTGCTTGTAGCAGATGACTGCAAAATGAGTAAACAGTGTGGCCAAGGTCTCCATAATGAATTGCAGCATCCAAATAGTTAACTTTTTGTATAATATTCCTGATAGGAATTGCCTCTATTCCAAAGATGTTTTCCATACAGGATGAGTAATAGCAGTTGGGGTAGGAACTGGATTGGAAGAAAGCATAAGAACAATTTTCTACTGTCCCTTGAGACTCATGTAAAAGGCTCATTTAATATTTAACAGCATTCACACATCTGTACAATTTAAGCATGGATATCCCACCATCTTTATAGTTGAAATAGCTGCATATATTCAGGCTATTGAAGAGAAGATTAAAAGAAGGCATTACTGTGATTATTATTGTTATATTTTTATCCTGCTTTTTAATTTATTTTTAGGTTGTTGTTTTCTATTCAACTGTAAAAGTTCATTGATTTTAACTTATATTGTGGGGTCCTTGGTGCCTTCTAAGCTTGTTTGTTTTCTTGCAGACATTTCATTACCAAACTAGGTAACATCAGCAGTACCAGTAGGGAGTGACAGCCATTCATTTTACTAATGGCTGTCAGTATTGGTGGGAGTTCTTTAATTGGAGTATTGTTTACTTCTTGACTATTGGTATGGTGTAAATCTTGGTATTAATCTCTGCTCATCTGAGGGTTTGATTGCTGGTGAAAAGGTGTTTTGGTCTTTTTGTTTCCTTTTTGGCTTTTTTATTCCTTTTGGCTTTTTGATTGTTTTTTTTTTAATGATATGTAGATGCCATTTATCTCTATGTGCCTCTTGATGGCTGATTTATCAATGTGCCAGGATTCCAGTAATTCTCTAGCATTTTTGGACCTGGCTTGGTCTAGGATGCTCACAGCTTCCCAACTGAAACTATGGTTAAGTCTGTCCATGTGTTCTTAAATTAAGGAGTTTTCATCGTGTCTTCTGACTGCTAGTTGCTATTCATGGATGGATGTCCTCTGCTAGTTGTCTGCCTGAGTATTTACTTCCTTCTGTGAGGTCTTCAAGCTTTTTTGTCAGGTTTTTTTTTTTTAGCAATGTTGTAGGTAAGGGTCCCCGGTAACAATACAATTGGATGGGGAGATATGTGTGGTTTGTGTGTTTTGGGTTGTCCACAGGAGCATGGGAGGATATGTCCACTGCTTTTCATCCACCAGAGTTCTTCTGAAGTGATTTGACCTTTCTTGGTAAGGTTGCTGAGAGTTCTCTTGATCTGATTGTCTGTTTTCTGTATTGGATTTGTGTTGACTAGGATGTAAGTTTCTTTGACTTCCAATAATTTGGCTATCTGTATATATTGTGGCCTGTCTATGATAGCCATGGTTTGGCTTTTGCCTGCTGGTAGGGTGATGATAGTTTGGTCCTTCTTTAGGTTTTTGTGGTCTGCTCTGTCCTCTGTTTTGAGCTGGTTCTGTGATATTATTGTTTGTCATGCTTTCTTGGATTTCTATGGGAAGTCCTATGGTGTCAAATGCTCCTTCTAAGGCTGCAAAGAATTCTAGTTGATAAGCATTGTCTATGTTATAGTTGAGGCCTTTCTGTAGAATATTGTGATCTGTGGTAGAGCACAGGTGGCTAGACCATCCATCTGGACTCCAGTGCCTCTTTGAATCTGGGATTTCAGTTTGAATAGTTTGGTTTTCCTTTTCCTGACAGATCTCTGGAAAGTAGTCTTGGTGGCCTATAAACCTTTGGACAAGTACATTCTGGAAGTAGCACTTTTGAAACTTCCAATTTTGATTGATAAGCACTTCTCTTGTAATTACAAGAAGTAGCAAGAAAACAAAACAAAATGTCAGTTTGTACATGGAAGCTTGCATGCAAACATTCATCTCTATCCTAAACCATTGGAGTTGTCCAGAGTGGAAAGAGAAAAGAGAAGGTATAGGAAAATGTCTAGCAAACTGCCACAAATTGTGGCCACTACTACTAACCATTCTTAGTAGGATAGAGTTACTTAAGGAACTGTAATTCCTCAGTTGTTTCTACCCATCTCACCTAGTAAGGCAGAACTGGCATGTTTGGGTTGTTGTTTCTCAGCTGTTAACTTTCGCAATGTTTGGATATTTTTTTAAAATCTTAATTCTGTTCACCTCCCTCCCCCCAAAGTAACTTGTTGAGATGGATGGCCATATTGGTTGGATAAATAAATAAACAAATAAACAAATAATCCCCTTGGGCTACTTTGGAGAACACTAGACTAGATAGAATCTCTTATAATCTTACACCATCCATTATTAAATAATGGGAGACAGAGAGAATCTTTGAGTGGATTTGACTTAGGTCTGAGTAGATATGGTCGAACATGGAGAGTGGTATTCTTCACCTACCATCCATTTGCTATTTTCTCTGCTTATAGGGAATTCCTAACAGGAGATGTCAGAACGTTAACCTGAGTCCATCTGCAAAAGCTATGGTTCTCTCAATACCATGTCTGTAATTATTGGACTAATACTTCTCTTTCTACCTTTATCGGTTTTTATTTTTGGTAATATAATAATAAGTATTTGGGGGGGATGTAAGGAAATTTTAAATTTAAACTCAAGAGTCAGATGCTTACAATTATCTAGTTTCAATATGTCATTGCAAAACTTTAAAGAATGTCTAGGACAGTAATGGCTAACTTTTTTGCCGTCACGTGCCAAAAGTGGGAGGAGCATAGGGGGGGGTCGTGCATGCCCACACCCATAATTCAATGTGTCCCACCTCCCCCCAATGCCACCACCCCCCGTGCTCCTTCTGATTTTGGCATGTGATGGCATGGTGGGCCTGTTAGGCCCATTTTTCGCCCTCCCCAGGCTCCAGAGGCTTTCTTGGAGCCTGGGGAGGTCGAAAACGGTCTTCCCCACCCCCAGAGGCCCTCTGGAGGCCGGAAACAGACCGTTTACCGACTTCCAGTGGGTCCAGAGGGCCCCAAAATTAGCTGGTCAGTACGTGCATGCGTGCTGGAACTGAGCTAGGGCAACACTCGCGTGCCCACAGATATGGCTCCGTGTGCAACCTGTGGCACACATGCCATAGGTTCACCATCATGGGTCTAGGATATTCCTATTTGCACATTAAAGACTTGACAACCCTTAATGGCACAAAGTATTTTTTTTCTCTGAGTCTCTTAAGTTTCCTCATTTGTATTAAATCTGCAAATGTATGTGTTGTCAAAGTCAAAAGTGCCTCACAGCATCTTACTTTTGCCTGACTCTTACTTACTCAGCACAACTGAATTCAATTAGTCTTTGTGACCATAGCAATGCTACCAGAAATGGATGAACAGCCTTAGAACAATTTATTGTCCAATAAAAAAAAAAACAGGCAACCACTTTTGATATGATGCATGAACTCCCTGCTTTCCCCTGCTCTCCATATAGGCTCTAATTATGAAGCTCAAGGAATCTGCAAAAGCCTTAATTAGAAAATAAGATAGATTCAACATCATGAATAAACTTGCCAACGCATCACGATCTGGATGCTGCAAAATGAGATAGGACAGTAAGTAGGGCGGATAGGCTAGATGAGATTGGTACTGTTGGTGTTACTCAATTCGGTACTGAAATATCTATAAGCAAACAACCAAGCTCAGAGAGCACCAAGGATTCCACAATTCAATCCTAAAATACATATTCTAACCTTACATATTCACTTCTTCTATTGGAGGAGGCTGAATATTTGGAAAGATACTATTTGGAACCAAGGGTGAGATACCATATCTCTGAATGTTTTCTTAAAAAGTCTCTTCAAGTAAAAAGTTAGCAGACTAAGAAGTAAACTCTATATAACCTTCTTGATATACTAGTTTTCACTTAGTTTTTTTTTTTAAAATGCATCAAAACTTTTGAAAATGCAATGTGAATTTGAATTGTCCATGTTAATTAGGATTCTATCACATTGTTTAACTACAGATTTCAGCCAGTTCTCTGATTGATGACCTAGCCAGGAAGAACTGAGCAAAAATTATAACTTTTTTCAAAAGTTCTCTTTCATGGATAAATAAATGAATGGAAACCAAGGAGGGCATTTTTCCTGGTCTCTACATCGTATATCGCACGATGACAGCACCGGACAGTCAAAAGTCCAGATTGTGAGGAATGTCTGTACTGTATTTACATTTTGTGGATGCAAGACATGGTATGCAGTATTAGGATGCTGTCAATGCCAGGTCTAGTAAGTATGGCCTTTTCCCCTTTCAGCCCTACGTTTGGAGGCTCATTTCTGAATTCTCCATGTGTTACTTAGATCGAAAATAGTTTGTTCTAAGTTTAGAATAATCACATTATTTTCTATAAAGTGCATTTTTTTCATTTCTAAGTTGCTGCTGAAGTTGCCCATCAACAATTAGCACATGAACAGCAGATTGAGCTGGTACTAATTGGCCATTGTCTCTTCCCTCATTACTTCTATTCAGGCTAGCAAAGGCTCTGCAAATTAAGATCTAACTGAAAAATGGATTTGTTTTTAAGAAATGAAATGTAACTAATACTCCAAGTCTGCTCATTTAATAGAGAAGCTTAACATAATTTATATTAATTAGCCAACCATTAGCAAGATATATTCATTCATGGTCTCTCTTTGCTTCTAGCTTGTTTCTCCCCCTTAGCAAATAGATTTTGTTTGGGCCCATCTTCCATTCAGCTAATTCCATTAATAGCATAAACAAATGAGTGGAGGTTCCTACTTTCACTTCTTATAAATGATTCCACAAACTGTAAAATATTGTAATGCTATATGCTGCTATATGGGGAACAATGAACAGAAGTTGAAAGGGACCTTAGAGAAATGTCCAAGCTGAGATTATATAAACAATAAACAACCTTACTTAGCAGTCACTGCTTGGAGCCCCTAGGCCAGTGATGGCTAACCTTTTTGCAGTCGCGTGCCAAAAGCGGGGGGAGCGTGGGGGGTCACGGGTGCCCACATCCATAATTCAATGCGCCCCGCCCTCCTGCGCATGCGCACGTGATCCCCCCACACTTCCCCCTGCTTTTGGCACATGATGGCACGATGAGCCCAGTAGGCCCGTTATTCCACCTCCCCAGGCTCCAGAGGCTTTCTAGGAGCCTGGGGAGGGCAAAAACAGCCTTCCCCATCCCCCCGGAGGCCGGAAACAGCCAGTTTCCCGACTTCCGGTGGGACCGGAAGGCCTGAAAGTCAGTTGGCCAGTGAGCACATGCGCGCTGGAGCTGAGCTAGGGCAACACTCGCGTGCCCATCAATATGGCTCCGCGTGCCACCTCTGACACCTGTGCCATAGGTTCACCATCACGGCCCTAGGCTGTGCTTGTGCTAACTGGGAATTACAAGAACTGCAATATAACACTTATAAAGCCATGGAGGTGGCTGATTCAGCAATCTTTATCTGTAATAACACATAAAGAGGAGGCTTGTAGAAATCTTTAGAGAATCTGCTACAATTACTTATGCAGGGTTTCTTATTAGAAAACAATACTTTTCATCTTATATTCTAGGACAGCACGCCTTCTTCATATAGAACTTGGAAATTAATAGGTCTTTGCAAGGCACATGAAGTACGTGTTTCACATGTGGCGCAAGTGAAGCGCTCTTCTTGAAGCATTAAAACAACAATGTGCTTTTTGGAAGATGTACATTGTTGCTTACTACTTCAAAAACAGTGCTTGGTTGTATGAATGCGCATGTGCATACACAACACTTTCATGTTTAACAGTATTTTAATGCTTAACTCATGCTAACAGGCCTTGCAGTTTTTTTTCCAGGTGGACATGTTTTTAAATTGTCTTCCTTTTGGGGACCCAATGTGCCAGGAACCTTTGTAAGACGCTGGTTATAGATATGAATAAAGCCTCTCTCTCTCCCCATCTCCCTCCCTCTCCCTCTCTCTTTTCCTCACCCTATCCAACAATACATGATTCTGCCTACAAGAGTGAACTGATAACTATTATAATTAGGCCAAGGACATATGTATTCATTTATTTATTAAACAAGTCGATATAGTTGCCCAACTCACACACAGTGACTCCATTGTGACATGCAATATAATGGCTGGAGGTTTCTCACCCCCGTTTTGCCAGATGATTTATTCCATTTTTTATAGTTCAGGGTATGGTTGGGTTTCTATATTTTGTGCAGCCTTAATTTATGAATCAAGACAAATATAAGTGTCCCAGGATAATGTTGCAGGATCCAATCTGTTTGTCACTGGGAGAATAAATAATGTCAAGCTGCATGGACAAAGATAATGAAACTGTATGGCAGTTTTCTGTAAGATGAAAGATGTCATAGCTAGGTAAGTTTTGTGTTGAATAGGCTTAGGGCTGAATGACATTACTTGTCCATATTCCTTCAGCTGAACACTTAAAAGTTTTATGAAATGAGCAAGCTTCACAAGTGCACCAAACAGGATAATCACACAGACTAAAATCATACCCAGTTACTATATTTAGCAGGCATAAACTATAAACTGGTATAAATAGATATGACTTTAAAGATTTGAGTGGAATCTTGCTAATCTAAACCAATGTTCCCTTTGCAGCAGACAGACTGAGCTAAAATAAATCGGAAATCAATGAAAGTTGCTAAAAGGACAGAGTTCACTATATTTAACATAAACATGTGCAGCAAAATCATGTTTTATTTATTCATATAAATGACACAATATGATTACTATATTTCCTGTACAAACCTGGGAAGAAATGATTGCGCAAATGTACTTCATTTACAAAATAATAATCAAGCTGAAATTAGTAAACAAATAGTCTGATAATCAGAATAGCATTTTTTCAACTGTCTTGTAAACTCTGGAAAAGTATTAGTGTTCATCACACAGTCAGCTAGATGTTCAGACTGGATTTGGTATTTTTGTCTAACTATCAAGTCCTTTCCAAGCATAGGCAGATGTGAATGTTTGATGGTGTTATAGGTGTCATGGCAGGATGCAAACTGTTCTAAGTAAAGCTGCCTTTTGCAATTGACTAATGGTGAACTGTCAATGCTGATGGTGTTCAATTGGTGCTCCAGGCTGTCTATTACTATTGGTACTACCTTTGCTTGCTTTTGCCACAGTCGTTCTATTTCTGTTTGCAGATCTTTGTATTTTGTTATTTTCTCTAGTTCTTTCTCTTCTATTCTGCTGTCTCCAGGTTCTGCCATGTCCACTAGCCAGACTTCTTTTGTCTTTCTCATCAACAGTTGTTAAGTCTGGAGTGTTATGTGGCCGGTGCTTATCTGTTTGAATTCTAAAATCCCAGAGCAATTTAGTTTCTTCATTTTCTATGACTTTCCCTATTTTATAGTTCCATCAGTTCTTGCTTGCAGGCAAATGATATTTCTTGCAGATCTTCAATGCACCATTGTTGCTACTTTGTCATGACGTTGCTTGTAGTCAGTCTGTGTGATCTTGTAGCAGCTAACCAGGTGGTCCACTGTTTTTTCAGCTTCTTTGCAGAACCAACTAATCACCATGATTCTAACCTTCATGGCCAGGAGGTGGCAATAGAGGAATTATTTCAGCCTTTTCCATTTTGACTTTTTTAATCATTGGAAAGGCACAACAGGATATGAGAGCTCTTATACACTTTGTTTAAGAGGTGAACACAATTTTAAAATACATTAAACACCTAAATTAGATATTGTCAGTATCTATTTATTAGTACATGTCTTTTGTTCACTTAAACATCTTCCTCTACATTTAAGAAAAGATTGTCATACTGCAAGAATATTTTCAACATCCCTGTTTGAAAAGATCCAATTGCAGAAAGAGATGGTTTTTAAAGCCTTGGAGCTTACACTGATGCAGAAAGATCCTTGATAGTCTGTGAGTTATTAGGGTATATAAAGCTGCAATTAAAAAAAATAAGCACATTTAGGGTCAGTGTCATTGCTAAGTAACTGCTAAGAAAATGTCCACGGGAGAAGAGATGAACAGTTCTTCTTATGGACGATCTTCAGTCCTCTTTCCCAAGTTTTTTTTAGTATAATTATTTGTATTGCCCCTTTTTATTGTATTGATTAGGAACTGGACATGATTAAATAGAAGGAAAAATGAATTATTCTCATTGACAACCATTTCACTTTCATAACTCCACCAAATTAAGAATTAAGGGGTTGGGACACATTTAAAACTAGTTTGCACCTTAATTTATGTACTCATTAGGTATCTGAAAAACTATAGACAAAGTTAACATGTATAGCTGCTTAACTACAAAATTTCTTAAAATTTCTGTTATTTTAGTTGTCCATTGTACATACATACTGTATTTGTTTGGAAAACTGAATGAGGTAGGGGGAATTCTGTGACTGGATTGCATCCAAAATCCTACATTTCTGTCTGTGTTTGTATCTGATAGTCCTCATAAGGTAGAGGAAACTTTTACCGTGGGAGTGAATCATTTTGAATCTAGCTCCCTGTTGTGTGACCTCAGATTCAAAAGGGAAATTGCATAGAGCAATCAGTAACAATCTGAGATATATTTCAACTATTTCAATCAACTGCCAACATCAACAGATCTTAAGTCCAACTTTTAACAAAGCAATTAATCCTCTTTTCCTCAGCATGTAAGTACTTGGATACTGAATCTTTTGATTTCTGAAGAATTACACAGAGTTTAATTGTCTCAAGATGAAAGATTTTAAAAACTGCTTTTGGAGTGCCATTTTGCAATAGTAAACATTTAAAAAGATGTTATTTGCTAGCTCATCAATTCTTTGCTTTTTAAAAATTTATTAAATTTACTGTATAAAGTAAACTCATTAAATCACACTGTATAAATTATGGGGGTGGAGTGTTCTGTAGCAATTTGATAGAGAAGCAACATTTACATAATTAACTCATTGAGATTTAAGATTTGGGAGAACTATAGCCAAATCTGGATTATACTATCTAAATAAAGAAACCTTTAAAAGTAAAAAAATACATTTAAATAAATAAATAATCTTATATTTAATCCAATTAATTAATATATATTTGAAAGTTTTTTTTCAAAGCAGGTACACTATTCTCATTCATTCTTACATCTCCATGTGCTTTTCTATAGTCTCATTTTATTTTCATCCATCCATTCATATTCCCCAACAGAATATTTCCCATCCCCAGATCCTATTCATTCTGAATATTACACACTTTAAAGCCCATTTTTTTCATTATTTTCACTCATTGGAACATAACTATCACTGACCTCAGAATTTCTAATTTTATATTCATCAACTATAAGCTATATCAGCTCAATTTATATTTTATGATACACAGTGTACCCTTTAAATTCATAATTAAATTTATATCTTAGTTTCTATGCCTGTACTCATCAATTCTACTCCATAAAATCAGACTACTTTCATTCAAATATATCCTTCCTTTTTATTCTTTCACAAACTTGCACCATATCTCTTTTCTTTGATTTCCTTCATTAATGTATGCTTTTTACCAGTTGTTCATTTTATATCCAGTGTACCATCTTCTATATGCCATGATTTTACCAGATCAGCCCATGACCCATTATCAACATTGTAAAGTGAAGCTTTCATATTGCACTTTTTTATTAACATGTAAACTAGATTCTTAATTTTAATCATATTCATGTCATGCAGCATTCTCTGCTAATAGTAAAAAATGATACTGATAAATTTACATAGGTGCCACAAGTGCAACACAATCTGAGTCCTTCTCCAAGCATACTCACACTTCTCTGTATGAATTTGGATCTCTAGTTACTACCTTGTAAGCTAATATACTATTGTCTGCCTCCAGTTCACTTAACTAGGAGGTGCATGTCTTGTAATGCTAGGATTCAGAGTACATGCCCAACCTAAACATAATAAATATTGACAAAAAACCTCTGGTAATCTGACTAAACAAAGTGCTTGTGTAGAATCCTACTTTGCTCTTTGAGTTGGTGGTCCTGTTAAATCAGCTAAATCAGATTATGTACGATTAGTCAACTGGGTAATGATCTACTGTACAGTGGGTTTGAGCAAGTTTGCAGGGGAAAAAAGGGGGAAATTTAATTTTTTTCGCCATCCCATCCCTATTTCTCATAAAATTGTTGTTTTTCTTTATTTCATTATTGATTGAGCTTACTGATCAATAGAGCAGATATTATTTTCATTCTATTTTCCATATGAATAAGATGCAATTAGAGCCAAGTAAGTATTTATAAAATAGGACACAATGAAAAGTATTTATGGGCATCCTTTTAATTATAGGGTAATACATCTATATTGTACTTAAGATATCTTTATTTAAGGACAAACTAATTTTAAGAAAAGTATACCCCACCTCATTCCAAAAGTTTCCATTCATTGTTCCTTTGAATTTGAAGTGAATGTAAATTAGGTTTCTTTATTATCCATGGATTTAGAATTAAGCATAATTTTGGAATCTTCAAATATTTTCTATATCCTTACAAGATGGTGCTGAAAAAATAAAAATAAAGGAGAAAGCTCCTCCTGGTGGCTGGAGATGTTATATTTGTTTTCTTATATTTTACATGCTGCTTTTCTGGCATATCAATCCCAGCTTCAGAACTAAGTTTAATGGCATTCTGTTCCATAGAATAGAGCTCTTTGAAAACTCTTAAGACTAGAGAAAATAAAAGAATCCACACGAAATTATTATTTCCAGAATTCTTGGGGAAACATGGTATCATAATGGTAGGAAAACATCATAGGATTTCAATGCAGATTACATACCCAAAGTTATAATGTAAACTGTGTATGTTCATGTGTGTGTGTTCATCTCTGTGTCTCTATGTGAGAGATTAAGAGAGAAAGAGGTTATATAAGAGAGAAAGAGTAAAAAATCCAAAGTAGTGGGGGAATTCAGAAGCAAAAATGAATAGTTAAAGAATGGGTTTTACTACTGCAGGTTATACCAATAACAGCCAATGCAGACTACATCAAAACAGTTGCCATTAGAGAAAAGGAAGCCTGTAAGGCAGGAAGCAGCATGTAATAGAGGAGATTTGCAGCTTTGTTAGTAGTGAGACAAACAGCCTCGAAGTAGAGATAATTCCTTCCAACTCTTACATTTTTAGTTTTATATATAATGTATTCTTGCAGATAATTGGCTTAGATCACAGGTATCAAACTCACCGCATCACATTGCTGTCACGTGGAATTTCACGGTTTTCCCATTCATGGAGCTGGGGTGGGCATGGCCTGTATGTGACGCATCTGGCCCACAGGCCACCAGTTTAACACCCCTGGCTTAGATGATCTCCAAGATCCCTACCAATCCCCCAGATCAATGATTCCAAATTCTGTCAAAATTGATAACCATTCAGTTAAAAACAATGGGATGTTTACCATACTGGCTACTGAAATAAGGTCAAAACACAGTTTTAAGTGGTTTAAATTTATAGTTGTTATAAATTAAAAATAAAAATAACTTGGTTTTGAATGTTAATAAAACAAAGGAGATCATTGTTGATTTTAGAAAGAGCTGGCATAGTCATACTCCACTTTGTATCAAGGTTGCAGCTGTGGAGGTGGTCAATAGCATTAACTATGTGGGGATGCAGATAACTAACAATCTGACTTGGTCTCTTCATATATTATCTTTAGTGAAGCATGCAAACCAGCGTTTGCACTTCCTGTGTCAGATGAGGAGAGCACATCTTTCTCCTTCTGTCCTGGCCAATTGAGAGTGTTTTAACAAACTGTATCACTGTTTGGTTTAGTGGTAGCAGTGCCTCTCCATACAGAGAGTGGTAAGGACAGCTGAGAAAATCATAGCAAACTCACTTCCCATTATTCAGGATACTATTTATAAACACTATGTGCTTAGAGCTCAAAACATTGTTAGAGACCCCACACATCCACTTCATGGTCTGTTTCTGTTGCTCCCCTCTGGGGGGCTACTAGGTTCTGTAACAGCTTTGTACCTTATGCCATCCATCTTGTAAATTTGTAGGATTTTTTCCCTGCCATCTATATGTATAGATTTGAACTAGATTGTGATGTTTCTGTGTAATATATGTGTGTATATGTAGGTATATGCATAATGATTATCTTTTGAGAGCTGAATGCAATGTAATTTTATTTTAATGTATTTTAATGTATGCTGATTAGTGTACATTTAAAGTGACAATTAAGTTCTATTCTATTCTATTCTATTCTCACATATTTAATATATTCACTTTTTATCATTTATATTATAATTTGGCTACAACCTTTGCTGAAGAGATCTTCAGGCTCATCTAAAATTTCCAGGTCATAAGTGACCCTGGACTCAAAAGAAGTTTGATTGCTGGTGACACCAATGAGCCATGAGGTGAGTACTGATATATTTAGAAAATAACACTAAAATGATTTATTATGGTTGTCACCCAGCCAAATGTTTAGACTGGATTTGGCATTTTTGTCCACCTATTGAGTCCTTCCCAAGGACCTGGAATAAATAGATATTGTTTAACATTAAAGGTGTCATCACAGGATGTAAACTGTTCAAAGTAAAGCTGCCTTTTGCAATTGATTGATGGTGATCTTGACAATGCCTAGTGTTCAAGTGGTGCTCCAGATGTTTTGGAATTGAACCCAAGGTGCCTATTACTATAAGTACTATTTTTGCTTTCTTTTACCACACCCATTTATTATTATTATTATTATTATTATTATTATTATTATTATTATTATTTAAATTTGTATGTCATCCAACTCTCAACTCTGGGAAACAACAATAAAAAAAATAAAAATCAAATCAAAAGTTAAATATAAAAGATGGCAAACATGATGAAATGGGGGATCTCACTCTTTCCTCATCTTCATGACTCTTCAAAACAACAGCAGAATTAGAATCATTCAGATCTCAGGGAAACCTGTTCCAGACAACAGGTACTTCTACAGAAAAGGTGTCTTCTCTGACATTGTTTAACTGAAGGAACCTGAAGCATGTCAACCCTGCAAGATCAAATTGGCCAGGCAGATATTATGAGAGACAGACCTCAAGCAATCTGGCCCTAAGCCGTGTAGAGCTTTACAGGTAATAACCAGCACCTTGAATTGAACATGGAAGCAAACAGGCGACCATGTAACCAATGTAGCCCAGGAAGCAGAAATGTTACATGGGCATACTGAAGCATTACCCGTACTGCTTGTGCCATCTCATTCAAAATCAGCTGAAGCTTGTGTGTCAAGATCAGCTGCATGTAGAATCCATTGCAGTAGTCAGGACTAAGCATGAATGACTTTTGTCTGAATAAGAATAGCAAGAACTGAAAAATCAGAATAACTGGAAAAGAACATTAAGTACTTTATTTTCTGATTGATCAGGGATACTTGGAGAAAAGTCAGTTTTCTAACTTTTGCAGAACAGGAATTTAAAATAAAGATTCTTAAATAGATTTTTCCTTAGTCTCTAGCTAAAGGTAAAAAGGGAAAATGTTTCCCTGTCAGTCGTGTCTGACTCTAGGGTTCGGTGCTCATCTCTGTTTCTTGGCCGAGGGATGGTCTTTGACTATAACAAAAAAAAAAAAAATTAAATTTAAAATTTAAAAAAATGGAAAGAAGTAAATAGCCTTGAGGAAAGTATTCAAATAAAATAGGTTAAGTAAAGAATTTTCAAAGGGTTAAATACTGTAATAAAATAACAGACTCGGGCTTTGCCAGTTTCCATAAATGGAGGAAGATGAACATGTATCATTTGAAGACAAGATCTTGCTCTTGTGCCTTCTGCTACTAGATAATTCTTTCCAATTTGATTTTCTATTGGCTTTTTAGAAAATGTAGTGCATCACCTACAACTGATCTTCAGTTTGCTTTTTATAAAAATTAGCTATGTGACTGTCTCAAAATGGCAAGAGACCTGTGACAGAACTGAATCAGGGGTGGGTTCTACTTATCTTTACTACCGGTTCGCAACGGTATCTGACTGGAAACCAATTTTCCTTTCTTTCTTTCTCTTTTACTTTTTAGATATTTTAGCTTTTATTAAATTTCCTTGGTCTACCATGTACATGTATATGTATATATATATATATATGATGAGCCAGTTTGGTCTAGTGATTAAGGCACCAGATAAGAAATCAGGAGACTTTGAGTTCTAGTCCTATTTTAGGCATGAAAAACTAGCTCCATGCTTTGAGCCAGTCACACTCTCCCACTCCAATTATTTGTAAAAATAATAAAGGTGAGAAGTAAATAAAGTAACAGATTTTATTATTAAGTGATTAGATTGAAACTATGATTAAACAATATTGTGATATAAGTTATAATAGTTTTTTAATGTTATATTTAACTTCTGGTGAAAATATTGACATTCTAAATGGTAATTAATATTGAGGGTTTTTTATTTTTAATACAGCATAAATATACATATTATACACACACACACACCAGTGGTGGGTTGCTCCCGGTTCTGTCCAGTTCTTGCGAACCGGTAGTAAAAGCGGCGGGAGGCTCTGCCCACCTGCCCAGATGTCATCATGGATGATCTGCGCATGCTTTCTGTTGCACTCCCATTGCGAACTGGAGTAAAGGTAAGTAGAACCCACCCCTGACACACACATATATGTACACACAAAACTATGATTTTTAATATAAGGTAAATATATGAATCTATTTCTTGCAGATTGCTAAACGTAATGAATAATTTAATTATTTTAAAAGTTATTAATTAACATTAAAGTCCAGAACTCTAATAAAAGAGATATCTTGAAATTCGGCACGTATAAAGATATATTAGATGAAAATGGTATTCTTAAATCACGAGAAATATTAAGTAATCAAGGTTTCAACTTAGATTGGTGAAGCTACCTGCAGATAAGCTCTAGATATCAAAAAGATAGGGATCAATTCGGCATAGAGATGAAGTACAACAATTTGGATAAAATTATGTTGGGGACTGAAAAGAAAATGCTAGCGAGATTCTATAATTTCTTATTAGGCAAGGAAAGAGCAGAAGGAATAGCTAGGAATCAGCTAAGCATTTGGGAAAAAAACATTGGCTATAGACTAAATTTCAATGACTGGGAGGAGGCTTGGAACAGAAATTATAATCTCACCAAATCAGCAACTTACAGGGAGAATCATTATAAAATATTTCATAGATGGTATCTAGCCCCAGCTAGATTAGCAAAAATATTCCCTAGTGCCTCAGCAATATGTTGGAAGTGTGGAAAGGAGGTTGGCACCTTCTTTCATATGTGGTGGTCCTGCCCGGAGACAAAAAAGTTTTGGACAAAAATACGAATTTGGCTACAAGAAATAGTGGAAGAAGATATAAAACTTTCCCCCGAAACCTTTTTATTAGGAATGATGGGAGATGGACTCTCTAAGGACAAGATACAATTAACTATACATGTTATAACAGCGGCCAGACTAACCTTTGCAAAATACTGGAAAGACAAACAAACCCCTCCAGAGACGACAATAATAAATAAAATCCTAGAATGCGCAGAAATGGCAAAATTAACAAGCGTTCTTAAAGACGATGAGAACTCAAAATTTAAGGCAGTATGGGAAAGGTGGTACAAATGGTGGAATAATAGAACGAGACTATAAGGATATGCCTATTTTTAATAATGATAGATTTGAAGATACTTGATATGTACATAATGTAAATATGCAACCGCACGACACCTCAGATGTTATTGGAGATTTGATGTTTTCTTTTTAAAAAAAATTTCTCTTTTTAAAATCAATAAAGTATATTTAAAAAAAATAAAAATAAAGTCCAGAACTTATTATTTTGATGTAAATGAATTATTGAAAGAAATGAAAAATGCCACTTTTAAAAATGCTAAATGAGTTTAGTCCTGTAAAATATAGATAGATAGATAGATAGTATAGATTAGATATATAGATATAGATATATATCAAATATATATGATATATATATATATATATATATATATATATATATATATATATATATATATAATTTTCCAATCTTTGCATACCAAAATGCCCAGGGGGCAGTTTTTAGAGGAATGACATGTCAGATATGAAATGACTCTACAGCTGGTCCCTGTCTGCATGCTGGGAAGGCATGTGGAGACATTTTTTCAACTGCTGTATGACTTTGACAGTCTCACAGTTAAAATGATGTATCATTCTTATGGCTTTCCTCAGTGGATGCTTCAAAGTGCACCAGACACTCCAAGTGGAGTGCCCTATTGTTAATTGTTTCTTTCAAATGTACATTGAGATGAACATGGCCAAAGCCGAGAGGAACAAAGGGGTTCCAGTGGCCTCTTTTTGAAGACCCTGTGCAGCTCAACCTGAGTCTGACCTTGAAAGAGTTTCCTTTATTCAGAATATAGTGCTCTTGACTTCAGTGCCTTATTATCAATCAGCTACAGGAAACTGGAACTCTAAAGGAAGAAATGTTGGGAAAAAAGATCCAAAATGGGTCTCTGCAGCATTATGGCATACTTTAATGGACTAGGCTGGGAGGGGGCCTTATAATTATAAGTAAATTAAATCCTAAATTTAAAAAAACACATTAGGATTAGAATATGTTTAGTTTGTTTTCATTAATCTTCTCCTAATGCTCGCTCAAGAACTTAATACAGAAAAATCATTTGTAATTACCAGTTTAGGGTAGTAGCTAAATGGCAGCAAGACAATTTAACTAAATGAGTTGTTCTCCCTTTTATTTATTGCAGAATATGTGGGAAATTTTTTTGCTACTAAGGCCAATTTTAATGGATCCCACCCCCCCATTTGAAATGACTAGCTAAGCCTCCATTGAATGTAAAAGCAGAGCAGTCATGAATTAGAAATAAATGGAAAAACATGCATTCTAATGTCCTGGTACTATGTCTTCTATCAGCCCAAGTGTAACTCATCCTCACTGTCAACCATAAAATAGCACTAGGAATTATCCTTGCATATTTTCTTACTGCTTTGCATTCCCCCTTATAAAATTTCCAATTATTTTATTTAGTTGAAATTTGTGGAGGAGTTGAATTTGGGGTTAACTTTAAGTCAGAATTGTTAGACAATCCTCACAATGGCATGTTTCCTAGCAATGTTAAGAGCTGTAGTTCAGCAATATTTGGAATATCACAAGTCTGTGCCTAGCTGATATTTATTTTATTCCTCAACTCTCATGCATGCACTCATATTGTACATGACCCTTAATATATATTAAAATTGAGATAATCAGTTTTCAACTTTCTAATTAAGGTAACTTGGAAATTCATAACATTTGAAATTACTCTAAATCTTAAATTGGTCTAATAAAGGTATTGCATCGATGGGTTTTTTAAATCATAGCCTGATTACTATTGGTTTTTTTAAAATCATAAATTTAGTAACTGAGTTATTCTTTCAAGACAATTTCTGCTCTTCAGATATTGCAAGTTTGCATTTTTTATTTCTATAAGATCCCTTAGGAAATATGAATTACTGTGTATAAGCCAAGTACACCCAAATGAATTCAGTTCAGAAATAGAGAAACAAGATCTTAAAATGCAAATTAAACTCTGAAATAATGAGAATACAAAAGCATAGTTGGACACAGCAATACTGAGTACTATGTACTAATGTATTGAGTACAAATACTGAGTACTATGACACTATGCTCCTTCATGGTTTCCAAGTTGCAGGTTTTCCAAAGGAAGCTATAAAGGCAATAATGAAGGCTGATTTAAATATTTATTTCATTGATCATGAGTATTTCTATGATGCTTCAATCAGCTGACTCTAGGTGGCTTATTATTTGTCTTCCATGCTCTGTGGTTTTCTGCTTTCCCATGGCTTCTGAATTTGTATAAATATTTTGTATTTTTTTCAAGCTATTTTTTTAAAATAAACCATTGGGGGTCAGATTGAAATAATATAGAAATTAAAGGTAAAAAAAATAAACAAACAAACAAACAAAATTTTCTATATCCTTTTTAGTTATTCATTTTACTATGTTTATGTTTCCATTTTCTTTGTTCTGGGTATATTTCAATCATTGCTATATTTTAAGATTTTTTATTGCATAATTATTTACTTTTATATGTATAATACTTAGAATTTTTATAGGCTTCTTATATTTGTAAATAGTAAATATCTTAATATAACAAAGTTTAACTAACATATAGGAGGGAAAGCTTATACAATCTAAGGGTGGAAAACTAGAGATCTGAGACTAACTAGCCTCAAAGAAATTAACAAAGTTCCTAGTAATTTATTGTTTCTACACACATGTACACAAGGTTATGTATTTCAGTCACTTTTTCCAAAGGGCTTGTTGTTTTTGTTTGCAATATAAACAGTAAAAGAGGCTCTCCCATATTAAAAGGTTTCCTGCACCTGCCAAGGGAAAAGTGAGTAACCGAGACATGTCTATTGATGTTCTCACTGGGAGAGAGAGGACAATAAATCTATTGCTTACATTTTTTCAGCAGCTAGATGAGCTTCTAGGCAAATTTGAGAAAAACTGTTTTGAAGTAAATCTGCAATAATCAACATCTGTTTGACTGAATTACATCTTCTCTCTGACAGTCACTGGTATTGGAAAAATGCTGAAAAGATTGCAGAAAATTTGATTTGAAGAATGGATCTTTTCTTAATTAAAGTCCTTTAAAACCTATTAGTCTTCTTCTACCACATTTAGATTAACAAAAACCACCAATGTCTGGCTTAATTTGCAGAAAGAAATAGAGAAGTTCTTGCAATGCAATGAATGAATCAAGTGGCAACTTATTTCCAACAGTTTAGTGCAATTTGTATTCACTCAAGTTACCATAACTTCCAAAATTTATTCCACCAGCTGCTACGTAGGCAGCTGCCTGATTGCAAACATGTTCCAGTCACATAGCTTTTACACAACTTTTAATCAGCACTAAAGAAATTATCTATTATTTTTGTGTAATTTTCCTGAGAATTTCATAGAAAACAGAGTTTTATTATTACAGAGATTCTAGTGCAAAGAATTTATACCCAGTAATCACTAAATCCTATATCATCATTAGTATTATTTCAATTATCTGCAAAGGAGACTAGAAATAAATGTAAGGATTTTTTTTTCTTATAAAGCAACTGATTGAAGCAGCATTTGCAAAAATTTTATGTAACTTTTTTATTAGTTTGCTATATGTTTTTACACAAAGGAATCTGACATAAAATTTAAAACATTCAAATAAGAGCTGAAGTTGTTTGAAATTATTCAGGTTGTCTTCTTGATAAGCGGAGAAATAAAATGTATTTTGGTGCCAATCTTGGATCTGCCTGTTAGCACACAATTTGCTGGCATTTCAACATTATTTGTTGAATTATTTCAACATTATTTTGAGTGTTGATTCTTTACTTACTTTAGACTATTGAAATTGTGAGCTTTTTTTATAGTAAGACAATGTTATAAGGAGGAAAATATAAATGAGTGAAATAGTTGTACCTATAGGATTACAAGATTTTAAATATTAAAAATTATACTTACCTAAGAGTTGCTTTATTTGCTTAGTCATTTACAAAATCTAACCTTGCAATTCAGTGTCTGATTCTTTAGAAATTAATCCCACATATATCAGTGATATTCAGCAAATAAGGACAGGATCTTACTGCTATTATTGTTGCAGTTGTACCAGTGTTCTTCTGGAGTATCATTTCAATATTCAGTAATTTGGTTTTTTCCTATAGAAATATGAACTGACAAGTGATTGCCTGAAAACCCTTTCAAGAACTAGAATTTAACTATATTTATGCTGTGTTTGTGCTAAAATTGGCAACCATTGGATCTATGTCTGCTCCAGCATTGGTTGTGGATATACTGCATTGCTAGTTGGCTTTATTCCTGAATGTCTAGCATTTCTGAAATTCACTCAGGGCAACTCTCTCTCTCTCCTTTCCTATTCTTAAAGACCTCTGTAGGGATAACCCACAGTGTGGGACTCAATGCTTTAGCATGCTATTAAGTTATTGCCACCCCTAAGGACAACTCTGCAAGGAGGATGAGGACTCACATAACTCTGAATCAATAAAGGAAGCAGCTCAATTAGCATTTCACATGCTTTTCTTCCCTCTCTTCTTACCTTCCCTGCAGTGGGCATGCTTTCCCCTTAAAGGATTGTCCTGTTTCTGCTCATTGCCAGCGTTGGCAGGGTGACAGTAGTCGAGTGTGCAAACTTGTGCTATTGTCCCCAGGCCAGGGGGAGTCATGGAGACCCACTAATATGACACAGGAAAATGTTTGCTGATGGCAATTCTATGGGCTTTGTCTAACTCTTTCTCCATCATGACGACTCGATTTAAGTCTCTAACTGTTTGACTACAGATGCAAGAGTACTATCCAACTCCATCCTTTTGTCCAGGTAGTTTGAATGGGTAATTCAGCTTTTGTGTGGCTCAATTGAGGGGGCAAACATAAAGACAAGATTCTTGAGCGCTCAAGCTTCTTTTCCATGGATATCTGCACATCTCTTTAGAGATTTGTTCTTTTCTTACCTTTTTCTGACATCACCCTCCCTTTAAGTAGGGAAAAAGGCCTGATCAAGAACAGTTTAAAAAGTAGCCTAGCCAGGTCTTCCAAACTAGCATTGTCCAGTGTTACTCAAGCATGGTTACTGCCAGTCTTCAGACAGCTTTGGAGTAGTTTAGAGAAAAGAGCCTCAACAAGCTTTCTTTACTCATCCTCAGCATATCATGTTTGATTGTGTTTAAAAAAGGGGGAGGACGGGGTTGGAACAGAAAGAATGGTAGGAATCACAGGGAAATGATCGTATTTATTAGCTGTCTTTCTGTGGCTGTCCCCATGGTGACTATTTGTGATGGCAAAGAATGTGAGAACAGGGAGCCTAATGCCTGATTGGGATGCTTTGTATTTGGCAAAGTGGCTTCTGATTGGCCTGAGAAAGCCTCCTAACTAGAAGGGCTTGATATTCATTCAGCTTACTCAAGTGCTGCAAAACACTCACAGGGTCCGGCTGCTTCTCTAAAGGTTGGTAGTATCTAACCTATGTAACAAGATTAGCTGGTGAGCTGCTTCTTCTCTACCACAGAGTTACAGTAACACTCAATGTTTAAGAGAGAATTTTGCTGGGAAGGATATAATTTAACTTGGAAAGCCATGAAAATGGTGCATAGATATCTACTCAAAGGTTAAATGCTACCTGTCTAGTAAGATTAACTAGTAGGGCCACAGTCACAGCAAGTATAAGACTGGAATAAGGGAAACAGAATATATTGAGGTATATAGTAATGATTGTACATATGATATAATTGTATTATTAAGCTGTAAATTTGTAGAATAATTATAAACAAATATGTATACAATACTGCAAGATCTTTGTGGAGTTCATGATCCTGCAGGAGAGAAAAGCATTTGAAACAATATTGAATGGATTAATTATTTGAAACAAATGTCTATCTCACTTCTATAGGTCTGCCTTTGTGCCCAGCATATTTTACTGTTTGAGTATCTATATATATTATGTGGAGGAGAGAATGAGACAGTAAGAGAGAAAGAATATTCAGGCGTTTAAAGACTGAAATCCTAAACATGTTTATCTGGATCCACTGAATACAGTGGATCCAGATAAATTAATCTGGAAGTCAATACAATTGCATTATTAAGCTAAAAGAGTTTTGGGGGTCTATGTGAAGCTGTAATTAATAGTGTTAAAACTGGGGGGTTTTGTGCAGAGCTGAGTATAGTATGAATATGATCATTACAGATATGTGAAAAGGAATGTGAGTTATTTCTTCAGGAATTGTCACGTGCGAAAGTAAAAATGCATTTTAGTCTTTGTTACCCTATTTGTGCAGACATGTGGAATGTCAATGAGAGGACAAAAGGCAGAGGGGGCTTCTATGTTTAAACTGAATGCAAGCAGGTAGGCAATGGGAAAAAAAAACTTTTTGAGGACTTTACAATATACAATGTAACTTTTATAAGATGAAAAATATAATTAGCCACTTCAGTATTGTGGGAGTCGACACATCACTGAAAGCATTCAAAAATCCATTTGCATCCCTAACAATAGATACTTCTAGACGAAGTTTTTAATCAGGCATTCACTCTGCCTCATCCTTGAGTGCCACGAGAGGTCCACCCATCCCTATTTTTAAACTGTATCTTCCCACTGATTTTTCCTCTATCTCTTTTTTTTTTTTTCGTTACCAGAGGGGGAAAAAAATCAAGGAAGCTGGGGAAGGCGCAGCGCATTTTGGTTAATTAACACTTGGAGCGGTCTTTTTGGAAGCCTCGGACAATCTGGGGAGAAATGCACGCGGGTGGCTACCTACCTGCGTTACCCATCTTCCATCTGGCAAAAGCGGCCCGATGTTCCTGCCAAGGATAAACATTCCCCGCCATCCCATTTAGCCTAAGCGAACCGACCGTCGCCTCGGGTTAGGCGCTCCCTGTCTCTGAGGGAGCCAACCCTTTCATGGACGGGCCTTCCTTCTTCCTCGCCTCTTCGTATCCGCGGCCGGGCTGAGCGATGGCTTCGGCAGACAGCGAGGTGAAAACTCTCCTCAACTTCGTCAACTTGGCCTCAAGCGACATCAAGGCCGCCCTGGACAAGTCGGCCCCCTGCCGCCGCTCCGTAGACCACAGGAAATACCTGCAGAAGCAGCTCAAGCGCTTTTCCCAGAAATATTCCCGCTTGCCCCGCTGCCACCACCACCACCACCACCACCACCTGCAGCCGCAGTTGCCTCCCGCTCGAGAGCGGAGACCGCCTGAAGGGAGGGCACGAGGCCTGAGCCCCGAGAGTTCGCTAGGCCGACGCCACGCGGCCTCCAGGGAGGCCAAGGGCGACAAGGCCTCCAAGGCCCCAGAGCGCCTCGGCGGTGAGGAGCAGCAGCAGCAGCAGGCAGGGACTTCGGAGGCAGGCTCCAGGCCCGACCAAGTACCCATGAGGAAAAGGCAACTCCCCGCTTCTTTTTGGGAAGAACCCCGGCCTCCTCCGGGCTCTCCCGGTGTTGTCAGTGGCGTGGTCTTTCCAATGGGAGTTTGCTCGTCGCCCTCTTCTTCCTCGTCATCCTCCAAAGACCTGCCGCCTTATGAGGGAAAGAAAAATAAAATAGGCCTCGACGACGACGGCGGCGGCACCGGCACGGTTCTCGAGAGCCCCCCGCGCAGGCCAGAGCCAGAGGCCGCCCTCAAGGGATTGAGGACCTGGGGCTGCTGTCCATTTCAGTACCACGGGCCACAGGCCTCCCCCGGCGTCTACCCGCCCCCGCTGCCTGCCGCCCTGCCCCCCGCGGCCCCCTTCTCGGCTTTGGGTTTGTGGCGGAAAGATGCGCCTTCCCCGACGGAGGGCGAGGCCTTCTGCCAGCCAGGACAGAAAGTGTATCGGCCTGTAGTGTGGAAGCCCATCCCCACCAAGCCGGCCGCGCCGCCCCTCATCTTTAGCGTCTTCAGTTATCTTTAGCTGTAGCGGCTCCCTTCAGTTTGCAAGGACCTCACTTCTCAATCATCAGGTTGCTCACAATGCTGATTTTGAAACAGTGCCTTAGGCTACTTCCAGAGCTTGAAAAAAAAAACAGCTGATCTGCTCTTTAATCTCAGGTCCCCCTGCTCTGGAGGTTCATCAGGGAATACAAAAAGCCATGAAAGTGTCAAAGGGTGTTGAAATCAATCCAGTGTTGATGTATCAGGTCTCCTGCTAAAATATGTTCTCTTGGTGACCTTGGGCCAATTATCTCCGAACTTGATCTACCTGGCAAAGATGTTGTGAAGGCAAAGTATGCATGTTGTGGAATTTAAAATATATACCCTTTGAGTTGTTTGAAAGAAGGGCAAGATAAAAAAAAAAGAGTGGCAGTCTAATTAATAAAATTAAAAATAAACCACACTTTAGTTTGGTGGTAGACTGTCCCTGCCTGAGTTAGCAAGAAAGAATTAATAACAAATTGTTGAATAATGAAATTATTCAAGAGGCAGGGGTTTGTCTTGTCTGCACTGCCAAAAAAAGTAAGAAAATGTTAATACACACTTCTGTAAATAAGGATGCTGTTTTTTTCCTGACATGTAAATACCAAGACTGTTGCAACAAACAAAAATAAATCCCATACAATTTTTCCTTTGAGTCTCCACTGTTAAAATGTGTTTAGGTGGAAAAGTGTTATCTTTTTAGGAAGAAAGAAGAGAATTGTTTTACTCTTGTGCAAATGCATCAATTGTTTTTAATCTATAGCCCATCTGTTGTTAATTCTGGATAGGAAGCTTTGTTAGCAAAAATGTCCTTTGTTGTTTTTAGCTGAATGATTCTATGAAATTTGGTCATTTAAAAGCAAGAAGCCTTGCACTACTCTCATCCCATGTATGCGAAGCAATCATTTATAGTTAAGTCTGAAAATAATGTCTTTATTATTTATATATTTTAGTGGTACAGAATAAACAATACAGGATTTTTTTTTCTATGATAAGGATACTCCTGTCAATATGAAAAAGATTTGTATGTAAAAAAAACCCTTAGGTTCATTTCCTTAATTTCTAAATCAAATTACTCTAGGTAGCAGGTATTAGAAATGTACTGACCAAACTCTTAGACCAGTTACAGTAAGCAGTTTTAGATGAACCAATAAAACTGCCATACAATTAACCTTTGAGAAGTAGGGAAGCAGCAGAATAAATGCTATTATGAAAGCTACTTTACACTTCAGATATTTCACTTGTGATTCAGTTGCTATTACAATTCTCTTTCTTTTGAAAATAGCATTTGCATGAACTGGCAAGAGACCAATAAACTAAGCTACTAATAAATGAATTTCCAACTATATGTTACAGCTTTGTTTGAGCTGCAAATCCAATGATATGAAACAAATCTTAACCAAAAGTGGATTGGACTTGGAAATATTGGAAGTAGATGAAATACAGGTATCTTACAAAAGTGAGCTTTTGTTCTTTTCAAAAGATATTTTTAAAGGAATCTATATAACTTTGTTTAAAGAAAAGCTACGTTTGTATACTAAGTTTTCATAGGCTTTAGCACAATGTCTTGTGGTCTTCCCTTCTGTATAAAAAGGACATGTCCTATGGTTTGATCTAGCACTTTTTAAATATAATTTTAATAGCCCTATTGCACAAGAGTTACAGGTGTCTAATAAATTGACCTGTATTCTGTTAATTTCCCCATTGAGTTGTTCATTTCATTAAATTGGAATAACATTTAGGGAAAATGGCTACCATTTATACACTATCCCTATTTTTCATATTTATTTTTCAGCATAAATTTTCAATGTTTCTGATTATTATAATATCTTTCAAATTTCTCTTTTTTAGCAACTTGATTATATCAGGATTAATTTCTTTAATGCTTGTTGTGTATATTCCCCACACTCCAGAGTTTTGCCATTGGAACAATGCCATATGATATTGCAATTGAAAAGGTTAGATTTATCTGTAAGAAATTTTTCTTACTCTTTCAAGGAACTATTTAAGAATAACTACTCTTTACTTTATTACCTTTTGGAGATTGTGGCAAACCAAATATAAATCAGAACATATGCAGGTAGCAATAGCCCTTAGACTTATATACTACTTCACAGTGTTTTACAGCCCTCTCTAAATCAGGGATCCCCAACCCTCCCTCGTCTGTGGACTGGCACCGGTCCATGACATGCCAGAAACTGGGTCGTGCAAACTAGGGAAGCCCCATTCACAGGATGCAGGCAGCACACGAAACTACACCCCTTCTGATACCCAAAAGGTTTGGAGCCCTTATCTAAGTGATTCACAGAGTCAGCATACTACCCCCAACAATCTGGGTCCTCATTTTACTGACCTCAGAAGGATGGAAGGCCTTGATCTGGTGAGAATTGAATTGCCGAATTGCTGACAGTTGGCACTCAGCAGAATTAGCCTGCAGGACTGCATTCTAACCACTGTGTCGCCACCACTAATCATTGTTAGCAAGTACAATAGGGACTAGAAATGTAGCTGTATGCAAAGAGATTGCTAACTGAAATTGTGACTGTCCTTAATATCTTCAGCTTCCTTTGTTTTATAGACCTAGGAAGCTCATAAACATGGGGATTGATAGCAAAATTATTTTTGTATCACTGTTGTGACCGCAGTCAGTGTATGAGGTCACTAAGTGAGGAGTGCTGTAGTGTGCATGTGTATTTCATGAGCCCAAACCTAAAGTATAAAGAAATTAACAAGAATTTCATATACTGCACTTACTATATAAAACATAACAGCTACTGTGTGGTTTTAACAAGTAATTTCATCATTAGATGTTCTATTTGCAAGAAATTCTCCCCTACATAGATTTGTACTGTCCTATTTGCAAAGAAGTATACCTTCAATGGTCTCCCTGTATGACTGCACATGTATCAAATAATATGCCTTCAAAAATTTAAAATGAAAACAATGGTAAAGATACTAAACTCTTAAATTTTTCTTTGTACCCTTTTTATGCAAATAAGTGTATGGTTTAAACAGCCTCTCTTGGTCATTTGTGATAAGTGAAAATAACTCTATGGGACTAGACAATGACATTTTAATTAACGGGGGAAAAGAGCACTTTCTTTCAGGTTTCGATGTGTGCCTATATACTGGTAAAAACAGAACTTATGAGGGCTTACATTTCAGTGCCATGTTCTGTGTTTGGTGTGGGAAATGGAAGACATATCTCAGGAAACATGTTCCATACTATGCCATTGATTGGGATTCTGGCATCTGATGTCTGTTTAAATTTACTACATCATCTGAAATATTATTTGGTACATCAAGCAGAAGAAAGTATACACATAAACCCAGTAGTGAAATCCAATTTTTTTTACTACTGTTTCTGTGGGCGTGGCTCGGTGGGCATGGTGTGGCTTGGTGGGCGCAGCTTGATGGGCATGGCAGGGGAAGGATACTGCAAAATCTCTATTCCCACCCCACTCCAGGGGAAAGATACTGCAAAATCTCCATTCCCACCCCACTCCAGGGGAGGGATATTGCAAAATCCCCATTCCCACCCCACTCGGGGGCCAGCCAGAGGTGGTATTTGCTGGTTTCTCCGAACTACTCAAAATTTCCACTACCAGTTCTCCGAATGGCTCAAAATTTCCGCTACCGGTTCTCCAGAACTTGTCAGAACCTGCTGGATTTCACCCCTGCATAAACATCTTTTTATTTCAACATCCCTATTTACTCTAGGAACTTTCCTACTCACAGTAATAGTAGAAGAATCAGCGAGTACAATGTTTTATAAAATCACTAGAGAAAACAACTCATGTAGCACTCTATGAATGCATAACATTTACACAATATCAGATAAATATTTAATTGAGGAAAATGTATCTGGAAATGCAGTTTCCACTGATAAATTGCAGGCCAAATTTATCTAGACCCTCCCTCTCCTAAGTATATTTCGTTTAACATATAAGTAGTGTGTCTACTCCTTTCAGAAATGTCTTAAAAGTAAAAATGGAGTGCAATTAATTTTACTCAAATTTAATGCAAACAACGCCACCTAAAAACACAGTGCTTTTAAAATATTGGTTCACTGATCCCTCCCACATTAATCTCCAGTTGTTTAAAAAAAAAACAACTATTGTTAACATAACAAAAATTTCAAAAATACATTGCAATCTTGTTTAGGCACACATTTATAAAATAATAGATCAAACAGATAATGTTAATACGACAATCTGCAAAAATCCTAAAATGTTCTTTGTATATGATATAGAGCACAATAACAGGTTCTTTCTGTCTTCAACACTATCAGGTAAAGCATGGAACTATGAAGCTTATTTTTAAGTCCTAAATATTCTTAACTTTAAGATTTACAATAATATTTTATACTTGTATAAAACAACAGAATTTGTACAGATTTGATAAAACTGGTGAATTTAAAAAAATCACAAAATCACTGGAGCAGTAGAAAGCTGCATATCCACCATTATATTTGTAATTTCTCTGGAGCAGGCTAGTATACAGAAAACTGAGTAGATATTTCTTATTATTTTACATATGTTAAACCAGTATTAAGGTATTACTCAGCTAATAGATCTATGTAAACCCAGCCAAGCAGATTTCTTGAAAATCTTTCTGTAAATGGCAAGAAATAATGAAGTGAAAGGGCAATTCTCAAAGGGACATTTAATGGATAATTTCCTCCTCATTCTATGGCATCCATTGGAGTTAATCCTGGTTATGTGAGTGAGGAATTCAAATTGACAATTTATCTCTGTATGTCTAATGAGAAAAACTAGGAAGCCTTTTTAATGCTTCTTTTTCTCCAATATACTGGATATATGAACTTTTCCCTAAAAAGAGTGAATCAATTAGATTTCTCAGTTTGTAGAAAATATAGAAATGTATATTTTTTTGAATTGGTGCTATTCTCAACTATGTCATATTAAAACAATTCAAAGTTTTTTTAAAAAAACTTTTTTTTAAAAAAAGTTATTCATGGAACTGCAATATTATGAATATTAAGCCAGTTATATATATCTCCAAAGTGTCCTACAGTTTATTTCAGACATTTCTGCAAAGTACTCTTGAAATGCATATAATGAACTCTGCTTAAATCTCTTTGAATTAACGTTAAGCTTCTTTGTTATCACACTTATAAAGCAAACATGAATTATATCAATTGAAGCACTTTTTATATATACTTCAGAGACCCATAAAGATGATCTGAATTAGAAAGATGAATACTTTCTTATGGAAGTATTAAGTGTTAAGAGGATGTCAATTTAAGGTATCTACAATACAACATCCATGAGGATAAATTTTTCTTCTAATAACTTAATGACACTAAATTATTTCTCTAAAAGTATGCAATGCCACCAAACAAGAGTTTTATTTAAAAACTATAGTGCTGCTAAGTAATTGCTTACATATAGATCATTGGCCATTAAGACTATTCTAATGAAAGCCTAAGTTGTTATACATAATCTAATTAAGCAATAAGATTTTCAGTTCATAACCCTGTTAAACTAAATTACTTATTCTGAAATTAACCTAGTGGCTTTGCAATGATACAACTCACTATTATTGTTTTTCATCAATAGCAGATCAAGAATTTTCTCCTGAAGTCTTTCTGAAGCAACACAGGATTTGAATCTACTCTCTCCTTCAATGCTGCTAAAATAATGTTAAATACTATGGGTTTCAGTCACATTAATCCTCATAACTAATGTATGTACATATATTTATATAATATGATACAGATCTATACATCTGAGTTAAATGTTGTGTTCTTATTTCCTGTAAATTAAATTCTTCAATATCTTTCATTTCTTGAAGTGCAGTATTTGCAAAATTACTTAACCAGGAACAAGAAAATAATATTAAATGTTTTTTTTAAATAAGAATAAATGGCTAATACATGTTAAATTAGATGGGAAAACATGAAACTATGATGACGTAGAATAGAACAGCCAAACATTAGCAAGTTCAGCAAACTGAAGTAAAATAAAATACAATCCCAAAACTGAAATGTTATGCTGATTTAACTATTATTGGACTTCTTTTAACCTTTGCATTGCATCAAGATGGTTTTGTTACATGACTATTGACAAAATATATTTGTTATCCATATGAATGAGTAAACTTGCTAATGCCTATTAACAAAATCATCAGTTAGGTCAACAGACACAAAATCCAGCATACTATACAGTTGGCAGCAATATTTATAATTGCATCAACCGAAAAAGAATTGATTGATGTCACTATGAATGATTACAGTGTGATCATCTGCATAATTCATTGCATTTACCTATATGGAGAGATACAATTTTTGCTACCTCTTCCTTATATCTGGTTATGAATAATTTAGGCTTACAATATGCATATTTATTTTTCACTAGAATTGTGAGGTCCGTCAACCAGAATCAAGTACAAAATAACAGCTTAAGAAGGCAGATTTAGAACTACTGGACACATGCCCAGATCAGGAATTTCTTTTTGGTAGTAGAACTGGAGTTTGTGCTTATGTTCTTTCACATCATAAAAACCTCCTATTTTCTTTCAAGCTTTTAAACATTTATTTTAGCAGTTTAATTAAGGAGGAAAAAGGTTTTCTGTCACCACCGTTAAACCAGGGAGAATTGGAAGTTCTTGGTGACATGCAGATCACCTGGAGATTTATTGGTAGATTATAATCTACATTTTACCCTGCCTGCATTTTGTACTAAATGTTGAGCTACTGAGAGTGTAAAATACCATAATATCCCTTTCACTATTTGCAGAGTGCTTTATTCTCATTTTTTCAGCTCTTTCCCATACTCTAAATGCTGTTGCATTTGTTCGGAGATTTAACTTGCAGAAATCCTTATTTTTTTCTTCTTACATATCAAAACAAGTTTTCTGTTCCATCATATCAGTCTGTTTCCATCATGGCAGCTCGCTCTATAATACATATGATTATCACTCCATGTAATGGTTGACTGTCAGGCTCACTTGAGATCACTGGGAATAATCATATTGTAAATAGTGAATTAGTCTTCTTGGCAAAGGTAAAGTCTCAATAAGTGAAAGACGGTTTTTTCCTATCACAATTCGAATTTTGATTCGACAAAGATGTGCAAGTGGCCTTGGTGGCTCTGGAAATGAAAAAAATATTGTCAAGTATATAAGTAAATAAGCAAGCAAGCAAGTAGCATGTTATGCTGATACTACTTTTGGCCTAAAATGAGCTAATATTTTTTCATAAAAACTTGAGTGTATATTTCAAGGGTACTGTACCACAAACATACTTTAAAAACTAAGGACTTTTAAAATAAAATAACTAAATATGAATGGTTAAAACGTATGCATATCTCAACTTAGTAAGATAATATTCAGGTCTTAACAGAACAACAGATTAACAGAATAACAGAGTTGGAAAGAACCTTGGAGGTCTTCTAGTCCCCTGCTCAAGAGGAGACCCTGTACCATTTCAGACAAATGATCGTCCAATCTCTTCTTAAAGACCTCCAAAACACCTATATCCATATTTTAGTAAAATAATTTGAACAAATAATCATTAGGTGGTATCTCCTGACAATCAGACTATATATTATATAGTGATATTCTTGTGAGCTAACATTCAACATATCTTAGAGGCTTGAATGTTTTTGTCCTATATAGTAACTTTTATAAGTTGGCTGTTATTCACATGGAAGAGTGCCACTGCATTTAGTAGTAACAGTTGCATTACAAAGTAATACTGGTGTATTCTATTATTCTTGAATAATAGAAGTTCAAGCCCACATCATAACTAACCTGCTTTTACTTTAATGTTGGACCAATCTTCATAACTGTCAATGTGTTCCTTCAACCGGGAACAAAGCTGCACGTTGCCCACATAATCCAAAAGAACATCTATAATAGGTCCTGCCCAACGACTCATCTCTGGGGTTGAAACCATTTCACAAAACTGGGGTGGGTGGAGAAGAATAAATTATATATAATCAACACTGTAAATGATTAAAAGGCATAAGAAAGTACAAGACATAACAGTACAGAACAGTTTCAAGTATAATTATTTGCAATAATTATTTCACAGAAACAAAATTTATTTTCTCAATATATGTGTTAGTAGCTACAATGAATTATATGTCATATCTCCTAGAACAGGGGTCTGCAACCTTAAACGCTCGAAGAGCCATTTGGACCTGTTTCCCACAGAAAAGAAAACACCAGGAGCCACAAAACCCTTCCGGTGCCTGACTATTTCTTGAGCGGCCACAAAACCAGCATATGTAGTTGAATTAAACGTTGTGTTTTCTTCTGAAACTTTTCTTTTCTTGGATTTATCCATGGTTGGCCTACCAGGGATTGAAAAGCTCAATAAATTGCATGTCGGTGGGTGTCGCACATTGGCGGTTGTGATACATATTTTGAGTGACGGAGCCACAGCAGAGGGGTGAAAGAGCCACATGCGGCTCCAGAGCTGCAGGTTGTTGACCCCTGTTCTAGAAGAAGGGCTTAAAGGGGGAACTAGAGAAGATGTGGAAAGTGAAGGCCAAAGTGATTCCAGTGGTTGTTGGCCCATTCAGGGCTGTGCCTCCTAAACTGGGAGAGTGGCTCCAACAGATCCCAGAAACATCAGAACTCTCTATCCAGAAGAATGAAATGCTAGGAACAGCTACGATGCTGCAGAGAACCCTCAAACTTGTTTTTTGGATTGACATTCCAAATAAAAAAAATTCAGGTTACTATATTCCTTAATATAGTTATACCTTCTTTTGTTTAGAAAATACTGGAATGTAATATACTTGTAACTAAATCGAGGTGAATCAAAGGAGCATTTATCTTTATTAAGTATATGTGTCTGAATTCATATTTATAGCCTGTTAATTGTTCTTGAAGGTCATTTCTTTATTATTACTTTGGAAAAAATAGCATTAATCACTGATTTCTTTCATCGCACTAGAAAGGTGGGAGATTTTCAAAAAACTCAGACGAGGCAATGCTACAACATAGAGGACCATTCTGCAGGAAAAGCTGAAATCTACTGATTTGTATATAAATCAACATAGGGACAGCAAGGTAGATGCACAAAAGGAAATGGAGAGAACAGAATATTTAATGTTACCATTTGGGATTGGAAAGATGTGTTTTGGATTCTTTTCTGCATAAAAATCCATCTATTGTTTATTATATATGGGAAGAAAAGTTTATACTCGGCATTCAAAAATAAGATTCTGCCTGTAGTCTCGAAGCTATTCAGTACAGAATTCTGTGGGACTAAGCCAATTTTCCATGGCCATCTTGCCATAGCCAATTTACCATGGGACAATCCATATGGGATAACTTAGTGCGATAAATGTTATCCACCACTGTTTCTTCTATGTTATTTCTATTTTTATCAATGGACAAATATCGAAGAAACAGTGGCAGTTACTATTTATCGCGTTGAGTTATCACATGTAGAATTGTTCTGTGGTGAGCTGTCCTAGGACGAAGTGTCCCATGGTAAGCTGGTGCAACGAGTTGTCCCATTCCAGAATTCTGCTATCTTGTTCTGGAGCACTATAGATCATAATTAAGACATAGTCCTTGTTGGGCTCTTGCAGATGATTACAATTCTTTTTCTACTCACCATAAAGTAATAGTAAGTAGTATTTATTTTTTTACTGAATTGTACATTATTTAAGCTATATATTATATGTGTGCATATAATGCAAGACTATAACGGATCAATTTTTGTTCAGTATGACTGTTTATATCCCAATATGATATGCTTTCCAACATGCCAGCATCACCCAGAGAAAGAATTTTTTTTTCCATATTAACAAAAACTTCATCCAACCAGTTTGCACTGAAAGGAAAATAAATATTTTGTAGATGTGTCAAATATTACTAGCTTAAAGGAGAACAATAATGCAAGAATATGCTGTTGAAAAAAATGGTTACTTTCCATAAAATAATTGAAATGCCCTCTAGTGGCAAATAAAATACCAGTAAAAGACACATCCTATTTATTAAATATAGCATGCAAACATATTCATTCTTTTTGTACCCAAATTTCTACCAAAATTAGACATTAGGTATCATAAGACTTAGAGGAACCCCAAAGTTCACAGAAAAACAAAAGAAACAAGACTTTAAGATGAAAAACCATAAAACAACTACATGTCAATACAAAAATACCTATTTCTAAAGTAACAAAATGTTATTAATATGCTGGGTACCTAGCAGCAATAATTGACTGGTTTTTTTTACTGATTTTGCTTCATGTGAAATACAGACAGATTTTACTAAGTTAAATTGATAATTTTTATTATGGAGACTATACTAAGTTAATTCACCTGCCAAATGAAAATGGAGAGCAACTCTCTAATTTTTTATTTTTAATCATAATCTTCTGGCCCATAGTATCTGGGATGATAGCAACTGCTATTTTCTCTGCTAAACAAAACCTTGTTTGTAGGAAGTAGGATGTGTATAAAGTGAAGTTTGAAAACACAAAACCTTCATTACACAAATGATATCCTTCCCGCTGTCCTCACTCTATATGTCTGTCTCTGTCTGCCTGCCTGCCTGTATCTATGTATGTATATAGTTGCCCATCTCACACAAAGTAACTCTTAATATTAATGTTGCAATTAATTCAGCTATCTAGCAGCTAATAAGAAATTTGATTTCTGGAGGCTGGATAACATTGCCAAAGGTAAAGTACCCTAAATTTCTATGGGCTAGATAATCAGATGGGTTGATGTTGTTTAAACTGGAGAAACCAGAATTTAAACTTGTAGCTATTCTAAGAAAAAACTATGTTGCTTACCTCTGAGCTATTTTTCCCATGTATTCCTCTAAATGTCATAGAAAAGA